>NC_080542.1:48281759-49481759 GCF_028640845.1 Ahaetulla prasina | reverse complement strand
TCAGCATTCTTCCAACACCAAAACCAGAATCACAATGAAAGACTGCCTCCAATTACATAGTCCATAAGATACCAAGATTAGTATTAAGTTACTGAGAGATTCAGATATAGCAAAATTGCAATTTCAATATAATAATTAAACATCTTCTTGAAGTGGATTTAGATAATGAGAACCACCTAGATGGATCTGGAATTGCAGACCCATCATTTTCCCAGAAATCTTTTCCAGAAAATGAATGTTTTAGACTACCTTATGATTGCAGAGAACTCTTGGATCTTACAAAATACCTTTAATGCAATCTTAAAGGAGGTACTGATAATTATTGGACCAGTACTTCTTTCATAACATTAATATCTTTTAATTCATAATTGCAAGATTGGTGATTGCTGAAATTAGATCAGTACATCATTCAATCTTAGATGGAACTGATTGAATTTATCCATGACTAGCTGGACACACACACACCCCCGGAAACTATGTGCTCGGCCTTGATAAATCAACACTTGGAGTTTGAAAATTAATGAGTAGTTAGGATTGGCCTCTCCTCTCCCCTTCTCTCCCTCAGCCTAGCCCCATAGATCCGCTCCTCTCCCCTTCTGTCCCTCAGGCTGGCCCCACAGAAACCTCTCCTCTCCCCTTCTCTCCCTCAGGCTTTCTAGCCTCTTCTCTCCATGAGGCTTGCCCCATAGAAGCCTGTCCTATGCTATCCCATTCTCTCCAGTTATTTTCAAGTTGGGAGGGGGAGTAGAACGTCTAACTAACTAACTAACGCATCAGCGCATGTTATAATAATATAGAAAACGCTAATATTCTGATGGTCATTTTGAAAAATCCTTTCTTAGTGAGCACCTAGAAGCCAAAAGGAACATATATGGCAAATTTCAAGTTTGTAGGCTTTACGGTTCTGGAAACATTGTGATTAATGCGTGAGTGGTTTTTGTTTTTATATATATATATAGATTAGCAAATACACAAAGAAATTGTCAGGCGTGCCTCTGTTCAAAACCCAAGAAAGAAAAACCCCAACTCCATGTTTATAGAGAAAGGTACTTTTACTGAGTAAAAGTACTGAATTCAGTACTGAAGTACTGAAAAGAAAAGCAGGGTCTGAGGCAATAGGTGCGAAAATTAGATATTGAAAGCAATCCCAAATCCCTCCCCACAAGGAACCAGGTTCAGTGTCCAATCCACATCTCCCCAAGGTGTCATGTGGGGCTCTTCTTCAGCTGGACCCCATGTCTCTGGTATGCCAGAACCGTTCCTTTCATAGCTGCTTGAAGCCTGTGAGAAATTTCCTCCCTTTTCTCGAGACATCTCCACCAGCTCGCTTCCCACCCACCTATATACCAGCAAAGCCTCCCCCTTCCCATTACAATAGCAGCCCATAGCAAGCAAGCATCATAGGCAGAGGCTGACAGAAATATAGCCATATCTATATAGGAATTTAAATGGACTCTACTTTTAAGGTCAGCTTAATCCATCTCAATAATTCCTCCATTTTTAAATCCCAAGCACCAGAATTTACCCAGAGTTAAATTCTTTTAGTCAGTTTCTCATATCTTCACACATTTGTACCAGCCACCAGTTTGACACTAATCAGGGAGTAATCTGTCCATGATAAAAACCAAAGAAAACTATGTCACTAGGCAGGATCAGCTCCATACAAATAGCTAAATCCAATATGAGTACATGCATGGGGCCAGATGCGAGCTAGGATATGGTATTCATGAAAGACGTTAACATCCTAAGATGCTCCTGATTGGGCAAAGTGGACACTGAAATTCACTGACAAGGAGCCTAGGGCAAACCAGCATCAAATCAGGTTAGTATGTGTGGTACATAACAATATTCCTACACAATCCCAGCCACCCAAATGCAGGAGCAAGGAGTTAAAATTGGCAGACTATCAGATGCTAGAACTGATTAATGACCAAGAAGTCCAAAGATCATGACCCCTTCACCCCCAAACCCTCCAATCCTACACTTTGAGAAAACCTTTGCAAAAAAAATAGATTGCATGGTCTCCTCTATCTACAGGTAGTCCTCGATTTACAACCATTTCTTTAGTGACCATTTGAAGATACAATGGCACTAAAAAAAGTGAATTTATGACAAATGTTCACATTTATGATCACGGCAGCATCTCCATGGTCAAAATTTGGACACTTGGCAACTTGCATGATTTATGATTATTACACTGTCCTGGGGTCATGTGATCACCTTTTGTGATCATCTGACAAGCACAATCAATGGGGAAGCCAGATTCACTTAACAACGTGTTGCTACTTTAACAACTGCAGTGATTCACTTAACAACTATGGCAAAACACACTTAACAACTCTCTTGTTTAGCAATAGAAATTTTGTGCTCAACTTGGTCTTAAGTCAAGGACTACCTATAGTCTTAAATCCTAGATAATAGATATTGTACTGACCTATCATCGAGGAAAGGATTTAAACAAGATGGTAAGGCGTTCCAGGGACTACATCAAGTACTTCAGTTAACTATATGTGGCTCACAATCTATAAATAGTCCAACCCTTTTCCATTGGAACAATACTATTAGAACAGCGCTACACATATTTTGTAAAATTACAACAGAAAACTATTATTCAATGCACATTATTTTAACATTTTTTTCTGAATTTAGTTGCAGAACACATCCACTGATGGATGTTTACTTCTTTTATAATGAAAATATTTTTCTTTGCATTTTCAAACATAATTATAAATCATACTATTTTTATTTTTCCTTTATTATAACAACACAAATTAAATACAAAAGGTTTTCAATGACTTTATTGTATAACAGATTTGAAATTCCACACAACAATGCTAAGATTGGTTGGTTTTAATCTTGGTTAATTTTTGTGCCGTGTAGTATGTCATGAACTCAATAATATGGTCATTCTAAGTTAGGATCAGTCCCCAAAGAAGCCCCAGCTATTCTGTGTTATGGGTTCCTGATCTTAAGCCAACCACTTCACTCGTACAATCCAGTTTGGTCCTACAGAATGGCTTCTCCTGGCAGCTTCTTGAAATTGTTTTTTCTTTATTTTTTTTACAAACCCCTCCCCATCTTTCACTATGATCGAAGGAAGTAACACAGATATAGGAATGAAGTGGAGGAGTTGACTGAGTCACTTTCTCTATGGTGACTCAGTTCAGTTAAAATTACTGACCAGCAATGGAACAACATAATAAAATTAATAGAGCCATAAAATACAAATACTAAAATGCCAGAAGTTAAATATTTAAAGCTACATCACTATATTATAAAATTATTATATAATTATATTTCATTTTTTTATCATTACAGTCCATGGTGATATTTACCTTGTTTAGATCACTGTGGACCCTTATTTTACTTTTTAAAAAAAATGCATGTATGTGTTTATGTATATCTATTTCTGCCAGATCAGTTTAAGATGGTCTTCTTCCTGTCTTCAACCTTCAGAATTTAATATTTGCTGCTCGAGGCAGCAGTGGAAATTTTCTCTGCCTGATGGTAGAACTCATCCTGCATAAAACAAGTTAGTCACAGAATTGTTATGAATTCTGGTACAGCAAAATTGATTAAGAACTCAATTCAATTTACAACACACACTCTCCCAAACTGGGTCAATTATGATCCTAAGGTCACTGTGTTCTTTCTTCTATACCTAAAAATCCAGACACAAAGCAGAGATTTTACTTGATGATCATCTCTAAGATTATGAGTTCGACAAGGCACAACGGGAAACCATCTTTCCATCCAGTTCATGGTTCACTATTGTAACTGCTTCAATGTTTTAACTGTTTTGGTTATTTTTTAATTTGTTATTATATTTCATAATTTATGCTCCCCCCCCCCCAAATTTACTTGTTGAGATAGGCCACTATGGAAATGAAATAAATAAGTATATAAAATGTCTTACAATCATAAAAGAAAATAACTTGCAAACACCAAAGCTGTAATAATATTGGGTAATTGTAATAATATTCTGCCATTTGGATTTACAGTTACTCGGCAAACCATTTAAACAAAATGCTCATACCAGAGGTGAGTATGCATTAGAAGGGCACAATGTCCCCGATAAGAAGGTCACTTTATTGACCCATCTTGGGATTTGGAAGCAGAAGTCATAGTTGGCTTTTAAATAGTTATTGACAATAGTTTCTGATTCTAGGCAGGGAGTACAGTAGGAGGAAATCAGCAATATAAATATAGATATCAGTGTTTCTATATACGTTTTATAGTCAAGATAAAAATACAGACTTGAGTATGCAAGCATACTGTGTAAGCATAATTTACTGAATAAATTTTTAACAAGATAAAAACAATATTAGAAAGGAATAAAAGAGAATAAAAAGGAATAGTGAATCAGAAAGAAAATAGAGTAGAAACAGAAAAGGAAAAAGACCGAAAGAAAGGATTATAAGAAAGCAGCTTCTGAGCTTTTTGACAACGGTTATAAATGCGTTTTGTCTCTAAATAAATAGTATAATTGTAACACAATTTTTTTCTTTTCATAAGCACTAACCCAGAAATCACACGTTCATTTTTCTATTTTTTTCAGCAAAAAGTCCATAACAGGCTTTCAGTCACTGATAAATGTATGGTAGTTGTCAGTCTTTCTCTAATCAAATTAATTTTGCCACCCCTGCAAATTCTGTCAACTTTTCCTTTTTCTTCTCTTCTTTTTATTAAGAAAATTTTTATTTTTTTTCTTTAAGGTAAAGGTAAACATTCCCCTCGCACATACATGCTAGTCGTTGCCGACTCTAGGGGACGGTGCTCATCTCCGTTTCAAAGCCAAAGAGCCAGCGCTGTCCGAAGCGTGGTCATGTGGCCGGCATGACTCAACACCAAAGGCGCATGGAACGCTGTTACCTTCCCACCAAAGGTGGTCCCTATTTTTTCTACTTGCATTTTTACGTGCTTTTGAAATTGCTAGGTTGACAGAAGCTGGGACTAGTAACAGGAGCTCACCCCGTTACACGGCAGCACCAGGGATTTGAACCGCCAAGCTGCTGACCTTTCGATCGACAAGCTCAACGTCCTAGCCCCTGAGCCACCACGTCCCACCCTTTCTTTCTTTACTATTAGCTATTTTCATTTATTGTTTCAATTTTCTATTATGATTTTTACTTTGTTAAAAATTTCTTCAATAAAAGTATAAAAAAAAGAAGCCATTTAGGTATTCTTTCAAATCCACCCACTGAAGTTGTCACTCTTGATTTCAGCTTAACATTAAAGCTGATTGACTTTAATTTAAATTAAATTGTGAATTACATTCATCAGATATGTAAAAGCAACAGGGTTTTGATCGCCTAGTTGCACCTACCATGTACACTATTTTTATCTCCCCCTGATTAGTTGTTATTACAAACTTGGTAAAAGAATAAAAGTTAGCCCTTGTTCAGATGCACATATTGTACGGAGTACAGTTTTTGTAACGGAGGACTGAATTCTGGCCTGGAAAATAAGTTATGGATATATTTCCTAGTAAAGTCTTACTCAAAACAGCTTGAGAAAGGTATCAAGGTGACACTTAAAAGTCATATGGGATCTGTCTCAGCCTACAATTGGAGCATTATGCTTCAAACTATATTACCTGTGATGTATTAGGAGTGTTGCGTGTGCTTTCAAACCTGTCTTACTATTAATTTCACTTTCTTTCTCCTCTTCCCTACTCATAAATAACTACTGATATTTCGACAAACCACTATCCATATCAATCTCTGACTCTTCGCAAGCAGCCTTCCAATAAATACTAAGGCAATAGCAGTCCCAATCAACGGTCCATGCCATTTATGTCCAAGCCAGATGACAGCAATACTTTTATCACTATACAACCAGCTATTTTTCGCTGGGATTAGCAACTATCTAATTATGTAACACCAGTATTCCCAGGGCACTCCAGATGATTAACAGAGATGGAACAACATTTGTCAATTTGTTCTCTGTGTCTTTTGTTCTTAGATGGCTTTAATGGAATATTAGACATGACCATGGAAAATAACTCCATCATCCATTATTATTACCCATAATAAGTTCATGACATCCAAAACATCTAACAACCCTAAGTAATTATTTTGCAACTGAAGATGCCTTCATCAATAACTGAAGACCAATATCCAGTTGGTCATTATGAGAAGCAGAATGCAGACTAGATTAAGTTTGGTAACATCTAAGTAAGCTCCCTTTTTCTTATATTAAGACACTTGTCATGCAGCTTTTTGAAGATTACAAACATACATGTTGATATGGAATTCATGTAACTCAGTGGAATCTAACTTTGCAGTATTGAACTGGCCAAAGTTCTGAGATGATGCCATTGCCTCCAAGAAAGGGCTGCTTAAAATATCTGAAAAATATTAAGTACTCTTATTTTATTGAAGATACATGTATGCTACATTCATATGTTTGCTAAACTTCATAATTTTTGGATTTTCTTGCAACACTGGAAAGTATCTTGATAAAAGGTGTATCTTTTGTTGTGCGCATCATACCCATGTCTTTCAACCAATTTCCCAATCACCAGGTACTTTCAACCAGGGGTGGGATTCAGCCAGTTCGGACCAGTTCGGGAAAACCGGATGTTAATTTTAATCTGGTTCACTGAACTGGTTGATCCAAGGACTAACTGACCCCTCCCACCCATCCCCCAGGAGTCTCCACACAGCCCCTTTGGGATGCCAGGTAAGTTCAGGGTGTGTGTGGAGGCTCTGGGAGGGCAAAAAATGGGCCTACCAGAAGTTTGGAAATGGAGGACGGTGTTTCACCCTCCTGGAGGCTCCAGGAAATCCTCTGGAGCCCGGGGAAGGCAAAAAACGGGCCTACCAGAAGTACCAGAAGTCTGGAAATGGGCCCATTTCTGGCCTCCGGAGGGCCTCCAGAGCCTGGTGAGGCTGTTTTCGCTTTCCTGGAGGCTCCAGGAAAGCCTCCAAAGTCTGGGGAGGGTGAAAATACCACCATGGTGCAGGAGGCCGAGTAGGCCATGCCCCATGGCCACGCCCACACAGCAACTGGGTAGCGAACCGGTTGCTGAAATTCTTCAATCCCACCCCTGCTTTCAACCAATAGTTGCCAACACTCACGTGGTAGTTTGTTGACACGCCAAGGAACAGAGTTGGTAACAAAGCCATGCTTGGAGGCCATAACAAGGACCCAGGTGCCCAAGCGATAACTGATGGGGAGCATACTGATACCCTCGGGATCAGTGGTGCCTGAAGCCAAAGATGTTTGGTTGCCATACACTTCCACAGCTGCCTGGGAAAGTGGGGATAAATCGCCATTTTCGTAGACTTGGACTTTGATCACCACTTCTGGAGGAGAGAGAGAGAGAGCATAGAAAAGTACATTTTAGTATACAAATCTTCCTCACACTACTCCATGATTTGAATATTTATGCATTTTTATTATTCTTTCTAATCATCCTTGGTAATTGTATTGTCAAATCCAATTGTGTTAGAGATTTAGCAAACATGCAATTAATATGGGACAGTCAATTTCCATTCTACCTCTAAAGCCTTTATATTCTTCTTCCTTTCTACATACAGCATTTCATCTGTTTTTAAGTTCCTTCTTGTTTGGTTACTCAATAGCAATATAATACATCATCTGCTTCTCTAGTGTTTGACAACAATATTTCTATTGTTTCTGGGACCAAATAGGATACATTTTCTCAGACAATACAATCTCTCGGTTCCTTCATTGAAACTGCCTTTTTCCCCAGCATTTTGTGTCTGATATTTGCACATTTTAATTCTTTTGGAACACCACAAGAAGTTAGGTTTTAGTTTATACATTGTCAGTCTCATAAGTTTTTTTTTTTTTTTTTTAATCATATTTATATACCGCCCTATCTCCCGAAGGACTCAGGGCGGTTTACAGGCACTTAAAAAACACATAAACACATAAATACAATATAAAAACAATTAAAAAACTTATTCTATAAGCCCGTTAATTAAAATATAAAAATAAAACCCAATTAAAACCCATAAATTTAAAATCTAGCTCAGTCCTGCACAATTAATTAGGTATGTTTTAAGCCCGCGGCGGAAGGTCCGAAGGTCCGGAAGCTGACGAAGTCCGGGGGGTAGTTCGTTCCAGAGGGTGGGAGCCCCCACAGAGAAGGCCCTTCCCCTGGGCGTCGCCAGACGACATTGCCTCGCTGACGGCACCCTGAGGAGACCCTCTATGAGAGCGCACGGGTCGGTGAGAGGTATTCGGTAGCAGTAGGCGGTCCCAGAATAACCCGCCCAATGCCATGGAGCGCTTTAAAGGTGGTCACCAAAACCTTGAAGCGCACCCGAAGGCCACAGGTAGCCAGTGCAGTCTGCGCAGGATGGTGTCATCGGGGAGCCCCGAGGGGCCCCATCTATCACCCGCGCAGCCGCATTCTGGACTAACTGTAGCCTCCGGATGCCCTTCAAGGGGAGCCCCATGTAGAGAGCATTGCAGTAATCCAGGCGAGACGTCACGAGTGCGTGGGTGACCGTGCATAGGGCATCCCAGTCCAGAAAGGCGAACTGGCGCACCAGGCGAACCTGGTAGAACGCTTCCTGGAGACGGCCACAAATGATCTTCTAGAGACAGCCGCTCATCCAGGAGGACGCCTGTTGCGAACCCTTCCATCGGGGCCACTGACTCGCCACCGATGGTCAGCCGCGGATTTAGCTGACTGTACCGGGATGCCGCATCCACAGCCACTCTGTCTTGGCGGGATTGAGCTTGAGCCTGTTTCTCCCCATCCAGACCCGCACGGCCTCCAGACACCGGGACAGCACTGATAGCTTCGCTGGGGTGGTCCGTGTAGAAAAGTACAGCTGGGTGTCATCCGCATACAGCTGGTACTTCACACCGAAACCACTGATGATCTCACCCAGCGGCTTCATGTAGATAAAGAACAGTAGGCGAGAGGATCGACCCCGCGGCACCCCACAAGTGAGGCGCCCGGGCCGACCTCTGCCCCTGTCAACATCGACTGCGACCGGTCGGAGAGATAGGAGGAGAACCACCGATAAACGGTGCCTCCCACTCCCAATCCCTCCAACCGCGCAGCAGGATACCATGGTCGATGGTATCGAAGCCGCTGAGAGGTCTAATAGGACCAGGGCAGAGGAACAACCCCTATCCCTGGCCCTCCAGAGATCATCCACCAACGCGACCAAAGCCGCCTCCGTGTTGTAACCGGGCCGGAAACCGGACTGAACGGGTCTAGATAGACAGTTTCATCCAGGTGTAAGGGAAACTGATATGCCACCATATTTCTACAACCTTCGCCAAGCGAAGGTTGGAGACCGGACGATAATTACCTAAAACAGCCGGGTCCAGGAAGGCTTCTTAAGGAGGGCCTCACCACCGCCTCTTTCAAGGCGGCCGGAAGACCCTCCACCAAAGAAGCGATCAGAATCGCCTGAGCCAGCCTCGTGTCACCTCCCGAGTGGCCAGCACCAGCCAGGAGGCACGGGTCCAGTAAACACGTGGTGGCATTCAGCCTACCCAACAACCTGTCCATGTCCTCGGAGCCACAGGGTCAAACTCATCCCAAACAATATCGCCAAGACCACCCTCGAGCATCTCACCCGTGTCACCGCAATCTTGGTCCAGACCATCCCGGTTGAACGATTTTATCGTATAGATAACCGTTAAACTCCTCAGCACGCCCCTGCAACGGGTCATCCCGCTCCCCTGGTGTAGGAGGGAGCGAGTCACCCAAACAGGGCGGCTGGGCGGTTATCTGCCGATGCAATGAGGGAGGAGGCGAGCTACGCCTCGCTTCCTCAATGCCACCAGGTAAGTCCTAGTATAGGACTTCACTAGTGTCCGATCAGCTTCCGAACGGCTAGACCTCCAGGAACTCTCTAGGCGCCTTCTCCGCGCTCATCCTCTCAGCTCCTCGGAGAACCAAGGAGCCGGTTGGGACCCGCGCCGGGTCAGAGGTCGCAAAGGCACGACACGGTCTAAGGCCCCGCCGCGCCCGCTCCCAGGCCGCAACAAGTTCCTCAGCCGAGCCGTGAGCCAGACCTCAGGAAATGGCCCAAGCTCCGTCCGAACCCATCCGGGTCCATCAGGCGCCTGGGACGGAACCAACGATCGGCTCCGCCTCCCTGCGGTGGTGAATGGCGGTCAGAAAGTCCAGGCGAAGAAGAGAGTGATCTGACCATGACAAAGGTTCAGTGACTATTTCCTTTAAGTCCAGATCTCTCAACCACTGACCAGAGAGAAAATCAGGTCCAGAGTGCCACCCCAATGTGAGTAGGGCCATCAACTACTTGGGTCAGGTCCAAGGCCGTCATGGAAGCCATGAACTCCCGAGCTGCCGCCGATGACGAGCCGGAAGATGGCAAGTTAAAGTCCCCCATGACTAAAAGTCTGGGGCTCCCAACTGCCACCCCAGCCAGCACCTCCAGGAGCTCAGGCAGGCGGCTGTCACGCAGCAAGGAGCCAGGTACGTGACCAGCAAGCCCATCTGACACCTATGACCCCACCTCACAAAGAGGGATTCACACCGCAATCTGAGGTACAGTGGTCTCCTCGGCTCTAGACTCTCTTTAATAACAACCGCCACCCCCACCCCTACCCTGGGCCTCGGCTGATGGAATGCACGGAAACCCGTGGGCACATCTCGACCAGGGCACGCCTTCAGTGCCCAACCAGGTCTCCGTAACGCCTATAATATCCGCGCACCCCTGAATCAGATCATGTATTAGGGGGGCCTTATTGGCCACGGACCGTGCGTTGCATAACATCAGACGAAGGCCCAGGCTCTGAGGGTCTTGACCATCCGGGAACGGGAGAAGGAGGGGATCGGGCGCGATCGCCTGCAGACATCGAGCGCCCCCAGAACGACACGGTCCCCCTTCCGCCATATCTGCCCCTCCCACTTACCGTGCAAATGGAACCACCTCACCAAAAGGAACGCAATCCCCCTATAACCTCCGAACCCATTACTGAACCGCCACGAGCACGCGCAAGGACTGGCTCCCACCCGCGGGCTACTCCCAATACCCGCCCTAACCTCCCACCCTCCCCGACGGGTTCTCTCCCCTACCCGTCGAATCCCCCCCCCACCCTTAAAATCCCCATTAAAACTCCCCTTAAAAAATCTCTTAAAACAACTAATTAAAAAGCCCCTAAGCCTCCTATTTTTAGCATGCCACCTCTCGGGGCTCCAAAGCCCGTCCTCAAGGTGGGCCCTCGATAGTATGGAGGGCCAAACTCGCGAGAGAGGGGCATCTCGCAGGGCAAGAAGGTGAGCAAGAAGGTGAGCAACCTATAGTTAGAATGGACTTCCTTCTGACTCCAATTCTGAGTACCATTTTTTAGAGCACCCCTGTTAAAAGAGAAGTTTAAATTTAGAAAGTAAATTTCTCTGCAACCTCAAAATGGGGAAAGCGTGATCACAAAACAAAAAAGGATACTCAAGCCAAACCAGTGGATTTTCTAAGGCTACTTAATGTAATCAAGAACTCACGTAAAGGAAAATTACTTTAGACACAAAACAACCAAAACAAGCGAACACCTTAATAATTGAAAATGAAGTACTCAATTGTTCTATTTCCCCAGTGTGTGTTTTGTTTCACTGAATCTCTTGTCACTTTCTGTACATCAAGCAGGAGTGGTTCACATCAACTCATTTTATTGTTATGATTGAAATATGATGATCGGTCATAGGTGACAAAGATCAGTTTGCAGGCTGGTTGCCTCAAATATTATCCTCATCCTGTGTGCAAATGGAAAGATCTTTAAATACAGACATGGATTCAACTCCAACTGGCTCTGAATTTCAGCTCTCTAGGGATCAGACTCCAGCTCGAAAAAAGTCACTGGATCAAGGGGGATCTGGGACAATAATTGCTATACAATCAGATATAATTAGCTTCCAAAACCTTTTGATCAAGCAGTTTTGTAAGAAATATAGATAGCTTCAGAGTACAAGACGCATGTGTGTTTTTCTAGTGTTACATATCTAATGTTTTTCCTAATACGATGATTTTAGATATTCTGAAGTACAAATCTCATAATCTCCCAATCAGAATAGACCCAAAATGTTTATGAGCTAGATCCAGATAAAACTGCAATTCTGTAACACTTAACAATACACACACACACACACACAATAGCAATTTAATGTCATTAGTGAACAATGTTAATTTTCAAAAGAATAAATAAAATAAATCCCCCAGATGGCTTCAATAATGGGTAATAAATTAGTGTTTTTCCAGATGTTGCTGAACTACAACTCCTGGTAGTTTCAGAAACTACGCAATTATGAAAGATGGGAGATATAATTCAAGAACATCTGGAAAGCTGCAGGTTGTCTATCTTAGTTCTACATTTTGTGACAGGAAGGGCTGAATATGGTAAAATGGAGAGGACTAATACACATATATAGTATTTATATTCATTTAAAACAGAGCATGACATTGAAAAAATGGCTGAAAACCATAAATGGATTTTTAAGGAGAGAGTAATAAAGCCATACAGCTGCCTTCCAAAATGGTTTCAGCAATAAGAGGCAGCCAGGGGAACTGGTGGACTTATTTAGGCAGTGATATATTTAATAGAATAGGTAAAGGTAAAGGTTCCCCTCATATATATATGCTAGCCTTTCCTGACTCTAGGGGGCAGTGCTCATCTCCGTTCCAAAGCCGAAGAGCCAGTGTTGTCCAAAGACATCGCCGTGGTCATGTGGCTGACATGACTAAATGCCAAAGGCGCACAGAACGCTGTTACTTCTCACCAAAGGTGGCCCCTATTTTTCTACTTGCACTTTTTATGTGCTTTCAAACTGCTAGGTTGGCAGAAGCTGGGACAAGTAACAGGTGTTCACTCTGTTATGCAGCACCAGGGATTCGAACCGCTGAACTGGTGACCTTTTGATTGACAATCTCAGCGTTTTAGCCATTGAGACACCCTTTAATAGAATAAGGGAAAGACAAATTATGTTCACCAGCTTCCCCAAAATCTGATATCCTTCGGAAAAACTGAACTATAAGTCCCAGTGAAGACAGTCAATTCTGGCAAGAGATGGGGGGAACAGTATCTGGAAAATATGAAGCTGGGGAAGTCTGTAATATGCATTTAAAAAGGAAGCATGGCCATTTCCAGTTATCACAATCAGGTGAAATCAAAATCCACTTCAACTAATCCTATATCTAAATTTTACTTTAAGACAGCTGCTTTCAGTAACACTTAAAAACCATTTATTGTTTTGAATTAGCTTGAAAGTAAACCCATTACCAATGTGACCAAATGCTAGTGGTCATGGCAGGCAAAACCAACTGCCAGGGATGTAGAATTCAGTTGTGCAGCCTCACCCATTGTCTTCTTCTGCTTTGGTGAAGTATTGAGGAGAAACTCCTTTTGGTCCCACACTTCTAGGAGCTAAGAGGAACTGGAGCTAGAAGGCACTATTTCTCAGGGCAATGACTGAGTGCTGTCAAATGGACTCCCTGCAGATATCAAGCTAGTCCCCTCCTTGAAGGCTTTCAGGTTGTTGTTGTAATGGAATGTAGTCTGGTTTCCAGGAGGGGCTGCATTCCAGATGGCCAAGAGGAAGTTTCAGTAGTTTGGTTGGGAGAAAGAGAGCTCAGAAAGTTCCTTCCTAGCAGTTAATCAGAGTTTATCTTTAATGATGCAAGTAGTTTTAGTTTGGCAAGATTTCTGTTCATAAGCGAGGAAAGAAAAAGAAAAGTGCTCAGAAGTAATTTTAGATATCCTGATTCTCGGAACTTCAGTTGTTAAACATTGAGCTTTTCTAGAGAGTGTTCCAATGATGTTCACTCACTGTGCCATCTCTTTTTTACTTTCTATTTTTGTTATTTTTAGGGTAATACTCTAAATCGGTTGCTTCTGATTTGTTTTTGACGTTTTAATGTACTTTGAATGTTTTAATTTTTTGCATATTACGCAAATCTCAAGGGTCATCAGATGGAGCCAAGATATAGATTGGCAAATAAATAAAACTTTGATTCTCTTCTAAAACACCCAGGATTTTACCCTAGAAAAAGGGATAGGCAGGGTATCTTGGCTGATTGCACTTCTTGAGACCTTGGCAAGCTCCAAGATGATCTTTATTAAGAATATTATTTTGATCAAGACTGCAAGGTTCTCAAAGTTCCTCAGAGGTCTTGTTGTCTGTTTCATTTTCTACCCAACTGAGGAGGTAAGAACGGAAGAGTTCAACAGACCATCCTATATGTCAGGGTATTATATAATGAGAAATAAGAATTTCCCAATTTCAGAAGAATTCATCTCAAAATGTTTAGAACAGTAATGAACAGAATCCCACAGACAAAATTCCAAAGGGGAGAACAGGAGAGTCACACAATTCCAACGAGAAATTAAAAAAGAGACACAGCTTAGAACGTACTATGGATGTAAAGGGTATATGTGAGCATTTAGATAAAAATGCATTGCTTGGCAAGATAGGTTTATCAAACAAATCATCCCAAATCAACCTGATCTCTTTTTTATTGACAGCAACAAGTTCAGCTGACTGCAGGAATGTGATGGATTTGGTATTTAACAAAAACTTCCATGTTATCCTAGTAGAGAAGATGTCAAAATGTTGGCTGGACTCTGCTAATGTTAGATAGATGCTGAAGGTGGTTAAACAACTTTACATTAATGTCTCCACATCCAGTCAGAAAGGGGCACCAATTGGCATACCACAGAACTTTGTTCTAGGCTTAGTTCTGGTCAACATATATGTAATTTATTTGAATGGTGGTGGTGGTTGGAAAATATTAAATCTGCAGAAAACCCAATGGCAGTGGGGATAACAAACATCCCAGAGGACAGTATCAAGGAGGACCTTAACAAACTGGAACAATGGGCCGAAACCAGGACGCTGAGAAATGCAATGACTTTCACTGGGATTATAATAAATCCCAGTAAATAATAAAAGTAAAAAAATAAAAATAATAAATATATGATGGAGGAGAACTGGGTAGCAGTAGATGATGTTTTGGTAGATCACAAGCTAAACAAGAACCAGCAGTTTGATATTCAGTTCTAAACTGCATCTACAAAAACATAGTGTCAAGATCAAGAGAAATTGTTGTTCCTCTCTATTCCACATTGGCTAAACTACACTTAGTATATTATATCCAGATATTACATCAGATTTTAGGAAATACATTGGCAAACTGGAAGGAGAGCAACCAAGGTGATAAATGGGGTGGGGTGGGGTGGGGTGAATCTTATGGCAAATGGTTGAAGACATTCAAAATGTTTTACTAAAGAAAGAACTGCAGGAAGACATAACTATTTTCAAGCATCTAGAGGGCTTTCATGCAGATGGAAAGATTGGTCAGTATTGTTTCAGAAGACAGAACAAAAAATAAAAGGTCTAAATTATAAGGAAATTTCCAACTGAACATTAGGAAGAACACTATTCAGTAATAGAACCAAGTGTTTGGGAGATGGTGAACTCTTCTTTGTTGGAAATATTTAAGTTAAGGCTTGATAGCTAGCTATTGAGAATGCTGTAATGGTAGATTCCTGCAATGGGCAGAAGACAGAATTAGATTACCTTCAACATCTCTTTCAACCTGTATGTATTATGCTCCTATTGAAAAGAAAAAATAAGAATTAAATATAGTGGTATGGAGCAGATAGCTTATTTTGAATCAGAATTAGATATTGAGAAATGGCTATGGAAAATATGTAATGCTAAATATGAGATATAGTAAGACACGATAATTTAATAAAATATTAAAACTGGGCACTTATACAATTAATGACAGATCATAATTCTTGCAATAATGATGTTAGATAAACATGTAATTAATCTTTATCACAAGAATTTTTAAAAAATCTTGTTTTAGGATTAAGAATTTTTTTTAGAAAGTATGGCTTTCTGGTTAGGTTTGAGCTTCAGGGTGCTTTTCAGAATTATTAATAAAAAGACCAAGTCAGTCCATGAAAATATGTTGCTCTACTCTCAAATCTTCATTATAGACAACTCCTAAAAATAACTATCAAAAGAGTTTACTCAGATACTTTCCTTTTTTTTTAATCTGAAAAATGATAGAAGAATCAAAGGAAAATATGAAGTTATATATAAGTAAGGAATAGAGAATATTACTATGACTTCTTTGATAAGGAAGATCTTGATAAATATAAAACTTATTTGAAAGCACCTCTATAAATTTTCCAAGAGAGTTGAAAGTTGGTAGTGACTCCCCAAAGAACAAATACTGAGTTTCTTTCTCTGAAACAAGCATTCTTAAACATTTCTATTTTTCCAAAAAATATTCAGAAGTATCGACAGAATTAAAAAGGGCATCACAACAATTGCAGTGATCCCTGTCTTTTATTTCCTTGGATCAAAAATAGCATTCTCTCTCATTTCAGCCACCAGCAGCATATCCCACAAACACCAGAATTCAGGTCACCCCCACCCCCACCCCAGCATTCCTACTCTACTACCGCCCAAGCTGTTTCCTTTGCTTCCTGTCCAATGCTTCAAAATGTGCCCTTGATTCTTTTCAGTCTTGTATCCCCACCCTAACTTCACTGCACTGAAGACCATAGATTATCTCCAAGTTACACAATCAGTTTTCTCTGCTTTAGAATTGTATTTTGGACAGGCCTGTATGACAACCCTGAATCAGTTAACAGTCAGGGTTTTCCTCCAAAAGAACCGAAGAAGCTGATTGAAGATACTAGAAACAGATTTCAACTTCGCTAATCAACAGAATTCTATACCTTAACATTATGAATGAGTGGGGACATATTTCAAAATCTGCCAGCCAATAACCAGGCTTGAAGTTGGTACAAGGAGTCCTTGGGTTAATTCAATTATTATTCAAGGTACAGCATTGCTGAACAAGGAGGTGCTTGATCCTTGAAGTCAAGGATCACAGCATTCTGATGGTCACATTATCACAATTTGGGCACTAGGCAGTTGGCTCACAATTACAACAGTTGCAGTGTCTTATAAGTGTCTTATATGATCTTTATTTGTGACCTTCCCTGTCCTCTTCCCATAAGCAGTCAATGGGGAAGCCAGCAAGGAGGTTGCAAGTTGCTCTAATCATTTTTTGCCTGACCGCCTGTGCCTAAAGCACAGGCCCCTTAATAGTGCCTACCCACAACTCCTGTCCATGCTTTATAGCACCTATCTGTGGCAACCACCCATCCAGCTGTCCACACTCCTAGTACCTACCCATGGCACCTGTCCACCCACACTCCATATCGCCTGTCCTTGCTCTACATCACCTGTCCCCATTCTCTACCCACTGGGATGCCCACTAGCCTGCTTGCCTGAGACTTCTGCTTCTTCCCATGTCAGTTATGTGAGGCCCTTGCTTAACAACCTGCACAGTCATGGGACTGTCATGACTGCCTTTGCTAAATGATGTGGTCATGTGACATTGTGCTTTAAAACTGTGTTAGCAGTGATGGAAATTCCATAAAACTGCTCAGTTTCTTTTGAAATCAGGAGATTTCATTGAGGAATGAACTCACATCAAAAGGTTCCAAGCAATATAAGAACATCTCAAGAAACACAGTATGTCTTTAATGCATTACAATTGCTAACTGATAATCTGTTAGCATTTTCAATCTGTATCACACACAATTTGTATCTGCATAACCAACCTGTCTTCCACTCTCTTTCATCCTGCTCTTCCTAGCTTCCTTATCCCAATTTAAATCCTCCATTAATTTAGTCATTCACTTTAGCAGGGCTTAACACAACTATATTTATAATCACTACATAACAGTGGGAATAGGAGCAACTTCTGACTCCCTTCCTGCTTCCCTATTGAGTTTCCTAGTAGGAAGCTGACAGAAAGCATCAGAAATCCTTCCTTTTTTTCCTTCTTCCTTCCTTCCTCCCTCCCTCCCTCCCCAGTTCCCAATCCCTGCCACTTCTTCACCATAGTCACTTCTAAAGTGTGAAAAACCTCCACATTGGATCAGAAAATTCCAAATTTAATGGCCTGAGCTATATGATGGGAATGAGAAGATATGCATGTGTCCTTCAAGAATGGCTAGCCAGACGTCCTGAAATCAAAATTAAGGACTATGTAGATCTGTCTACTAATCAAAATTAATCAAAAATTAACGGGGTGAGCTCCAGTTACTTGTCCCAACTTCTGCCAATCTAGCAGTTTGAAAGCACATAAAAAATGCAAGTAGAAAAAAATAGGGACCACCTTTGGTGGGAAGGTAACAGCGTTCTGTGCGCCTTTAGCATTTATTCATGCCGGTCACATGACCACAGAGATGTCTTCGGACAGCGCTGGCTCTTCGGCTTTGAAACGGAGATGAGCACCGCCCACTAGAGTTGGGAACGACTAGCACATATGTGCGAGGGGAACCTTTACCTTTTTAGATCTGTCTTAAATCTTCCTTTTTGATTAATGTCAGGAATTGTATCCTCTCATGCACTTCATAGTTAGTTGGAGTGCAGTGCAATTGTTTTCTCTAGTTGTGGGTGCCTCCTTCCTCCCTCTTGACTTTATCTGATATTCTGCCTATCACCAGATTTGCGTCTTTGACTCTGGGGACAAGTGCCAGAATTGCAAGCTTCACTGCTGCCATGTAATAAGAGGTTCAGCACTGATTGGGGGAATACTCTTTAGGACTTACTAACTGGCAGCAAGACAGAAGGAAGATTTTAGAGAGTGCTTGCAGCTGTCCTGGGGGGATTCCAACAGACTGCCTGCCATGCATTTTCCCACAGCACAACTTGTTTGGACCACAGTTGGCAAGAACAATCCATGGGGGGGGGGGAAGAGTTGGATATTGCTCCTAATGACCAACATGTAGATTACGTAGAATGTAGGCTAGCAAGTTTTATGTGTTTATATGTCTTTTATAAAAGGAAATATAAAAGGAGGAATTGATCTACTCAAGCACCTGGAAAGGAATAAAGCATAGGAGAGAATAAAGGTTGGCTGGAGTTCAAAGTGTATGCTGTAGAGCAGGGGTAGTCAACCTTTTTATACCTACCACCCACTTTTGTATCTCTGTTAGTAGTAAAATTTTCTAACCGCCCACGGATTCCACAGTAATGCACCGTGTATCCTCGTCTGTGCATGCCTCTTGCATATCGTGGATTGGGGGGGGGGCGCTGGCTACCAGCTCTGCTTGTCTGTTACAGCTGGGTGGTGTGGGGGGAGATGCACAAGCTATTCTGGCACGAGGCTCTTTTGTTTGCAATCGCACTATAGCGCCATTTAGTTTCATTTACGTAACGTGAACTAAACCTATGCACGGGCAATACAAATAGTATATTTTCAGAAATTTAAATTGTCATGAGCAATTTTATGAAAACTTAATGAAAATGTTTTTAAATAATGTTATGATTTTTTTCAAAAGTCAATGTTGGAAGAAATGTCCAACTGGGTTCAGTTGCAAGTGGGGAAAAAGACACTGGAAACATGGAGACTGCTTGGAAAGATGGTTTAATGGTGGACAGGAATTACATAGCTTGAGTTCCTGAACAGGAGCACATGGCTTGTGTTCCTGAGTAGAAAAAGTGATTACATGCTTCAAGGTGTTGGGTGAAGAACCGGAGAGGAAAGGAGAAGAGGAAGGGAAGAACAAGATGCTTACTGCCTGAGTTTATACTCTCTGTGGGGCTCCACCTTGGTGTTTCCTGTTCCTGTATAAGAAATGTACCCTGATTGGTTGTCAAACTCCCAGGTGGTCTAGGGGTCTTAGCTAACTCTGTACCCTGATTGTACCCTGATTGGTTGTCAAACTCCCAGGTGGTCTAGGGGTCTTAGCTAACTCTGTAGATTGTCTTTCAAGCTTGCTTGAGCCTTGCGATGTAGTGCCTTTCTGTTGCTAGATGAGTCCTATTGTGTTGCAAATGATGGTCCATTGACAAAGGTGGGGGGAATGATTGAGCTTGGCAGAGGCCTTAATGGCCCATTGACAAAGGTGTGAGGAGGCAGGAAGCTGCTTTGTTTTTAGAACAGGTTTCTCCAATTCTCATCCAGGGGCAAATACTCTGCCCACTTCAATATCCTCCAAAATATTTCATTCTTCTAGGAGAGGGTTGAGTGCTAACTTTCTACAGTCAATTAAATTAAAAAAAAAAAGGAAAGTGCTTCAGTATCAGACAAAACCCCTACCGCCAACCATGAAAGCTGGAATGCCCACTAGTGAGCGGTAGGGACTAGGTTGACTACTACTGCTGTAGAGTTTACAACTCTGTTTTTATTTGAAATATTATACAGGTATTTCAGGAGGAAACAACACAACTTTTCTCTTTCCTACTCACTAGAATGTATCTATCCAATATATAGATATAACGTTATCTATATAAAAATGTAACAAATTTCAGTGTGGAATTAACTACTCTAAATTAATATAGTAGAACAGGAGAAACATAGTACAGGAGAAAAGCCTACTTTATTTCTTTCTGCTCCGGGTTGTCTCACATATATATCCCATAACAAGACAAAAAGTTTGGAATATGCTGCAAAAATATGTTACATTTCACTAGTTCTACCTTAGTTAGTCCCATCTAATTGCAATTAATAGGACTGTCCTAAATAAAGGAATATTTTCTTCACACTTGCATACCAAGAAATGTTTGTCATTCAGAGGAAAAAATTAGAAACTGTGTGACAAGCAGCTATGCAGCTCTAATGAACTATCAAGCTCAGCTAAAGCACAGCATGTTGAAGATTTCAAACAAATAAAAGATATAATATTCTAGAGATGAAAATGGAATTTTGCAGATGTAGTTTATTGGGTTTAAAACTTTTAATTTTATCACTTTATAGAATTTGATTTCAAGTAGAATCTCTCTGTAGCAGATTATATTAAAAGGCATAAGCTTTCAGGAGGTGCAGCTCACTTTATCAGATTCATAGAAAATAACCTCTAGATGAGCTTAACTGTTAACTTCAACTGTTTTGGAGGGAAACTTGAACTACATATTTGGGCGGGCTTTTTCAAGTATTATGGATTGGTTGAGGCCCTGTGGACCCAGAGTATAAAAGTACAGGGATTTGCCTGTTGTGACTGAGTTCCTGTTGAGTCAATAAATGCTGTTGCATTTTTGCTGGTTTGTTCTTGCCTACTGCAGCCCACTACACAATAGTGGTGACGAAGGTGGGATGATGCAGAGGAGAGAGCTGCTGCTAACCAAGAGACTGAAATCACTAGGTGTCAGATGGGGTAAAAGCCCTAGTGGAACCATGCTCCCTGCCCTGCCTGCCAGTAAGACACACTGGAGGCACAGACATGCCTGAGGGATCCATCCCCAGGACTTCTAAGTGCAGCCCAGTTCCACACGCAGTAAGACAAGGTGTCTCAAAATGGCTAAACTGAGAAGACTTAACGAGTTCGATATTACTCACCCAGAACAGTGGAGTTCATAACATCTCCTGAGTAGACAACTATCTCCAGGCTAATCAGGTCACGGATGACGGTCTGGAGACAGCAACCCTACTATGTGTCTGCGGACAAGCCACGTTTGATATCACCAACAACTTGATAGCACTGGCATGCTGTGGGGGACAGCATGAAAGAACAGAGTGCAGATTCCACACAGCAGTATGCCGTGCCTGTGGAAAGCAAGGGCACATTGCCAGGGTTTGCAGAGGTCATCAGCAGGAAATGAAACCTGCGGCACAGCAGCACAAGGGGAAAGGGCCCCCAGGACAGAACAGAGTTGAATACTGCTCGGGAAGGCATAGCATCCAATGCACAGGGGCCCAATGCCCCATCAAAGAAAAGATAAGACTCCAACTAAAACTTCAAGGGGTCCCATGCTCCATGGAGCTAGAGTCTGCATTGGCCCTGTCCATTATCCCCTCCATGATTTTCAACCACATTTGCAAACATAGCAGATCCCGCTCAAATCATTGAACTTAGTGCTAACGGACTTCCAAAATCATGTTCCGATCAGGGCAAAGCTACCATTAGAATTCAGAGAGTCTGAGGGTTCCCTCAGCATAGTGGTCCTAGAGAGGCCATGCACCAGCCTCATAGGACTGGACTGGTTTGAGGCCCTGGGCCTCAGGGTAACAGGCATCTGTCAAACCCAAATAGCCAATCTAGAAGCACTATGCCAACAATACACTGATGTTTTCAGCACTGAAATGGGTCAATATAAAGGGGTACCCATTGCACTCAACCTTGATCCAGCAGTAACTCCAATCCAATTAAAACTGCGCAGGATTCCCTTTGCATTGAAGCCTGTGGACTGTAGCCATTGAGAGACTCCCATAGTGATCCCAGTTAAGCCTAATGGGGACATTCACATTTGTGCAGACTACAAGTGCACTATAAACGAAGTACTACAACAGCATACTTACATACCGTAACCCACATCCTTGCCTTGTTTCAGGGAGGCCAAATCTTCGCTAAGCTAGATCTGCCCAGGCCTACCAGCAGCTACCAGTAGATGACGCTACCATAGAAGCACAAACAAGAGTCACACAAAGAGGTGCGTTCTGAGTGCGCCACTTGCAGTTTGGGGTAAGCGTAGTACCAGGCTTGTTCCAAAGTATTATGGAACGAACACTGAAAAATATTCTTGGCATCTGCCTGTACTTTGATGACATCCTGATTGTGGGGGAGTCAGCGGCAGTCCTGGCGGAATGTCTCCACACAATATTCCAATGTTTCCGTGAGGCAGGCCTAAAATTCAAGAGGGAAAAGTGCCAGATCGGTGTGGAATACACAGAATTCCTGGGTTTCTACATTGACGCTGCCAGAATCCACCAATCTGAAGCTAAGCTAAAGGCAATTCAGCAAGCCCCCACTCCAAAATCCAAGGAGGAGCTCCAAGCATTCCTGGGCTTGCTCAATTTTTACCATTCCTTACCACATAAGGCAGCCCTGACAGAACCACTACACTGCCTACTGGACAAGCACCCTGGGTCTGGTCAAGCACTCAAGGCAAAGCGTTCAAGGTGGTAAAATCACTGTTATCCTCAGACTCCGTCCTAGCTCATTTCAACAAAACCCTATCAGTAATACTAGCCTGTGACGCTTCACCATATGGCATTGGGGCATTGGTCCCCATCATATACTATTCTAGAACATTATCACCGCTGAAAGGAACTATGCTCAGATAGACAAAGAAGCCCTCACCATAGTGGCTGGCATTAAGAGATTCCATGACTTCTTATATGGACGCTTCTCGAAAAAATGAACTGTCAGCCCACAAAGGATGTGTGCTATGGGGCAGCAGGTCATCATTCCACCCAGTCTTCACCTCCAAGGTGCTGGATTCCCTAAATGAGGAATTGTACGGATGAAGACTCTAGCCAGGAGCTACTTTTAGTGGCCAGGCCTGGACAAAGACATAGAGAAGCAAGTAAGGAGTTGCCAGATCTGCCAAGAAACTGGGACAGAGATGCCAAAAGCACCAGTGCACCATGGGAGACCACACACACCTCATGGTCTCACATGCACATTGACTTTGCAGGCCTCTTCCAAGAGCAGGTGTTCCTGATAGCAGTGGACAGTTATTCCAAGTGGTTGAAAGTGGCACTGGTTTCATCGATAACAACAACCAGTGTCATGTGAGAGTTGTGCCAGCTGTTCACCACACATGGTCTGCCAGATGTAATCATGTCCGACAACAGTGCACAATTCACAGCAGAAGAGTTT
Organism: Ahaetulla prasina; assembly: GCF_028640845.1. Classification (NCBI taxonomy): domain Eukaryota; kingdom Metazoa; phylum Chordata; class Lepidosauria; order Squamata; family Colubridae; genus Ahaetulla; species Ahaetulla prasina. The sequence goes on along the minus strand of NC_080542.1, from coordinate 49,458,170 downwards.
TAGTCATTCCTCAATGCCAACATGATTTGGCACATAACATCCGCTCCATTCCACCCCGCAACCAACGGTCAGGCCGAATGAACAGTCAAGACCATAAAGGGGGCGCTCAAGCAGATGACGAATGGGGACTGGAATCACTTCCTGGCAAACCTCCTCCTGTGTCAACACACAAGTCCCAGTACAGCAACAGGTAGCAACCCAGCCACTGCTCACAATGAAGCTTGACCAACTTCTCCCAGGCAGAGTAGTGGCGGAGACAGCTCAGCCAATCCCCCCCAGGAATTTACAGCCAGCTGAATTGGTCTGGGCCAGGAATTATGGGAACAGGGCATCTTGGGTTGCAGTTAGGGTAACTAAGGTAATGGGCCCATTGTCATATGAGGTTACTCTGGGGAATGATCATATATCAGATGCCACATTGATCAGTTATAGCATCTACAAGCCAGACCAGTTCTGGACGAGGATCCCAAGGCTTTATCAGACCCAGTAGAGAACTGTTTTCTTCCAAGTTTGCCTACACCACCCATGGCCACCTCCAGAGAAATGGAGGTACCAAGGGCCACAGAGCCACGGGCAACCAAAATGGCCCTCAAGACTCCGTCCAATACTCCACCTAAACAGGACTCTCCAGTAACATTACTGCAATCCACCAGGAGCTATGGGCCCCCAGCCTATCTTAAAGACTATGAATATTGAACAGACTGAGGGTAAGAATTATCCTAGGGGTGAGGGGTGTTATGTATTGAATATAAATATAGTTATGTTAAGCCCTGCTAAAGTGAAAATAACCTTTGGATTATTATTAATGTCCACTGTTTTGGAAGGAAACTTGAGCATTCATACCTGGGTGGGCTTTTTCAAGTATTATGATTGGCTCAGGCCCTGTGGGCCCAGAGTATAAAGGTACAGGAATTTGCCTGTTGTGACTGAGTTCCTGTTGAGTCAAAAAAAGGCTGTTGTATCTATGCTGGTCTGTTCTTGCCTTCTGCAGCCCACTACACAATACCCACTGCTTTTTTGCAATACCATGTATCATCCTGTTTCTGTTTAGGTAAGGAAATACTTCTGAAACGATGACCCAAAGGTCACAGGTTATCTAGGAGATAGCTAAACATGTCACTTGGTCCATATAACAAAACCTGCCTCCTTTCCCATTCCAGCTCATATTAGTGGGAGAGATTGATAGATATTTTTTTCTTATGTCAGCTGGGAAAAGCACCAATTGCTGCCCATTAACTTGCCCAACAATAAACTGTTAGGAAACCATCATTTGCTGCCCTAGTTTCCAAGGCAGAGTAGAGACCAGCTATGTCAATAGAACAAATTAAAGATGGCAGGGGAGGGACTTTACTTTATGCTATGTCACAGCCTGAAGCAACTGCATTAAGCTGGCTGTCTCTTTAGCTGAGGTAGTAGAAGTAGCAGTTAACTGAAGAAAGTGACTATAAAGACAAATCCTGGATTTCAAGAAAGAGGATTTTAATAACCCCAGAGCAATGATATTTAGAATCCATGGCAGGAGAATCTAATAGAGAAAGGGACTCAAAATAGATGAGCTCAACAGTAAACAATTCTCTGAGAAGAACTGAGAACAGAAGAATGTAGCTCCAAAATGCTGAAGATCTGAAAAGAGAAAGACTATATGAAGGAAATAAAACAAAAATCTTGTCACAAAGGAAAAGGAATACAGGCAGACAGTTCAGTACTGCAGAGCCTGTATCAGGAAAATTAAATCTTAGGATGTAAAGACTAATTAAAAAAATAAAAAAAACCAATTTTTTGAGATATGCTCAAAAAGCAAGGATCAGTAAATCAGCTGCTCAGTGAGGAAGACAAGATGCTAACAAGTAACCAAAAAAATCAGAGCTAATTAAATTATATGTTGAGAATAGCCTTCTCCAATAAAAACCATCCAAGTATCCCAAGGAATTGTGAAGATTAATAAAAACATAATCAGAGAAAATCCCTTTACTTTGAGTTTAAATCTCTCAAATCAGATGAACTGCACCCTTATCAGCTCTCCCAGGTAAACCAAACAGAAAACAGAGGAACTAATTCTATTTTATTGTAAAGCTAAATTAACAGAATCTTCCAAGTCTGAAAATATCACATTCCCACCATCTATTACAGCCAGATCAATACAGGCAGATCCTCCCTAAGTTTTTTTCTCTGACTGTTAAGCAACTGGGGGTTCCACCCACCCTCTCCTATTTGTTAGTTCCCTAACAGCATCTCATTCCTACATACCATTACAATCCTAGAGGAATAAAAGAACCAGCTGATGGTCTGACTAAACCTTTACATATCTATCTTTTAGAAAACCTGGAGAAGGGCCACATAACTGAAGAAAACTATTGCTTCTATCTCCAGAAAGAAGAAAAATAAACTCCAACAGATTAGTCAATATGACAATGATTTATGGAAAGTTGATGAAAAAGAGATTGATTTGCAAGTACCTTTAAAGCAAAGAATAAATTATAAGAAGTCACAATCAAAATGTCAACAACAAATCATTTTATCCCATTATTTTATAAAAGCTATGGAAAATTTTCTTAATAGATTGTGGAAATGTGGACATGATACAACTCAGTATCAGTAAAGCATTTATCAAAGTATCTCATGGCATAGATTAGTAAAGTAGATTAAGGATTTCCTCAATGATACGACAGTTGAATAATTATTCAACTTTGTTATGCATAGATTAGATCCCAACACAAATAATAGGCCTATTTCTAAACATTACACTATAATAAGGATCCAGATAAAGGGAAACATTTTAATTGAAGGACAATGAAGATGGCAGAAGATTAAGGCCTATGAACTGAATGAGCTATACAGGTATAAATATACAGGTAAAAAGGTAAAGGTAAAGGTTCCCCTCGCACATACATGCTAGTCGTTGCCGACTCTAGGGGGCGGTGCTCATCTCCGTTTCAAAGCCGAAGAGCCAGCGCTGTCCGAAGACGTCTCCGTGGTCATGTGGCTGGCATGACTCAATGCCAAAGGCGCACGGAACGCTGTTACCTTCCCACCAAAGGTGGTCCCTATTTTTTCTACTTGCATTTTTACGTGCTTTCGAAACTGCTAGGTTGGCAGAAGCTGGGACAAGTAATGGGAGCTCACCCTGTTACACGGCAGCACTAGGGATTCGAACCGCTGAGCTGCCGACCTTTCGATCGACAAGCTCAACGTCCTAGCCCCTGAGCCCTTAAATATACAGGTAACATCTACCAAATACATGAAAGGATATCACACAGAAAATCTGATCTTTGGTGGTGCAGGATATGGAATACAGGAATAGATTCCAGAAGACAGATTTTGATAAAGTGTTAGGAAAAAAATTGTAACAGTGAAAACAGGCCAACCATGAAACCAAGTGCACTGAAAGATGGTAGGTTCTTCTTTGACTGAGTTCAATTAACAGCTAGACTATAATCTGTCAGATGGTTTAATTTGGAGCTTTGCACCTGATCATTCAGGCCATCAGGGCTAACACTGAGTGAAGTGTTAACCCTGATGGCCTGAATGACATCTTCCAACTATGATTCTACTATGGGCTTGCCAACAAGCCTTGAATCAGCAGGGTCACATTTATTAACAGAATCACACTAATTTCATCAAGTGGCTGATCTTATAATCTTCCTTTGCTTTCTTTCCTCCCTCCCTTTCCTTCACCCTACCCTACCCTCCCATTCCATTCTCTTTATTTGATATGCCTAGAGAATAAGAGGGGACGTGGTGGCTCAGTGGCTAAGATGTGAGCTTGTCGATCGAAAGGTCGGCAGTTCAGCAGTTCGAATCCCTAGTGCTGCACAATGGGGCAAACTCCTGTTACTTGTCCCAGCTTCTGCCAATCTAGCAGTTCGAAAGCACATAAAAAATGAAAGTAGAAAAATAGGGACCACCTTTGGTGGGAAGGTAACAGCGTTCCATGTGCCTTTGGCATTTAGTCATGCCGGTCACATGACCATGGGGATGTCTTTGGACAGCGCTGTCTCTTTGGCTTTGAAACAGAGATGAGTACCGCCCCCAAGAGTCGGGAACCACTAGCACATATGTGCGAGGAGAACCTTTACCTTTAGAGAATAAGAGAACATCCTTCCCTAATATTGGGAGAGGGTTTAAAACAGGTCACGAACAGTAGGAATGATGATACCACAAGAAAAAGTTGTATAGCAACCGCTTTAATGTTAATAAAAGGGTCTGTGCAGAGAACAGAGGCATTGTTCAAATAGCTATTTCCAGAGTACCTTAAGAAAAAAGGTAATAGTTAAATTAACTGCTGTTTTCTGCTATTTCTTTGTGTTAGTACAAATGGAGCATCAAAATGTGACAGTTCTAATGGGGGGAAAAATGGTAGCAAATCCCGTAGCCCCATCCTCTAACAATATAGCAGGCAGACTTTTGTTGTTGAGGAATATTGTTGGATTCAGATGATTCCCAGATGTTCATCTTGCTCTAGTCTAATCAATGGTCTAAACTAATTTACAGGTTCCAGAGGGGCCAAAGCTTGGGTAGAACGAACAGCCTTCACACATGGGGAAGAAAGAGGACAAGAGATTGTACAGAGGTGGTCAGCAGCAGCCAAGATCCGAATGCCACATGAAAACACTTCAGCAGCTGCTACCATAAAATGGCTGCCATGAAAGTTGAAAAGTTTTCATTTACTATTTATTAGGTCTGTCATACTCTTATGGTTGCTGTTTTTTCCATTAGTCTACAAGCTGTTCTTTACCACTAATCCCTGCCTTTAAGAACTGGGATCTCTTCCTCCAGGTAATACAAGTCCTACCACGCAACATTCTGATATCTCCCAAATACTGTATCAACATACCTCAGGACACTCAGATTTGGTTTATTGGTGTACAATGATGGTGCTCAATGTTTTCCTGCATTGGTTCATAATATCTATTAGTGATTGGCTGTTGGAGGAGAGCTGTGTTAGTCTAGGACACACAAAAACAGAACTGTGGTAGCACCTTTTGTTGTGACCAAGGCAAATACAATTCAGTCCTCAACAAACTTATTTTATTAAAACAGCTGAGAATTAATTCATTCTCAGCTTAGTTTAAAACAAAATTCTTAATAACCAGTCCATTGGCCTTATCACCAACCTTTGATGTCTTTGGCAACCTGCCAAAGGCTTTTCTTGGCAAAACCCCCATAAAGTTCAAGAGACGCTGACAAGAAGCATGGAAATCAATGTTGCTTTTCCACAAAGAACACGTCTGTTATTTTAAGCCTTATGGGAGTGGCCAATCATCTTCTCGCCTTACTCCCAAGTTGTCCTTTTTTCTTCAGCTGCTCTTGCCTTCTGGCAGCTCTTCGCATGCGTGCACTAGAAAAGGCACCTCCTGTTTCTCTGCCTCTCTGCTGTCTGCCTCTGGAGGTTCCAGAATCCGTGCATTGCTCCCAGATGGGCCTGGCCCCATCTCTGCCTCCGATGCAGAGCCCTCATCCGGGCCTTCCCCTGACTCTAGGACTGGCCCATTGTCCTCCCTAGCCTCCTCACTGTCTGACTCCGTTGCCAGGTCCGTGGGCTGCTGGAGGACCACAACACCTTTTCCAACTAACAAATGGTATTAAAAGTCGTAAGTTTTCATGAGCTGCAGCTCACTTTATCAGGTGGTACATGACTGAATCCTGAGGGATACTATAACACTGTCTCCGAGGCAATAATACCCATGGTACTTATGGAGGCACCTATGCAGTCTGCATCTGACAAAGTCTATAAGGGACCCAAAGGATTTTGCTAACTACTGACTAGTTTCTTTGGGGGGAAATGTTCAAATGACTTCAATTCTACCTTCATTCTTGATTGACATTGATTTCCATTTCATATTTATCTCATTAGTAGACTGCCCAATAGGAAAATGTATATGATAGCTAGATTCCCTTCAATTTCCTGGCCCTTTTGCAATGGAAATTAGATGTAGTAAAAAAAAAAAAGCCAGATTCTCATCAGAAGCTATAAATGTATACTAGGTATTTGTTTGAAGATATCTGACGTATCTACGCAGATCTAAGCCTAAATATTATCCAAAGTGTTTTAAATGTTTGGATTTCAAAGAAATACTGGATGCAATAAATAAAAATATCTGCAATAAAATTGATGTTGAGTGAAGAGCTACCTAAGAATTGCCCTGATCTCAGCATTCCATGACTATGTCACTGATGTCTGTATTTCCAGAGCTATGGATGTCAAAAGTAAGGGAATGAAGGCCAATAATTACTTATAAGGTCCAGCAGTCAGAAGAGGCTTTAGGGGCATATGCTGGGTACAAATTAGCACTGGGATAAAACCATTAGTAAGAGATGATGGCAACCATTTGTCAAGTGAGCCTCCTTCCAACTCATTAACTAAGATGGTGTGTGTTCTTTACAATGACTTTTCTGCATTGTATGCTTTGCTGGGATGAAAGAGCACTTTGATGTAAGTGTAGCGTGCCTACAATCTTACAATATGTCTTCTCTTTTACTCTGCTCCACGATTACTTGGTATCCCAGATACTTGAATTATGGAAGAATGTGGAATACTACTACTGGTATCACTCAAAATTGCAAAATATTTATAATACACAGATTTTTAACGAAAAGCAACATTGTGCAGAGCATTTATGATAAACATATACTAATAATCTTACTGGATAGTGAGATGGGCAGCATATAAATTTAAAAAATAGATAAGCACTGGGCTACATTCTTTCATTAAACACTTTACAATGTCTTTGAAAGCTTATCTCTGAAATCTGTTTGCAATATGTTATCAGGATCAAGTTCTGAACAATAGTAAGAAAGCAAAGAATATCTAAGTGCATTTAAAAGGACTCTCCTTTGAACTAAATAAGATGATAAACTACAATCGTAAGGATTATAAGGGGCAGGATATCCATAATGAGGGTATGTCCTTATGTTGTACATTTGTAGAACAAAAGCAGAGGGGACAACTATAGAAATTTCAAGCAGAGTTTAATTTGGAATGGAGACTTCCAGAGCAATCTATTGACTAAGGAAACATAGAATTAACTAAGGCAACATAGCAGTCAGCTAAGGAAACATTGCCATGGGCTACTGATAATGTAGGGACAAGAGATTTTAATGGCAAGACAGTTAAACCAGCATGTCCCAAACTCATGCTAAAGTATCTAAGTATTTTTTTAAGCATAGCACAGTAAAAATAACTTAGACATGAAAATATTCAACTATTTTATTGTGCATATTTTATAGTCCAAGAGACATTTACACAAAGCCATAACCAATGTCTAAGGATACTGATGAATTAGCATTGTTGCTACTTTTTTTGAATTGTGAATAGTTTTGCCTGTAAGTGACATATAAATTTTAACTTAATATATAATCTAAAGATAAAAGCACATTACACCACGTCTTCCCAAATATAAAATGAGAATGGGAATTGGCCCAGATGCAGAGTAATAGAGTATTCCTTGTTCTATTCTTTAAACAAAGAAAACCAGAATGAGCGTATCTCCAGTTTGATATAAAGAGACACAGGTGAGCCTTCCTTTTTAAAACTAGATTTGTACTATGTTTGTCAAGATAGTATTTTTTTTCTTTATTCTTCTTATGAAAACACATAATGCAAGACCAGGCTGGAGAGCTTGTGGCTTACTGCCAACCATCCATCCCTAAATGTTGTTGATATATGAATAGGTTGGTGTGGCTCTCAAGTGCAGCAGGTGCATAGGCAACCTGCAGATAAGGGGGTGGAACCATTTCTTCCAAAATGCAATGGCAGTTTAGGGAAGTTGTAGATTTCTAAAAATTTATTATTCCCTTGTTGAGGTACAAATGAATTAATGACTTACTTGCATCGCATGTAAGAAAGAGTTGTCACATCTACCCACTTCCCTTCTCCAGCAAGCACACATAAAGGTTTCATTATTTCGGTCATCCATATACAAAAATATGCAGTTCACCAGCCAGAATAAACAGAACTTCTGTCTTTGTTCTGCCATGTGAACCCAAGACATAAACAACAAAGACATGGAAGGCCGCTGAAATTAAATGAGATGTAACTACACAAAAACAGCATATACTCATATGGTGCAGCCAGACTCTTCTGATTTTCAGACACATTCGGTGACACTCCTCCAAGGACTTTCATTGCTGCCATTTCCCACCAACACAAGAGGATGTGTCCCTTTGGGTCCTATTCCATAAATGGTCACAGACATTCAGGGGCACATGCCATATTCCAAGTGAGATTCCCTTGCTGGATGTACATGGTGCAAAGAATGACCCAGAATTAAGTTATCTTGCCACTTTGAAAAATACAAGTGGCTATCGAATAAGGGTGGATAGAGGAAACAAAACTAAAAGGGAAATAGGAAGATGGACATGGAAAGACACAATGTAAGATGAATAACTAAAATCTAAATTAAACTGACAGCTTCAACCTACATCTGTATTTGAATGCCACAAATCTGATATATCATGTTTATTTCAGACAATAAAGCTCACACATTTGAGGACAGTTTACACAAGAATGTGTGTAGATCTATAACTATGGGAAGATAAACAAAGAGAATGCTGGAACGTCAACAGGTACAGCAACAGAGGTCAGAGAGGATGTATAGAGAAAGAATGGGTGTGGACCAAGGAGGAAGCTAGGAGGAAGAAGGCTAGATAAGAAAAGGGGCACATCTGTTAGAGAAAAGGACAGAAAGGCAGACAAAGCCCTGGAGAAGGAAGGAGGAGGAAAAGACCCTGGAGAAAAAAATCCTAGATGTGGCTTTATGGGTAGGGGGAATCAAGATTGCCATGTAAGGAGATGGAGTAAAGTCGGGGAGGAGAAAAAGATGATATGAGAGATGGGGAAGAGATGGGCAGGGGGACTGCTGCCCTGGCTGAGAGAAAATATCGGAGATTTATCCTACCCTTAATAGATAGCCCTCTTTCCCATCTCCCCTCTCACTCCATTCCTGGGAGGCGCAAGTTGCAGCCATGGAAGAGTACCCAATCAGACCCCTAGTAAGCAGCTGGTTGATTCCTGCCCCATTTTGACTTTCTTTGTCCGGGAGGGGCGCTCTCCAAGGGGAGAAGACAATGCGGCTTCCAATATCAAGAAAGGCGCGATGGGGGGGGGGGGCGTGATTAAAAAAACACGCGTGGACCTATCCATTTTCCTTCCTTCCCCCTTTCGTGCGTCGCATCTCCTTCGTTCTGCTCCACAGCTTCTTCCAATCTTCCCCATCTGACTTATTGCACAGAAAGTGGGAACGTTGAAAGAACGGCAAAAATAAAAGCACGTAGATCTTGTCCCCACCCCGGCACGACTCACCTTGACCGAACTCGAAGGGATCGGGTGGCAGACTCCAGACTCCCTCCATCCGAAGCATTTTAAGGCACTGCGCCCATCCCTCCGAGCTGCCCCACCCACCGTAGCCGCGGAGAAGAGAGGGGCCTCGACAACCCCGCAAGCTCCCTCCACCCCGCTGCGCCCCGTGTGCTTTCCCCCTACCAGTCTCGCAGCCACTCACCCTGCGGGCTGGGAGGCTCCCCCGGCTGCGTCTTGCCCAGAGCTGACCAGCCGGAGCCGACGAGCAGTGATAAGAGGATGGCGAAGCGCATCGCCACAGCCGGCGCCCACAGCATTCTGGCCGCCCCCACCGGCTCCTGCTACCCGGCCATGGCGCGTTCAGAGAACCCCCGGCGGCAACCGAGCTGGGTCTGCAGGATCCGGTTATGCGCCGGCGACAGCAGAGGCGGCGCTGCGATGCTGCCCCAGTCCGGCAGCCCCTCCTGTCCAGCAAGAAGATTGGGGGAGCTCGAACGGCTCCACCTACCGGGCGAACGAGCACCGCGATCGCCTCGCTCTTGCAGCCGCGGCTACCGCCTACTTCTTCTCCAACGCTCCGCCCTTGCCTTACCTCACCTAGAAACTGTGATCAATACCGACCTGGGGTCCTGAGGCACGTAAGGAGGCCCATCTCCTATCAGCAACGCTCCAAAAATGTGTCTTTGAGCATGTGCAAAACATGGCTGCTGTTCCAATTAAGTTTTGTACGGACTAATGGTGAGCGAACGGGGGGAAAAAAGCCACAGAAGCGAACAGGCATCCTCCTGAAACAATGAGCAATGAACCACCTTTTTTGCTCATGTAAAATAATATAGTAGGCCATGATGTTTCCCGACTCTGGAATTCTTCACAAGCAATTGTATCCAAAACACTAGTCTGATGTAGTTTTGTGTTTTCCATTCTGGGCCTTCCTGCATGGTTATGGGGTGAAACAGCAATTGGTTTTTTTCAGGTGCTCCTAGGGAGGGCAGGAGCTTGATTAAGGCCTGATTGGTTCCTCACCAAGCCTGCCTTGGATTATTTCCCATAGTCTTGTCCAGAAAAAGAACAAGGAGTTGGATTCAAGCTGCAGTCAACACATATTTGCAGGAGGAGGAGATGCCAAACCGGCAACCTTAAAAGAGGGATCTCCTTCGATCTAATATCTGTAGACTGCCCTATCTCTTATCAGCCCTATGGAAGATGATAAAGAAGGTAGTAGGATACCAAAAAGTCTGCAGAGATTCTCAGTCATCCAGGGCATGGTTGTCCCAAAGGTGCTTTTACAGAAGGCAAATGGAGTTTCTTGCTTTTTCCTTTGTAGGACAGCAGTTACAAAGAACACTGGATTGTTTGGCAGTCAGGATTCAGGCTAGGTGCAGGATTGAAATAATAAGGATTGCTCTCACTGATGATTTGTGATGGGATTGTGTCATCCCAGTGAGAGAGACCAGAGCAAGAAATCAACTCTGTAGAAAGGCTAAAACTACTTTTGCTGATTATGGCTGTGACCAAAGTAACTTGCAAATATGATTATGTTGCACGTCTCCTTCTTTTATTTTTCTGTGAATTAAGAAGGCGTCTTGAGTTACTATTGAAGGGTAAATTTATAATTGTACTTACAACTGCTGTAAAGAAGATGCCACTTCTTTGTCCCTTTTTTCTATTTTTCTTTTTCTTCCTTCCTTGAACTTTTAGCTCTGTTTTTGATTTTTCTTTTTTTCTTCCTCATTCCACATTAATTTGTAGTAGTTTTTACTTTTGTTTTTAAAACTTTAAATACAATAACATTAAAATTATTTGTAATGTATATATTACATATAAATTATATATGTATAATTTATAAACTACACAATTGTGGGACAGGGAGTTTACAATAAGGAAATGAATACAACTTTTTTTAATGAAATTCTGAAAAGGCAAAGATACTATTAGGATGGAGAGTAGGAAATTAATTGAATTGAAATATGCTTTGCACTAATCTGGATTCTTGTTTTTAAAACAGAAATTACATGAAGAGATGATTGGGAACAAGACCACCTGGGCTAGAGAGAATAATTTAACCTTCCTGAGTAAAAATAACTCTAGAAAGATTATTGTTGGCACTATGGAAAAAAGGGGTTAAACTGCATCATCTTGATCTTTGTCCTGCCAATCATCTTCCTGCAGCTTTTTGCCACTGTATTCTCATTAAGAGTTTAGACTTGATGAGACACTTTTAATATAGTGGGTTGGACTCAGTTTAATCATGTAGTACAGTGGTAGCAAACCTACGGCACACGTGCCAGAGGTGGCATTCAGAGCCCTCTCTGTGGGCACGTGCACCATTACCCCAGCTCTGTTTTGGATCTTTGGCATGCATGCCTCCTGCTAGTCAGCTGGTCTTCGGGTCTCTGCCCCACATGCACAGGCCATGGGTGTGCATGCACCTGTGCCTTGCAATTTGGGCAGGGCGCGGGCACATGTGCAGGGTGCGGGCACATGCATGGGGTGCACGTGTGCATATGCATGTGCCTTGCAGTTTGGGGGCACGCACCCGCTTTGGGGACTTGGTGCCTAAAAGGCTCGCCATCATTGATATAGTAATTAGGGAAAACCTATTGAATTATTCTTATTGATTTCAGTGACTTTTTATAGATCACAGTTTTTCAAACATAGAACTTTAGATGTGTAGACTTCAACTCCCAGAATTCCCAGGCCAGCATGCTGGGGAATTGAACTCCATAGATCCTTAAAGTTGACAGGCTTAAAAAACACTCATCCAGATGTTATCATTTTTAATTCAGACCAGTGGTGGGTTGCTCCCAGTTCGGTCCAGTTCTTGTGAACTGGTAGTAACGGTGACGGGAGGCTCCGTCCATCTGCCCGGATATCATCATGAATGATCTGCACATGCGCAGAAGCTTCCCCTCCCCTTGAGAACCGGTAGCGGAGGTAAGTAGAACCCACCCCGATCCAGACTTGTAGCTTGCCGAATGGGCAACATATCCTTGAGATGCTGCGTGATTCCCTAAAAGCTCTTGAGTGCTTTCAGGATGCCTTTGGGGTGAGGAAAGTTTATTTATTTATTTATTTTATTTATTTATTTGTCACAACAGTATATATAAGCATAAGCATCAAATAACTATACGAATTGGATACAATCAAAGGGGGCATTAGGTCACTTGTAAATAATCTTTGGTTAAAGCTTTGGGGATTTTGGGAAGAGATTACAGAGTCAGGTAGTGCATTCCAGCATTAACAACTCTGTTACTGAAGTCATATTTTCTGCAATCAAGATTGGAACGGTTCACATTAAGCTTAAATCTATTGTGTGCTCATATATTGTTGCGATTGAAGCTGAAGCAGTCTTCAACAGGAAGGACATTGTAACAGATTATTCTATGAGTTAAACTCAGGTCATGTTGAAAGCGGCGGAGTTCTAAATTTTTTAAACCCAGGATTTCAAGTCTGGTGGCATAAGGTATTTTGTTGTAATCAGACGAGTGGAGAACTCTTCTTGTAAAATATTTCTTGACACGCTCAATTGTATTAATGTCCAAAATGAGGTATGGGTTCCAGACAGGCAAGCTGTATTCAAGAATTGGTCTAGCAAAAGTTTTATATGCTCTGGTTAGTAGTGTAGTGTTTCTGGAGAAGAAGCTATGCAAGATTAAGTTTACAACTCTTAAAGCCTTTTTTGTGATGTAATTGCAGTGGGCTTTGGCACTTAGATCATTTGATATGAAAACTCCAAGGTCTTTAATGGGGTGGGGGTCATCAACAAGGTAGTGTTTATCGAGCTTGTATTTAGTGTTCTGATTCTTTTTTCCAATGTGTAAGACAGAGCATTTGCTGGTTGAGATTTGGAGTTGCCAAGTTTTGACCATTCCAACACAAAATCAAGGTCTTTTTGAAGGTAGTGGTCTTCAGCAGTGATACAGTTAGAGAATAGATTTTGCCAGTCAAGAGATGAGAGGTCAGTGTTTATAAGATCATAGTTGGCTTTTTTGAATTTGTAGTTTGGAATACCATTATTATGGAGATTATTGTAAGGGCGTATATTGAGATAAAAGTCGATCATGCTGTGGTCACTGTTGGAAAAGGGTTCTTTTATTTCTAGTCCATAAATTGAGTTTGCATTGTTGCAGAAGATGAGGTCAAGGCAGTTGTTGAGTCTTGTATTATTAGTTACTAGTTGATCAAGACCTAGATTTGTAACAGCATTATACAGGGTAGTATGGATGGGTTCAGTTGTACATTCGTTTGTTATCCAGTTAATAAGAGGAAGGTTGAGGTCACCCAGGAAGATGAGAGGATAAGGGCAAGAAGTAGCCCATGTTAGTAGTGTTGTTAATATGTTCGCATGTGCGATGTTGTAGACAGGGGCTCTGTAGCATAGCAAGAAGTGAAGTGTGATGTTAAGGGATAGTTCACATACAGTAGTTTCAGGAAGAGCTAGTTTATGTGCAACTTGAATATTTTTTAGATTCAGTGACTTTTTGTAAAAGATAGCCACTCCACCTCCTCTGCGGGTTTCGCGATTGGACCAGAAAACATGATACTCTCTGTCTGAAATAATGGAGTCAGGGAGAGATGAGTTCAGCCATGTTTTGCATACAAATATAATGTCGAATGTACCAGTATTTAACAAGAGGAGAAATTCAGGCATTTTGTTTACAATGCTTCTTGCATTTATCAGTTTGCATTTAAGATCTGCAGTGGTTGGTGTAGAGGAAATAAGGGGCGTGTGTATCTAGTTTTGGATACGCACGCCCCTTATTATAGTTATTATTATAGTTCCTGAACACAGAGAGGGGAGGGACACTTCCAATCTTGAATTGAATTATGCATTGTGCACAATCAGTATCCCAGCAGGCATGTTTTTAAATAATAATCCTTTCTGAATGAACAGATTGTTTTCTCTTGCCTATTGAGGCTGGATGTGTTTCTATACCACCATAACCAGCAATAGAGTTACTTTTGTTCCTGCAGCATCCCAAAATCTGTTTCCCTTGTAAGTATATATCAGGAATATGGGCAAAGAGTACTTATAGAGGAAATGAAAAGGGAAAGGTTATCAGTGGTCTATATTACTGCTCTTTTTCAGGCATTTCTCCCAAATCTGCTTTTCTTTTAAAAACTGCTAATTGCTGAAACCGTGTCCTGTATTTCTGTGCAGTCAGTTGAAGGCTCTTAAGTAAGAAACTGCTGTATCAAAGCTTTCGTTAGAGAGTAAAAACCCTTCCCTGTTCAGACCAAATCCAAACTATCCGTCTTCTGAACAACTTTGCACTTCTGAAGAACAAGTTCAGCTCCAGTTGGCTTTAAACAGCAACAATATACATTCTCCCTAACACCCCCCCCCCCCCGCTTCCCATTTCAAGCTGCTGGCGCCTTGAATATTAACAAACTTCGGCAGTCACGTGGCTTGCCTCTTACATCCTCTGAATAACAAGAAACGGTTTTGTTTTTTTCAAAAATCCCCCAGAAAAGAAAGGAGGGGAGGGAGACAGAGAGAGATCACTGCTAATTTGCATATAGTTTTCCCTTCAAAAGGAATGTTCCAGTTCAATTAACTAATTGGGACAATGATGAAAATAAGCTGTAGTCACAAATTAATAGCTGCGCAGAGAACTACATGGTACTGACAGAGGCAACAAATCACAACTTTTGAAGAAGTCTCTATATGACTTGCAGGTTTTTTTTTCAAAACATTATGGCTTTTGTTCTACACTACCAAAACACACCTTTAAAAAATGTAAATCATAGATTTTGTTGATTGAACAGCAAGATATTTTATAAATCAGAAGAACATGTTTCATGCCTTGTGTAACCAGTTGTTGAGTTCAGCAGCCCCCAGGGAAACAAGACACCTGAGGGAAAAGATTCAGCAGACTTCTCTTGTCTACATCTTCATCTTTGGAACAGACCCAAAATGACTTTAATCTCTGTTGGACTAGATATTGCTGGGGTGATGTTTGTAATCCCAGAAGTCAACCCTAAGCATCAACACCACCCGACTTCCCCATGGACCACAAAAAATCAAAGAAGCCAATATTGTTAATGTAAAAAGTCTTAATATTTACTCTTTTTATAAAATATTGGGACGGAATTGTACCTGGGAACTGACTGGTTGTGAATTAGGAATGGTTAATAATTTCTCAGCCCACACATTTTTTACAAGAGTGTTCATACCTTAATTATTAAGGAATATTGCAGTCTGGAACAGAGTTATATAATAAAGGGAAATGTTATAAAAAAGAACAAAATACACTATACAAAAATATCATTATTTAAAAGAAAATTAGAATTTTCTTAGCTGCAAGAATGTTGATAGAATATGGACAATTTTCATATGCATTTAATACATTAAGCAATTTTTTACTATTCACTCTCCCTTTAATAAGCAAAATGTTTTCATTTAAGGTTGTGAAGGATTCTTTAAAGCAGGGGTGTCAAACTGGCAGCCCATGGGCCGGATGCGTCACATGCAGGCCACGCCGCCCCAGCTCCGCGAAGGGGGGAAACGTTGCAAAACGTCACGGCAACATGATGCGGCGGGTTTTGACACCTGTGATTTAAAGTATTGAGTTTTTATAACATTATCTTCCATTACTGTTTTTCATTATTATAAGTCAGTTTTTGAATCTGCAATTGGTAACCCCACTTGGGTAGGGTTGTAAGAAAGCTTTTCCAAAAAGCTGATTTTGGAAA
The DNA here is from genome assembly GCF_028640845.1 of Ahaetulla prasina. Lineage (NCBI taxonomy): Eukaryota > Metazoa > Chordata > Lepidosauria > Squamata > Colubridae > Ahaetulla > Ahaetulla prasina. The sequence continues at coordinate 49,442,176 of NC_080542.1, read as the reverse complement.
TCGAGGAACTGATGAAAATATGACTTGCCCATCTAGGAAGTGAGTAAAAATTATATTCTTTACAAACTGCCTGTTGAGAATAGGAACAGGAAAGGAAGGGATCCATTCAATAATGAGATTAGATATGGAAGGAATAAAATACTCTATTGCCCCTCTCCAGCTGACTGAACTCCAGGATCATGAGTTAGCTGCTCTTCATCCTCAGTGGGTGGTCGCTTTCTCTTGAAAAAGCCTGTCTATTGAAGAAAAGATAGTGGGGAAAATAGCATGAGTAAGAAACAAGTCTCTTTAGGCAAGAAGTAGTTTCTCATAGGCGGATGCTTCTGAGATGGCTAAAGTATACCACACAAAGCTATACATTTATTCAGCATATTAACTGAAGATCCCAGAAATGAAGCTAGGTTACCTTTCAACTACTATCTCAGCAATCTCATAACTGCCAATTATTTATTCATTTTAAGGAAAATCATCTGTTTGATCCTTTCTTCAGACCCATCAAGGCAGTTTCTATTCCAAAGCTAGGTTGGAATTGGCAGCCAGAGGGGATAGTCCCAGGACAGTTTGTTACCATCCTTAATTTTACGTAGACATTGCTTTTTATTTTCTGTTGTTTACAGATAAGCTTATGCAACCAGCAGAGATAAGAAATTTCATCAGCTATGTTCTCCAGATTAAATGATGTATCCCTGGCTATCTTGCCTCCAAAAAACAGACCCTGGCTTGCTCTCTCCAGGACAGTTGCAAACATGAACAGGAACACCCTTTTGCGTTTTTGCATCCTGTGCTTTATAGTCGGGTTTCCCTGCCCAGGGTTTCATGTACCTTCCAAAGAACAATAATGGAGACTGCAAGGAGGAAAAGTCCCACCAACACAGCTGTTAAGATCCACCATGTAGGGATGTCTCTCTCAGCATCAGGATTCACCCATTCCACCAGCGTTTTAGCCTGTGAGCAGCAGGAAAGAGATGGGAGAAAGAAAACCAGATGAATTAACAGGTTGATATTTTCGTGCAAAGTGGCAGAGATTTTGTAGCCAAGAAAAAATAATAAAAGAGTAACTGTCATTCCCAAACTCATACTTGCAAGACTGCTAAAAGATTGAACTGCAGTTATTTTTTGGAGGGGAAGATTTTGCTAAATTATTAATTAGTCACTCTGCCAATTATATCTTGGTTAGAAAAATGAAATATCATTTTGCCTCTACAAATAATCCACTTGCTTATTGCTGGCCTCCTTTGTAAGGCCAGGAAGTCTCCAACAAGATGACTGAAACTTCAGAATAAAGGTGTTTCTGGTATAGCAAATCCTATCAAATCCTCAAATTTTAGAAAACATACTTGCCCAATTTAGGTTAAGTGGGAAACAATGGCTAATCAGAGCCTTTCGGGGTTTGAGATCATTAACAGAAGGGCAAAGGGCTGCATATGTAGATAAAGGACCATTGATAATCTCAGTTTATTAACCAAAATACAGTCATCCATGTGAGCACAATGTATTTAATTCTCCAGGTGTCAGAAACTTTCCAGAACTATCCAGGAATGAATAAGGTAGTGCTCTAGATTTCTAAAATGGAAATAAAATGTTTCAGGGAAATATTCTATTAACTTTCAGTCCACCTCTAGCACTTTCAGCATTCAAATTACAATATACAGATTATTGGAGGGGGAAGGGGAGAAAGAAAAGTCTCATACCAGGCAGGTCAATATTTAGCCCTGAATTTATTAAATTAATAAATGCTGTAATTCAAAAAAATACTTTTGTTTGATTTTCACAAAGTCTGCTGAACAAATGTTTATGTTGATGGAAAACTTCACATCTGCTAATAGCGCTGATAATCCCAAAACATTGCAGTCTGGACTTACCAGGGCAGCCCCATTCGGTAGAACTTCTGGCTGAATGTTGTAAGGCATCCCTGTGGCAATGAACTGGGCCCGGGATTGGATAAGGAGCTGCTTTGGAAACTGCTGTGTAAGAAGGAAGTAGCATGGATATGTGTGTGGGTGTTTCATTAATACATGGAGTGAGAGAAGGCAGAAAGTGGTTAAACATTTGCTGCTTCCTGGAATATCTACTGGCTTGTCATCTGCTCTAAGATCTAACACACCAATTGCAGTAGCCCAATGTGATGTAAAACAACAACAATCCATATACAATACAATCCATCTAACAACAACAAACAGTATATGATAGGTTAGGCTGCAAGACTCAAGATCAGTTACGGAATACTGATTGACTGGGGGGTTCTGCCTAATTTATTTCCAGTCCTACTTCAGTATTTTAATCACAGCAATATATTGCACTTAGAACTCTCTTATGTTCATCCACCAAGTACATCCTGTGCTACGATCGTTATTCTTTCAGCTCCACAGTCTTCATTGTTCAAAGGGCTTCTGTTTATTCATGCAACGATGCCACTCTTTCTCATTTACTACCTCTTATGCTTGGGTCCGCCTGCCTCTTTTTTTAAATAATAATACACACACACACACACACACACACACACATAATAATAATAATAATAATAATAATATACAAAATCCAGCATTATTATCTCGTTTGCTGTGTATACTGTCATAATTATTATTATTATTATTATTATTATTAACATCATTATTGTTATTAACAACAACAACAACATCATCATCATCATCATCATCATCATCATTATTATTATTATTATTATTATTATTATTATTATTATTATTATTATTATTATTTTCAAATGCCTCCTCAGGGGCCTCTTTTTCTTAAAGCCCTGGGCACAGCTCTCTAGTTCCCATGGCCTCCTAACAGGATACATATAGAACCCAAACCATCCCATTGTTTCTCCATTTACCTAGCTGCCTCTTCTTTTTCTGTTGATCCTGCACTGAATGTTCCATTGTCAGTTCTATGAGACAAGTACCTGTCCCCTTGGATGCCACGATGCTTCAGCATTCTGACAACACATTGGCTTAACAGTGTGTATAATTTCAATGCAGCATACCTGCTGTCCCTTGGTAAACTAGTGGGAAACCTCATCTTTCTTAGCAAGGCTTTGATTTAGCAGAACAGATCTTTCAAGGAGAAAGGAAAAAAAATGGACTATACCTATTAAAATATAATTTCTTACCTCCTGGAAACTTGGCAGCCACAGGACTGAATGAATAGTCACCATAGCTCCATGGCCCCTCTCCAATGTTCCCACTTGGCAGTGAATGACAGCACACAGTTGGCTGCTACAATTCTGAAGACAGAAAGGATTAAATGTTTTAAAATCAACTAAAGTTTTTTGAAAGTATGATCAAATGTAGGATATATATCTGATCAAGAATGCAGTTTACACTCTTTAAGTGTACCATTCAAGCTATGCTACAGAATATGACAAAATTCTGGCTGGCAGATGTTTATCATCATGCCCAACTCCTATGATTTTAAAAAAATCTAGACATTCTTGTGTTATAAATTTCCCTTTCATTCCTGCTGCTTTTTCCATATATATATACACACACATATATATATATATATTTCACAAAAAGGGTCCTTGCAATGGTGATCCTTTTCGTCCACAATAATCAAAAGTATAAACTGGAAAACTTATTTATATAAGTGAAGTGGGACTATAGCAACTTCTAACTAGGGCAGAATGGAACTCTAACTTGTAATAGGAAGAAGAGGTTGCAAAAAAAAAATCTTATCTTAGTTTGCTGCACTGGCAGTATGACGGAGGGAGGGAGGGAGGGAGGAATCATGAAAAGACATCAAGCCACTGAAGTTGAATTGAACTGAGCCAAGGCAAGTAACAGCCCTTCCAGACATGAACAGCTGACAAGTAAATGCCAGCTGTGGGACAGTTGATACTTTCTACTACTGTGGATCAAAAATCATTGCAATAGACTTTGTATGTGTGTGTGTGTATGAAAAGTGCAGTAACACAACAATCACAATAATGCCACTGGTGCTGCAGTTGGTTCTTGCAACCTGGCATCACAGTGATGGAAAATAAAAAAGGCAAGGGCATCTGCAAGATAAGTTAAAATGACCAGGGAGTGACCATGTAATTGAAGTACTGGTACCTTCTCTTTCTAACATGCATCATACAATTTTATCCTACTTTTTGCACTAGGTCATGAATGAACAGAAATCAAAGATCCCTTCACACACTCCCTACCTATAGTACTCCCTACAGTAGTGTGGAAAAATGTAAAAGAAAGAAAGCAATGCATTAAAAAGTTACAAGACCCTTTCACAGGCAAGTGAGCACATGACTGCAAACTTGCAATTCAAATCTTCTCTGAACAGCATAACAGCTGGGGAAGAAAATTATGAATCAGGAAAATCATGACACGAAAAGATGATTCTAAATCAGGAAAACTGGGACATTGGAAGTTCCATGGAGGACAAGAGAGGAAAAAACGATTGCAGATGATGAATCCGCGCTATGTTTTTTTTCCCCATATAGAAACAGGACAGCATAGAGGAGAAGGTGTTACAGTAAGAAATAATTGCACTACTAAACTGAACAAACACTCCCTTTGGTAGCAGAAGTATGACTGAACAGCTACCATGCAGTAATATTTTGGATTTCAGTAGTAACAATTTCTTTCTTAGGGAGAATTATAGATAGAGGAAGTAGATGTCGATTAGAGATGGGATAGCTTTTGCATCACAGAACCTGGAAGTTTGTTTAAGTAGCCGAGGAGAGCTGGAAAGCCTCTCCATTTCCAAGTCTTTTTAAAAACAAGTTCCCACCTTAATAATTCAAATTGAAATGGTATGCAGTTATGCTTAATATTTATGAACTGTAATATATAGAATACTTATGTCATTTAGTTTCAGATCAACACTGCAAAATATGTAACTCAAGTTTACAGATTGGGTCAGTGACTATCTCATTTATGAAGAGCAAAGAAATGGGACTGGGGGGTGCAATGTTAATTGCTTCGGATTACCCTATGAAATTTAAACCAGGAAGAGCCCTGAGGCAGTATCTAAGCATCCCTCTCCCTGCAAAGACTCACCACTTCAATACGTTCCTTAAATGTTGAAAAGCTGACATTATGCCTCTCACGCCAACGCCATGAGGGGATAGTCAGATTGCTGGGGTCAATTGTGGGCTCTTGGACTTTTAGCTATGATGAAAAAGAAACAATTATGATTTACTTCTCTCTCCTTGCTTCCCTACTGCATGTCTGCTTTTATGTTAAACAAAATATTAAGGGCTTCCTCAATGGACAGGTAATAATATGTTTATTATTAAGGAGATAAATTCTTTGTGGCACAGTGCTCTTTCATGCTGAATTTGAAAATTTAAATTTGAAAATATTATAATAGAAAAATAGCTAGAAAAATCCTTACTAATGGTTTGTGCAATGTACTGTACATAAAACATGCTAAACCACAATTTATTGTATACCACAGTGATTGGGTTGACACAGCACACTCAATCAAAATCCAGCATGCCTCATTATGCTTCAGGTTCAGGGTAAAAGGTGATACCATAATGGATAATTTTGATACAAATATTAGTCAGCTGTTTCAGATAATCAGTTGTCCTATGTAAGGAAGCATAATACCTTATCTTTCCTGAGTAGCTTTAATACAATACATAAAATATATTTTAAAAATCTATCCAAAATTAGAACAAATCAAGTGAGGATATAGTATGATCATCACAGCCCTGAGTTCTTTTTCTTCATTCTCTGACTAAAATTCTGGAACTTTTGAAGCCAAAATTTGCAGACTGTCAAGGGAAAAGCCATTTGTAGATTCTGAATGTTGGTAATTTCTCTAGAACCTCTCAGTTTCTTCCAATCGGATTGTGGCATAGAAAATTCCTGATAGCAAGCAGATTATGCCATTGGTCAATCCCATTAAATTAAACATACTCTGACTAATTCACTCTACTCTTGATGGGCTTTTGATGACAGATGTCTTTTCGTTATCAACTTCTTGAATCCTTAACCTGAATGTGCCATGGATTAATTCATGAATGCAAATAAGATGTTCTAGCACAGGGGTAGTCAACCTTTTTATACCTACTGCCCACTTTTGTATCTCTGTTAGTAGTAAAATTTTCTAACCGTCCACCGGTTCCACAGTAATGCGCCGTGTATCGTCCTCTGCGCATGCCTCTCGCGCATCGTGGATTGGGTTTTGGGGGGGCACCGGCTACCAGCTCTGCTGGTCTGTTACAGCTGGATGGTTAGGGGGAGATGCGCAAGCTATTCTGGGACGAGGCTCTTTTGTTTGTGATCGCACTATAGCGCCATTTAGTTTCACTTACATAACGTGAACTAAACAAGCGCGGGCGATACAACTAGTATCAGAAATTTAAATTGTCACAGGGAATTTTATGAAAACCTAATGAAAATGTTTTTAAATAATGCTATGAAATTGTTTAAAAAGTAAGTTAAATTTAAAAAAAGGAAAGTGCTTCAGTATCAGACAAAACCCCTACCGCCCACCATGAAAGCTGGAATGCCCACTAGTGGGTGGTAGGGACCAGGTTGACTACCACTGTTCTAGCATTATGTAATAAGTCTTTCTGTTTTCTGTTGTTCCTCCAGATAGTCCTACCTTTAGAGGATTGGTCTCATTTGTAGATGAACAAATGATGTTACCTTCTGTGCTCACTCTTGTGATATAAAGCAAGAAGCCTTTCCAGAAGTGACTGGGGAAATACACAAGCAAATCAGCTCCAGATACTGTGCTAGGACCTGCATTCTGCAACTAGAGAATGGTGATGGGAGGTAGGCAGACATGGAGAAAGAGAAACAAAAAAGATCTGTAATAGGAAAAAATATCAATATTGGGCTAAAATGTCCATATTTCCAATTCATGTATCTTTCTTGATACCTGATAGATATGCTCGATTTTTGGTCCATAGTCATCAACTTCATTGCTCTTGTTCTTAAAATTCTCAAGAGTCCATGGGAGCACAGTTGCAGCTGGTATAGAGATTCTAGGAACAAAGAGCACAAAATACAAGAATTAAAACGTGTCCCTCTTATCGCCCCAACAGATTAAAAAAAATAATCTGCACTCACAAAAAATAGTATTCTAATGGAAGCGGTTGAACGAAATGGCTTATACTCACCCAAACAGCTCTACCTGTGCATCAACCTTGAGTGGCACCTGCAACCGTTCTATATTGCTGTTGGGATTCTGGCTATTCTTACTGCAGAATAAATTTGAGGTTATGATGAAGATGTCAGAAAGGTTCTCACCTTTGAAGCATCCCAAAAATTTCTTTACAGTATTGGAACTGTAGTTGATTCAAATCAACTTGAATAAGGGATGGAAAAGTGTTGTGACAGGAAAGCTATCTACAGAAAATGGTGGGTAGATGGGCAATTGGTAATATAGAAGCATTCAAGATGTAGACCACAAAACAATCAAGACATTGAAAAAAGGGCATTAAAAACACTTATATACATATCCCCCCACCACAGTTGATTACTGATAAATATATTACGATATTAGTTTTCCATCCCTTCAAAACAGGCTCCCCAAATTTTTAAACTACTAATTCTATTTGCAGATTATTAACCTATCATCTATCTATTATATTAACGACAAAATAATTAACAGGAAGAATAATAATAAAAAAAGCAAGATTAAAATTTTAAAGTCCTCTGTTAACAAACTGGTATTGTAATCAACTTGTAGAAAGTTTACCATGGTTTCTTATCTATCCTAAATCATCCCACAGTTAACACTAATTCATCCTGGATCAAATGGCCATGTATGTTTTTAATACCATCTCTTAACAATTGTTGTCTAGTTAAATAAACACTAGAGTGTCAATGACAATGACTGACTTTGTCATTCTCCAAAGTTGATTTATCTTCCCAAAGAGTCCAAATGAAATTGTTTTCCATTTAAGCATTACAAATTCAGTTTATAAATTATAAACTCCATCAGTTTTCTGCTGTTGTAAAGGAATGCAGGCTTGAACTTCCAGAAGACATATGCAATCCACACAATTAGTTAAAAGTCTGTAAAATCCATATTTCTTTCAATCTTCTTCACAGAATCTGCCACTTTTAAATAAAATTCTTTTTCTGAATCTGATTTGTCTAAAGTTACTTGCATCTAAATATCTTTCGTAACCATTATCATTTCATCAAACTTCTTAAAACTTTCAACTCGGGCTTGTCCATTATCAGACAGTCTTTTTCCATCTGCCAGACATATTTGCCTGTCTGTAATTTGATACATTGTTGCTCTGTGTAATTTAGGAACAATAGATAAAAGAACAAAGGAAATAGAAAATGTTGAAGTAATATTCTTCAGAGTGAAAAAGTAAATAGCAAATTTAGACTGATATACTGCTTCACAGTGCTTTATAGCTGTTTTACAACCCTCTCTAAGTGATTTACATAGTCATCATATTGGCCCCCAACAATCTGGCTCCTCATTTTACCGACCTGGGAAGGATGGAAGGCTGAGTCAACCTTGAACCTGATGAGATTTGAACTGCCAAAGAGCAGGCAGCCAGCAGCAGTAGCCTGCTGTACTACATTCTTACCATTATGCCACCATGGCTCGTAAACAAGCAGGGAAGATATTTTCTAGATATTTCAATCCAAAATTATTATTTAAAAAAAACAAACTCCAAACTTTTTGCAAATTAATAAAATGCAAAATACTTGAGGTGAGTGTCCAATATAGATGTAAATTAAATAACACTTTTGCTACCCAGGAACATGCTGTGATTTTCTCATGGAAAAGCAAACATTATTTAAAAGAACGGAACTCAATGGTAAAAGGGGAAAAAAAAAACAGATAAAGTCCAGCAGGGAATTAAAATAGATCAGCATTCAACCACCTAGTCAACTTTTAAAAATAAAAAACTAAGTGAAACAGAAGCTTCAAAAAGTGAAGTTAAAACCCAGGCATGCTTAAGAAAATGAACTGCTGAGAGGAAAGATGGATGACTGCTGACTTCCTGATTCCTCCAACAGTGGAACCACTACCACAGAGAACTGCAATCTTTAAGATTCCTCTTCCCGTGAGGATTCATGGCTGTCCAAAAGCCATCTTGGGCCATTCCTAAATGCTCCCATTCAAATCCAGGAAACAGTATTGCCAAAGAACCCACTTTGGCAGCAAAATCAGTATATTGTCAACATAAAAAAGAAAAGTACTTATCATTCAGCAGCTATCTTGAGGAAGGAGCATCAGTATTTAAATAGGGAGAATAATGTGTGTATATGGGTTCATGTATTTTCAATGCACTTTTTTTCAATGTCTTGTTTGTTTTGTGTATTATTTTGTTTTGGAGTTTTATATTTTAACTTTTTTAAAATAAAATTAAAAAAGATAAAAAGATATAGGGCAGTTTCTCTGCCTTTTGGTTGGAGAGTGCTGAAGGACACTGGTACAATAGCAGTTTCAGTCTGACACCACCAAATCTGCCTGGATTACAATTTTCATGGAAATGTGTTGGATGATAATGGCTTGGAATCCAGAAGTTGTAGTTCATTTGGGAAACTTCAGATTAAAAGGCAGAAATTGGTTTCAGAGATTAAGCCAATGAAACATGGCTGAGTGTTACCTCTTGAGTTGTAGCACGAAGACAATGCTACTATTGGCATCTTCTAACTGGCTGATACTTAGCTCCAAATCCAATTTGATCTGTAAATAATAAGGGGCAAGAAGAAAGGTGAGAATGACCACATTAAAATCAAGGTGTAGAGGAGAGTTTAAGACAAACAGGTTAAGAAAAAAACAATGATTTGCTTTGTGCTACGATTTCTCAATAACTTACCTATGTTCCAGTGGATGCTAGACTATGGATTTATTTGTGTTATAATATGAATCAGATAAGACGTGTTGTTATAATTCTGTCTTTTTATGTGTTAATCAAAATATATTAGTAACAATTCTGTTCTGTTTATATGAAAATAAATAAATAAAAGTGTCATGCATTGGTAAAAACTATTGGTTTTGTTTAAATCTATTCAGTTCTATTTGCCAAATTAAAGGAAATGTAGTATAATTTTGTCTATTACATGGAGAAAAACATTTTTCATTCCTTTCTAGATTTTTGCTACTTTTTCAGACTTCAGAGCAAACTTGAAAGCAAGTCTGTTTTAGAAATTAATCCCCTACCTCTGTATGGGATTTCATTGGGTTGCCCACTTCACAAGACACCAGTTGGGTTTCATTCTCCTTGCGGAAATTACAGATCAGTTTCTGTAGGCAAAAGGGATGGAGTGTGTTCAAGTATACTTAATCTTGGAAGACTGAATCAGCACTATGACAAAATGAATGGAAGGATTTTCATACTATTGCTACTCAACTGGAAAGGTTGTTTCTAGGACATCAGAACCCCTTTTGAAGCAAAACTAAATTTGTTATATATGTTAGATTTTCTCACCCATTTCAGCACAAAACAAATCAAAAACAAAGAAAGATTGTTAAATCTCAGAAAAGCTTATAACACATCTATGTGGGCTTTCCAGCTGCAAAAAAAAACCAACAACCTAGATGGCTTTGAATTGGGACACTTGCAACAATAGCAGTATAACTGAAAGACACTTGCAGAGTATAACAGTATCTAGAGCAGGGGTCAGCAACCTTACCTCAAAGAGCCACAAAGGTCCTAACTGGAAGTCCGGTTCCCCACCATAGAGTCTCCTCTTAGTGCAGTGTCCTTTTTCCTCTACTTGTCCTAACCAAAAGCCCTACCAATTGTGGAGCCGACCAAAAAACCTGCTATAGAGTCTCCTCCTGGGACACCATGCTTCCCCCACCCTTAACTAGAAGCTCCTCTCCAAATTGTGGCACGGAGCAGTGACAGGGAGGCGCAGCAGAGGGATGAAAGAGCCACATGTAGCTCCAGAGTCACGGGTTGCTGGCCCCTTGATCTAGAGACTGAGCACTGTTATATGGCACAGTTCTTTAGTATGCAGCAATTGATTTTAGACTCTCTCAACCAAATGTACTGCATATAATTTAACATATCCAAATTTATTTATTGTTATTTATTTATATTTTCTATTTCTTAACCATCCATCTCCTTCAGAGAAGGAGGTTGATCAAAAGGATGATCAATTTTGGTGAATCTGAGCTTTCAGCCAACTCAGGGTTGACCTGTGATCACAAGATGCAAGAAAATGTAAATATATTTAGGAAATAATGTTTCAAACACAGTTTTAAGAATGGAATAAACAAGAAAGTGAAAACATTATTCCATAAGAGACATAAAAGACTATAAGGTTGCATTTTTTTGGTCAACATTTAGCCACGGAGACAAAACCTTTTATCCATGGTCGGTAAGTTGGCCTTCAGATATTCCTGAACTGCAATTTATAGCAACTTTAGCCAAAATGCCGTGTAGTGACTGATGCTGGAAGCTAAAATTCAACAATTGTATTTGACCTCACCTGTGCACTGCTGTTAGCTTTTTGGAAGTAAGCCCCAAATGGCAGCTCCACTACTAACTCAGTTTCATAGGCTCCTTCGCCAGCATTTGTTGCTATAATCTGGATGAGAACCACATTCTCAGCTCCAATAAGTAGGAAAGCTTCATTCCTGAGACATAGCAACATTGAAAAGAAAGAGTGCTAAATAATGGCTGCATTATTCTTTTACATCAGGAATTAAAATATTGCAATTGGCGGGGCAAAATTGTTGAAGGTCAACTGGAAGATGGGGTGAAAGTTGAAACATTTTGCTGGATTAGAAAGGAATTATTTCACCTTCCCACTCATTGATATCTGACTGCCTTTCTTTATTCATTTAAGAAAATAACTGTCTGAAGGAAAAGGAAGATACAAAATTCAGCATCACTTTTTCCATAAGTCTACTTTGTACTAAAGATCTGACTGTCTCACCCAGATTGTTAAGAGTTACATGGATAGTGATGAACATATATAGATTTCTGCAGAAATATTTGGTAAATTGAGCTTCCAAGCCAACTCAATCATCAGAACATATTTTTCTTGCAATGTCTTAACAGTGTTAATTGAAACTATAAGTATCATATTCACTGACAAATTTCTGGTATTGCACAAAATTTGAGGGCACCTTAATGTATTAAGGTCATTTTACTTCTTTTGAAGTAATGTTATACGGTATGATTACAGATTGGGAAAACATTGGTTTTTAAACATACTCATAATGTACTTAGAATTTAGTATGTTCCAAACAAAGATGATTTTTTTTTTGCACTAGGAATAGCAAAAAGGAATTAGCAGAAGGAAAAATACTATATTTGTGGTATCATAATACTTATGAGATGGGAAAATGCTATAATCCTAGATATCATGAATTGGATTCCACTGATGTGTGATTTAGCAATTTTTGAGAAAATTATATATTCTGTCTACTGGAAATTGGACAGGTGAGTGTGAAAGCTTAGTGTCTCCTTTTAAAGATCTCAAACTTGGAATATATTTGTAATTACAACTACGGTTTCTTGTTTCTATGGTTTCTTTTGTTGTGATTTCATTTTCATTTCTTGGGATAACTGTTCATTTTATATTATATATACTTATTTAAAAATGGACTAATAAAATTATTTTAAGTATCATAATAAAAAATTAGTGATGGTGACCTTTGTCCTTCTCATAAACTAGGTCACTTCTGCAATTTGGTGACATGTTTTACTATTGGAGATTTATGGAAATACTACAAAAGATGGCCTGCCCAGAATTGCTTTCTGTGAAATTGGCAGCCATGTTTAATAAAATAAATAACAAAAGACACAGAAAAATTACAAACATTATCAGCATATTACTATGCTTTTTTTTCCTCACCCCCTCAGCAACTGTGGCCATCTCAGTCTAAACTATTGGTGCTTACGTGTGAGCAGAGAGTTTGAGATCTGGAATGCAGATGTTGTCTTCTCCACAATCTAGAATGATGCGGGTCTGTGGATAAGAGGAAACCTAAACAGTTATCACTGAACGAATAGCAAATACAGTTTGGAGGATAACATGGACTGCTACATACACAATCCATGCTATTCTGTGTGATTCCTAGCTAAGGAATACGTAAGAAAATCCCTTCAATCTAGAGATATGAAGATACCAGATATGAAGTAGAAAATTCAAAGCATGCAGAACTTCTCACTAAGTCCAGTTAACTATGGTACATAGTACATATCACTGCAATTGCCCATTTCTTAAATAAAATAATTTCATGATAAATAAGTAAATGAAGCCAGACAAAAACTAGATCTAATTTAGATTAATATCCTTTTCAACTGAATTAACATTATATTTATGTTTACAATTAATATAACTAGGTCCCTTCTATTCAATCATTTCCCCCATTCTTTCACATTAAAAAATATCATTTGATGGCAACTTTTGGAGGAGCTCTGGAAGTTGCATTTAAATCCACCTGGGCCCTCAGTCTGCAAACCTTTTATGTACAAAACCTATTTCTTTTCCATGTGACATACATAATCTCTAATTAAAAGCTGGTTTCCAAGAGACAAAAAGACTGCTCCAATCTCTCTATAAACAGGAACTAGAAAAATAATTCAATATATTAGTATATTAGTAATAACAGCAACAAAAGTCTCGTGGCACTTTAAGACTCAACAGTGTATTATTGTTTATGACCTACAATTTGTGATGTGTAAAATGTAGTTCTGAAAAGGAATATTCTATCTACTCAGACTTGTTCTTTGGAATACATGGGCTATGTTTACCAAAGCCACCTCTTTGGAAATACTTATTTTAGAGATAAACCCTATGCTCAATAAGCGTTCAGACAAGGAAACAAACAAGAAAGCCACATATCAAAATAATAACCACAATATCATGTTAAAAACCAAATGCATAAGCAGAATGTGGTAGTTCCCAGTGCACTTTGCTTTGAGCTGAAGAAGAAAGAAGTCTCACCTGTTCCTGGACCATCACTTGGCCAGACAAAATAGGTTGCAGAATTCCAGCTCTGAAGAAGGATGCCAAACTGAAGTTGAGACTCACAACAATGGCACTCAGTTTGTCTTTGAAATCAGCTTGATCCTGGGAAGGGGTGTATGTAAAAAGTAGTTTACAGATCCCATGGGTTAAGTTTTTCCCAGCTGGATGCCTTCCAGATGTGTGGGAATACAACTCTATCATCTCCACCTGGTAAATTTGGAGCTGTAATTTGACCAATCTGGAGGGCATCGAATTGGAAAATGTGTGCTCAAATTACATCTTTCTGGAAAATTTGTAACTCTAACAAAGAAGTAGGGAACTTTTGATTTTCTAGAAGCCACAAATTCTCATCTCTGTAAAGAGAAATTTCTAGACGCACAAAAGAGTTAAGTAGTCCCTTGTCAAACTAAAAGACACAAAAGTCCTGCCAAAACAAAAAGGCGGTAACTCTAGTATCCATAACACTGTTTCTCATCTCTATAATTCTACGAGCAAAGTCAGATCAGGAAACACTCTCCCAATCTCATATTTCCTCACATGTTCAACATCACAATGGAATGGTTAACCTCTGCATTATAAGTAGGCTTACATAATAGCCATAATGAAATTATTTTTAATTTATGCAGTGAAAAATATGTGGGAGCTTTGCCAAAAGCAAAGATACCAACCATATTTCTTAGAAGAAGAAAAAAGAATAGAAACTGTCCAGTTTTTATTGAACTATGACTCTTAAAATCTCTCGCCATTAGTCATGGTTGCTGGCTGTGGCTTCTGAGATTTGTAGATCATTCATATCTGGAAGTTGCTTTCCTCTTCTGAAGATGTTGGGAGATTGATACAACAATAGCATAAAGAATTTTATTCCAAGACAGGAAAGTACCACAAATGGGCCAAAACTTCTAAGATCAGACTTGTAAAACAACAAATTAAAAGTTCAAACATAAGAAAGTGGCCTTGGTACTTCCCAAATTACAGAAGGGAAAATGCACTCAGCCTTCTTTATTTCTCTGCAAATCTTGGGCTGCAACATTCAAAGCTGAACATAATTTCCAACTACTGCTCAAGCCTTCCCTACTATTCCAAACACACGCACACAGAAATAAAGACACACTTTTGATGCCTGAGATACCTACCCGTAAGTAAGCCGTGACATTCTTACAAGTCGAGGAAATTTTTTTGGACAATTTCAGTTGGAATAACTGGCTTGGTTGTTGGGTTTGCTGCAATAAAACCCGCCTCCCAAATTTCTGTTTCATATGGTCCAGCTGTAGCTCTGTGTTTAATTCTAGCAGTCACAAGGAAACAGGCAGAAAACAACATGAGTGTGATGAAAATTAACAGACAAATCACAATCTACAGTATACATATTGATAACTAGAATATAAAACACTTGTCTTTTGTTATACAAGACAAGGCTTTTGGCTTAAACATCTGCAGCGTTCTTATAGTCCCTACTTATTATGTTCATTATGGCTATGTGACAGCCCAGAAGATTAAGGAATGTGCAATGGAAAGACTATACACCCACATAGTGATTTAAGACCACCCTCTAACTTGAGTACCATCCAGAAGTGATATCTGACAGCAATACTGTGCTTTTTAGGATTAATGGGAATTGATCCAACATTCTATGGGGCATTAGATTAAGATCCTTCCCCTGTTTACTACTACCATTAATGCCAAAACAGAATCAGTAGTTTTCGCATCTAAATAAACAAATGTGGAAAGATGGATGGGTGGGAAATATGATTTAATAACTGACTTCTTAATTTCAGCTGCTTTCTCTTTAATTTCATTTCTGGCACAGCTGAATTAAGAAACAGAGATTCATCCTGGTTTTTTGTTTCTTTCTGAAGTGCTAAACATGGATAGGTTAATAAATAGCCATGTTTTCATGCACATGTTAAAAATTAAATTCCAAAATTGCTCTGGTCATAGAAAAACTGTGGGCATAGATTGCCCGTGGCACACATTTATTAACTGTCTCAAGAGAACTACCCTGTTTTCCCCAAATTAAGACATCCCCTGATAATAAGCCCAATCGGGCTTTTGAGTGCATGGCAATAAGGACAAGTGCTTATTTCAGGATTCAAAAAAATATAAGATAGGATCTTATTTTCAGGGAAACATGGTAATTCTTAACTTTCTACAAATATTACTTAAGGGACTACTGAATCTAGTTAATCCCATCTCATCAGAAAGACTGCGCAATAAGAAAAATTGTGTTGTCTGCAATACTATCTCTACAGATAGTATAACCAACTACAAGGTGTTGGTTACCACCTTTAAAGCGCTCCATGGCATAGGACCGGGTTATTTACGGGACCGCCTACTGCCACCGATAGCCTCCCATCGACCAGTGCACTCCCATAGGGAGGGTCACCTCAGGGTGCCGTTGGCCAGGCAATGTTGGCTGGCGACCCCCAGGGGGAGGGCCTTCTCTGTGGGGGCTCCAACCCTCTGGAACGAGCTACCACCAGGGATCCGCCAACTTCCTGATCTCCGGACCTTTCGACGCGAGCTGAAAACGTTTTTATTCCATCGTGCAGGACTGGCCTAACGGTTTTTAAATGGGGTTTTTTATTGGATTTTAGAGTTTTTAGCCAATTTGAATATTTGTTTTTAAATTTGTTCTTAATTTTTGTATCTTGTTTTTATCTTGGCTGTAAACCGCCCTAATCCTTTGGGAGAAGGGCGGTATAAAAATCAAATAAACCTAAACCTAAACTTACAGTAGTGTTTCTCAATCTTGGCAACTTTAAGATATGTGGGTTTCAACTCCTAGAAATCCCGAATCATCCTGGCTGGCTAGGGAGTTCTAGCACTTGACGTCCCCATCAGTGGTGGTTTGTTGCTGGTTTGCTCCTGATCAGGCTTCACCCACCCGCCCGGACATCTCTGTGCATGCACAGAAGTGTTACATGCAAGCAAACCAGTAACGACAGGATTTGAAACCCACTACATGCCTTAAAATTCCTAAGCTTTAGAAATACTGTTGTAGGGTATTGCTTCCAAGTTTCTGAAAAATCTTTCACCTTGGAGAACATTCAAACCTCAGGATTTGTATTGTCTGGATTTTTACCTCATCCCTCTTGTTATCTATGTACATCAGGGGTGTGAAACTCGCATTGTAATGGCATCATCACATGATGTATTGTGACTTTTCCCCCCTTCGCTAAACCAGGTATGGGGATAGTCAGTGCATGACACATCTGGCCCATGGGCAGCAAGCTTTCCATCTCTGATGTACATGATCATAATCACAATGGCCTCTGTTCCAGGGGTGAAATCTACTTATCTTTCTTACCAACTTGGAAGTCCACGAGCCATGCGTGCAGACCTTTTGCGCATGCGCAAAACCTTCTGCGCATGTACAGAAGGTAAAAAACACATTACTAATGATACCCGGGCGGCGGGTGTCACTGGTGGTTCGGCGATTGCTACCGGATTGCCGAACCACTGGCCAGAATCGCTACCAGATCACCAAACCACCGGCCACGATCTCTACCAGATCACGAGATCCGGTCAGAACCGGGAGCATTTCACCCCTGCTCTGTTCCTCCAAATTATTGATTCAACACTCACCAATTTCTGATGGAATGTTCTTTCCCGACATTCCTACACACATCTGGATGTTGAAGCTGCATTAATGAGGAAAAAGACAACGAGGTTCATTTCACAGATCGAACAGAACATACCCAACTGAAAAATAACTAACCATAGAACCTGCTTTTCTGAATACCACCTGTACATTTGCAAATCTTATTATACGTCTATAATAAATTATTTATTTCATGAACATGTTTGAGGGTGAAGTGTCTTGTGCATGTATAGAGTGGGGATTTGACCTGAATATGAATATCCTTCCTGCTATGCTTACCAGCTGGCCTGTGCTCCTGGACACGTTTTCATCTCTGAATCAAGCACATCAGGTATGGAAAGGTGGGCTTTGAGTGTAATCATTGGCTGAGCTCTAAGGAAGACAAACATAGCATTGTTATAGGTGCATATGCAGCTGGGATAAAAGGTGACTAAAGGATCTGTGGGAATGTCAGAAATCCTCTTATTTATTGTTGGTGGATGAGACAATGGACTTTTCCAAAATTTCTACTCATGGACATATCCTAATGAATGGGTAAAATTTCTCTACAATAAATTTTTCTGCTTTTAATTAGCTAATTCAACAACATCCATGCGCTGGGCCAGTCTTCTCCAATTTCATGCCCTTCTGTAGTGTTTTTCTACAGCTGATGGAAGCAACAGACCAATCCATTAGAAGACACTGCATTAAAGAAAAAAATTCTGGTGTCAAGAGCAGCATCACATCACTCAGACCTTCCTCTGAGTGGAGCTACTTTGGTTGCAGATTCTCTTTCCTTTTCCCCTGTGCCTGGGTGTATATCAACTTTTCCCAGCCAAAGGGTTTCTGTGTGAGTGGAGATAAGAACTGTAGAATTCCCTCCATATCCGAAAGCCATCAGTTTGGGGAATGCCAGCATATGCTTTTGTGAAGTTTGACACTAAGTTATATGCAAAACTATAATGCAGTATAATAGATTTAATCCTTAGACATAAGGTCACTTTTCACCTACCCAAGTATAGGGAATAGTTTTATAGACTTGACTTTAGTGGAAAAAAAAGAAAGAAAGAAATGATTCGGTTTTGGGTACAAGATGGAAAAAATGCTAAGACATTTTCCAAGATATTCAGGTGATAGATCACTATTGCTTAGTGATTTGTTTGGTCAATGAATTTTCTTTCCACAATCACCAAACTTGTCAAAGTGCAAACTCAACAATTCTATTTGCAAAGTAAGAACAACAAACACCATAACTTTGTAAGTTTTGGCTAGGAAATTACTCTATTTGTAATTGTAATAGGAAATACTAAGTTAGTTTCCTATGGCAAAATTCTAGCTTGTTCACATTAGAACAAGTCCACCCCAAATCAGTAGGATATAACAAAATATTGTATACAGTTCTATATTTTTAATTTTGGCAAAGCAATCAATATTAAATAAGACTTTTTAGGCACCCTTTTGCCTTTTCAATAGTTCCTTGAATTCTTTTTCTTTCAACACAATTTCATCTTTATGTATAAATTCACAGGCATTTGTTAAGTAAAAATGAAAAATAAAAAAGTGGAAGAGATTATCACTCACTTTTTCTTTTCCATCCATAATAGAAAAGTAGTATAGAAAAAAAATAGTATAGAACTGTCTATAGAACAGTAAAAATGAGGTAAAAAAAATAGTATAGAATTGTCAAAATGAGGAGACTTTGCCATTTTCCAGACATTTTCTAGTCCCCACACTAAACCAGTTGGTACAAATTCTTTGCAACCTTTTCAGCAAGTGTCCAGCATGTTTCCCTAAAAAGTGGGGGCTCTTGACAGTTCTTGGACATATGACAGTTCTTGGAAAAGAAAGATGATGCCACAAATTTCAGAAAAAAAGCACTGACAGGTAACTGCACTTCAAACTATGAGATCCAAAGGTCTTGGCCATATTCACTCACCTGTAGACAGCTACCTTGTTGGTTCTGAAAGCACCAACTAGCACATCTGGGTGTGAAGAAGAAAAACAGAGGGGATTAAGGATGCAGCATTCCACCAATCATCATTCTGAGCCTCCAGTGCTACCCATCCCACTGAAAAGAATAGCAATCAATCTAAGCTTTCCTTGTAAAAAGCACAGGATTTTTCACATATTTGTATCTTTGACTAATTAAAATTTCTTTTTCAATCTACCTGTGGCCTAAATTAGTTTGTCCCTAAGTTCTCCTACGTTGGTCTGTTTTATAGTTTCTAGTCAACAAGGCCAAAGTTTGGAATTATGGAAGTAATTCCCCTTATTGTGATTGTTGTACTGATATACAAACTATTAAACATATTGTGCAAGACTGCCCATGACATGCATTCTCTGGTTCTTTAGAAGATCTACATGAAGCAATACCAGGGGTGATTGTTTGGGTAGCTGAATTGGACATCCAGCCACAAGGCCATTGCCATATTCCCCATAGAAATTTTATATATAACTATGTGGATTGTGTATATACTGTATGTTTACTTCTCTCTATCATATTTTCATCATATGTTAAACAACAACAACAACAATAATAGTAATGGAAGTCATCAATGGAAGTCTTCATGCACTTAAAAGGGCCATGCTAGAGAAAAGCTGGTTGAGATCAAAACAAAACTCTTGGGAAACTTCAGTATTGTTCTATTTTGGTTCAAATAGCAATCGTACTTAGCTTTATATACAGCTTCACAATATTTTACAGCCCTTTCTAAGCGGTTTTCAGTGTCCGCATATTGTCCCAACAAGTTAGATCCTCATTTTACGGATCTTGGAAGGATGGAAGGCTGAGTCAACCTTAAGCCTGGTGAGTTCGGACTGCCAGACTACTGGCAATCAGCAGTCAGCAGAAGTAGCCTGCAGCATTCTAATCATTGCGCCATCATGGCTCTTATAGATTAGGCTAAGCATATGAATAACAAAATATTGCATTACCAGGATAGCCATTAACATCAATGTCAGAGGCTCCACGGATGGCAAAGCCAAAACCAGCAGACTCAGAAAAAGGATTCTTGAGGATTTGGCTTGGAGATGCGCTCAGTCCTTCACTGTGCCCACAGTAGATGTAAACCTGGCCACCTCCATCTTGGCCCGCAAAGGGTGCTCCTATGGCTATGTCTGTGGAAACAAAATATAATGGCAAATATTTTCCATGGGGAAAATACAAGATGAAAAAGCCAAAAGAAAAGGAGGATGGGGAAAAGCATTACAAGAGGTATTTCCAAATGCTGATCTAAACTGCTTTCCTTCAGTCTTTAGCAAAAACAAACTGCTGAACTGCCAACCTTTCGATCAACAAGCTCAGCGTCTTAGCCACTGAGCCATTGCATCCACTTTGGTCATAGCCCAAGTCAAATAAAGTGAAACCAATAACAGACTGGTGTCACAAAGGTAGCCTAATCTTATTTTTACTCAGGATTTTCTTTTCTTCTTTTCTTTTTGTTTCCTTTCAATGCAGGCAATTAATATTGACTTTCAGATTCCACATTGTTCTCAGGAAGCAAAGATGAGCAAGACGTTGATCCTTCAGTCTTGCACATAGCCAGCAAAGACTTTCACGTGAAAACATTTACAGAACAGCCAGCTGAGCAACTGATGGCATTGCACAATTCTGATATTTCACTAGTACATCCAGTGTGTCTAATTTTATTTATTTATTTATTTATTTATCAAACTTCTATACCGCCCTTCTCCCGAAGGACTCAGGGCGGTGTACAGCCTCCATTTAAAACAATTAATATACATATTAAAATAACAATTAAAAAACTTATTCAATAAAAGGCCAAATTAAAACCGTCGATTGACCATAAAAATACCCAATAAAATTACCATTAAAAGTTTAAAATTTAAATTTAAAATTTAAAAATCAGGCCAGTCCCGCTTGTATAAATAAATAAGTTTTCAGTTCCCATGGAAGGTCCAAGGTCAGGCAATTGGCGAAACCGGGGAAGTTCTGCTCCAGAGAGTAGGTGCTCCACAGAGAAGGACCTTCCTGGGGCCGCCAGCCGACACTGCTTGGCGGACGGCACTGAGAAGACCCTCTGTGAGAGCGCACGGGTCGGTGGGAGGCATGTGGAACAGCAGGCGGTCCCGTAAGTACCCGGCCCTAAGCCATGGAGCGCTTTGAAGGTGGTAACTAAAACCTTGAAGCGCACCCGAAGACCACAGGTAGCCAGTGCAGACTGCGCAGGAGTGGTGTTACCCGGGAGCAACGCGGTGCTCCTCAATCACCCGCGCAGCTGCATTCTGACTAACTGCAGTCTCCGGCACACTTCAGGGTAGCCCCATGTAGAGAGCATTGCAATAATCCAGTCGAAGTGGCGAGGCGTGAGTGACCGTGCATAAGGCATCCCGGTCAAGAAAGGCGCAACTGGCGGACCAGGCGGACCTGGTAAAAGCTCTCCTGGAGGCGGCCGTCAAGTGATCTTCAAGCGACAGCCGTTCATCCAGGAGAACGCCCAAGTTGCGCACCCTTCCGTTGGGGCCAGTGACTGCCCCAACAGTCAGCCGCGGTTGCAGCTGGCTGTACCGGGATGCCCGCATCCACAGCCACTCCGTCTTGGATGGATTGAGTCTGAGGCTGGTTCTCCCCATCCAGGCCCGCACGGCCTCCAAACAACGGGACAGCACTTGACAGCTTCGCTGGGGTGGCCTGGGGTGGAAAAGTACAGCTGGGTATCATCAGCGTACAGATGATAACTCACCCCAAAGCCACTGATGACCTCGCCTAACGGCTTCATGTAGATGTTGAACAGGAGGCGAGAGAATCGACCCCGCGGCACCCCACAAGTGAGGCGCCTCGCGGCCAATCTCTGCCCCCGTCAACACCGTCTGCCACCGGTCGGACAGGTAGGAGGAGAACCACCGATAAACGGTGCCGCCCACTCCCAACCCCCCCAACCGGGGCAGCAGGATACCATGGTCGATGGTATCAAAAGCCGATGAGAGATCCAACAGGACCAGGGCAGAGGAACAACCCCTATCCCTGGCCCTCCAGAGGTCATCCACCAACGCGACCAAAGCTGTCTCCGTGCTATACCCGGGCCGGAAGCCGGACTGGAACGGGTCTAGATAGACAGCTTCCTCCAGGTACTGAGGGAACTGCCGTGCCACCACACTCTCTACAACCTTCGCCACAAAGCGAAGGTTGGAGACTGGACGATAATTACCCAAAATAGCTGGGTCCAGGGAAGGCTTCTTGAGGAGGGGTCTCACCACCGCCTCTTTCAAGGCGGCGGGAAAGACCCCCTCCATCAAAGAAGCATTTATAATACCCCGGAGCCAGCCTCGTGTCACATCCTGAGTGGCCAGCACCAGCCAGGAGGGGCAAGGGTCCCTAATTCTTTAGGGAGTACAGCAGAATAGCAACAGATGGACTGGGCAGAGACGAGAACACCTCTCTGAAATGCCACCAATTGAGTTTACTTCAGAAGTGGCAACGCTCAGCAGGTTTTACACTTATAGCTGTCATTGGACACGCTAATTTAAGGAGAAAACATTATTTTAATCCCAGCATAGTGAATGATGTCTTAAGTCTGCATCACCTAAGGGCCAGGGACTAGATGAAGACAAAATCATAAGGACATGGCAAAACAACCACCACCACCACCAAAACCTATTACCAGGATAGGTTTTTGCATTTTGCATTTGTATTATTTGTAACAATAAATGAATGTTTGTGCTGTGGACTGGTGCAGACGGGTGATAACAAGACCAACTTCAAGCATTAGGAAGATAGAAGATTAAACTGAGGGCTCTTTGAGTATCTTCCAAATTTAGGTTTCAAGAGACCAATAGACATAGATACTAATAGGATGGTGAAAAGGTACTGCAGATGACTAAGATCAATTCCAAGTGGATCTTTTAAAAAGATCTCAGCATTGACAGCAGGTTCACTGTAATGAAGAATGCAGCTTCTTTACAACCTCAAATGCATGCTTATTACCATCTAAACCATTCTAAGACCAGGGACCAATGCTTGCTTGCTTGCTTGTTTGTTTATGTATAAAATTTATAGGCTGCCCAATTTACCTCAAGGTAACCCTGGGCACTATTTAAATATTTAAAACCAGAGTAAATGTTGTGTCTTGCCCGCCCTCAGAGCAGCCGGGGCCTTCTTACCTGCTCCCGCACACTGAGGAATGTATGCCTCCCGGTCCCAGTCCTGGCTCCATGCCCACACAAACTGCAGAAGGAGAATCTCCCTGCCCCAGCCCTGACTCCATGCCCAGGCAAACGGAGCAGCTAGACTCCTCCCCCTCCTCCACAGCAGGTGAGCCTGAGGAGGGTTTACTCCCAAGAACAGCTGATTGGTGTGACCCTCGCATCAGAAGATTGGAGAGGCAGAGGCTACAGAGGGAAGGGAGGGGCAGGCCTTAATGAGTGCTGAGTCATGGAGCCACACCCCATGGCCTATATAAAGGAGCTACTTTCTGGCAGTCTCTGAGTCAGGCAAAAAGTCAAACTTATCTTGCTGAAGTCACTTACTGGTCTCCTGCCTGCTCTGAGGACTTTGCTAGGACTTTGGACAGAGCTGCAGAGGCACGCCTGATTCGGATTTCCCGGACCCAGCCGTCAGCGGAGGAGTGGGACACAACAGTAAACATAGTCATCTATAGACATCTAGACTCAGCCACAACGAATCCTAGATCGTGTGATGATACAGTGGTCTCTCTTTCAAGGGGGGGGGAGGGTAGCTGAGCAGAGATACAACAGAGATTTTTCAGATTGCTTTCCTCCCTATTTCTCATCCATGCCTTCTTACCAATGTAGCCATCCTGATCTATATCACCCAAAGGTGCAATAGCCATGCCGAAACGGCCATAGATATCTGTGCCAGTCAACTTCTGCCAAGGAGTTCTGTAAGGGCGCGGGCTCCTCCGCTGTAGGTATAAGTAAACTCTTCCCACTTCATAGAGTTTCCCATCTGAGCGGCGCTCCATGAAAAGAGGAGCACCCACTAAAATGTCATCTTTCCTGAGACATAGAAAAACAATCTGTAAGAGGTTATACATGGCACAGTCTCCATCTCAGCCAAAGTAAATACAAATAACAATGGTAAGAATAACCTGCCTAACACTGAAGCCTTAAATTACAGTAGATTTGCAGAAATCTAACTATGGGCTTTTCAAGAGGCATCTGCCCAGCCATAATAGGAACCAGCATACTAGTTCAGGCAAGCTTTATGGTTGCTCCAGCAGGACTTCCTGCATACCCTTTCAGGTTTCATCATAGTTCCTTCCACCGCCACCACTGAGAGATCATTTGAATTTCTTCCAAAAAAGAAATAAACAATGTGCAGCAGCATTGTTATGTGTCAAATTCACAAACCCCACAGACCATTGAAACAGGGGTGGGTTCTACTTACCTTTACTACCAGTTCGCATCATGCCCGCACGCTCTTTTGCGCATGTGCAGAAGAGTTTTAATGATGTTTGGGTCAGTGGGTGGAGCCTCCCGCCGGTTTTACTACCAGTTCTATAGAACCAGTTTGAACCGGGGACAACCCACCACTGCGCTGAAACATACCTAAGAAGTGTAGTAGTTATTACTGGAAGCTGCATCTACATAAAGGAGTCTAGGAGAACAGGACCAAGAATAAATATGTGCTTGGGAGTTGTAAGGAAAATTGCAAGGGGACTGTTACTTCTCCAATAACGTCTGTTCTGCTATTTCTTTTTTAGACTGTTTCCCAGTTTCCCATTCTCTTATGTGGGTAGTCCTGAGAATCCAGGCAATGATTCATCTCTAATATCATCGCCTGGATTCTAATGAGAACCCAGATACCTTCCCCTTTCTCTTCTCTGAAAAGGCTAATTTGTTTTGAGATCAGGGAAAGTGATCTTGCTCTGAAGGAGATTATAGCAATAATCAACACCTGTAAGACTTGGCATAATAATGTTGTTTTGTGGTCAGTAAAGAGCAAGCAGAAGGATCAATGGTATGGTAGGTGTGTTCTTACAGACGCTTCTGCCTGTCACCTCAATGCTATCATTCTCAAATTAGGCCTCTTCTGTTTCTATTTTAAAATAAATTAATACTTCCAGTACAAGATGATAAAGAAGCACTTTTCCTCAGTACTTAGGAATAGTGTTTTTGTGTATGCCTGTTTACTTTAGAGCTAGTCTTGATTGTTGAAAATTAGACATGCCTTGCGACTTTCTTAGCAACATTTTCAGGAAGGGTTTCCCATTGTCTTCTTTCTAGGGCTGAGAGAGCATGGCTGGCCTAAGGTTACCGAACCTGCCTTTGTGCCTAGGACATTGTGACAATTCACACACCCCAATTTCTAATTCAGTGCCTTTAACCACTACACCAAACGGACTCTCCATTAATATATTAAGGCAACACGAATCAATGGGATATGATATATATTGTATCATTACCTACAGTAGAGGATGATAAGAGATATAAAATATAGCACTGCTGGAGATTATAAAATGATTCACTATTTTTATGGCTTTAATTGATGTTTAATTTTAAAAAATTATTATTAATGTATGTTCAAACAAAATTGAGTCCAAATGACAAATATTTTACAATATGAAAGATGAAAACTAAATGATTGTAATATTGTTGGGTTCAGGCTTAATCATGAATGTAATTGATTTCAAAGAGCTTGTGTGTGTGTGTGTGTGTGTGTGTGTGTGTGTGTGTGTGTGTGTGTGTGTGTAAAAAGCAGAATTGTGGCTGCATAATATCTTTTTATTGGTGCTAGTAGGAGTCATTACCTGACTCTATAGTCTCTACTCAAAATCCCAAAATCTTCAACCAAAAACTGTCTACCATTGACCTCACCCCATTCCTAAGAGGACTATAAGGGGCGTGCATAAGAGCACAAAAGTGCCTACGTTCCTGTCCTATTGTTCCTTTCATTATATCAAGTATCAGGATTCCCTTTGCCAAAATTTCAACAACATCTAACTGACAACAGAGGGCAGCAGAGTCCCAAAATGGGCACATGAATCTCTTTGGATGCAAAAGGAAATCCTGGAAGAAAAACTGGAGGAAGCAAGTCAATTGATAGATAATTTCAGCATGTAAACTTTTTGGTTAACTTAGCATTTGTAGCTGCAGGGATAAATTACAAAGACCTGCATTCAGTGCTCTTCCAAATATCCACTCAGAGAAGTGTAGATGAAGGAGGCACTGATAAAGGGATCACTGTCAGCCCCTGATTTGTATTAGCAGACCAGGACACAGAGAAAACAGGAGTAATTGGCTAAGTTTATGGTGGCTGCTAAGAATTTGACTGTAGCTTCAGGGCCCCTGAAGTAAATTCTATTTTATTCATGTAATCAAGAGGATTTTATGATTTAAATGCTCTTGAAACCAAAACACTCTACATTCTCAAAAGTTTCTTTGTAATCAGATAAGAAACACATTCCGTAGATTGTTTTTCTAGTTTAGCAGGACTGTAGAAGCAATTGTTCATAATCGAATGGTGGATGATTGGAACAAAAGGGATCGTTTGAGATGCCTTTGATATAATGGAAATAACTAGTTCTTGCCACATGAACCATTAAGATCAATGTCCAGAATTATTTAGCTACCAAATTGACTATTTAAGCTACTCTCTTGCCTGTCCTTTATGATATTAAACTAAGCACATGGTCCACACAGACCAGGACTTAACTGCTGTTACAATCTAGAAAAATATCTTTATCCACTTTTGTTTTTCCTTTTTTTTCTTTCTTTTTCTTATCTTTGTTTTTTTTATATGCCCCTATTGTATTTACAAATTCTAACTTTAAAAAATCCTTAAAGAAACAGTTTCTCTCCAAACCATAAACTGGCAGAGTTAATATGGCCTAGCTTTTAGTGCTGAATTCTAGTTGGCCCTCTTTTGAAGCATTTGAATAAAATTTCTATTATGGACGTCCAGTACGCTGGGTGTTTAAGAGGGTTGGTGGAAGGAATGAAATATTTGGAGGAGCTTCCTGGAATATCTCACACTCTTGCCATTTCTTTTCTGGTGCTCATGGGTTAAATGATAAACCTGGGGCTATATGGTTGTATCTACCCTTTTTAGACAGCCATAGGATCTGGCAGTAGGTGTCTTTTAGTGTTCATTTGAAAGCAGATATAATAAAATCAGCATCTAAGACTATGCAGCTAACTCCTTGGCTATAATTTTTTTAAAAGCAATGAGAAAAAAAACTAAAGAGTGGTGTTTTCAAGCAGCAACAACCCCTTGCTAGCTAGGCTTGCTCACATTCACCAAAGTATTAATACTTTGTGGGCTTGTCTAGGACCTCCATTATCTGTGATCCCTGGATTTCCATCCTAGTATCTAGTTTTAGCACACTGATGCTTCTGAATCTACTCATTGAGTCCCTGCTTTTACAACAGTCTTTGTATTAAACCTTCACAATGCAGGATGACAAAGTCTCTAATTTCAGACCAAACTTTGGTGGATTTAATAGCTATTTACCCCCCTCCTCCCAATCTGCATCAGATCCAATTTAAATTTAGGCTGCTTTGGCTCCTCCTTTGGTCTTACCCATCTCCATTGATATCAGCAACTGCCACTGTATGCCCAAAATATGATGCCACCTGCAAAAGGAAAGAAGTAAAGATAAAACCATCCTGGGAATTTATGCATTTGATACAATGATAGCTTGCCTTCCCATCCAAGAAATGGCCACATGGGAATTACTTGGCTAATTTCCAATTCTACTAGGCCAGTGACCTTCTGAAAAGTTTTATGAGCCATGAAGAATAAGGACTCAGGTTTACTTATCCAGCAATCCCATTTGTATTTTTAGGCTTTATGAAAAGAAAAATGTTTTCAATGAACCAAGTGAGTAGAGCCAGCAATAGTGCAAAATGTAAGCAATATTAAAAATAGCAATAGCATTTAGACTTAATATACCGCTTTACAGCCCTCTCTAAGCAGTTTACAGAGTCAGCATATTGCCCCCAGATAAGGACAATCTGGGTCCTCATTTTACCAACCTGGGAAGGATAGAAAGCTGAGTCAACCTTGAGGCGGTGAGATTCAAACTGCCGAAATGCTGGCAGCCAGCAGTCAGCAGAAGTAGCCTGCAGTACTGCACTCTGACCACTGCACTAGCACCACCAGAGTAGCTGTATTTATTATCTAAATCTTCTGGTTATTCTCCACCCTGACCAACTGGGGAGAGTATAAGGAAGTCCTCCCAAGCATCCTACTTTTCAGGTAGGATTAGAAAAGCAAGAATTCCCAGCTAGCATGCATTTCAATTATTTATTTATTTATTTATTTATTTATTTATTTATTTATTTATTTATCTATCTATCTATCTATCTATCTATCTATCTATCTATCTATCTATCTATCTATCTATCTATTTATTTTGTCACAACAGTATATATAAGCATAAGCATGAAAATAACTATATAATATATAAGTATATATATAAGCATAAGTATGTAATAACTATGTCAATTGGATATAATGAAAAGAAACAATAGGACAGGAACGGTAGGCACGTTTGTGCTCTTATGCACACCCCTTACAGACCTCTTAGGGATGGGATGAGGTCAATAGTAGACAGTTTTTGGTTAAAGCTTTGGAATCTGGAAGGAACAACTAGAACGTTATTGATGGTGTGGGAAGTTAGCACTCACCCCTCTCCTAGAAGAATGAAATATTTTAGGAAATATTAAAAAGGTAGAACATATTTCCCTGGATGAGAAATGGAGAAACATGTTTTAAAGACAAAGCAGCTCCCACCTTCCTGCCTCCCCCCCCCACCTTTGTCAATGGGCCAGAGGCAGAAACTCAATTCCCCCCCAACCTTTGTCAATGGACCATCATCTGCAACACAATAGGACCATCTAGCAACAGAAACTCACCACATGGCACCTGGGAAGATTACATCAGCCAGCAAGGCTAGCTAAGACCCCCACCCCCTGGGGTCTGACAACCAATCAGGATACTCTTCCTGTGCTCCAGGAAGTTCAAAGCTCAGAGAGGCATAAAGCCAGGGTGTGCTCAGCATCTCACTCCTTTTCTGTTCAGGAACTCAAAACAAGTGAACCAGTTCACCATTAAACCATCTTTCCAAGCAGTCACCATGTTTCCAGAGTCTTTTTCCCCACTTGGAACTGAATCCAGATGGACATTTCTTCCAACAATGGGTCAGAAGAAGCAAAGAAAACCATGTGAGAGAAAGATTTATTTTTTACCTGCTCACTGGAGATAGTCCAGAGAATGTGGAATTTATAGGTCCTGGTAAGAATTTCCACCTAAGATAAGAAATGGGGGCAAAGAATCAAGTAGATTAAAATTCTGTCCTCTCAAAGAGATCCAGCTATTAATGTTTTTCAGGACACCAGAATATGCAGTATTTTCATATCCAAGAATATGAAAAACTGATATTGCTTGGCTAACATTTCCATGTCTTTGCCCATTGATCATGCTGGCTTGGCAGATGGGAACTGGAGTCCAAGACGTTATCTAGCCTGATCATCAAAAAGGTTGCATGCATCCTCCAGAAGTAAGAAGTAGAACAGGTAAAGCTCCAGATCAAGAGAGCATTGTGGACAAAAAAAACCCCTATATTCCAAATAGACAAGCATCCCCTCTGGCAGCCATTCTGGACAAATCCCCCTAGAAATGATCCTAACATGCTCAGTGGCCCCAAATAAGTGGGAACACTTGCTATGTGACTGTCATTGTTTTTTATGAACCCAGACTTGTTTTCAGGGCAATCGAGGGAGAAAATAATAAACTATTGTTGAATCCTATAAATAAATGCAACAGGGAGGTATATAAAATACTTCTCTGCGTACGTGGAAGGAGACTATAATCTGTGCCATTGTTCAGGCATGCAACCCAGGGGTGCTATTCAGCAGGTTCTGACAGGTTCTGGAGAACCGGTAGTGGAAATTTTGAGTAGTTCGGAGAACTGGCAAATACCACCTCTGGCTGGCCCCAGTGGGGAGGGAATGGAGATTTTGCAATATCCTTCCCCCAGGAGGGGAGGAGGAAATGGGGATTTTGCAGTATCCTTCCCCTGCCATGCCCACCAAGCCACACCACGCCCGCCAAGCCACGCCCACAGAACCGGTAGTAAAAAAAATTGAATTCCACCACTGATGCAACCCAGTATAGACTTGATATTAGGTCTATGGAGATTCTTAGTCATCCAGGTCATGGTTGTTCCAAAGGTGCTTTTTTAAGAGGCAGCTGGACTTTCTGGTTTTTCTTTGAAGATATTGAATATCCGTCTTGCATACAGCTGGTCATTTGCATTCTGATGACACAGATAAGCCTCCAGGTGACCTTAACGACTCACTAAAAATGCAAATGACCAGCTGTCTGCAAGGAGTGTAAATCCTTCCATTCCCCACCATCCAGTCAGAGCTGAAGAAGCTTCTTAGATGAGAAGTGAAACGTCTTCAAAGAAAAACCAGAAAGTCCAGTTGCCTCTTGAAAAAGCACCTTTGGGACACCACCAATATCAAGTCCAGATTCAGAGTATGTAAACTGAGCCTAAAGGGGCTCCCTAAAAAGGCTGCTGAGTAGCCCTTTATATACAGTAAATAAGCTGTTTCTGTTTGGTTTGCACTTTTTTCTCTGGAAGAGATAAAATAGGTGCACCACCCCTTCCTTCATAGTTCTCCTGCTTGTGTTTTTTACTTACCGCTCCTTGTGTCAGGCTCATGTTAGGAATGCCCACTACATATTCTGCAAATAGAAGGGTATCTCAGTAATTACAAAACACCTGGCAAGCTAAGTCATCCATGAACTAGGCATGGAATTCATGCTGAATCCTGGTGCCTACTAAATTCCTGAATTTTGGGTGGGGAGTACTAAGATTAGAGAGGCTTAGACATCTTAATCAGATATGAAACAGATACTCCTGAAAATCTGGGTATTCTTGGCTAATGCGATTGGAAGCAATTGATGTGAACATTAAAATATTCATTTTAAATTCCTGCCAAAAAGATCATAAAGTTCACTAAAGAACAAAATAGCCAGGAAGCAGATCTCTTCCTAACTCTGTTGACCCCAACCTACTCCATTCCAGAGGATAAATAAACTTCATTTACCTTGTGATGTTGAGTCTTCATTAAACTCCCCCAAAGCCACAGAGTAACCTGCATGGAAGGAAAGATTGGGTAATTTGTGGACAACTCACTTGGACATGAAGTATCTGTTTCCTTAATCCTAGGACAAGACAATCAGAATAATCCTTAGGGAATCAAACAGGAAGACAACGCTCCTGTGGGCAAGCATTGTAAGTCATTTTGGACAGGTTTGAACATCTAGGTATCAGGTAATTTTTATTCTGCACACCTCAGTATGTTTTTCTACATAGCCTTTATCTGAACGTGGGCTCCACATTCCACAATTTTAGCATGGCATAGCATGCTCCAGCTGAGAACTGTCTTTTGCTTAAGGCAGGAGCCAAACCCTTGGGCTGAAGCCCACTATCAGGCCGCTGCCCATTTGGCTGCACAAGTGGCAGGTGAGCGTGCATGCACACCTCCATTTTCACACAAGTGCCAGGTACTCATGTTCGTGCATGCAGCTCCATTTGTGCAAATGGCGGCCACAGGCACCCATGGTTTGCACGTATTGAGTTGCATATGCTCATGTACATGCCTGCCACTCACACAAAACCATCTCCTACCCCCGTCCCTGCTAGTTCGCTAAGCTGGATTAGTTGGGAACCATTGGCTTAAGGCATACCTATAACTTTTTTTTTCTTTTGTTCTATTGTGTCAAATTATTGGAGACTGCCTGGACTAATCCCTGCAATTTTCTTAGCCAGGTTTTTCAGAAGTGGCTTGTCTTTGCCTCCTTCCTGGAGCTGAGAGAAGGTAACTATCCCAAGGTAATTTACCCAGCTTGCTTTGTGCCCAAGACGGGACTAGAACCTCAAGGCTTCCTGGTTTCTAGCTGAGGCCTTAACCAAATTGTCTCTCACCTACAGCATGCATTCATCCAAACAAAAGCAGACATCAACAATGTGATCTTGCGCACAGAATTCTCCATCCAGAGTATTTCAGCTGTCATACTAAACTTCCCTGGGCTATGCCACAAAACAGGGGAGGAATAATGCTTCTGAATGAATGGATAATGTTAAAGATCCTTATTTATTCATAAAATTTATTAGCCGCCCATCTTACCATAGGGTAGCTCTGGGTGGCTTACAGTTACATCCAAGCTAAAACATAAAAAGTTAAAAAACAAACCTTAAAACCAAAGACACTTGGGGAGGGCTGGGGCTGAGCCGGGGTGGGGGGAGTGGGATCTGTTATTACTCAATCAACCACTTCTATTTCGCTGTTTCCTCACTGGGGCCCCAAGCCGACTGGCAAAGCCAATCTTTAGGCGTTTATGAAAAGACAGGAGGAGGGTTGGGGCCAACCTCATATTGGGGGAGGGGGGGGCAAGATGTTTCAGAAGCTGAAAATAATATACAGGCAGCATATGATATATTTCTGAAGCTAAAGAAAGATAATTTCTCAGGAGGGAATAATGCTTCTGAATGAATGGATAATGTTAAAGATCCTTATTTATTCATAAAATTTATTAGCTCATCTTACTATTGGGTAGCTCTGGGTGGCTTACGGTTATATCTTAGTTAAAACAAAAAATGTTAAATCAAATCTTAAAACCAAAGACACTTGGGAGGGCTGGGGCTGAGCCGGGGTGGGGGAGGGATCTGTTATTACTCAATCAACCACTTCTATTTCGCTGTTTCCTCACTGGGGCCCCAAGCCGACTGGCAAAGCCAATCTTTAGGCGTTTATGAAAAGACAGGAGGAGGTTGGGGCCAACCTCATATTGGGGAGGGGGCAAGATGTTTCAGAAGCTGAAAATAATATACAGGCAGCATATGATATATTTCTGAAGCTAAAGAAAGATAATTTCTCAGGAGGAATAATGCTTCTGAATGAATGGATAATGTTAAAGATCCTTATTTATTCATAAAATTTATTAGCCGCCCATCTTACTATTGGGTAGCTCTGGGTGGCTTACGGTTATATCTTAGTTAAAACATAAAAGTTAAAAACAAACCTTAAAACCAAAGACACTTGGGAGGGCTGGGGCTGAGCCGGGGTGGGGAGTACTAAGATTAGAGAGGCTTAGACATCTTAATCAGATATGAAACAGATACTCCTGAAAATCTGGGTATTCTTGGCTAATGCGATTGGAAGCAATTGATGTGAACATTAAAATATTCATTTTAAATTCCTGCCAAAAAGATCATAAAGTTCACTAAAGAACAAAATAGCCAGGAAGCAGATCTCTTCCTAACTCTGTTGACCCCAACCTACTCCATTCCAGAGGAAAAATAAACTTCATTTACCTTGTGATGTTGAGTCTTCATTAAACTCCCCCAAAGCCACAGAGTAACCTGCATGGAAGGAAAGATTGGGTAATTTGTGGACAACTCACTTGGACATGAAGTATCTGTTTCCTTAATCCTAGGACAAGACAATCAGAATAATCCTTAGGGAATCAAACAGGAAGACAACGCTCCTGTGGGCAAGCATTGTAATCATTTTGGACAGGTTTGAACATCTAGGTATCAGGTAATTTTTATTCTGCACACCTCAGTATGTTTTTCTACATAGCCTTTATCTGAACGTGGGCTCCACATTCCACAATTTTAGCATGGCATAGCATGCTCCAGCTGAGAACTGTCTTTTGCTTAAGGCAGGAGCCAAACCCTTGGGCTGAAGCCCACTATCAGGCCGCTGCCCATTTGGCTGCACAAGTGGCAGGTGAGCGTGCATGCACACCTCCATTTTCACACAAGTGCCAGGTACTCATGTTCGTGCATGCAGCTCCATTTGTGCAAATGGCGGCCACGGGCACCCACGGTTTGCACGTATTGAGTTGCATATGCTCATGTACATGCCTGCCACTCACACAAAACCATCTCCTACCCCCGTCCCTGCTAGTTCGCTAAGCTGGATTAGTTGGGAACCACTGGCTTAAGGCATACCTATAACTTTCTTTTTCTTTTGTTCTATTGTGTCAAATTATTGGAGACTGCCTGGACTAATCCCTGCAATTTTCTTAGCCAGGTTTTTCAGAAGTGGCTTGTCTTTGCCTCTTTCCTGGAGCTGAGAGAAGGTAACTATCCCAAGGTAATTTACCCAGCTTGCTTTGTGCCCAAGACGGGACTAGAACCTCAAGGCTTCCTGGTTTCTAGCTGAGGCCTTAACCAAATTGTCTCTCACCTACAGCATGCATTCATCCAAACAAAAGCAGACATCAACAATGTGATCTTGCGCACAGAATTCTCCATCCAGAGTATTTCAGCTGTCATACTAAACTTCCCTGGGCTATGCCACAAAACAGGGGAGGAATAATGCTTCTGAGTGAATGGATAATGTTAAAGATCCTTATTTATTCATAAAATTTATTAGCCGCCCATCTTACCATAGGGTAGCTCTGGGTGGCTTACAGTTACATCCAAGCTAAAACATAAAAAGTTAAAAAACAAACCTTAAAACCAAAGACACTTGGGGAGGGCTGGGGCTGAGCCGGGGTGGGGGGAGTGGGATCTGTTATTACTCAATCAACCACTTCTATTTCGCTGTTTCCTCACTGGGGCCCCAAGCCGACTGGCAAAGCCAATCTTTAGGCGTTTATGAAAAGACAGGAGGAGGGTTGGGGCCAACCTCATATTGGGGGAGGGGGGGGCAAGATGTTTCAGAAGCTGAAAATAATATACAGGCAGCATATGATATATTTCTGAAGCTAAAGAAAGATAATTTCTCAGGAGGGAATAATAGTTGAAAAGTTAGGCCTAGGAAAGGCAGGGTATAGGAAATTATTATAAAAGGGAACAGTAATTGCTGTTTAGTAAAAAAAATTACGCTCATTTAACAACAGTTGTGGTTAAAAGTAGAATCAATATATAGAGGTTAAATAGGATAAGAGATGCCGATGTAGGAAAAGCTGTTATGGGGAATGAAATTTTGACGCGTTTGTCTTTGTGTGTTTTATTTTGTGTGTGTGTGTGTGTATTGTGCTTCTTTTGGTATTGTGTATTTTAACTTTTGGAAATTTAATAAATATTATTTTTATAAACAACAGTTGTGGCATGTCAAGGAAGATCAGGGTCAAAAATAGGTAGGTAGGTAGGTAGGCAGGTGGGTGGGTAGGCAGGCTTCTCTCTCTTTTGCTCCCTCATTTTGTCTCTTTCTCTCTTTTCTCAGCCAGCCACAAGGAAATGGATTTGGCACATAGTTGAGCTGATCCCTTGTAGCAGCTGTTTGAACAGAAATGTCCATGGCAGTCAATTGACTATGCAATTGAACAGCCACCCTTTTGTGTAAATGCCTCTGCAGGCCTTCAGTTGCAATCATGCCTATCATCTTGACTTTTTTTTTAACCCTTCCTCCATACAGACACCCCTGGTTTAGGTCAAAGGCCACTTCTAGTATGAAAGTGGTTGATGGTTCACTTTTGGCATATCAGCAAGGAGCAAGAAGAACTAGTATCGCTAGTTTTAGCCAGAGAAATCCCATTTTGTTGAAAACTTTCCATGTTTCAATCTTTGGGGCCTCTCATTCTTGGGCCTCACCCTCTTATCCTAAAGCTGGGAGGCTACCTGATAGCCTGATCAAGAAACTCAAAGCAGCAGTTTGGTTCAGGGCTAAAGTCCTTTTCCTGTTCCAGATAAAGTAGCTAGAAAGTTTTGCATACTTCATTATCAGCCTTATCAGTTAGGGACAAAAGACTGAGGGCTATAATGTTTGACTAAGGAACCCATCTTCTGGGAGGACCCTCCTCCACCAGGGGCGTGAATATTTTGTTGCTTGTTGCCCCTGGTTTGCTAATGAGCATGTACTTTTGTTTTCCAAAAGTGTACAAAAACTATTCTAATTTGTGTATTGGGGGAGTGTCTCTTGATTTGTGATGTAGTCCCAAGAGCACACTTCCTTGTGCTATACAGAACAAACAGGTTGCAATTTCCTGCATGGTGTGATAATTGGCTACTTTGCACCAGAGAAAAACAATTTCAGCATTTGACTGGACCAATTCATGGTTTGGCCATCAAGCACAAAGGAAAAAGGTGACTCAAAAAAAGAGGAACATTTGCTAAGTACTTTGGGCCCAACTCCTAAACTCCTCTGGTACATGTCACCTTGACCTTCTGTATGCACCCAGAGTCTGCTGAAAGAAAAGAATGTCAACTCACCCCGGTATCCATCCTCATATTTCTTCATTGTATAATCCTCTGTTACCAGTTCTGAACTCACATACCACAACAAAGCAGAAGATGAATGAGGATATTTTGCTTCAACCTCTGACAGGGCAACTGAATAGAACAAACCTAAAAGAAGACAAGTGACACATTTCTCTATAATGGCAGCAGGATTCTAATTGGACAAACTGCTAGATGGGAGATTGCAGCTCCAGAACAACTACATAAGTATTTCTCAACCTGAGCAGCTTTAAAATGTGTGGACTTCAATTCCCAGAAATTCCCAGCCATATATATTTCCTTTCCTGTTTCTGACCTCATTACATCAATAGTAGTAGCACTTAGACTTATATACCACTTCACAGTCCTCTCTAAGTGGTTTACAGAGTCGGCGTATTTCCCCCAACAATCTGGGTCCTCATTTTACTGACCTCAGAAAAATGGAGTCAACCTTGAGTTGCACAGAATTGAATTCCTGGAGTGAGCATCCCAAAGATGCTTTTTCAATAGGCAATTGCACTTTCTGGTTTTTCTTTGAAGACATTTTGCTTCTCATCCAAGAAGCTTCTTCAGAAAGTCCAGTTGCCTCTTGAAAAAGCACCTTTGGGACAATCATAACCTGGATGACTGAGAATCTCTATAGACACCTGGAGTGAGCAGTGAGTTAGCCTGCAGTACTGCATTCCAACCACTGTGCCACCATGGCTCTTATATCATGATGGAATTGAACAAAAAGCCTTTTTAGTTTAGCATTTTATTCCCATGATAGCCATAAGATTCCTGCAGATATCTACAAACACAATTAGTACAATGGGTATAATTGAGTAGTTGTACTCAATGGGTAAGTACAATTAGACCCAGCCTCCTCCAGAAACTAGCTAACAGGTAGTCCTCAACTTATGACCACAAGTTGAGAGCAAAATTTCCATTGTTAAGCAAGGCAGTTGTTAAGTGAGTTGAGTTTTATGTTATAACCTTTTTTTGCCAATGAATCATGTGATTATTAAGCGAATCTGATACTGGGTGATTATGGTAATATAGCTACTACGGTATCATCATCCACAAATGCTGTTCAAATTAGATGTCTATAGATGTCTATTTAGCTCCCCTCCCATAAAGCATGAAGGAATTATTCCTCCTGCCTGTCCTTCCCATTTTCTAATTTAATAGGTTTAGCTTTATGTCTACAGTAAGATTAAGGCTGAGCAAATAAAACATCACACTGTATATTGTATTAGTACTTGTTTTTCCCCTTAAACTAAACAGACCAAGGTACAACTTTTCTTCACAGAGGGTACTGC
Source organism: Ahaetulla prasina (assembly GCF_028640845.1). Taxonomy (NCBI): domain Eukaryota; kingdom Metazoa; phylum Chordata; class Lepidosauria; order Squamata; family Colubridae; genus Ahaetulla; species Ahaetulla prasina. Next base: position 49,404,261 of record NC_080542.1, on the reverse strand, counting down.
TTCAATTCATTATCTATTTTTATTGCTCTTTTTGGCAACTTCTCAAGATCTGAAATAAAGGATTGAAATGATTAACAAGAACAGGACATAATATTTTGAGGACAACAGGTTTCCTGATGTACACAACAGTTGATACATTTACCTGTGAAGTAATATCCACCTGGTGCACCAAGCATCAGCCTACCAGACTGTGGGAAGAAGACAAAAAAAAGGGGGGGGGGAAGTATAGCCCAAGTCAGCCAGAGAGTAGTAGAAATACCCAAGAAGCCAGAATATGTCTATTTCACAATCAGTTTTTGCTGATTATCTTCCTGAATTTTGCAAAAAGGAGTATAAAAAAGACATGGTTGGATTATGATTTAATCATTACAGCATATAAACCATAGCATAATGTCTGAATGTAAGAACAGGATCCATTCTGGATCAGCCACCAGGACTAGAGATTTAGGTTTATTAAATCTCTGGTCCCAGTGACCGACTACCCCAGATTGGACACATAAATTCGCCTTCATTCCTGAGTGCAAGAACTATTATGGTTTATACAACAACAAAACATATGTTAGCACTAGTGAATCAACCTAGCCTTTATATGCCTGTTTCTTTCTGCCTGCCTGTTCAGGTCTTTGCAAGAAAGATTCATGTCTACTGTCAGTGTTTTCAGCTTTTAGTGGGTAGATAATTGGTGTAAACTGGCTATATGTCACTGGAGAAATACCTGCTGTACTATCTCTTTACAGATAGCTTTCTTCAGAACGATCTTGAATCTGCTAATGATAACAAAATTAGTATTGTAGAAGCTCCCATTGTCTGGCATGCTTGTTCACATGATCACTGAGTCATATGGCAGCCAAGGCTAAAAGTCATATACTTACACTAAATCACATTGTTTGTGTGATGGCACACGTTCTCCCAATTTCTATTCCCTTAACCACCAGGAAGACTAAAGGGTGCACACCTCATTGCTAGGAAAATCAATTTTCATTGTCATCGCCCTATCAACGTCTTCAAGAGGCTGGCATACATATAAAAGCATTTTTACTTTACAATCAACTGAATACAAGTCTTGCCTCCCCAGATTACCAGATTATCACAAGAAGCATTTAAGTTTGTAAAAAGTTATAGACAATTCCATCAGTATTTTCTCCTGGAGTTTTTTCTAGGGGTAACCATGATAGTCAGCCACTTGGGAGTTTGCAGAATGGTTGTATCCTGCCCATTGAATTTTTCTCCTGCAAAGCTCACCTGAGAGATAGTGAAGCTGAATCCAATTTCACAGTAACGCTTGTCATTTCCTGATGAAATAAACAGATGAGAAGTTCAAAAATCATGCGACATTAGAGAGCCTTCCTAAGGAGGGATCCCAAAGCTCTTCCCCATTTTTCAAGCTTACCCATTCCGTTAGCAGCATAGGCAATTGGTGCATCAACCGCCAAGGACAGATTTCATTTTTTCCCTCTTCAGAATTTTAGTGCTCTAGTTATCTTAGGGACTTAACCCTAACCCTGTTTCATTTATATATGTTGATAATCTCAGTAAATATTGATAATCTTCCTGTAACAGACCAGGCCATTTCTGCAGGCAGAATTGTAACCTTCATAGCAGCTGGTCAAAATATGCAAAGGATAAAACATGCATGTCCTGGATAAATCCCTATTTTGTAGTACAGATAGTCTTCAGCTTAAAATCATTCATTTAGTTACTGTTCAAAATTGCAACAACATCGAAAAAAATAACTTATGACCATTTTTCATGCTTACCACTGTTGCAGCATCACATAAGCATTTTTCACGAGAGCAAAATTTGGATGCTTGGCAACCAGCATGCATTTATGATGGTTGCAATGTCCTGTGTTCATGTGATCACCTTTTATGAGTTTCTGACAAGCAAAGTCACTGTGGAAGTCAGATTCACCTAACAACCATGTTATTAATTTAGCAACTGCAGTGATTCACTTAACAACTATAGCAAGAAAGGTCATAAAATGGGGTAAAACTTAATAACTCTCTTGCATAGCAACAGAAATTTTGGATTCAATTATGGTTGTAAATCAAAGATTACCTGTATTGTGTTGGTCACATAATCATTTAATGCTGGCAGAATAAAGCCTGCTGCTGTCACAATTTTGCTGTCCCAATGATGGGTGATACCACCTAGAAAAGCATTTATTTTCCCTGCCTCAAGATCCTATCCCTGCTTGGTCTTAAGTATTTATGTCTCCCACCTGCTGGGATTTTGTGCTTGCTTTCCCAACCCAAATGGGACTTTCCTATTTTGAAGATCAGGATGCAACTCTCAAGCATGCAAGGGTGCTACTTGGCATGTGTAGAATGCATTTTTCTTCTCATGTTTGAGTGGTCATAATCATAAACGGCTCTGCACATCAGCAAATAAGACCCATAGACTTCAAAGCAAGGCTTAACTCTATTGTGTTTCCCTCAGAAAATACACACTAAAAATGAGCTGTAATCTTTTAAACTAAAATGTTATGAAAAATGCACTTTTCTGAGGATGGTGATTTTTCATGTTATTTTGATTAAAATTTGGAGAGCCTGCTTCTTATAGAATGGGTTTATCTGCATATACTGGGTACTTTATCTACAGGATACATGTGTACTTTAAAAATGCTGAGAGAAAAACCTAATGTATATACTCACTCACAGAAAAGCCCCCCTCTGGGTAATCCAAGCCCAATTTTGGCACTTAAAATTCTCATCTTATCGATGAGTATCATCAGTATCTCTAAGAAGGCTTATGTGATACAATTCAGACAGTCCTTTTGTGAATTATTTACTTTTATAGCACAGCACTACTAAGCATAACCAGGCATGAAGTAATTTGGGGCTGAAAAGCCAAGAAGATTCCCTTAAGGCATCTTCACAACCTGTTGATTGGCTGTAGTCCCAGCAGGTCACTAGGCCATGGAAGGTTTTAGGAATGGCATCTTCCTTTAGATAGCTCACCTTCCTCTTTTCCTCACCATATGCATACAATACTCACCACTTGAATTGTAAACAGAGTGCATTTGGATCTGACGGCATGGAGAGTATTCAGAGAATTTCTGACGGTCACTTGTGGCCAAGAAACAGCTGCCCACTGGAGTTTTAGTGGCCTCATCCTTTTCCTCTATGGCATTCCAGTGTTGCAGTGGGGCACAAGCCTGACAGTTTGAAAGGAGGGAAAAGGGATGTTGTAGCACTAACAATCAGTGAGACACAATCAGCCGGTTGTGGAATAAATGTGGCCAAACAAAATAATTTCAAGCAAATCAGCAAAAGGGTCAAACTAACAACTGAGCATTTTGTCAAGCCAAAATCAGACTTGTCATTCAATATTCCCTAAAAGACCCATCATTTGTAGTAGAGGGACAGAAGATCCCACCTACGTTTAAGACTCTATTACATACTTGCACACCCAGAGCTACACGGACCTCTTATTGTAAAATCTAGATTATCTATACTTTCCTGTAGCTATAAAGGAGGTAAAACATATGGAGAGTGGCGACAAGACCAGTGGCCAGACTATTTATCTAACGTTCTTTCCCTTCATTCTTCTTTGACGTTAGAGAGCTTTGTTATAATAGACAATAGATAATAGCTCTCCAGATTTTCACTTCAGCTCCTGTCACCTCTCATTGACGTTGTTGGCTGGAGCTGAAAGTACCCCTGTTTCCCCGAAAACAAGATCGGGTCTTTTTTTTCTTTTGGGTCCCAAAATAAGCACTAGGGCTTATTTTCAGGGTGTGTGTGACTTATTTCCCCCCCCCCCGCCGCATGTGTGGGAGACCCACTTTTTCTGTTTGCTTGCGGTGGGACAGGAGGCTGTGCGGCTTGCCAGTGCTGCCGCTGTGAGGCAGCCCAGGGGATGGAGTTGCCTCCTGCCCCAGTTTACCTCAGGGTCTGTGCAGCCAGTCCACCCATGTCCCAATACCTGCCTTGCCTCAAGGCCACTGCACCAACATCCCTGTCCAACAGGACCCCACAAAGGCTGCTGGCCCACTTCTGCTTGCTCACAGCTGCAATAGAGCAGGAGATAAAGTAGAGCGATGCACTGGGGCTCGTGTTGTGACCATGAGACAAGGCAGGTGGAGCTGCCCCATGTGCCCAGCACTGACTTACCTCAGGACACCCATAGCCAGTCTACCCACCTCACATTGTGGCCACTGGACCAGCAGCCCCATCCAGCAGGACCTCATGTGGCTAACAGCCCACTTCTTCTGCTTGCTCATGGCTGCAACAGAGTAGGATGCTGCGCAACACACCAGTGCTTGTAGTGTGGCCATGAGGCAAGGCAGGTGGAGATGCTCCATGCACCCCACACTGGCTTACCTCAGGACCTGCCGCGAGTCCACCCATGCCCTAACACCTACCTCAATTCACAGCAGCCCCATCCAGCAGGACCCTGCATGGCTGCCAGCCCATTTCTTCTGCTTGCTCAGGACTGCAACAGAACATGCACCGACACCTGCCTCACCTCGTGGCCATTGCACCAACACACTGCTCGGCCTCCTGCTCCATTGCAGTCGTGAGCAAGCAGAAGTGGGCTGGTGACCACTTGGGTTCCTGTTGCACATGGCGGTTGGTGCTACTGCTGCGAGGCAGGTGTCAGAGCGTCGATGGCCTGGCTGCGTGGGCCCTGAGGTAAGCCATTGTGGGGCGCATGGGCAGCTCTACCATCATCCCACCTTGCTTTCTGGCCATGGCACAGCAAGCAACCAGATGGAATGGGTGACCAGGGGGCTGCACAGGCTCTTAAGTAGGGCTTATTTTGGGGGGCTTATATTAGGCACACACATAAAAACATGCAAGGGCTTATTTTCAGGACAGGTCTTATTTTTTAGGGAAAGGGTATTTGAAATTCAAAAGCATCCAGAGGACCACACCTTCCCTGTCTTTCTGTAGATCAAAGAAAAACAATTTCTCACTTCTGGTTAAAAAACTAGGAATATACAAATGAATGTGGGTCACAATTAGAATGTGGAGCCAGCAGCACTCGTACAAAACTTCATTGGAGGATTTCTTTTAGCATGCCTCTTGAAAATGAACCAGAGATGCAGAAAATTATACAAATACAGCCTTAATTTAATGTTTCAAAGTAATCACTAGAGAAGCAAAGCAATTCCAATGAACCTGATTCTTTATCAAACTCCCAAGATTCCGTGGGAATGTTATTATAATTTATTGTTAGCAATTTATTTTTATTTTTAATTGATTTTGGTCCTTATAAGGCACTTCATATTTTTTAAAACTGAGGGGCAATATTTTCAAAGTGGTCTTTCAAAATTAAATCTGAAATTATTTGGCTAAATGCTTTTGTTAAATAGTATTTCATCAATTTTGGAGTTTTTTGGATAGAATCAGAAACCAGTACCCACCATGATACTTTGTTTCCAGGTGTTTACAGATGCTCCAAACCACTGTTTAGACTTGAAGGTTTTCACAGTAATGAGGCCAAGTTTTGCCATTTGATCACCTGGGTAGCAATAGTGGCATGGATGAAATACAAACAATTAAAGAAGATAAATGCAGTAAACATTAGCCTGCCCCCAAATAATTCCTGTAACATAACATAATAACAGAGTTGGAAGGGACCTTGAAGGTCTTCTAGTCCAACCCCCTGCCCAGGCAGGAAACCCTACACCATTTCAGACAAATGGCTATCCAACATTTTCTTAAAAATTTCCAGTGTTGGAGCATTCACAACTTCTGCAGGCAAGTTGTTCCACTCATTAATTGTTCTAACTATCAGGAAATTTCTCCTTAGTTCTAAGTTGCTTCTCTCCTTGATTAGTTTCCACCCATTGCTTCTTGTTCTACTCTCAGGTGCTTTGGAGAATAGTTTGACTCCCTCTTCTTTGTGGCAACCCCTGAGATATTGGAACACCGCTATCATGTCTCCCCTAGTCTTTCTTTTCATTAAACTAGGCATACCGAGTTCCTGCAACTGTTCTTCATATGTTTTAGCCTCCAATCCCCTAATCATCTTTGTTGCTCTTCTCTGCACTCTTTCTAGAATCTCAACATCTTTTTTACATCGTGGCGACCAAAACTGGATGCAATATTCCAAGTGTGGCCTTACCAAGGCATTATAAAGTGGTATTAACACTTCACATGATCTTGATTCTATCCCTCTGTTTATGCAGCCCAGAACTGTGTTGGCTTTTTTGGCAGCTGCTGCACACTGTTGGCTCATATCTAAATGGTTGTCCACTAGGACTCCAAGATCCCTCTCATAGTTACTACTATTGATCTTGTACTACTGTAGCTAAAATTACATTTCCTAATCTTTTGTGGATCAGTATGCTGGCACTGAGCATAATCAATATTAGTGAAAATGAGTAGGACTCTCTCTTTTCTCTCATCTCTTCTGCATCTTCCCTATCCTGCCTCTATTATCTCTTTCTCTCTTCTCTGTCACCAAAATACTTTCTTACACTTCTTCTTGCTCCCTTTTGGCCATCAAGATAGTGAAGCTACAGGTGAACTGAACATTTGGACATGGTTTTTAAAATTAGAGCAAAGGCCACATAGAATCTCAGGCCACATGAGTAAGAAAAGGTAGGATGGTATTCATTCATTCCAGTGGTGGGTTTCAAAATTTTTTATTACTGGTTCTGTGGGTGTGGTTTGGTGGGCATGGCATGGCTTGGTGGGTGTGGCAAGGGGAGGATACTGTAAAATCTCCATTCCTACCCCACTCCAGGGGAAGGTTACTGCAAAATCCCCATTTTCTCCCAATCAGCTGGGACTCAGGAGGCAGAGAATAGATGGGGATGGGGCCAGTCAGAATTTTTACTACCAATTCTCCGAACTATTAAAAATTTTCGCTATCGGTTCTCTTCACTACTGGTCAGAACTAGCTGAAACCCACCTCTGATTCATTCCTCATAACAGTTAGTTACCCCAAAAGCTTTCAAATGGTTTCCTCCTCCACCTTCCCATTTCCTGATGATAGTAGCAATTGCTCGTAATAGCTTTATGACCAGATTGTGGAAAGCCACTCACCTTTAGTATCAAACTCAATAGGGATGCAGTTACTACCATTAGGTTTCCAGGGGCACAAATACACTGCACCTGCTTCTATCACACCAGGCTGCGATGTGTTGGCCCGAGGTGCCCCCACGACTACATTCATGCTAGAGGGGAAAAGAAAGAGGGGTTGTATCTAGGTAGACAGGACTATTTATTATGAGAAGACCAAAAATCTGAATGGATTTTTGTGACATCTGGAGGGATTCTATTATACTTTGGATGTTATACTACATTAAACTTTTGTTAAGTTTGCAATGAATTTTCCTGAAGAAAAAGACTAATCGAGGATTATATCATTCATTTAAAAGATTCCGTTGTTAAGATGTATTTGGACATTTATTTATTTATTTATTTATTTATTTATTTATTTATTTATTTGATTTTTATACCGCCCTTCTCCCGAAGGACTCAGGGCGGTGTACAGGCAAAATAAAACAAACAATACAAAGTACAATTTAAAATGCAATTTAAAACTTATTTAAATTAGCCTGAAAAATTTAAAAAATTTACCATACACTAAAAAACCCCATTTAAAATTAATAAAAATTTGACATTTAAAATTCAATTCAAGCCAGCCCCGCGCGGATAAAAAGGTGTGTCTTCAGTTCGCGGCGAAAAGTCCGAAGGTCAGGTATTTGGCGTACACCTGGGGGAAGCTCGTTCCAGAGTGTGGGAGCCCCCACAGAGAAGGCCCTTCCCCTGGGGGCCGCCAGCCGACATTGTTTGGCAGACGGCACCCTGAGAAGTCCCTCTCTGTGAGAGCGTACGGGTCGGTGGGAGGCATGTGGTAACAGCAGGCGGTCCCGTAGATACCCAGGCCCTAAGCCATGGAGCACTTTAAAGGTCGTAACCAACACCTTAAAGTGCACTCGAAAGGCCACAGGTAGCCAGTGCAGTCTGCGCAGGAGCGGTGTTACATGGGAGCTACGCGTAGCTCCCTCTATCACCCGCGCAGCTGCATTCTGGACTAACTGAAGCCTCCGAGTGCACTTCAGGGGAAGCCCCATGTAGAGAGCATTACAATAATCCAAGCGAGAGGTAACGAGCGCATGACTGACTGTGCACAAGGCATCCCGATCAAGGAAGGGGCGCAACTGCCGAACCAGGCGGACCTGGTGGAAGGCCCTCCTGGAGACGGCCGTCAAATGATCTTCAAACGACAGCTGATCATCCAAGAGGACACCTAAATTGCGCACCCTGTCCTTTGGGGCCAGTAACTTGCCTCCAACAGTCAACTGCGGCTGCAGCTGACTGAATCGGGATGCCGGCATCCACAGCCACTCCGTCTTGGAGGGATTAAGCTTGAGCCTGTTTCTCCCCATCCAGACCTGTACGGCTTCCAAACACCGGGACAGCACTTCAACAACTTCATTGGGGTGGCCCGGGGTGGAAAAGTACAGCTGGGTGTCATCAGCATACTGTTGGTATCTCACCCCGAAGCCACTGATGATCTCACCCAACGGCTTCATGTAGATGTTGAACAGCAGGGGCGAGAGAATCGACCCCTGCGGGACCACACAAGTGAGGCACCTCGCGGCCGACCTCTGCCCCCCTGTCAACACCGTCTGCGACCGGTCGGAGAGATAGGAGGAGAACCACCGATGCACGGTGCCTCCCACTCCCAATCCCCCAACCGGCGCAGCAAGATACCATGGTCGATGGTATCAAAAGCCGCTGAGAGGTCTAATAGGACCAGGGCAGAGGAATACCCCCTGTCCCTGGCCCACCAGAGATCATCCACCAATGCGACCGAAGCTGGGACTATAAAGCATGCAAGAAGAGTTGAAGTAATAATTTGGTAGATATGGCTCTCAAACTAAATTCTACATGTTTTTTACCACAGAAACAACTGCGTTATGATTGATGCTTCCAATAAGCCTGCTGCATCTGACTCCTTAACAATTAATATTAAAACAATATGGTTACAGTTATTATGTGTAGTTGGAAGATATTTCTGGACTACAATAACTGTGGTAGAAGTGCAATTAATGACGCCTGTCTCGGATATAATTTATTGAATAAAATACAATTGATATGTTTCTTCATTAGGATTTACAAAGTGCAGTGGCTACATTCTATATCATTCTATAATAGCCAACAAGTTATATTACAAGTCAATTAATGGAAATGCAGTCTTAGAATGTTTAGTTTCGTAAAGGGATATTCTGTTTGAAGATCTAGTAAAAATCCTCCTAAAAAATCAAAGATTTCCAAAGGCAGAATGTATACAATAGAGTATGAAGTTCCATCTTATTAGAAATATATCTTCCAAATTTTTGCCTTCGAAAAGTTGGAAACTTAGTACATTATAGCTCAATCTTTCATACTGTATATTTCTTTTGTTTTTTGATATTTGTTCAAAGAGATGATCTTACAAGACTAAAGCTATACTTTTTGATTCAGTGTTCATTTTAGTATCATTGCATACATATGGGCCTTCCCTAAAAATAACTACATTGTATTCTGTGTAACAAAATATATAGACTGCAAAGTCAAATGTGTTCAATTACACTGTTAGATTAATGTTTCTTTAGTTTCAGATCCAAATCTGTTGTAATTTTTAGAACTAGAATGAACCATGGTTGTATTGCATGAATTATTCTGCAAGAAAAATGCAGGAGGATCTTAAGAACAATTCCTATATTCATCTTTTAGAACAATGTAAAAACTGGAAAAAGGTGAACTTTGCTGTGCACCTACAGTAATTAATTACAAGTATCTGAGCAATGTTGTCAGAATGTTTAATCAAGTGTGGTCATATGAAACTGGATGATTTATCATAAGTACCAAGGATTTTATTATTTGGATTTCTTCTATTTTAGTTAGATCTAAAGTTAGTATAACTTAGACAATTACAAGCATGGCATGAATGTTAACTTCTAAAAGTATGTTTATTGCATTTGATTTTTGCTTTCTCTCTGGGAAGGCCAATTGCACCATAAAAACAAATCATAAATGATGATGGGCAAATATGGATCATCTTTTTCTGCTTTAGATATGTGGAGAGAACAAGGTGAGTGTGTATTACATATGTAATGCAGGGAGCAGTTTAAATTAAACAGAACATTTCAATTAAACAGAAAATTTCTCTACTGAAGACTCTGAAGCAGAGTTATCTTTCATATTTAGTAATCTTTTGAAGAGTGTACATATCACACAATTATTAGATTGCATGTCTGTATAAATTATAAATACAGTAGATCTATCAGATATTATTAGCACTTCCTGCTTTAGGCTGTGCTGGACTGGAGTTGCTTGGTGTCCACTGATCAGAAAGTAGGTTGCATGGGCATCATCATAAATACGGGTAGCATAACATAAAGATCAGTTTTTTGGAACAGGTAACAGGAATCTATTTCCCAATCACTTCCAGGAAACAATGTATATGCAAAAAAGGATCTGTGTCATAATCAAGTTGAGTGGGCTCCTCCTGCCCATCCATTAAACTCAAGTCAAGAGCCACCTTTAATCTTTGAATAATGCTGGGATTCAGGAACTGGCAGAGGATAGAAAATCTAACTCAGCTTCTCCAAACCTGGCAAACTCCAGCTATAGTGGCCCTATAATTTCCAAATCCAATTTATCTACAGAACCCTGTAGATTGTAATAACATTAGGAGATGTAACTTGGGGAATAGAATAGAATAGATTTTTTTTATTGGCCAAGTGCTGGACACACTTGTCTTGGTGCATATGCTCTCAGTGTACATAAAATAAAAGATACATTCATCAAGAATCGTCTATGATTCTATAACAGATCTATGAATCAGCAATGGAGAGACAGAGAACAGTAAGCCATAATATAGCATTATAGGTTGTTAGGGAATCATGGATAAAGGTTATAGCTTTATGAATGAGTTAGGCCAGGTATTGTCAAACTTTTTCTATGGAATTTGTTAATTTAACACCCCTCCTCCAAATCTTTACTCTAGTGAGGTAAACTGGTGGTGTACATTCCCCACCTCCCTTAATTTCTCATGGACTCTTATCATGTTCTCATGAAATCTTGGGGTTCTGTGGAAGTTTTTAAAAATCCTGAAATAGAGACTTTGGTCACTGCAGCAGCACTTGGTGGTATTCCATTTCAATGTTTAATTGTACTACCAGTCTTGAATTTATAATCACATTTCAGACGAGAATTTTCATTCTTAAGCAAGGCTGTTAAGTGAGTCATACCCAATTTTCTTTTTGCCATGATTGTTAAGTGAATTACTGCAGTTATTAAGTGAATCATGATGTCATTAAGCAAATCCTACTTTCCCCAGTGACTTTGCTTGTCAGAAGCCAGCTGGGAAGGTTGCAAACAGCAATCACATGATCCCAGGATGCTGCCATTTTCTTAAAAACATACTATTTGCCAGCACCTAATTGCTGCAATGGTTGTGAGGACTGATTGTAAGTCACTATTTTCAGTGTTGTTTTAACTTTTTTTTTTTTTTTTTTTTTTTTTGTTCAAAAAGTTTTTATTAGTCAAAAAAGGTTTATACAAATACATATCAGGTATGGTAAATTTTCATTTTTCTTATCTAAAATAAGAATTTTACTCAAATTTTTTAACACATACAACAGCCATAAGGCAAGCAGGTGACACGAAGTAGCAAAGTTTGCAAATTTTAAATACGTAATAAAGAAGAGTCAAGAATAAACAGAATATCGTACAAAAGAGAATAAGGAAAACCAACACAATCCCAAATATCTTTATCACTTCCTAGTTTTGGATCTCAGAACTCTGGGTTCAGCCTGACCCAACTCCAGGGCCGCAACAGCGGCAGCCGCTTCAGCCCCATGATCTATAACCTCCCCTTCTTCAATTCCTGGGTCATCTGATTCCAGGAAGGCTTTGTGTTCCTCCACATAGGCCGTAGCCTCCGCAATTGTACTGATTTTTTCGTAATGCCCTCCCGGAAAATCATCAATCCTCTGGCATCAGCCATCTGAAGCCCACTCCTTCTGGTACAATTTGCTTGACAAAAATAATATTTCTTTCTTTTTCACGTACCTGTCTGGGAATCTGCCTCAGAATGGCTATCTCCTGCCCCTGTAAATCAGTGCCCCACTCCTATGTTTTCTAAGAATTTCATCTCTCGTCTCTCTTCTCACAAATTTGACATGAACCTCTCTGGGAACTGCATGCGTGCATATTGTGAATTAACTCTATAAACTCGATCCACATCCCAATTCATGAAATCAACACTTCTCCCAAGAAATTCTCCCAACAATTTAGTCACAACATCTCTCAAGTCTTCTTGGTCCACTTCTTCCAAATTTTGAAACCTAAGGAAATAAGACATTTTATCCATCTGTAGTCCAAGCACAGCATTGCCTGTCGTCTCCTCTCTTTTCTGCACTGCCCGCATTTCACCCTCCAGACCTTCCACTTTCTGCTTGTTTTCTGCTGAGACTTGTTGAGTATCCTTTAAATCCTTTTGGATAGTCACAATTTCTTCTCTTATTTCCGTTTGGCCTCTTTGCAAATCATCCAGTTTCTTGTCCATATTGGATAACTTTTCCAGAATTCTCTCCATCTCTCCAGCAGTTGGTCTCTGACCTTTTGCCATTTGAAAAAAAAAAGAATCAAAATCCTCAGGCAAGCACAGTATCCTTGTAATTTCCTCCGGATCCACCAGGGGGCACTCACAGGAGCAACGAGTCCAGAGTACAGTTAGTCAACCAGGAAACCGAAGGGAAGTGATGTCATCAAAATTCTCATTCAGTGTTGTTTTAACTTTGGTTGCTAAGTCAATGGTTTAAGTCAAGTACTATCCGTATATTAACAAAACACCATTCTATTTTCTTTAACTTTAGCATGTTGTAATAAACTTTGCTCAGTTGCTAGTTTAAGAATGAATAATCATTTGATTTTCATTCTTCAAACGAAATTCTTGATCTGAAAAAGTACTCTCTTTTTAAGAAACAAATTATATGTAGCTACTGGATGTTGAGAATTGGGAAGAGATAATTATGGAGATTGTCCATACTTACCACAGAATTATTGAGGTCCTATTTTTGTAAATGTCCAGCTTTAATGAATCTTCCCAGATTCATTAAATCAGTATTGTCTTGGAATTTTTGCGAATTATTTTAATCTTTTAAAAAATTGTTTAGATTTTAAACCCATATTCAAGATTTCACAAAACATATAACATCATTAAAGTTCTCTGCTTGGGAATATATCTCTAGTATTTATAAAAAAAATAAATTGTGCTGACCTGTCCCAAGAAACTGATTACCTTGTATTCCCATTTCCTGTTATGTTAGCAATGCCAGAGTCTACTATTCTCTGCCCAATGTCATACCTTCCTTTACTGTCCTCGAAGAAGTCCAAGGCAAATCCAAAATAACTTCCAGTAGGGCCAGAATACACAGTGGGGGCATCAGCATGCAAATTGAGAGTCCATCCTCTTTGGCAAAGGAATAGAAATCCCACCAGGATGGGCAAGACCATGACAAGCGAATCCAAGGACTTGTGGCCTTTAACCATCTTCTTCATATTCTTTCTTTCCAGGCACTACGCTGGTCATGCTGTAACACTAATTCTATCATACTTCTAATAACCACAACCATGACACATTTCCTAAACTGCTTCCTCCCCACAAAGCCATCATGAGCTAAAGATAGCAATTTATCAGATATCCTGCAGAAGTTCCACAGCAGGAGCTGGGGAATATTAACAATAAAACATGAAAATGATGGAATGCTTGCTCTTGAAACAAGCTGAAGCAAACTTCTATTAGGGCCCAAGAACTGTTGCAAGGAAGCGTCATTAACCACCACCCCCTTGCCATTTTTGGGTTAATTTTCATACATTGAATGAGTTGGATGGGGACTTGTTAAAATAGATAATTGCTGAAGTATCCTGTGAGATTTTGGAAGGGGAGGCAGGTTCAAGTCAGCCATGACTCCTAGTGACTGCCTGAACAAGTCCCTGCAGGGTTATTTGGGCAAGGATTTTGCCATTGCTTCCTTCCCAGGCTGAGAAAGTAAGTGGTTTAAGGTAACCCAGTTTTGTATCTTAGTGCCTAAGGACTAGTTTCCCAGATTCTAACCTGATGCCTCATCACTACCAAACCAGTTTTTATATACACTAATTTATCTTTTAACTGATAAATTAGCAGGGACAAGAATGTACAGCCTTTTCTCAGGAAAACAAACTTTTTAATAAACGAAAAGTGGGTGGTGGTGGAAGATGTGTTAATATTCTGGCCAAGAAACTCAGGTAATCTTAGGTAAGGAAAAAGATGAAATTCTAATAATTCAGAAAGAATTGTAAGCAGTATTGACTGACAAAGCTGTTTATTCCAGGAACTGATTAACTGATCCAAAGGAACTTGAGGCAGAACCTGATGGTATCTGAAGAATGAAGATGAAGGAAAAATGGGCGACTTGGGATGATGATGGCTTGAGGTTTGTGCCAGTGATGCTTAAACGAGCATATATAAATCAAACCCCCACTTCACTTTTTTACTGCTGCTTCTCAAGAGGGTTGTAGAAGAGTTGAGGAAGTCCAGCAGAGACAACTATTAAAAGTGTTTTAGATAACATCATTTCCATTCCTCCTCTCGTTTCCATTCAAATAGAATTAAAAATCATTAGAAAGATTTCAGTATGCTTTATGGGATAATTTCCTGTGAATTTACAAAGCCCTTGTGATGTATTTCCTAACTCTAATATATGGAAACTCTATGAGCAGGTTGTTTGGTGGAATTTTTTTTTTTTTTTTGCTGAGATGTTACAAACTTGCCCTCCCTACAGCCACCCCCTCCCCCCCATAGATAGCAGATGTTGGGTTTCTGATAGATCCTTATGTAAGATGCTGAGGAAACAAGTGTCATCCTTATAAACAGAATACTTTTCTCCCCAAGATTCCCATATGTAATTCATATCACAAATTATAAGAGATTCACTAAGTGGGCTACTTTTTTTTTTTTTTAAACCCATCAGCTAGCCTCTAATCATTTCCTTCCTAAGGAAAGAGCATGGACTGTTATCAATCTTCAGGAAGTCCTGTTATCAACATTAGCACCAAGCATGCTTCATAGTTATAATTAAAAATTGTTTGTAGAATTTTTTGTTATTTTTATTCACTGGATTTATAAGCTGCTCCCATCAAATTGATTGGATGTAAGGGATGTAAAATGAAAGTGTGTATTTGTATGTATGTATGTATGTATGTATGTATGTATGTATGTATGTATATAGTGTATTTCCTGAGACGAACACCACCAGTTTAGCCACTAAACAATTATTTATTGCCTTTCCTGCATACAGTTATGTCAGGCACTGGTCTCTTTCAAGCAATTTTTTTACCAATTTACCAGGCTGGTTATACATACTTTTGAATAAAAGCTTAGATGTAGCTACTGAATTCCATACTTTTAAATAAACTACACTATGGCAGATAAAATCGTGACTCTGCCATTTGGCACAAGACTTATGTGCATGAGATCAGCCGTTGCATTAGGTCAAAACTCTCCAGTCATTACAAACCTTTAAAAAAAATATTTGAAGTCTAACCTATAGAAATTCCAAATTACAAATCAAGTTAGGCGGAGGAAGGTTAACACCAAATAATATCTTGTATTTTAGGGAAAGAATAGCTAGAATAGTAACAATAATGTGTCTTCAACAGAACATCACTAGAGTCCCAAGGCATATTTATTGACAAGAACAATACATATACCGTCCTGTGTTTATTTTGCATAACTGTTAAATTGCCATCTGATGAACTCATTTAATTCACTTCAACTGGGTTCTAGAAATGAGTTTATGATCGGCCTCAGGTTTCTGTTGAATATAAGAGGTATTTTAATTATTTGTATTATTTGTAATATTTAAAAATACTATATAAATACTGTTTTTCAAGTTACATTTTTAAAACAATGAAATCTTGTTAGTATTTGCTTATGATGCAATCTTATATAGTAAGAATGTATCACATAGAAAGACTGCAAGTGGCATCAAACTTAAGAGTACATTACCTCAACTTGAAGAGTGCCAATTGAAATGACTACAAATAGCTTTTAGTCATAAGCAAATGTGATGAAAATAAGGAATTGAAGTGTATTTTTAAATCAGATTTGCAATATATATTAAGCCTTTAATCAGTTAATAAGGTAAATAGAGTAATAGATCTGGCATTATTATGACAGCCTTTAGTAATAAGGATTGAATAGTCTAGGCTGTGTAGTTTTCAAACATAAAGTCTTTGCTGTACAACATAGGACATGAAAAGGACATCAAGAGTTCTGAGATAGGACTTTTTAATTTGAACATCAGTTTTCAAAAGCTGTATTAACTGACAACAGTTCTTTTAAACATACAAAATGATTCTCTCCCATCTGAAACTATGGCTCAATTAGGTTTGCAGGACAAAAAGAATTGTAAAATTGACTTTACAATTGACTTTGTTGGGATGGGAATTGTTCCTGCTTTGCATACATGAACATGGCCTTGTTATCAACTTAGTGCAGTTACTCCACTATGCATGGAGAAACCAGCATAGGCCTTATCAAAAAGCCATATACTGACTAGAGGATTCCCTTTAAAAAGTATTATTTAAAATGAAATTCCTCTAGTGTTTTTAATCTTGACAACCCACACTTCTTTGTCCTTTACATTAGCATTAGCCCAGGTGTCAGTGATATAGTTATTTTATTCTTAATGCTGGTGATGGGCCTGAAATTTCTTAATAGGTTCAGGTTGACTGCTTGTTGATATTCATTGATCTATGTTTGATGACACAGGCCTATAAACATTCTATGCAAGGAATATTTTCTACAAATTAGTATAAAATCATAATCCCTTCTGGATAGTTATGAGTTCATTGTGGTAATAGCAGCTGGGGACATACACGTATTTTCTTGGGGCTTGTCAAATTCCACCTGCTTTTTAACATTAAAAAACATCAAAAATAGGAGGCTACTATGCTTCAAAGAGAATTAAAAGCACTTTTATTTCAAGAATAACATCCAGATGGAAGCCGTAACTTTTCTTGAAAAGTAAAAATGGCTGGCTACAGCTCAGTATTCTGCCTAGAAATATGTCCTCATGCCAAAAACAATTGTTAAGTGGATTAGGAGGAGGTAACATATCGTATAGGTAACATATGATAATAGAGGGAGTTGTCCTTCCTGACAGATGCTGGAAGTTGAATGACAATTGTAGCAGCTTCTCCACACACTCTCCAATTCCACTCTCTCCTCCTGAGCTAATTAATAGAGTATCTGAATTTTTCTGCAGGGAAAGAGAGTCATCTTCTTCATTGCCTTAAGTTACTAATTCTTTGGGTAGACCTGAGTGTTTTCTCTAGACTGAAAGTGCAAGAGATGGTAAACAAAAGCCTTCTATTGTAACTTTTTTCCAAGTTTCTCCATGCTTTTTTAAAGGTAATGCTTGAATAGTATATTGGAACATCAGTGTGAATGGTATTTTATACCCAAATATTTTTATAAGTTGTATTTCACATGCTTCAAAGTATCAGAATGAACGTTATTGCACATGCAATATGCAGTTCACATATGGTTAGATAAACCATATGTAATGTACTGAGCCAGGTTTATAGTACTTCTTTCTGCTAAGACCTATTTAAAAAGTAGGTGTGACAATATGAGAACTAGCAACTTGATTCTGCTTCTTTGGAAACAAGAATATACACTTTTCCCGACGCTACTGGTTTATTATAAAGTTCATTTCCCTCATTTTTATAAAATGTATGTGATATATGTGTGTGTACATACACACACACACTGCACACACACACACGCTTTTATGTGACAAAATTTAATATAGTCTTCTGATGCTGAAATAAGAGTGTGTTCTTTGTTAGAACAGTTCTTGCAGAAGTCCAGTCTCCTCTTGTGCCCCACTGGAATGCTGGATCTTAAGTCTTAATCTCAGCGAAATGAAGCACTCAGTAATTACAGTAACACTATTTTGCTACCTCAGTTATCTAAGCAATTACAGTAGATACTGAGTCCCTTGGTCAGAACAACTTTTTCCAGTGCTTTTTTTTAACTAGCAAAGGAGAGGAAGCCCAGAGCCTGAAATATTCAGATAAGCAATTAACAGGGGTTATATTGGAAGTTTTTGGAGTGGAGGCCATTTTCCATGATCGACGTTAGCAGTAGTTGGATAGTTATGTTATAAATGGCTTCACAGAAAGCTCACTTTTTTCCTTGCCTTCCCCCCGCCACCAGATGAAGAAATTAAGTAGAAGAATTAAATGTAATAAAATTATTATGTCTCTCTTAAGGCAGACATTCTCTCCATTAAAAGGGACAGCTATAAAATCAGGTAACCTTTCACTTCCTTTTTTGGAAGGAATCCAAATAAAAACACACCACTCAGAATCTTTCCAAAGCATATACAATAAAGGCACACGTTTAAACAACAGCCTTAACATAAACACAAGTGTGCGTGCATAGATACGCACACAAAAGCACACACACACACACACACACAGTCACACACCTCTATATAGAAACTTTGTTGCTGCAAAGACCTAGGTCCCCAAAAAAAATTAGACTTTTGAGATTTTTCTGTGGGATACACTTTTTCTTCTGATTTGAAAGTCATTTGGACTTCCTTTTTTACCCATCCAATGGGCTACTTCTCTCCAAATAGCAGCCTGTTTCCTGACAAGAGGATGCAGTAAAGACCAAAGTATCACACAGGCTTCACAGATGTTCCAAGATATGTCACTATAGTCACTGGAATTCATTATGGTACAAAAAGGTTCCTATCACTGCTCCTTATTTTTTTCCAAATCCTGTCATATTTTCTCTAGTAGAAAATAATTCCTATTTTTTTCTTTTCCATGGTATCCAAGAAAACAAAGCTGAGTTTGAATAGACATGCTTGAAGTCTTCTTATGCCTTTGCCACAATGAGCTCTGAACCTTTGTTGCAAGCTTTCTTTCCAACTACATCAAAATGTATAGATAACTCAAACAACCTGAACAAGTACCACCCAGAGAGCAAGCTATAAAAATGTTATTGCAGTATACTATCATTATGGAACATTTGTCAGAAGAGCTACAAAAAGCAGCATTGACATGTACAGAGTTCAGTGCAATTTTTAAAAACCTTTTCTTTTCTGAAAAAAAAAAATTATAAGTTAATAAGGAACCATCAAATATTACAGAGGACAGAATACAAGTCATATTCTGGATGTTCCCAGGATTCCAGTACAACATATTGCTTCAAAGACTGATAAAGGAATTATTTTCTGTTTCTATTTCCCCTTGGGGCAGTGGCAAAGGGAGGATAGCAGGGCCAAGCTTGCTTGAGAAGAAAGCTTGCTGTTTGTAGGAATCAGCAGGTTGTTGAAAATGGTTCTTGGCTGGATAGAGAGAGGAACAGAGGACTGGGTTGAATGTCGGCTATCTCTTGACTCTTTTGTTTAAAGTTTTAAGCTTTAAAGTGAACTCAAATAAATAGCAAATAAAGAAGGCAAATAATTTAGATATTATTCACTCAGAATTTCAGGGTGGGGAGGAAATGATTTAAAAACACAAGCATCAGCAATTAAAAGGGGCATATCTGCTGAAGAACTTCACATTCATATAGATGTGAGTAAGTCACCTCTCTGGGTGCAGGGGACCCTGAAAATACTGACAAGCAGAACTCCAACAACATTTCCCCCCTTTCCATGGATATGTTACATTCACTTCCCCTTTCCACACCCAGTTCTCCCATTTCACTATTCTCAGATGGTGTCAGTCATGGCCTTCAGACAGTCTGTACAAAACACCAATGCACACAGAGATATATGCCCCTATGTTCTCCCCAAGAGAGGCCACATCTTTCTCACTTCTTCATGTGCCGTGACTAGGAGGATGCTGCAAATCCTGCCCTGAGAAAATGGGATGCAGAAGGGGATGGAGATGTAATGCTGTGGCAGCAGCGGTTGCTGGTCGGGGAGCTAAGAGAGTTGGGTAGAGGGCAGCATGGGGGACAGGATGAAAAGTGAAAGGACCTGGGTGGATGGCAGAAGCAGGTATGATATGGATAGGGTGGCTGGCCAGGAAAGTAGCAGGGTGCCCTGGGATGATTGAATGCGTTAAGTGGGATAATGAGATAGGCGTCAAATGGGGCTGGGGAATGTGATGGACTTGAGCAAGAGGCTGGGGATGTGGGTGAGGGTGGATTCCTATGGCGGCGGCTGCTGCTGCTGCATGATGCTGCAGGATGGCATGCTGCACAGTTGTAATGGATGTGGCTGCAGCTGCTGCAGGTTGTTGGATATGAATGGGCTGCAAGGCAGGGGCTGTGGCAGGAGCTAGGGCAGCTGAGGCTGGAAAGGTCTTGACCTGCTTGGCAAGAAACTGTTGCTGAATATGCTGCTGAGCTGCTTGCTGAAGCTTGCTATATTTCTCCATCTCTTCTGGCGTGAAAGTGATGGGCTGGCTCTCCAGAGGTGCCAAGGAAGAGTCTTCAGTGCCTTCAGGCTCCCCACTGATGCTGGGCTCCCCACTTTGTGCTACATAGCTAGGGAAATGCTCGACATCTGGAACTAAAGGTACCATCCTTCCTTCTATAGAGACAGATTGGTTTCCACTGTCAAGAGGCTCTAAAGCTTCATTTTCATCGGGATCAGGGAGGAAGTTGTGCGGCACAACCAGTTCACCAGATCCATACTGCTCTGGGAGTACTGGGGCCTCAAGAGGAACAGGAACTACCTTTGTGGCTACTTCTGGGTTCTGATCAGCTGAAACATTGTCCTGTATTTCAGTCACCAAGGTTTCCTCCACTTGAGGTTGACTTGCTGAAACAATGTCTCCACTCTCATGAGTTGTTTCATCCAGCTCTGATAGTTCCAATTCTTCTCCTCTTTCTAAACCAGATTCCTCACACTGCTTGGTGCTTGGTTTCCTAACTGCAGGAAGTTTTCCAATTAATGGAAGAACAGGCTTATTGCCTAATGAGGGAGGAAGCTTTGGGCCAAAGTAGCCCTGGGGTGGATCTTTCAGTTTAATTCCTACCTTGTGAGATCCTGAAATGGAATCATCATTGCTGCTAGATTTCTTCTCTACTTTTCTACACTGGATTTTTTCCAGAAGGAGTTTAGCTGTGGCAGAATTTTTCTCCTCAGAGTTACAGCTGTTCCCAAAGTTAGAGCTGCTAATCTTTTGAGGGAGACTGGAAGCTCCTGCAGCTTCTTCTCCTCTGGCTTCGTCCTTTCTTGCAAACCCTTCACCTTGTCTGACTTTGAAATAATGAGGAGACTGTGAACGATATATCTTCGACCGGATGAAATCACGTCGGCCAGATCTTCTTTCCCCAGGGCTTTCATGACCACGGGACCCTTTCCGTGAGAGAGATCTTTGTGAAAGGCTTCTTGTGCTCCGACTACGTTCTCGGCTGTAACTTCTACTCCGTTTCCAACTATGCCCTGTTCGGCTTCTGCTCCGCCGCTTACTTCGAGTGTGGCTACAGCTACTGCTGCGTGTCCTTCCTCGACTTCTAGTCCTTGACCTCCCTCTGGTGTGAGTTCGACTTCTGCTCCTGCTCCGAGACCTGCTTCTGCTTAGGCTGTAGTCATCTTCTGAAGAGGAGTACTTGCGCCTCTTTGAACTGCGCTTGGAAGTGGTATAATCTGAATCATCCTCTGAGTCATGGGAGTGCTTAGTATGACTTTGTGATCGGTCAGTATAATCGCTATAGCTATCTTCTGAGTAGCTGTGGTGCCGACTGTACCGACTATTGTCAGTGGAAGCATAGGAAGTTGATGAATAGGATCTCTGAGATGATCTTCTTGAGGAGTGTCTATGTCCTGACCGGGAGCGGCTTCGTGAACAGTCACTGCCAGAGTCATAATCATCACTATATTGTGATGCTGATTTCTGCCTGAAGTGCTTGTGGCAGGAGGAATCGCCATCACTCTCATAGCCACCACTGCTCTGTTGGCCTCGATGACTGGGGTAAACTGAAGTGGAGGTGGAAGCTCGCTTTTTGCTTGCAGACAAAGACTGCTGCAAGTCCCCCTTGGTTTTTTTGTTGCCATGATCTTGGGAAGAAGTACCACCATCTTCTTTCTTACTGCTTTCTTCAATAGAAAGAGACTTCCTCTGAGAGTCTTGTACACACCACTTTCTTTTTTTAGAATAGCCAGTATCCTCAGTCTTTTGCATCCGTTCAGCCTCAGTGGGAAAAGATGATTTGTTCTTTTTGTGCTTGTGCTTCTTCTGCTTCTTGGATTTATCTTCTGCTAAGTCCCCTTCTCTGCTTTTCTCCTCTGCCTCACATTTGCGCCTGTGTTTACGTTTGATGGATTTTTTGTGCTTCTTCTTCTTTTTGTGTTTGTGAGACTTCCCCATTTTGTCTTTGCGACTAGTAAGATTACCTCTGCTGCTGTCTTCCAGATTTTCACTTTTGCCAGTTCTTATAGGGCTGACTTCCTGCTTGCCACATATTACCACGGTCTTGCTTTCCGGCACTGCAGTTGAACCACCAGATACAATGTCCTTCTCTTTGCTTTTGCTTGCATCACTATCTTCAGCAGCCTGCACTTTTTCCTTTGAAAGGTTTATTGAACCTTTCTGTTTTTCTGTTCCCTTCATTTTAGTGTCTTTGTTACGAGACCGCTTAAAGTCAAAATATAAGGGATTGCAGCTATATGACACAGAGGGTTCTGCTCTGGTGAAGATCAGCAGTTCTGAAGGCCACTGGAGGGTGGTGCTCTCATCCTTACTCAGAACAGGGAAGAACGGCCCTGTTAAATGTTTAGGGCCTTCTGTGGTTTCTTTACTAGTTCCTGGAGCCTGGGGAATCTCTTCAATGACATCTGAATCTAGAGAATTATTACCTTTAAGTTGTTTTTCTTCTTGCTTGCCTCTTTCCCCCAAAATGTCCTTATCTTCCATTTTATTGATTTCGTTAGCAGGACTCTGCTCCTTCTGAGAGATCACACATTCCGCTGCTGTCTCCTTCTCATCACTTTTTGCCATTTTGAGTTTGGGGGAATTGTTTTGTTTCCTTTCACGAGCTATTTTTTTGCTTGCAGCTTCTGCTTCTACTTGGTCCGTTGCCTTCATAAACAGCAAAAACTGAAAGTTGGGCTTCACTTTACAATGTGCAGGGGGAATATAGTGATAATATTCTGGTTCTACTGCCACTGGTCCATCATCCCGTTTCATTTTTTTTAGCTTTGATAATGTAGCATCTTTCTCCTGTGATTGCTCATCTTCTTCTCCCTTGCTGTCAGAGCTATTTGTTCCCTCCATTTCTCCAATTTTTCCTACCAAAGTTCCAGAATCTGAATGGGCTCTTTCATCACTTTTAACTTCATCGTCAGGAGAACTGGATTCATCCACATGGTCTTTGAATACTGAAGCAATTGATTCTAGCTTTACAGGAGCCTTTTTAGCAAATGAGAAAGACACACCTGTCTTGTTAATTCCCAGACCAACAGCTTGTGATATCTGGGCAGGAACTTGAGCAAGTCCAGGACTGCTACTGATTTGTCCACTGCTGCAAGTTATACCCTTATCCATGGTCATGTTGCTAGCTTGCCCCGAAGTTGGTGAGGAGGAGGAGCAACTACCAGGAAATGTTGAATCCACATCTTCCTCTCCTCCTTCTTCATCTACTGCCACAGTAGTGGTTCTAAACATCGGCCCACTTCCTGGAGCACTAGAAGACAGGGAACGAGAAAAAGCAGAATGAAAAAGAGAATAGAATACATGATTACTAACATTTTCACCTTAGTGTTACACTCAAAACTTTATGCATATGCAATCTTTTTATCTTTTAAACAATTGCTCTGCAAGCAATGAATATATTCAGTAACCACTGTTTTGACATTTCTGTTTCGTTACAGAATTTGTTTAACAAACTACTCTTACAAGCACTATGGAAACATTACTTTGTTCTAAAGCATACACTTGTGAGAAAGTAAATTAACTCACCATAAAATTTAAAATTAAATTTATACAATTCCAGCTTTCAAAATCAAGGGGGAGGGAAACCCTCAAAATGACTGGGAACAAATTTGGATACATACAAGGAATTTCATAGGAATAGATGCCCCACTTGTTTTTGTTTAGGTCTTTTTCCATATAAAATACCAGAACTGGCATTAATAATGTCATTAATATTTTAGTTCATTTTTTTAGTCATATCACACCTGGCATTTTAAAAAAATCAGCTTAGATAAGTTGGAGAGAGGAGGTGGGCATTTCTGTATTGAAGAAATTGCAGATTAAAGTTCTGGTCTACAAATATTCAAGCAGCCATAGCATTTCATTCTGTGTCTAGTCTACTGCATGACTTGAAATAATTGCATATTTAGTTACAAGTCAGTCTAACTTGTATGTTGAAACAAAACTGCCCCCCCTTTTTTAACCAACAGTATGCAAATTCTGTCAGCTCAAATACTACATTGCAAGGAATATTGAGGACTAAGTAAAAACGGACCTTGCACCTGCGGGAATACGCTAGGAAAAAGATTGAGGACTAAGTAAAAAAACTGAAAGGGACCAGGAACCATGGCAGGCAGCTTGAGTATTTTTAAGAACAAAATGTCCAAAAGCTCTATTTAACACACACAGCCCACCCCAGACTCTAGCTTTAAATATTCTGAATCCTTGTAATAGCTCTAAATCACCATTCAGGTTGCTTCCTCTGTTCAGCCAGCTCATGCAGACGGCGAAGGGCTTTCTCCTGCTTTCTCTCATCTTTCCGGGATCTTGAGGAAACATTGCGAGCAAATTCTCTTTGCTTGAGATCTTTTAATCTCTGAGCAAAATAGGAGAAGAAAATGATGATATAATTTATAGAGAGGAAAAACAAACAATTCTTTAAAATACATCAGACAAAACTATAAGTGGATATAGTTTCAATGATCTCAGGAGAAAAATAGATTATAAAGCAAAATTCATACCTTATGAAAAAATGATTGACTGATCACCCTAATTTCTAAATACTTTAATGATTTAGCCTTCACAATCTCCTGTTCATTATCACATTATGATATATGTAAATGTATTGCATATCAGTGCAAGGAGGAAACAGCAAAAGCACGCACACACAAAAAAAGCATTTTTACATGTAAAGGTTCGATATACTTGTTTCTGTGCAATCTGCTGCAGTATGTTACTCTAGATCAGGGGTTCCCAACCTTTTGGACCTTAGGGACCACCAAGTTCATAGTTTTAAATCCCGTGGACCACTAATACGAATCCAGTGCACCGCTTGCTGAAGCGCCTGGACTCCCAATGGGATGGGGTCGTTCAGGCACTCTCCCTCCTCTCTCTTTCTCTCTCTCTCCCCCCCTTACTTACTCTCTTATTCTCTTTCTGATTCCCTCTGTCTCTTTCTTTCTTTCTTTCTTTCTTTCTTTCTTTCTTTCTTTCTTTTTCTTTCTTCCTTCCTTCTCTCTCTCTCTCTCTCTCATTCTCTTTCTCTCAAATTCTCTTTCTATCTCTTTCTCTCTCTCTCTTTCATTCTATCTCCTTCTCTCTTTCTCATTGTTTCTCTCTCATTCTCTCTCTCTCTCTTTCATTCTGTCTTTTTCTCTCTCTCTCTCTCTCTCCCCTGCTCCCACTCTTTCTCATTCTCTCTCTCTCTCCCCCATTCTCTCTTTCATTCTCTTTCTCTTTTTCATTCTGTCTCCTTCTCTCTCCCTCCTCTCTCTCCCTCTCTCTCTCTCTCCCCCCCTCTCATTTTCTTTCTCTCTCTTATCTCATAGGCCAGCCAGTGTCTTGGGGCTGAAAGGAAGTCAAGCATCTTCCTGAGAGACTGAGGTACACCGAGCACCAACAAGGGTTGGCGAGATCCAGCAAGAGACGAAGCTTCGCTCTCGCTCTGAAATACGGAGGGAATCTCCATCCCCCCTCCCCTTTCCTTTCCAGGTGAGGAGTGACTGGGAAGGGAGGGCGAGGGGTGAGGGCAGCCACTGATGGATTCAGCTGACAGGAAGCTACAGCAGGGGGAAGAAACAGCCTGGGATTCCCGCCACTCGTTGCTTCAGCCCAACTGCACCGCCACCCCTCCTTGCATCATTACCTCATTCCAGTTGGCAAGGGCTGCGCTGAAAAGTTGCAAGTTGCACAAACCCTCTATGGCTGAGATTTCCAGCCCCACCATGATTTGCCTGGCCAGTCCCATATTCCAGAGCTCTAGTCACAGGACTGGCCATTGCTCATCCCAGAGCAGCTCCTCCACCCGGGTGAGCCGCGGACCACTAAAATTTTCTCACGGACCACCAGTTGGTGACCACTGCTCTAGATGGTTTGTCCATAATTCACAACATTCCTAGCAAATTTGGCCATGTTGGTCAGGGAAGGATGGAAATGGAGTCCAATTTGGATAGTAATCTAATCTCAGAAATTAGATTCAATGTGCAAGAACAAAAGCAAGAAAGAACAAGATTCATTTGAAAGAGGAGTGCTGCTTTTTATGGTAAGCAGTAATTTTATATTCAAACTGTCTAAAGCTGGAAAAAAGAGGCTATTATTCTTGTAATATAATTAATAACAAACACATTTCTTAGGAATGTTATAAGAGACTTCTGGAAGGGTAATTTAGAGGTCACTTGAAAAGACAAAGCTGGGTGGATATGTACACAATTCTAAAATTGTGCAATTGTTTTCTTAGGAATTATTGTTTCTAAAATATTTAGGAGATATATACAAAACTACATTTTGAATTCTGAAGAAAGCTTGGCTCTTTCACTCTAAGAGCTATATGAAATATATGGACATTTTATTTGAAGGACAATATATAAATCAAATAAATGCATAAAATTTAATTAGAAAAAGCTGCAGAACTCTCTTATCTTAATTCTGTAATGTATAAATGTCCCAAGTGGATAGTTTACTTTGCTCATTTTAACATAGACATATATATTGATGTAGGAAATTCAAATTTCATGAAAAGGATCAAGACAATATCCAAACTGGCAAATTATACAGCAATAAAATCCTTGGTGAGCCCCAAATACACAGCATGGTTCTGCTATTAAAGAAAATTATACCCCAGTTTTAATGATGGGTCATGAGTGAGCTAAAAAATCAGTTCTCAACAAATGAACCAGCAAACATGTGGAAAACTCTTAAAAATATTACCAATTATGGCAAACCTTCTTCCCAGGCTGAAGGACATCAACAACTGGCAGATGACCTGAACATGTTTTACTGCAGATTTGAAAGGAAACTACAGCCACCCATCTCCATAACCCCAATCTCAGACACACCAAAAACAGACACACTCCTACAACTGACCCTATCCCATTGGGTTCACAACCCCTAGTGATCACAGAAAAGAAAGTGCAAGACCTATTTCACAGACAAAAGCCAGGAAAAGCTCCAGGCCCAGACAAGATAACTCCTTCTTGCTTAAAAGTCAGTGCTGACAAATTGGCCCCCATCTTCACCCATATCTTCAATAAATCGCTAGAGATGTGCTATGTTCCTTCTTGCTTCAAATGCTCTACTATCATCCCAGTGCCACCATCAAGAAACTGAACAACTACAGATCAGTTGCTCTAACATAGGTAGTTATGAAAACCTTTGAAAGGCTAGTGCTGTCTCATTTGAAAACCATCACGGATCTGCTGTTAGACGCCCTGCAATTTGCATACTGAGCAAATAGATCAACAGATGATGCTGTTGATATGGCTCTGCACTACATCTTACAACATCTTGAATCTCCAAAGATCTACACAAGCATCCTCTTTGTAGACTTTAGTTCAGCATTCAACACCATCATTCCAGACATTCATCTAACTAACCGCTAACTAAACCAGTTAGCGGTACCTGAACACACTTGTAAATGGACCATAAGCTTCCTAACAGAAAGGAAGCAGCAAGTGAAGCTAAGCAGAATCACATCAGTTACCTGTACAATTAGCACAGTGGCCCCACAAGGCTGTGTGCTTTCTCCACTTCTCTTCTCTCTCTATACCAATGACTGCATCTCAAATGATCCATCTGTTAACTATTGAAGTTCGCAGATGACACAATAGTGATCGGTCTTGTTCGAGACAAGGATGAATCTGCATAGAGATGGGAGGTTGAACAACTAGCCTTGTGGTGGGACCAGAACAATCTGGAACTGAACACACTCAAAACTGTAGAAATTATGGTGGACTTTAGGAGAAACCCTCACATACTTACAATACTAGACAACACAGTATCAACAGTAGAGACCTTCAAATTTCTAGGTTCTACCATATCTCACAACTTAAAATGGACACCCAACGTAAAAAACGTTATCAAAAATGCACAGCAAAAGAATGTTCTTTCTGCGCCAACTCAGTAAGCTCAAACTGCCCAAGGAGCTGCTGATTCAGTTCTACAGAGGAATTATTGAGTCTGTCATCTGCACCTTTATAACTGTCTGGTTTGGTTCTGCAACGCAACAAGACAGAAACAGACCTCAGAGGATAATTAGAAGTGCAGAAAAACCAATTACCAACAACCTGTCTTCCACTGACAACCTGTATACTGCACAAGTCAAAAACAGGGCTGTGAAAGTATTTACAGACCCCTTGCATCCTGGACATAAACTGCTTGAACTCCTACCCTCAAAACAACACTATAGAGCACTGCACACCAGAACAACTAGACACAAGAACATTTTTTCCCGAACGCCATCACTCTGCTAAACAAATAATTCATCAACATGAATTTAATCAACACTGTCAAACTACTTACTAAGTCTGCATTACTATTAATCTCATCATTCCTATTACCCATCTCCTCCCACTTACGACTGTATGACTGTAACCTTGTTGCTGGTATCCATAAGATTTATATTGACTGCTTCCCTATCACTATCATTTTGTACCTTATGATTCTTGATGAATGTATCTTTTCTTTTATGTACACCGAGTGTATGCACCAAGACTAATTCCTTGTGTGTCCAATCACAGTTGGTCAATAAAGAATTCTATAAATAAAGAATGTCTTTTGTGTAGTACTTTAACAAATGGGGAATGAAGAGCACTGTGATTTGTGCACATCTAGGAGGTTTGGCATGATTGTATGGTTGTACTTTATACTGGATGTCATGAAATGGCTTTAAAGAAGCTTGTTTTATGTTTCAAGTGGTAAGCTTAGATTGTCTTTAGTTACTGAAATCCTTTTCTGTGCACTGAAAAGGACAGCTACTGTTACTAAGACTGGGAGCATTCTTAATTCTAAACCTTCCATTTTGCACTGAAACAACACAATTCCAGTCCAAGAAAAGCCCATTTCATCAACTGATACTCATTCTGTCCAAGGTTCTTCTAAAAGAAGAACATATATTGGTAAACATTGCCTCTTGACTCTCTGGACTATTATAGGATGCTGCTACTACTACTTTTATCCTCAACTTAAGATCTGCATATATTGAATTTTACTTCCACCAATTTTCACACTTAGATATAAGTAACCGAGTGTGGCTGAAGGTTCCCATATAGCCACCCAACTAACCTCAGGTAAACTTGTCATCATGGATTTATTTGTGCAGAATAAGGAAAACCATCATTTTTTACTTTCCTGCATGGAACAAAGAGTTTTATATACAATGGGCTTTCTCAACTAGGTAGGATATGTTCTGGGTGACTGCAGGGGAAAAAAAACCTGCAGGTTTTATCTATGCTTTAGTCTTCAACTGCAAGGGTAAAATAGTTGGACTAAATCAAATAGAACTCATGCCACTATTGATTCCGTAGAAGCACATGTATAAGTATTTCTTCCAGTTTTAGTGTGAAAATATACAATGGGGACACTATCTTATCAGTACTTCTGTTTTATGCATAAAATAATAATGCTGGAAATGTTAAAAATTCACTCAAAGACAGATGAGTTATCAGATTGATAGGCTGACTTAGCTTTAGTAGTTCCCCGTCCCTAATGATTAGAAAAAAACTCAGTTTTGGTCATGACCCGTTTCAATGATGTACAAATTTATCAGGACCAAGGACCATACTTAGCTTTGAGTTGTATACTAGAGAAATGCATTTCAAAAGTAATTGGTGAATCCAAACAAACACTATATTTAGTGTAATGTACATTTAAATATGATTAAAATACAGTTAAATGATTACTTAATGATCAGGTATTTAATAATTTCTCATTCCTGTCCTATTACACGTTACTATTGTGTAAAAGACCACAACCATGTCATCTAATGCACTATAAGTGTCATAGCTGCCTTAGTGCAGGGTGTCAAATTTGCAGCCCATCACCACCCCCATTTTAGCAAAGGGAGAAAAAGTTGTGATATGTCACGTGACGATAACATGATGACAATATGACGACATGAGTTCAACACTCCTGCATTAATGTATTCCTTTACTTCACAGTAACTAATGGTAAAATGCCAGAATTTCTTCTGCTCTGTCAGATAACATTAGAATTATTTATTCACATCTATTTTATATTTACAGAAGATTGACAATTTAAAAAAAGAACGTGAAATCATTCCAAAATAGGAAGGTATTCTTTTATCTATGTGCATATCTTTAATTATGCATTTTGTTTATATTGACTAATATGAATCAAAATTCCAAGTAACTATAAGTATGACGAGAACTGGGGTGAAATCAACTGCATGTGTGATAGTTATAGGACTAGGCTATCATACTTCAGTTGAAAACAACAACCATTATCTAACAGTTAAGAGACAATACAGTCACTTCTTATTAGCAGCTACCATTTAATGACCATTAGCAAATATGAGGCTAATGATTAAAACAACATTTTCTGACGATGTCATGAACATATCATGCTAGAAAATTCAAGTAATATGTTATTATGATTTTAGGTGTATTGACATGGCATTAGGTTTTCCCCCAACTGTTTACAAATATTTTAATCACAAATGAATCACTTTTATGTGACACTATGACATCATCAGAATGGTGGAGTATCAAGCCTTCCCTCCCATCTTGTGAAAAAAATGTGGAGTTTAATATGCACAATAAATACTAAGCTATTTACATTGGTCCTCCTTTGGGGCAAAAATGCAGGAGCATCCCCACAACCTCCAGTCCACTCAATTTATGAGTAATGATGGTAGAGGGTGTTCTAAATAGCAAAAAGGAACACATTTTGCCTGTGGGATTTTCTGATACTGAAAAAAATGTTTCAGAAAAATATTATGACACAATAGAATTTTGAATTTTCTTTAAAAATCTATATTTCATTTTGGAAAGGCAAGGGAAGAGACAGAAATTAGCTTATTATTAAGTCCCTAAAATATATTTCTTCAATTGTTTGTTCTAGAAATGGGGAAAGAGGCAGGTCCCCAAGAAAGTGTACAACATTCAAATAGCCTGGTTTTGTAGGGAATGAGCCTAAAAAGCCAAATTATTTGAAGGTGAATATGTGATATATCCTTCAATGTTTCGGAGTATAAATAAGTCACATTTGTTTATAGAACTTATACGGCTGTGTATCTCATACAATGATTCCAATCACTTACAACAATCCATAACACTTAGTTTAAAAATGTATCCTCCCCCGGCATCAAATTAAACACCGTTACAGATCCTAGCCTAATGCTTGAAGGAAGAATCAGGGCTTCATAGTGCTTCGGATGGCTAAAAGGATAGTACATGCACAAGTATGATGAACTCAAATTACATTCGATCTGTGTTGGAAGGGACTCTTTCTAAGTTTTGGTGTGTTTCATTTACTTGTTCTAACTGATGTAGCTCAGTGGATACCGGTATATACCAGAGAGAGGCATATGGGCAAAATTAAAGGCATTTTCTGGCTTGTGGAACTCCTTTAGAACAACTGAAAATAGATCATATTAGAAATGCCAGTGTTTTAAATGCAAATGTATATAGGCACTCTTCTGATAAGCATTGTAATTTTCATTGAATATTCCTACTTTTTAAACACAAGGGTAAAGAATAACTGAACTGCAAAATCCAACAAACAAATCTACTGCCACAATGAGATCAGAGAAATGTTTTCATGTTGTTCAACTGTTCAGCTCTCAAGAACAAAAAACAATGTTTTCATCTTGATCTTTCCAGCCTTGGAACTGGTAGTACAATTGAATGCTTTTCACACAAGGGATGTTTTTAGTGGTAATTGCATTATGAGATCCCAACTAGAAATTCTTACCAGCAAATTTTATTAAGCTTTGATGACACAATACAAATTTAAATTATGCACTCTACATTTATGTTTAGAACAACACCTGCCAAATGGATTTTTTAAAAGTAGCATTCCAGCTTTAGTGTGGTCCTTTCTTTGCACCTTGGCTTCTCTTCAACATAAGCCTGATATTTCTATAGTTTGCACTGTGTGTTTAACAAAGTCACCTATGAAATGCATAAAAACCCAATTAGTTTCTAAAAAACAAAGCTTGTCTTCTAATTATATTGTGGGTTTTTTTTTTCTTTGCTAGCTGCCAAGCTCCAACTGTTGGCCAAAAATTCAGGGTTTAAACAGAACAAATCAAGTTGCTTTTCTTTTAGGAAATAGATTGAGGTAAATAGAGGTCAGGAAGCAGACCTCCAGAAGACATTGACTAGCGTACATTTTTGTAAAAGGAAAAAAAGGAAAACAAATCAAAACAAAAAATAGTTGAAGAAAAACTAATGAATCCATAACAGACATAAATCTGTAAGAATTACTTTTAAACCATTTTAGAATTTTAGCCAAAGATGCTTTAATTTAGATTGCAAAAAATATGACTTCTGTAACAGAATCATCAGTGCTTGGAATACTTTACCTGACTCTGTGGTCTCTTCCTATAATCCCAAAAGCTTTAACCAAAAACTTTCTACTATTGACCTCACCCCATTCCTAAGAGGACCATAAGGGGCACAAACGTGCCTACCATTCCTGTCCTATTGTTTTTTTTTCTTTTCTTCTTCCTATATATATATATATATATATATGCTTATACCTCCTAATATTTACTCATATATATGTTTATATACTATATAATCTTTTTGTATGATGTTGTGACAAAATAAATAAATAAATAAATGCAGCATTAATTCTTCTACCAGAACAAAGCAATATTTCTATGCTACTGTAGTTGCCAATCTTTCCATTTTTTCAGCTATAAAAGTTACAAATCACAGTAACAAAAAGAAGAAAAATTATTCCATAGACTGCGGCTACTTGATGAATAACTTCAAAGGGGTAACAAAATTTTGACATTTTAAAACAGGAATAGGCAGTTTTTGGAGACTGCTGGAACATCTGGAATTTTGATAGCACATTGGGTGCTTTCTCACAAAATAGCAATCATGAGAACTTGTGCATACCCCAAAATAATTATAACAGCCAATCACAAAATATATATTTATGTATGAGAAAGAAAACTGGAACTTTCAGGAAGCTAGTAAAAAGAGAATTAACAGGAAACTAGAAGGAAAGTTCAGCAAACGAAGCCCCTATCAAATATCCCTTTTAAGTAAAAAGTACACAATTTGCTTACCTGAGAGCCAAGAAAAGAACAACAATAAATACTTTCCTGCTGGCAATACCTTAAGAACATGATTCTGTGATCCTGACCTGCTGCAATACATTGTATTCTTGCCTGAAAACAAACTTGCTTACTTGCAAGAATTGCAAGCTTGTAAAAGTGTTTACAAAACACTCAGACTGAATGTGGCAAAAAACCACATTTCAGCTACTAGGAAAGATTTATATATCAAACAAGCAAGGTTCTACAACAGCAGTGATATAGGAAATAATTTACTGTAAGGAAAAGAATCAGAGAGCTAGTCTGATGTAGTGGTTAAGGTGCTGGCCCAGAGACTGTGAACTCCAGTCCATCCATAAGTAGGAAAGCCAGCTGGGTGACTTTGAGCCAATCATTCTCTCTCTCTGCCAAACCTATTTTACAGAGTTGTTTTTGTGCGGAAAATAGGAGGAGGAAAGACTATTATATATGTCTGCTGCCTCGAATTACTTATCAGTAATAAAGATTGGATAAAATCTAAAGTAAAAATCTAATATGTGCATACATGCATACACACATACATTACAAGCAGTGGATGAAAATGCTAAGCATAACCAAAGATAAAGATATTCTATGCTACTAGAACTCAGAAATGCTTAAACTCCTACCAGAAAAAATTAGCTGTAATCTTTCAAGAAAAATAAAAACACACTGCAATGTGAGACACAGAATAATAGATCACTGAAAGGTACAGCAGTTACAGCTGCTGATTCACTACTACAAAAATAAGTGTGCACTGACTCATTTACATTGGTTTAAAGTGGGGGCTCCCTGGAAATCCCAAATGCTTCAGAGCTGCAGAGTGCTGTGAACAGAACAGTTGGTGAGGTCTTAGGACCATAGCGG
Source organism: Ahaetulla prasina (assembly GCF_028640845.1). Lineage (NCBI taxonomy): Eukaryota > Metazoa > Chordata > Lepidosauria > Squamata > Colubridae > Ahaetulla > Ahaetulla prasina. The sequence goes on along the minus strand of NC_080542.1, from coordinate 49,369,965 downwards.
GTCAGAAAGACTTAACAGAGTGCCTGTGAAGGATGGATGGATATTGTTTAGTGTGATTGAATGTAGTGCTGTGGGATTGGGAGATGTGGATGGATGAGCCTGGGACAGGAGAACTCAGGGGCAAACTCTGGGGCAATACAATTAATCCTTGAATTACAAGAATTCATTTAGCAACTGTTGAAAGTTACAGTGGCACTGAAATTCTCACTTGCAACCATTGCAGCATCCTCAAGGTTTTGTGATCACAATTTGGGTGCTTGGCATCTGGCATGTATTTATGATAGTTGCAGTGACCTAAAATCATATGATCACCATTTGTGATCACCAACCAGCTTCCTAGAAGCAAAGTCAATGCGGGAAGCTGGATTCACTTAACAACATGATTCACTAAACAGCTGAAGTAATTTAACTAATAATTGTGACAAAAAGGTAATAAAAGTAGATGTGACTCACTTAAGAGCCGCTTTGCTAGAAACCAAAATTCTGGTTTCAACTGGGGTTGTAAGTTGAGGGCTATCTATATGAGGTGTTATTGGTACAGTGAAGGGCACAGCTAGAGGATGGGCCACACTTAGGGATACGGGGAATGCTGTTTGATAACAATCCTGATTACTTGCCCTCAGTAGTCACTATTGGGACCAGACTGATGGGGTCTTGGTATCCCTGGCTACAGCTTCTGAATGCTAGGTCGGTGTGTAATAAATATGCCCATGACCACGATATCATTATCCATGAGGCTGCTGATCTGGTGTGCATCTACATGAAACCTCTGGATGTAGTCATCCATCAGTGTGAGGTTCAGTATCATTAGTATGCTGATGATATCCAACTATACATTTCAATCCTGGGCTGCTTAGGTGAAACTGCTGATGTAATGGCCCACTGTTTGGAGGCTGCCTTGGTTCAGATGCGGAGGAACAAATTTTGGTTCGATCCTGAGTGGTTGTGGTTGTTTAGCCCCATGGAAAAGGGATATTTCCATAACTGATCCCATGTTCCAGAGTTTGAGAAAAGGACAGAAGGTTTTCTATTGCATGCTAGAAGCATGGGTCTTCCAGCAGGCCAGCCTTCAAAAGGATCTCTTCCTCTGCTAGACAAATTGTAATGGAAAATAAGATGTCAATCAATAAGATCGATGAGGGATGTAAAATCAATGTCAACATCATAAACAGTGTGACCAGTACAGATTCTTTAGAACAGACTTTATATTCTTAAATTTTACTGGCACCAACTGCAACTTTTGGATATTTTTTATGGGTCCCAACCATTTCAGGATGGGACCAAAGCATAAACTACCTCACCAATGCTAACCTGCTCAGAAACTATTCCTACAACATATTCCTAAACATCAGGCTGCAAGTAATCAGCATTTGAGGTCTAGCACCCTATCTTCTGTGGGTAACTCAGAAAAACATCCAAAAACAAAAGTTAGGAACCCAATTTCAATTTTCTAGTCAACGAAAGAACTTCCTCTTAAAGAAAAAACAAAAACAGATGCTACTTTGACTTACTAAGATAAAACTGTCACCCTTGATGTTTTGGTTAAGATATAAAAGGGATCTTATAAAATCAAGAAACACCAAGATGTAGTTGCTAGAAGTGGGAGTTTTAAAGGAAGAAGACAAATATTAAGCAGATTGAAGGAAGTTATCACAGTGTCAGAAACTGACATTCAAACAGCACAAACAATGTAAAGAAAAAAAATCTGCTTTTTACCTGTTTGTGAGCATGGTCGTAGGAATTTATGTGGTTGTCAAACTCCTGGTGTTTCTGATACTGCTTATCACATAGCTCACAATAAAAATTGGCTCGAAGGTCTTCAAGTGCCTTGGCAATTGCCTTTTCTTTGTCCACGTAATCCTGCAATAGCAAAAGGAATAAGCCCTAACATCAAACAAAAATGTCCATGGAAGGCTTTCAGTACAATCACTTAGCCTCCTGGTACAGGGCCTCAGCTCTGCAGTCGTTTTTGTACTTCTTAAATAATTTTTATCATGTTTTCAAAGTTCAGTGCTGCAATTACAAAAAATTGATGAAGTAACTTCTCATTGTTTCAAGAAAGAATTTATAAAAAAGGTGTTTTGTAGGTCTTAAGAAGTATGGTTTGACTTCTCACTTCATTTCATTAACCTCACCCACTAAAAATTACTATTTACATAAAAATATTAAGTGTAATTCCCAATTACCAGTCTACTTAACTCACTGCTGAGATAACAAACATTAAACACTTAAAATTATTTGATACTAGTTCAGAGTACTTACAACCTATAATAGGTCATCAACAAAGTAAACATTTCGGAGAGGGGAAAATACAGTAGATTTTTATTAGTAGTGAGACTTGTTCATATAAGGATGGAGAAGAAAGTAACTAGATAAGATGCTTCTTAGAAGATTCAAAGAAATGTAATTTGAGATTTGCTAGAATACAAAAAATGTCCCAAAAGATATATACAAAGATAGAGTAATTTGATTGCAATGCAATGCAATGTGATTTCTTACTTTCTCTTTTGCTTCCTACATAAAAGAACATTATATATTTTTTCCAGAAATCATGATATCAAAATCTGGCATCAGACTACCGAAGGTACAATTTCAAACTATTTGGGAAGGAAAACATCAATAACGAAATGTGTAAATGATTTCTATTAGACCTTAACACATCTAAAAATGAAAAACTATGGCAACCCCCTTCAAGAAATTATATCCATCCTTTTGATAATATTACAAAGTTATCAATCAAACTAAATTAAAAGGATATATCCCATGTTGAAAATTTGCCTATTCCTACATTAGGTGGTATATATAGGGACGCGGTGGCTCAGGAGCTAAGATGTTGAGCTTGTCGATTGAAAGGTCAGCAGCTCAGCGGTTCGAATCCCTAGTGCTGCCATGTAATGGGGTGTTACTTATCCCAGCTTCTGCCAACCTAGCAGTTTCAAAAGCACGTAAAAAATGCAAGTAGAAAAAATAGGGACCACCTTTGGTGGGAAGCTAACAGCGTTCCGTGCGCCTTTGGCATTGAGTCATGCCAGCCACATGACCACGGAGACGTCTTCGGACAGTGCTGGCTCTCTGACTTTGAAACGGAGATGAGCACCGCCCCCTAGAATCGGCAACGACTAGCACGTATGTGCGAGGGGAACCTTTACCTTTACCTTACATTAGGTGGTGGTACTGGCATTTTGTTATGTCACAGAATCTTTCTTAGGCAAAACTGGTTTATAAAATCTGTATCTTACAGATATTAAATGAGTCTACGCTGAGATGTTTTAGATAAGAATAAACTATCATGCAATGGAAAATTCTCCATGATTCTTTAATTAGTTCAGCAGAAAGTACCTTGTATTTTTGCCTGAGTTCTTCAGTATCTTCCTTCTCCACTTCCAAGACCCGCCTCCTTTCTGTAGCATCTTCAGCATAATCAAGCTATCAAAGCAGAGACAAATCAAGTAGTCATACATATTGGGCATTAAAACTCAGTGAGCAGGAAATATTAATAAATAATAACATCATATTATCTCAAACAGTCTACTTCATCTGCAAGATAAGTAAAAAAAGTGCAATGTACTAATGTACTCATGCTTAAAATCTCTAGAGGTGACATTTTATTTGAAGAATAAATCTATTCTATTTTGGAGCCCAAAAGAGGAACCATTTTTTTGGTAGTAGAAAAATACTTTGCCCCGCAAAGAGAAATTGTGCAAGTATATACCCACTCACTGCCAATTAAAAATATAGTCTCATTTTTCTTTCCTATGACTACATGAAAGACATCCTTTCTCTCACACTGAAATATATTTTCAATGCCTGTGCAACAGCAGAAAGCATAGGCAGAAGGAATAGACTCCAAAATCACTATCACTATTGTATTCTGCCCAACCTTTTTTTAAGTTTACCAACAACTTCAATCAACTTAGGTTTTAAGAAAAAAATCCTGCTCTCTATGAACAAATTTTGATTTGATAAACCTCTTGTACCTTCCTTAAGCATTTCTCTGTATTTTTAAAAAACAGGCTATACAAGTTATTGAAAGAGTTTAAGTGTCAAAATTCCACGCCTCTCAAAGACCTTCTGTAGCCATTTCAACAGCATATCTACACTATCTAGCTCAGGGATCCCCAACCTTTTGGACCTCAGGGATCACCAAGTCCATAATTTTAAATCCCAGGGACCACTAATACGAATCCAACGTGCCACTTGCTGAAGCGCCTGGACTCCCAGTGACGGGATGGAGTCCTTCAGGCACTGTCCCTCCTCTCTCTTTCTCTTTCTCCCCACACTCCCCTCTCTCTCCCCCACTCATTCTCTCATTCTCTCTCCCACTCCTCTTTCTCTCTCTCCCACTCATTCTATCATCTCTCTTTCTCTCTCCCCCTTTCTCTCTTTCTTTCTTTCTCTCTCTTTCTACCCGTCTCCCCCACTCTTTCTCTCTCTCCCCTCTTTCTCTCATTGTCTTTCTCTCTCCCCCCTTTCTTTCTCTCTCTCCCACTCATTTTGTCATCTCTCTTTCTCTCCCCCCTCCTTCTCTCTTTCTCTTTCTCTTTCTCTCTCTCTTTCTCCCCCTCTCTCCACCCTCTTTCTCTCTCATTCTCTCTTTCTCTTCCCCCCCCTTTCTTTCTCTCTCTCTCCCCCACTCTTTCTCATGGGCCAGCCAGTGTCTTGGGGCTGAGAGGAAGTCAATCATCCCCCCATGAGATTGAGGTGCAGGAGCACCAACAAGGGATGGAAGAAACTTGCAGCTTTGCAGTGCAGCCCTCGCCGGCTGGAATGTGGTAATGGTTCAAGGGGAGGGGGGGGAATTGCGGTGCAGGCAGGCCAAAGCAACAGGTGGCAGGAACCCCGGGCTGTTTCTTCCCCCTGCTGTAGCTTCCTGTTGGCTGAATCCACCAGTGGCTGTCCCTGCCCCTCACCCTCCCTTCCCAGTCATTCCGCGCCTGGCAAGGGAAGGGGAGGGGGGAATGGAGATTCACTCCATATTCCAGAGCAGGAGCTGGATCTCATGGCTTTTTCTTCCGGCCCTTGTTGGTGCTCCTCACCTTAGTCTCTTGGGGAGACAATTGACTTCCTCTCAGCCCCAAGATACTGGCTGGTCCATGAGAAAGAGTGGGGGAGAGAGAGAAAGATCCAGCAAGAGACGAAGCTTCGCTCCCATTCTGAAATATGGAGCGAATCTCCATTCACCCTCCCCATTCCTTGCCAGGCAAGAAGTGACTGGGAAGGGAGGGCGAGGGGCGGGGACAGCCACTGGTGGATTCAATAGGAAGCTACAGCAGGGGGAAGAAACAGCCCGGGGTTCCCGCCACCCGTTGCTTCGGCCCGCCTGCATCACCATTCCCTCCCCTTGCACCATTACCTAATTCCAGCCAGCGAGGGCTCTGCTGCAAAGTTACAAATTGCCTGACCTCCCTCAACAGCGGAGATTTACAGCCCCACCATGAGCTGCCTGGCCAGTCCCATCTTCCAGAGCTGTAGTCATGGGACTGGCCATTGCTTAGCCCAGAGCAGCTCCTCCACCCGGGTGCGCCGCGGACTACCAACGTTTTCTCACGGACCACCAGTGGTTAATGACTGCTAATCTAGCTCATCATGGGTTTCTTGGGGTGCTTCCTGCACATATACAAACATGCAGGTAATCCTCAATTCACGACCAGAATTGACCCCAAAATTTATGTTGCTAAGTGAGTGTAGCCCCATTTTACAATCTTTCTTTCCATAGCTGTTAAGTAAATCATTGCCATTAAGTTAGTTACACCACTGTTAAGTGAATCTGGCTTTTCCATTTACTTTGCTTATCAGAAGGTTCCAAAAATTGATCAGTGACTCCCGGACTTTGCAACTGTAATATATATGAACCAGCTGCTAAGCATCTGAATTTTTATCACATGATCATAATGATTCTGCAATGGTTTTAAGTGTGAAAAACATTCATAAGTCAGTTTTTTCAGTGCCGTTGTAACTTTGAACAGTCACTAAACAAACTGTTGTAAGTCAAAGACTGCCTGCATGAAGTCTTTGTACAGGTGACATCAACCCTTACAGAGAACATAATCTTTTGAGCAGTAGTTCAGAGGCTCTTCCTTCATGAAATGTTCTTCCAAATGTTTTACAGTCTATTTAAAAAGCTCTACCATTTTCTATGGATACAGGAGCTCCAATTTTCAGATGATTTATGTTACAAATAATTTAGTAGATTCTTTAAAATGTGCATCTATTACAGGCTGTGCCAAATCTCTGATGGTTAGCTAAAGACAGAGATTCTTTGTGTGGAAATCAGAATAACTCTATTCTGACCTTATACCAGGGTATCTGTTTCCATATCTGAAAAACAGAAAGTACTGTTCCAGTGTATCTAATAAATAAAACCTGCTGCATTCTTCAGGCATTAAGTTACATATATTACTTCTGAGTGTACCTTGATAGTAATGAGCTGAGCAAACTTGTTCTTGGCAAAAAAACTACTAATTGAAGCCTATTCTACATTTATATTATATTGAAGCACTATTATTTCCTTGACCAAATGATCTTTCCCCACTGATGCCCTGTGTGTTGGATTATAATTCTTGGGGTTGGATGATGAAAACTGTAGTCCAGAAACACGTAAGTTCAAGAAACATTTAGATAAAATGTTTCATGATTTTAAAACACATGTACAGATCTTAATCTTGCCTGATACAAAACATGTTGCAGGGGCCACTTACCTCCATTTCCATCCGTCCCATGCCCATGACATCATATTTGACAACGATAGGGATGGGATCTGTTCTACCTGCAAGGGAATCAGACTTATCAGTTGAGTGAATAGGACAGAATGATTATCCTGTGGTAAGTCGCTTTGTACACATTGGTTTGGGGTTGGTTAGAGATCTTGCCTTTGGAGTGCAGAGACCAGAAAGCTACAGAGAACCAAACACAAGCCATTCTCACAGCTTACAATCATATATAATCTTGATTGCCAGACCTAGCCTTGTTTTCTCTTTGTTGCCTCTAGCATTTGGCCCAAATATTTGAGCAAGTTAATACTAAAATTAATGATTTTTACCTTAGATCAAAAAATTTGAAGAATGGGAAAAATACATTCTTTCATATCATAGGACACAGATTACCAATGTCCATCAACACCCATAATTAACATGCAATTATTTCAAACTTTTGGAAGTTTAAAACCTTGCTAGATTCAAAATGGGCTCTTTGGATTCTGCCATATCCTTTCCTTATAAGCTGTGAAAAGGACTAGTTGCGAAGAAAACTGACTTTGAACTAATCAAACTATGCTGAAGATTCCATATGTATTTTAATTCACTCATAACCAGCCAAACAAAGCAAAATGGGGCAGACGAGCACTTCGACTATCACAGCCTTTGGGGTGTTTATTTTTACATCACAACATGCGCTGTGAGTTGTGATGTAAGGGCACTGGTAAAAAGGAATTACTTACCTTATCTGGTGCATACCTTGAGTGAAAAAACAAAATATTTACTTCCCTCATTATCAAACTTGGGGGGATTGGTATTAACAATATTCCTCTCATTCAAAAACACATAGATTGTACCCTTGGGCCAAAAGATGTCCAAGCTTGAATTGTGCTGAAATAAGGAAACGGGACTTCATGTGGCATAATAGATGATATTTTTGAATTGAATACTTGAGTATTGGCATTTCTAAAAAAAATTGAGTTATTTTTTTGACGGTTAGAGTAGCCCAACTGACAAGACTGTACTTGGGAAATCCGAGTTCATGTCTGACTACTGTCAGAGGACTTATTAGCTTTGTTTCTGTTTTTTAATTATAAAACAGGAATTGTAATTCCTCACAATATTTAACATGAGGTTTAATAAAGTTTTGCCCTTGATGTGTCATTAAAATAGAAGCAAACCAATCCCCAATGTAAATTTAATTTGGGAATACGTTTCAACATTTTCCAGGTTGAACAACTCTTCTAGAAATTTCTCAATTTCTGCTGTACCTCAAATTTAGAAACCTGGGTAGGATGATCAAATTTGTAAACACTAGCCATCTGTGAAAAAGCATTTTTAAGTACAATTTTTATTTAGAAATATATATATATATATATATACACATTTTCAGTAAGAAAGGTAGGGGACGAAGGGGATTTATGCCCAATTGTATACAAAACGATGACTGCGGTTTTGAGCAAAAGAACCACATTCATAATACTGCATTTTAAATTATATAATTTTCTTTTAATTTTTACATGTCTATAGGAGTGACATTTGTTCTGTCCAAATGAATATGACAGACTCCTTTATAATATGAAGAATACATTAGTACTTTTGCTTCCTAAGGCAGTCAATGTTTTCAATTTCAATTATCTACTGAATTGTCATAATAACTACTAACAATCAGTATGTGCTTGGGAAAGGTGGGGGGGGAGATCAAGTTTGGACAGTATTAGAGATTTGGTATTTGAAGTGAATCTCCACAAATTTTTGGCAGTTTTAACACAAACATCCCTTTTGAGCATTAAACCCTTAATGAACAAGGATCAGACACAAAAGAGTGCATGAAGAAATGGAAAGGAAAAAAAGGGTAACGAAAAGACCAAGCAGAAAAGATGAAGGCTACAACAGAGAAAAGTAAGCCTAACATATTTGGTGCTCTGATGACAAAAAAGAAGTAAATTCAGTCTGAAAATTAAAAATTACCACTAAGTTTACCATCACCACAACAAGTCCCGGATCATTATGCTGTAAAAAAGAAACACCATTTGTTAGGCAGAAACTGTCAAGGGGCAGAAAAAGGCCCTATGCAGTAGGCAGGCGGGCAGGGATATAGGGGAGGGGGAGAAATCAGACTGACACAAGGATTTCCACCCATCCCATGCCACCATTTTTCTGGAAATAGTATATGTGGAGTAACACTAATTTATTTTCAAGATGCATTCAGCATATAACTGCTACTGAACATTCATGCTAAGAGTTTTAATAAACATGGCACTCATAATTTTTCATATTAAATTAACTGGGGGGGGGGCAGGGATGGCTGTTTTGCAGTGTAACAAGTGCTAAGAAATAGCTTTTTTTGGAATGTTCCCCAAACTTCTGATAATCTCATCCACATAGTAAATAACATTAAATTGTTGGAAGCAAGCACTGAACCACATTTGAGGAAAATTAAGTCACTTTTACGTAAAATATGTGTGTATGTATCTATGTATGAAATTTATATGCTGCCTGTCTCCCCAATAAGGTAATAACTCTGGGCAGCTTAAAAATTAGTAAGTTAATGAGAAAATACAACAGAACTTTTCCCCAACTGCTAGTGCACTATACTGTTTTTTTTTCTGAGAGTCGTCACCTAAACCAGTAGTAATTAATTCAGCTCTAAAATATATTCACTACTTCAAGAAATGGACCAAAGGATCCAGTAATATGAATAAAATTCAATCTTCCAATGTTTTGCAGGTCTACATTTTAAAATGGCCAAGAGATAAGTAGTTGAATATTGGGCAACTGGTTCAGAGGGAGCGAGTAACTATTCTCATCCCTTTTGTCAACATCTTTTCTCCAACTGTGTCAAATATAATGGATATAATGGTAGATATTTTTTAAATCCAGAAAAGAGCTCATGGCAAAAGAAATAAGTAACTATTCTCAATGGATCTATTACTATAATCCTAGTTAACAGCCTTCAAAAGAATAAGTTTCTAATATTGAATATTACAAAAAATTAAGGAATGTAAACTGAACTACAACATAACACATTTATTTTGGTCTTTGTGTGCCCTTTATCCCATTCTCTAATTATCAGTATTGTCCTTTACCATTCAAAATATAAAATATTAAGAGTCATGATTACAGGCTATGCAAAACTATTCTGAAATAAATTATACTAATATTATTTACTTGTATTAAAACATTCATGCTATTTTTGGTACTATGAGCTATGAGGTTTCAATGTAGTAACAGAATATAAAAAAAAAATTAAGACTAATAGAGAATAAAATGGGCAGCAATTAAAAATAAGACAGAGGTGACATTGAGCAATGGCAATCCAAGCAAGGGAATACATTTTTGTTATACCTCTAGCAGGAAATAAACATCTAGATAGGTTTCAGAGCCATTTACCACAACCACAACTAAGGCAGCAGCTTTGTCCAATATATACCAACTTAGCTTTACTTTAAAATGTAATTTCTCTTATCTCATTTGATGGGAAAACCCATTTGGAGTATTTTTACATGAAACCATTTCAGACTTTGAAAGTAATCAATCTTTGGAATTGAGCAGTATCTGATCAAATATTGTGCTAGCATTATTACCATAGGAGCAGCATTCTTTTCTAGCAGTAGATGCAAATATATTTCAAAGACAAGTGACTATGTAGAAATTGTAATATGCTAATCTGACTATGAACAAATTATATTCAACAATAGCCAGACCTTCCTTGCCTGTCAAGGATAAAAACCTATTAAGTTAATTTGTGTAAATGTTATAACTATAATTTGACCATTCAAGTAAGAAACCCACATCCAAAAACATATTGAAAACAGTGCTATCATGTCTTTAAAAAGGCTGAAAACCCATTCCTAGAAATTAAAGCAATTATCTTAACTAAATTTTGTTGTTGTTGTTTTTTTGCTCCAAGGTCCGTTCCGAAGCTGACCGGACACTAGTTAGGTCTTATAGTAGGACCTACCTAGTGGCATTGAGGGAAGTGAAGCGTTCTTACGTTTCCTCCCTCACTGCGTCGGCAGATAACCGCCCGGCCGCCCTGTTTCAGGTGACCCGCTCTCTCCTTCAACAGGAGGTGTGGGAGGACCCCTTACAGGGCCGTGCCAAGGAGTTTAGTGGTTATCTATACGATAAAATTGTTCAGCTTCGGGATGGTTTGGATCAAAATTGGGTAGATCCAGGTGAGAGGTTGGAGACTCGTCTTGTTGAGACTGTTTGGGATGAATTTGACCCTGTGACTCCCGAGGACATGAACAGGTTGTTGGGGAGGTTGAATGCCACCACATGTTTACTGGTCCCGTGCCCCTCCTGGTTGGTACTGGCCACGCAGGAGGTGACACGAGGCTGGCTCCGGGGGATTATCAATGCTTCTTTGTTGGAAGGGGTTTTCCCTGCTGCCTTCAAAGAGGCGGTGGTGAGACACCTCCTCAAGAAGCCTTCCCTGGACCCAGCTGTTTTGGGAAATTATCGTCCAGTCTCCAACCTTCGCTTTGTGCCGCAGGGGTCGATCCTCTCGCCTCTCCTGTTCAACATCTATATGAAGCCGCTGGGTGAGATCATCAATGGCTTTGGGGTGAGGTACCAACTGTATGCTGATGATACGCAGCTGTACTTCTCCACCCCAGACCACCCCAACGAAGCTATCGAAGTATTGTCCCAGTGCCTGGAAGCCGTACGGGTCTGGATGGGAAGAAACAGGCTCAAGCTCAATCCCTCCAAGACAGAGTGGCTGTGGATGCCGGCACCCCGGTACAGTCAGCTGCAGCCGTGGCTGACTGTTGGGGGCGAATCATTGGCCCCGGTGGATAGGGTGCGCAACTTGGGCGTTCTCCTGGATGGACGGTTGTCTTTCGAAGATCACTTGACGACCGTCTCCAGGAGAGCTTTTTATCAGGTTCGCCTGATTCGCCAGTTGTGCCCCTTCCTTGACTCGGATGCCCTATGCACGGTCACTCATGCTCTTGTTACCTCTCACTTGGATTACTGCAATGCTCTCTACATGGGGCTCCCCTTGAAGAGCACCTGGAGGCTCCAGTTGGTTCAGAATGCAGCTGCGCGGGTGATAGAGTGAGCCGCACGTGGCTCCCATGTAACACCTCTCCTGCGCAGGCTGCATTGGCTACCTGTGGTCTTTCAGGTGCACTTCAAGGTTTTGGTTACTACCTTTAAAGCGCTCCATGGCTTAGGGCCAGGGTACTTACGGGACCGTCTACTGCTACCGAATGCCTCCCACCGACCGATACGCTCGCACAGAGAGGGACTTCTCAGGGTGCCATCCGCCAAGCAATGTCGGCTGGCGGCCCCCAGGGGAAGGGCCTTCTCTGTGGGGGCTCCCATCCTCTGGAATGAACTTCCCCCTGGACTTTGTCAACTGCCTGACCTTTGGACCTTCCGCCGCGAGCTGAAGACTTATCTGTTTACGCACGCAGGACTGGCATAGGAATTTTAAATAGCTTTTAATATTTTATACAAATTTTATGGGGTTTTTATGGTTTTAAAAGTTTTAATCTGGCCTATATTTAATAATATAAAATATAGGAACAGGAAGGAAAGGAAAGGGGAGGGGAGGGGCAGGAAGGAAAGGAAAGGGAAGGGAAGGGAAGAGAAGGGAAGGGGAGGGAAGGGACAAAAAGGTAAGGGAAGGAATGGGATGGGAAGGGACAAAAAGGGAAGGGAAGGAACGGGAAGGGGAGGGGAGGGATGAAAAGGAAAGGGAAGGAATGGGAAGGGAAGGGAAGGAACGGGAAGGGAAGGAACGGGAAGGGAAGGAACGGGAAGGGAAGGGAGGGAGGAAGGAGAGGACAGGAAGGAAAGGGAAGGAATGGGGAGGGGAGGGGAGGGAAGGATTGGGGAGGGGAGGGGAGGGGAGGAAGGAAGGAAGAAAGGGAGGGCGGGAGGGAGGGAAGGAATAGGAAGGAAAGGGAAGGAAAGGGAAGGAAAGGGAAGGGGAGGGGACTATGGTTTACTTGTATATTATTACTGTTTTATCTGGGCTGTGAACCGCCCTGAGTCCTTCGGGAGAAGGGCGGTATAAAAATCCAATAAATAAATAAATAAATAAATAAAGGTTTCTACTGCCTCTTTTTATATACCAATAGTCCTCGACTTACAATCTCTCACTTAACAGTCATTTGAAGTTATGGTGGACTCCCCCCTCCTGAAAGCTATCTATGACCTGGCTCTCAAGTTATGGCCGCTGTAGTGTTCCCCCCCCATATCAGGTCCCTACAAGCCTTTCCTTTCCCCAATAGCTCTCTGTCATCTTAAACCACTTTCCCATCCCATCAGGCCTTAGCATCGTCCTTGTTTACCTTTGGAAGAGCTTTGAACCCTTCCATAGCACTGGAATGAGTTGCTTTGTTGCTTGGCTGTGTGGCGCGATTCCAGAATCGCATTCTGCAACCCATGGACAAACTGCCCCATTTTGCTGCTTTAAAAGGATTTGCACAGTGCTGCACAAGCTTTCTGCAACTTCCTGCAGCGCTGTACAACCTCATAAAGCAGCAAAATCATCCTTGAGGAATTCTGTGCTGCCCTTAACAATCTACTTGAGTGTGTCAAATTTTTCAACTTTTAATTTCCAAATATTAGCAGCGCTCAAAAGTTGTGAAGTACCTTGCGGTTTGTAAGGATATTTAAGTTACTTTAATATAATTTAGATGTGCTTGGTAAGTAACATCATATATAAACATCATAACGTTTTAACATTTTGTTTGTTTCATTCTGCATGTTTGTTTCACCATTGTGTTGCAGAGAGCTGGAATGGGGGAGACGTTAAGTGAGATGCTTCACTTAACGGCTCTTGTGACATAATGACCGTTATGAAGATACTGCATCCTGGTCATATTTGGAGGACTACCTGTAAATGAGTTTTGTTTTCTTTGCACTCAAACCAATGACTCTGCACTTTGTGGGATAACTTTTCCCACTGACCTCATATACTTATTAGAATAGAATATGGCAAAAATTCTCTATGGCCCGTATAAGAGTACAACTTCATCTCCTGCCCTCAAGATAGCCTCTTTCCAACTGTAATCCCCCAAGTCCAAACTAGCTAGGAAACCTGAAAGAATAGTATGATTAATAGTACCAAAAGCTATCAGAAAAATCTAACAGAACAAGGACATAGTGCTTATTTTCAGTTTTCACTCCAGTTTAAATTGCCCATCAAAACAGCCTTGGTCTCCAACTAAACTAAAAATCGGACAAAACGTGGTCTAATATAATTTACAAATTAGATTATCAATTCACAATCCATTTTAATGGTTTTCCGATTACTGAATATTGGGGGAGATGGACCTCATAAGATAATCAAGATTTTTTGAGAGTTAGTAACTGAAGTATAGCCTTAAATAAAGAAGAAAGACTCACAAATAGAAGGACATTTAATGCTACAAATCTATTTTAAAGTAAGTTCTTAGAATGATGCCACAGATTGATTTTATTGCTGCCTATTAATCTTTAAACTCCAATGCTCATTAACAATTTACAGTAATTTACAAAAGAAAATTGTATCTGTTAGAAATTTAAATAAATACTATGAATTATTAGAGAATCAAGCAGTGTATCAACAGAATAAAAAACATCAAATGAATTTTAAAACTATCTTTAAAATAGTATTTAGGAAAGTATCAGAATTAGTATCAGAACATGTCTGAAATAGCACTTAAGTTATTTGGATGGGTTTTTTTTCCTGATTATAAAAATGTCCTTAACAAAAGAAAATTGTATCTGTTAGAAATTTAAATAAATACTATGAATTATTAGAGAATCAAGCAGTGTATCAACAGAATAAAAAACATCAAATGAATTTTAAAACTATCTTTAAAATAGTATTTAGGAAAGTATCAGAATTAGTATCAGAACATGTCTGAAATAGCACTTAAGTTATTTGGATGGGTTTTTTTTCCTGATTATAAAAATGTCCTTAACAAAAGAAATTTAAATTTCCATTGCCTCAGAGTCTCTACTAAAAATTTAGTCTACAGTTCTATTTATGTTGTTAGCAAACACTAACAAATGGAATACATTATCCATATAGTGATGTCTGCAATGCTATCATTACTGCTCTGTAAACCAAATGAAAAAGCTAACAATTGTGTAAATTATGGATGTCAATTTAAGGTTAGAAAAACAAAAAAACAATGTACTTCCTTTCCATGAAGAACTCTTGAAAAAAATACATCCAGGGAATCCTTCAGAATGATATGATATTAAAAGTGCCACAACTGAGTGAAGGAGAGGAGAGAAGGAAAATGTTCCTCTTTAAAATTAATCTTTGCTGTAGGTCACTGCACTTGTTTAAAGTAAAGGAATTAATAATGTATTTAAGGTATATGTGATGAGGAAAGGCAGGCAGGCAACATTACTGTGTGGGTGCTTTAAAAAAAAAAATCAATCCACAGACAAAATGCAAGATTTGCAAAACTCACATTTTAATTTAATATGGACTTTTTGAATTTCCATCTTTTCCATGAAAGATTATTAAACAAGTAAGCTTTAAAGTATTAAGCTACCATATAAATTGATCTAGTTTTCTGAATTTACACACAAATGGATATCATTACTTTTTCCCCAGTCAAGACCAAGGCAAGAACTTTAAATTACTGTACATAACACAGTGTTAAAGAATACCAGACTATTGTTTTAAGAAACTACACTCAAAGGATCAGTTGCATAATCCCCTGTATACAAGAAAGAGGGAAGAAAGTAAAGAAACACACTCAGCAGAACACCAAATTAAAGGTCTCCTAGACATTACAGAACCTAAGGGCTTGTACATATTCATTTCCACATATGTTATGCGTTCTAAAACATTGTGTCCTCAAGCCTATTTTTAAAATGTAAATATAACAGCATCTGGCCAATTCTGAAATATCAAAGAGGCAAGAGATGAATAGATAATATTTCCATTCCTTCTGCTATTTTACATTTGCTCAATTCTGCTTCTAAAGAGCTCAGAGCTACATATATGGAGGTGTTAGGCAATCCTTTTTTCTAGGAAGCCTTAGAGATGTTAATTCAATATGAATGAAATTAATCTTTCCACATAATTAATTCAAACAATGCTGAAAGGTGACACATAATTTGTATTAAGTCATCTATTAATTTTCACAGAAACAAAAATAATAAAGAAAAATGATTTAACTTAAACTTCAAAACACCACTCACTATTCTAACTTGAACTATAGTTATTGCCTTTTAAATTCTTATGGTCTCCCTTATAAAATATTAGTACCAAACTCACCATCTATGTTCTGTTTGCACCTGCAACAGCTCAGCCTTCAAAATTCTTTCACATATCTTGCTTGTCTGAACTTGTCTTAAGCTGTTTGGATTTTTTCTGATTAAAAAATGCCTTTAAAAAAAGAAGTTTTATTTTCTATTGCTTAAAAAACTACTAACAATCTAATCTACAATTCTATTTATGCTGTTAACAAACAGTAGCAAAGTGAAATACACAATCCATAAATAGATGTCTGCAGCACTACCATTATTGCTAAGTAACAACCACTGATAACATCTGTAGGAATAGCTACCTCCCCCTAAAAATGGTTTGATAATGCATGAAGTATTTGGTAGAGGATGGCCAGGGGACTGGCCAGCCTCCTAAGTCTTGAACAGATTCAACAGGATATAACAGGACATATAATATAAATGATAAGAAGGAAAAAATGTAAAATAGATTAAAAATTCTTGATGGCCTGTGCTTTACAGAAATTGGATTAATGTGCATATGACATCGCATATATAGGTCTAACTATTAAAAAAGACAAACTTATTTGTAATGCTAATCTTGCCAGGATTTCAAGCTGTATTGACAAATTGTATAACCAGAAAAGCTTTCCGCACAAACAACATAAGTTTATGACCCCAAATGAAATAGTCACTAACAACATATCCATTTTCACTATCTTTTATAAAAATCCTAATCCATAGCTTCAAATATGGATGTTTTGTCTTACTGAATATAGAGGGCAATTTTAATACAGCAAGACGACCTTTGATAACAGTCAACAAGCGAGGGAAGTGGAGGAACTAAACTAATTAATATCAAAGCCAGATTGAAAAGCATTGTGTACGAAAGTTGTTATGCCCCTGCTCCCAAGTTTCAGAAGTATCTCTACTACACAATATTCTTTAAAAGACAGAATTCTAGACTATACCTGTTTTAAGATATGCAAATATCTGAAATATAAGTTACAGAAACAAAAGGAAGAGATGAGGTGGCCTTTAGAGTCAATACTGGCAGTTGTCAGTTCTGCTGAAGTTTTCCTATTTCTTCTACATAAATGGGGTTTTAAAAAAGCAGAATGTGTTTGCTGAATAATGTACATAAAGGAACCAACATTTTGGAGAATAAAAAATATATTACAGGAGACACATAGAAACTGTCACACATAAAAATATTATCCACTTAAAACAAACACAAAAAATATTCTAAAATATATTTTAGAACTTAGTAATCTATGACTATCACTAAGTGTTGTATCTTATGATTCTTGATGAATGTATTTTATTTTTCTTTATGACAAATTCCTTGTGTGTCCAATCACACTTGGCCAATAAAGAATTCTGTTCTGTTCTATAATGTATGGGACCACCTTTAATTGATTAGCTACCCAATAATTTCTAACATTTGGAAGACTCAGCTCACCCTTTTTTAATGGTTCATACCATAATGCATCATTTATTTTTGCTCTCTTTCCTCCATTACAATACACCAGCAACCTCTGTATTTGCTTTAATTCTTGATCCAAAAATTTAATTAATATCATCCAAAACAAAAAAATATTTTTGGTAAAACTTTCATTTTTATCATTGCAATTCTTCCAAACCATGATAATTTTACTTTCTCATATTTATCTATTTTATCTTTAATATCTTTCTTTAACTTTTCATAATTTATTTTCTTTAACTCTTGAATATTTTTTTGGAACGTCAATACCTAAAAATTTAATAGTATCTACTATTTTTAATTTATATTTTCCTTTCAATACATCCACTTCTTCTTTACTATGGTTATATAATATCGTTTTTGATTTTTTCCAGTTTATTTGTAATCCAGTATATTTCCCAAATTTCCCAGGTGTAAATATATCCTCCCCATAATACCTATTTTTTGTTGGATTTTGGATTTTGAAATGTTAATAATGTATCATCTGCAAAATAAATTTATTTTCGTTTTCTTCTGTACACCAATTCCTCCAATCAATGAATCTTCTCTAATTACATTTGCCAAAACCTCCATCAATAATGCAAATAAAACTGGGGATAAAGGGGAACCCTGTCTCATTCACTGGCTAAAGGTTATTGTCCCTGTAGCACCATCATTTATAACTATTCTCGCTTTATTCTCTGAATATAGTTGATTTATAAGTTTTCTAATTTCCCCCCCCCAAAACCTAACTTCTCTATTAATAATCTTCAACGTAGGCCATTCCACACAATCAAAGGCCTTAAATACTAATTAAAATGCTAATACACCTGCCAACAAACCAGTTCTACAATTAGTATAAAAACTGATTAAAGTTGTAATTCTACTTAAAAAGAAACAATATATATAAGTTCAAGATTTTATCCAAAACCAAATGTTCTGTTTCCATCATGACTATGGCTCAAAAAATATAGAAAAGAACAACAAATTGTGGGTCAATATTCATTCATTCTTTCATCCACCCATCTTCCATGCATGATTTTGGGTATCTCACAATAAAAACAGAATAAAAAATAACCAGGATTAAAAACAATGGACATAAAATAGCAGCTCCAAAGACTCACCAAACAAACCATGACATGGGCTGGGCTCACCCCCCCCCCAGGCTCAATAGCAAAGTCAAGTTTTTAGTGTCCTGCAAAAAGTTAGGAGGCTCCGGTAAGTATAATTTCCAGGGGTATACCGGATGACCAAGAGTTTGAGCCATTCCTACTACAGCAGTCTAAATCTTCAGGTGGATCAAGATCCTAGCATAAGGTTTCTGCTTAAAATTTGCTGAAAAAGGAAAAATAAATTGCAGATTTTTGGATTTGCCAATTAAAAAGAGTTGCATATGGGAAGAAGGGAAACATAATGTAATTTTAAAGAGGGAGGTGTGAAGATTTGTTTGCATGGAATTGCTGTAAAACAGATCGGTTTCTTTAGAGATTTTTCTTATTTCTAATTATAATTTTTCTTTTATACATTTCCTATTTTCTTTTTTCCTCTTTTCTCTAATTTCACTTTGTATTGTTACTTTTTATATCTGAGAAAAAAATTAAGAAAAAAATTAGAAAAGATTGTGTTCAAAAAATTAAATTGCTTGTTGATGTTTTGTAAAGAATAAAAATGAAGCCAAGTGGGAACACCCATTATTACCTCTTTCTTCATGAGAGAGAACAAAAGGAGCATTGCTAATGTCTCCACCCACAGCATCTCAATTAGAATCAGTAGTAGTAGGCCTTCAACACACTCCACTATTTCTTCTACAAAAAGAAATGTGGAGGCAAGTGTTTAATTAGCCCATGAGCAAGATGCAGATTTTAAATCCAAAGAACATTAATGTTTTACCATCTCTGGAAATAATTCAGGACCCCCTAATTCAGATTGTTTCAAACTCTGCGCTCATTGATAACCTATCCACCAAATATCCTCCAATATTGTTCTACCAGAGATTTTTTAACATAAAATAATGATTATTAGCTCTGGTATTATTCTGGTATTATCACATCATCAGTCAGAGGCAATAAGCTGTATTTTAATACCAGTTGCAAGAAAATGCAAAAGAAAAAAATAAAATAAAAAGATAGTGCTAAATTGATGCTTTTCGGTTTCCCCGAAAATAAGACCCTGTCTTACAGTTTTTTGAACCCCGAAATAAGGGCTTGGCTTTATTTGAGGGAGAATTATTATTTTGGGGCACAATTTGGGGGTGGCAGGTGGGGAGAGTGAGAAGCGAGGGGCAGGAAGCCCTGCCATGCCTGGCAAGGGAGGGGGGAAGAGACGGCAAGAATCAAGGCTGCTTTTGCAGCCAATTGAGGCTGCAAAAGCAGCAGGAGGCCCCACGCATCTCACGCCCCCTTCAAGAAGAGTTGGTTGCAAAAACTTCGCCCCGAGTAAGTCTCCCTGTGGTGGAACCTGAAGCCTGGAGCTTGAGAGGGTCTTGTGGGGGAAAGCCTGTTTACGCAACCCAGCCTCTCTTTCAGGTGGGCAGGAAGCCCCCTCCCACCATGCAGCCAACTGGTTGAGAATCGGGCAGTCCTGGGAACTGCTCCCCGGTTGGACATGGAACTCCGGCAGGAAGGCATCTCCTTTGGGCTACTGAACACCAGCCTGCACACCTACTTGGTGCTATAGGTGCCAGGCTACAATCGTGAGTCTGGTGGGTGCTGCAGTTCAGGCCAGCTGTGCTGAGAGTTGCAGTGGCCACCAGGGCCAGAGCCCGAAAAGTGCCTGGCTTGGTGTAGCTGTAGCCTGGTCCCTGCAGCACTGAATAGGTGTACAGGCCGGCGCTCAGCAGCCCAAACATTTGACAATGCAGGCTGGCGCCTATTGGGCGCCCAAACACTCTGGGGAAAAACTGCACAGCAGTTCCAGAGATCAAATATATCACTGTGTGTGTGAGCAACAGAGAGAAAGAAAAAGAGAAATGGTGGAGGGGAATCGGGTAAGAGGACCAAGCCTCCCCTGCCCAGAAGCAACGTGCAGCCTCACACAGTAACGAGAATTGCCTGCAATTCTCCTTACTATGAGAGGCTGCATGTTGCAAAGAAGAATGAAGCAAGTTGTTGGGGGTGGGGTGGGGGACAAAGCAAGGCAGGGGCTGTGGAGATGTCCCAAGGCCCCGCATTGGCTTACCTGAAGGCCCTTCAGCCAGGTCACTCCTCACCCACCCCCAGGGCAGCCACAAACCTTCATTAATCTGCTTTCCAGCTCCGTTCTTCGCTGCACGTTCAGGACAAGAAAAGTAGTCTGTTGGACGAGGATAAAAAAACCTACCGGTAGTTCAGACCTTCCAACGTCTCATGAAGAAGAAAAAAAGTTGGAAAGTGTTACTTTTCTTGCCCTGCATGTGACGGTGGAGAACGGAGCTGGAAAGCAGGTTAGTGAAGGGACGTGGCTGCCTTGGGAGGTTGGGGGGAGGCAGGGGTGAAATGTAAAATTTATTACTACCGGTTCTGTGGGCATGGCTTGCGGGGGGGTAATGTGACTTGGTGGGCATGGCAAACTCTTTTTTTAACTTTTAAAAGCATTTTTTCTACAGCCTCTTTGGCCGAAGAGGTTGTAAAAAAAATGCTTTTAAAAGCCTCTGATGATCAGGCAACTCAGCTGGGATCGCCAGAGGAGCCTTTTAAAAGCATTTTTTTTACAATCTCTTTAGCCGAAGAGGCTGTAGGAAAAATGCTTTTAAAGGGTTCTGGCGATCCCAGCTGAGTTGCCTGATCGCCAGAACCCTTTAAAAGCATTTTTTTTTGAGATATTCTGGATAATACTGGTATGGGATGGGAATAGACAGAATAGTCCCAGAGGCCAAAAGGATGAGTGTATTGACCACTTATGAGAGCATAAGTGCTGCTCTGGAAAAAGTATTTTTGTTTGTTTGCATTTACAAAAAGTTCAACAACTGAGGCCTGATTCTCCTTGAGATTGGATATATACTATGTGATATTTCCTGACACCTTTATGTATTCTGCTGATATCAAAAGAAGACACCTTTCTGCTAAAGTGACCATTTTCTGGTGCTTCAAAAATCTTGATCTTCTTTGGTAATTTACCTGGCCCTTATTGAGATGCTGCCTCTATGTATCAAGAATTAAACATTTTTTTACTCTGGGCATCAAGGCAATTTAAGTCAGATGTGCAGCTTTGAGTTTCAGTTGACTGACAGAAAATAAGTATGGATCATAGAATGATCACATCCTCTATTTTCAAAAGGGGTGTCCCACTCAGTGTGCCGGCTGGTTTCCTGAGCACAGCTTCTTGAAAACACTGACTAGAATGAGTCACCAATGTAGGAATTGGGCTGCTTTCTCTAGTAGACTCATCAAAAAGTGTACTTTTTAACTATTTATTTCTCAAAAGACCACTGTTAGTATATGATGATAAGTACAAACAGTACAAAGGTACTGTTAGTATATGATACAAAAATCAGGAGTTTTGTAGCTTTTTTCCTAAGAAGTAAAGGCTTAGGTTTTGTGAGCTGCAGGTCATTTCATCAGATACAGTGACTAAACTAGGTGGAAGTAAAGGCATATACATGGGATTGAATGCAGTCAAAGGGAAAGCCCATTGATTTGGAATATTGTAAGCTAAGCTAATAAATCTTGACTGGGCTGAAACATGGAGATAGGCTTTAAATAAATTTGCTGAAGCTAATAAATTTCCTGATAAACCTAATCTTTTCTCAAGGAATTCATGAAACATATAGTACTCTTATTTTTTTCTTGTGAGGTAAATGGGATGAGAGAATGTAATTGGAACAAAACCATCCAATGAATTTCCATGGCTGAGTATTCCAAGTCTTTAACCAAGAGATTTGCCAATATACTACTGAATTTCTTGACTGATTTCAGGATTTCCATCTTGAATGTCCTCTGTTTATTGAAACTTTTCAAAATCCTGAGGTTTAGAATTGCTTTTCAACCACCAATTTGGGGAATTATAAAAAAGATAGAAAACCACCTTGGAAAATGACGTATGTCTTTTTATTTAGATGGAAGAATTTTTTATCTTTTAAGAGAAGTGCTTTTGACCTTGTGCTAGGGGCCTGCTAATAACTTGCCTCTCAGGAAGAAAGTGAACTCTGCTTTGGCATGATCATCTACTTCCTAACTTTTATGCCACAGACTCTGATGTGATACTACAGTTCTGATTTGAGAATAGAATTGTGTCTATGAATGAAGAACATAAATAAAGCTGCCATTAATTACTACCTTATCCAAATCTATCTTATTTACTGACTCTTCTGGAAAGAGAGAACATGCCCATAATACTGAGCCCTTAATCATAACAAAGTATTTTTTGTTGCTTGAATTGCAACCTCATGAAACCTTTTCTGTGAGTTAATTGTGTGGATTCTTGAGAGAGTTCTATTTAATCTACTGAATGCTGGAGTCGTGACTGGATCATCTATGACTAGGATACTCAGTATGTCTATTTTCTATGGCAAGATAACTTGTTGGTTAGGGCTGGGGAGGGATGAAGATTTGATTGGTTCTCTCTTCATGTCCTTGAGCACTAAGTTAAAGAAAAAAGGGAAAATCAATTCTGTTTCCAGAAAGTTCTCTGGGAAGATTTCTGAAGCCATTTATTACTAGGCACACACTGAATGTACTTTGATATTTGCTTATTACTGCCTTGAGAATCCTCGTCACCTTGCCAAGCAATTTGGAATATAGTTTTGTTTTGAACAGTTTGTAAAAGGTGGATAGGCAAGCTTCATCTTTAGAATATTCACTATCTTCCTGTTCATAGCAGAAATCACAGGATTTCCCTAGACCAGGGGTCTGCAACCTTAAACACTCAGAACCATTTGGACCCATTTCCCGCAGAAAAGAAAACACCGGGAGCCACAAAACCTGGGTGGGTGTGGCCAATTCAACATCACTCAGTTCCACCCAGTCACATGACAAACCCCCCCAGCCACACCTACCCCGGTTTTGTGGCTCCTGGTATTTTCTTTTCTCTGGAAGCAGGTATCTCTCTCTTTTTCTCTCTCTCATCTTTCTCTCTTTCTCTCTCACTTCTCTCTCCCTTTCATCTCTCCCTCTTTTTCTCCCTCTCTAACTCTATCTCTTTCTCTCTCTTTCTCTCATCTCTCTTTCTCAGCCATCTCTCTCTCTCTCTCTCTCTCTCTCTCATCTCTTTCTCTCTCTCGTGTGTATGTGTTCCCTCTTGAACCATTTCAAAAAACAGGCAAAGGTTGGGTGTTTTTTTTTCTTGATGTTGTTCTTTCTTCTTTGGGTGCTTTTTACCATATGATTTAAATCAAGAGTAATTTCAGGTTCCCAGATAAATGAAGCTCTTTAGTCCCCCTGGCTGTGGTTTCCTGTTGGCTGAATCCACCACTTGCTGGCCCCGCCCCTCATCCTCCCAATCACTCCTCGCCTGAGAAGGTAAGGGTGGCGGTGAAGGATGGAGACTCACTCCATATTCCAGAGTGGGAGTAAAGCGGCCATGTACTTGACTCTTCGTCCAGCCCTTGTTGGTGCTGCACGCATCTCGGTCGCTCAGGGAAATGTGTGACTTTCTCTCCGCCCCGAGACACTGTCCTGGCCCAGCTGCAGCTGATGCTCCGTGTTGTAATGGGCTCCAGGAGGAGGAGGGGACGCCTTCTCCCCCATTGTGAACACACTAAATTTAAGTCTGCTGCACAAGGCACTGCAAGAGCAGTGAGCAGGCCATGGAGGTGGTGAAAACAGTGGTGTCAGCTACAGCCAGGACAGTTTCTTGGGGCAGAAAGTCATACATCTCCCCGAAAACTGAGGTCCGTGCTGCACCAACAAGGGCCGGAAGAAGAGGCAAGTACAGAGCCACTTTGCTCCCACTCTGGAATATAGAGCAAGTCTCTATCCGCCGCTGTTGCCCTTACCTTTTATGGGGGGAGAGCGAGGGGCAAGGCCAGCCAGTGGTGGGATCACCTGACAGGGAGCCACAGCAGAGGGCCCAAAGAGCCACATGCGCTTTGGAACTGTGGGTTGCTGACACCTGCCCTAGACTGTTTCCATTTCATTTGGCAAGAGAATTGAGCTTTGAGAATTGAAACTATGGAACCTAGATACTTCTGACAAATTCTGAGTGAGCTGCTGCCGGTGATGGTTGACATCCTTCCCACATCTATCCTTCCTCTTCCTCATGTTCTTGAATTTCTTTCTTGTCTCCTGCATCTGTTCTTGATTAAAAGGAGAGATAGGAGGAAGAAGGAGATGTAAAAAATGAGTAAGATTAAATAACATGGGTTAGTTATGGACAACTTTTTAAAGATGATGGCACCTTCAATGTTGTCCTCTAAATGTGTGCATTATGAATATTTCCTAGCTGATCAATTTTTCAGCTCAAAACAAGATTTTGTATGTGCATGGAAAGAGAAACAATGATGTTCTCTGTTGCTCAGAGAAGCATGCCCATATGCTATTGTACCTTTTCCCTCAGGGACAAAATAACTGAAGATAAAACAGAGGTTTGCATATCTACATTCCCCATAATGGTTCACCTTCCCCTCTATAGACATATAACTGTGGCTGCTCCTTCTCCTCACTGCATTCCTGAGAGTAGAAGTAGCAGAATTAAACACTGCATCCAAGTCAATCAGAAGAAACCAATGTCTTAACTTTTTGTGGGAAACAGTGCTTATCCGTGATGAATGGGAGATCGCTATAAGGACTGTCCAGTTATAAGTCTGTTCTTGGTGACTCTTCTACTTCTCAGTTAATAGGTGAATGGGACTATCCCCCTTTTTCTACTTATTGGTACTGTAAGGCAGCATGCCAGAAGATACAGCAATCCATACTTCTCAAATGTCTTTATGATCCTACTACAATATTCTCTATACAATCTACTCTCAGTACTTTGTGACTGTAACAAAGTCAGGATAAAGATCGCATTGTGAGATTTTTCCTGTGACCTTCACTTATTTCTTCTCTTTTCATGTTCTTCTCCAGAACTAGAAACTAACCACAAGTTATTGTTCTTTTTAAGAAGGTATAGCCAAAAACTGAAGGAGATTTACTCTCAAAAAGGAATACTTTTCAACCCTACGTTTTCACTAGAAGAATTCTCTTTCCAGTTGACTTCATCATTCTGGTGACAGAGAATATATTAGTTATCCTAACATGTGGCTCATGGGATGCAGTCTGTTTCTATTCTCTAAGATGTAATTTCATCAATTACACTAAGTATGAGGAATAAGCGGTTTCCAAAAAAGTAGAGAAGGAAACTAGGGGGTCAGCCATATTGGGCTTAATTCTCACTAACAGAGACGAAATGATAGAAGGTGTTGAAGTTACAGGAATCTTGGGGGACAGTGATCATGCAATATTGGAATTCAACATTATGCAAGCACAAACAATAGAACAAAGTCAAACTAGAGTCTTGGACTTTAAGAGAGTCGATTTTAATAAATCTAGAGACAATTTTGGAAAGATTCTATGGGCGAGAATTCTCAAGGGAAAAACAATCCAAGAAGTTTGGGAAATTTTGAAAAATGAGATTATAAAAGCCCAGTCTAGCACAATTCCAATGAAGAAGAAACGTAACAGCTCTCAAAAGAAACCAGCATGGCTGTGGAAAGAACTCTCAGATAAATTGAAAGACAAAAAAGGACAAGTATATAAAGTGGAAAGGGGGGCACACAACTAAGGTAGAATATCAGCAAATAGTCCGGAGCCTGCAAAAATGTCAGGAAAATCAGGAAAGCTAAGGCTCAAAATGAACTTATGACAGAAGTCAAAAATAGCAAATAAGCTATTTTCAACATGTAAAAAACAAGAAAGAAGGAAAGGATTGGTCTATTAGTGGCAGAAAATGGTAAGAAGATGAAAAGCAACTGGGAGAAAGTAGAACAACTTAACTCGTTTTTTGCATCTACCTTTATACAAAAAAGGGGGAAAAAACAGTCATGAACAGCAGCGTAAAAAAACAGATTAGGAATACAAGTTAAAATAGGCAAGAAAACTGTAAGAGAGCATCTGTTTACCCTAGAAGAGTCCAAATCACCAGGACAAGGTGGATTATAACCCAGTTCTGAAGGAATTGCACACATGATCTCAGAACCATTGAACCATATCTTTCAAAGATCCTGGAGCATCAGGGAACTACCAGGGGATTGTAAAAGAATTGATGTATTTCTCATCTTCAAAAAGGGGGAAAAAACAGTCATGAACAGCAGCGTAAAAAAACAGATTAGGAATACAAGTTAAAATAGGCAAGAAAACTGTAAGAGAGCATCTGTTTACCCTAGAAGAGTCCAAATCACCAGGACAAGGTGGATTATAACCCAGTTCTGAAGGAATTGCACACATGATCTCAGAACCATTGAACCATATCTTTCAAAGATCCTGGAGCATCAGGGAACTACCAGGGGATTGTAAAAGAATTGATGTATTTCTCATCTTCAAAAAAGGGGAAAAAAATGATCCAGGAAACTACAGACTTATCAGCCTGATATCAATACCAGGGAAGATCCTTAAAAAGATAATCAAGCAATGAATCTGAGTACACCTAGAGGCAAACTAAATCATAATCAAAAGTCAATATGGATCAAAATCATCGTGTAGACAAATTTTACTACATTCTTTGACAAAGTGACAAAATTAGAGGACCAGATGTAATTTACCTTCAGTAAGGCATTTGACAAAGTAGACCACAACCTACTACTTGATAGATAGAAAAATGTGGATTAGACATCATCATCACCAGATGGATTTATAAGTGGCTGACCAACCATACTCAACATGTAGTCTTCAATGGAACTGCATCTACATGGAGGGAAGTATGCTGTGGGGTACCCCAAAGCTTTGCCTCGGCCCTAGTACTCTTTAATATCTTTATCAATTACTTAGATGAAGGGATAGATGTAGAACTCATCAAATTTGGAAACAACACCAAGTTGGCAGGAATAGTTAACACTTCAGAAGACAGGCTTAAAACACAGAAGGATCTTAACAGACTTGAGCATTGGACTCTATTAAACAAATGAAATTCAATGGTAAAAAAGTAAGGTAGTAAATTTAGGCAAGAAAAACCAAATGCACAGGTATAGTTTAGGTGGTGTCAGAAGTAATTATGAGACGGATCTTGGGAGTTCTAGTGAACAATATGAGCCAGTAATGCTCTGCAGTTGCCAAAAAAGCCAACACAGTCCTAGACTTCATTAACAGAGGGATAGAATCAAAATCATCTAAAGGGTTAATACCACCTTATAGTTCCTTTGTAAGACCACATTTGGAATATTGCATCCAGTTTTGATCACCACAATGCAAAAAAAGATGTTGGGACTGTAAAAAGAATGCAGAGCAGAGCAACAAAGATGACTAGGGGACTGGTTGCTGGAATTGGGTTCCAATATCTAAGGAGTTGCCACAAAGAAGAGGGCTATTTTATTCTCCAAAGCATCTGAAGGCAAGACAAAGGCAATGGATGGAAGAGAGAAGTAATCTAGAACTAAAAAGAAATTTTCTTACAGTGGAACAACTTGCTTCCACAAACTGTGACTGCTCCAGTACTGGAAGTTTTTAAGAAGAGACTGGACAACCATTTATCTGAAGTGCTATAGCAGGGGTATCAAACTCAAGTTTGTGATGTGGTTAGCTTTGGCCTGCCGAGCTGCCCTGGAAACAGTGAAGGACTGGCCCACAGCATCTCAGCCTGGCCCAGGCTGACCGGACACTGATCTACAACCTGGCGGTGGCCATTCAAACCAGAATGCAATCAGCCTTAGATCTGCAAAGCCAGCCTGGAGCCAGCAAGGGGCCCATCCTCCTAGGAACATGCACAGGAGGCAGTGAGCACACCTAGGGCCTGGAGTCCCTGGGGACCATCTTGTCCCACTGGCTGACTGCGTTCTAAGTGCTTCCCTTTCATCCAGGATGCCAGCTTTGTGGATGCCCAGGGGATGGGGCCAAGGCAGTGGGGTGATCTCTTGCTGGCTCCAGGGCAGCTGTGTGGGTCAGATCTTAGGCTAACTGCATTCAGACCTGGATGGCTGTCATGAGCTATAAATCAGCACTTGGCCAGGCTGAGGTGATGCAGGCTGGTCCTTCACTGTTTCCAGGATGGCCCCACAGGCCAGGGGGTGAGTTTGGCGGTGCTGCTGTGGTTGTGCCACCAGTGGCTGTGGCTTTCCCATGCAGGGGCTGGGGTGATCCCAGTGAAAGGGAAGCATCGCGGGCTATGAGGCCAGGCTCAAAAAGGGACAAGGGGAAGGGGAGAGACTGGCAGTGCTTTCCTTTTACTGGAACAGATCCTGCCCCCCATTGGAAAGCTCGTGCCCAGAGCCTACCCCTGATGCCCATGGGCTCCCACGTCCTTTGAATCCACTAGGCAGGAGTTACACTGACAAAGATGGTCCGGGTTTCCTGATCTGCAAGCAGAGGAAAGCCTGCCAGAGCCCTGCCCCATGCCCTGAGGCGGTGCTATCAACTCTGGTGTGGCAGCCAGCCTGAAGCTGCCATTCAGAGGGGGGGGGGAGGACGCACTGGACCGCTGGACAGCCGCCAGCACAGCCACCACCCTGCAGGGACAGGACGCCAGGAGACACCAGCCATGACCTCCCCCACCTGTTCTGGCACTCCAACCGACCTGGGGAGTGCTGCCATGCTGGTGGGATGCTGTGTGGCTGCTGAACAGCTGAGAAGTGGTTGCGTGGCAATGACATCATCCAACATGGCGGAAATGCAGGAGGGCAGCTGCTGCTCTCACTGCCCCCTCTGGGAGGGGCTTCCTTTGGGACAAAGGAAGGGAGACCAAGCCTTCCTTACAAATTATCGTCAGACAGGCAAAGGGACAGACCAGGGTAAAGGCTTGGGTTAATTGATGGTCGGATGCTGGCTTCGGTGATTTGTCTCTATTTCCGGGGCACATGGGTAGGAGCTGCGCACGTGATTGGGTGGGTGGTGCTTATGATATAAAAGGTGGCAGGGAGCACAGGCCAGTAGCCCTAACAAGAAATTCTTCATTGATTGTCAGTAAGTGTCAGGAAGTAAATAGAAGTAAATAAAGAAGGCAGCAACGGACCAGGTTTGTGTCCTTTCTTTTTTTTCTGTTGGGAACCTGACAGGTGCCAGCGGACGAGGCTTAGCCAGAGGCATCTGTGGGCAAGATTGTGAGCCATCGCATCCATGGGGCAGAGTGAGCTTGGGGCAAGCTGAAGGAGATGTGCCCCAGCCCTTGGGTTGGTAGATCAGAGCGAGACTGAAGCCTGGCCGTCTGGTAAGGGAGGCTCTGGGCAGGCGTGGAGTGCTCCTCATCTGCTTCACCTGGGTGGGAGTCTGCAACCAAGAAACCCGGTCATGGCTTTCCAACATAGGATGGTCCCACTGAAAAGGAAGCTTCACAGACTGCAAGGCCAGGCCAACGAGTGGGGCATGGGGGCTCTGGTAGAATAGATCAGGTGTGGCCCTTATCTATTCTACAACCTGTGGCAGCCATCCAGGCAGGAACACAGTTAACCTTAGAGCTGACTTGAGAGACTGCCCCGCTGCCCTTTCTCACAGGAGGCGGCGAGCGTGCACGAGGCCTGGGTCCCTGGGGAACGTCTTGGCCCACAGGCTGACTGTGTTTTTAGTGCCTTCCTGATGCCTGTGTGCACGCCCAGGGAGTGGAGCCTAGGCAGTGAGTTGATCTCTCATTGGCTCCAGGGCAGCCATGCAGATCAGCTCTAAGACTGACCATGTTTCACCTGGATGGCCGCACCAGGTTGTAGATCAGCGCCGCACCTGCACCAGCACCTCCATGTCCTACTCGCTGGCTTGGCCTTGCAGCCTCCTTTCACTGGAACTGCCCCACCCCCGTGTAGGAAAGCCATGGCTGGGGGCAGCGCTGCCAATTCTCCTGTTCTCCTCCCTTCCTGAGTGCGAAGGAAGATTGGGATAGCATGAAAAGCATTTGCAAGCTGACAAGACTTTGGGGTAGTGAAATCCCTTGCTTCAAATCTCCCATCAGCTTGCAAACACCTTTTGTACTGTCCCAATCTCAGCATGAGAAGCATTTGTAAGACTTTGGGGCAGTGAAATTGCCTTGCTCGAAACCTTGGCTTATAAATGCTCTTCTTGACTGGAAGACTGGAATGGTGCGTAAGGCGTTTTCAAGCCAATAGGACCCTTCAAGCAAGACAATTTCACTGTCCCAAAATCTCACGCTCTTTAGTTGGATTTGGCACAAGCCTCTGTTCGCAGAGAATAGAGGAGTAAACTACTGTAGTGCGAGATCAGTGGTGCAAGATCTTGCGCTACTGATCTTGTGTGATCTTGCATTACATACTGCACAAACTGCAGGGCACTGGTGCTTGTGCGTGGCTGAGGAGGGTGCCTGTGGGGGTGCTGAGGGAGAGTTGAACAGTACTGCACGAATTGCAATGGGGAGAGGGGATGGAAATGGGAAACCACTGTGGGCAATGGGCAGGCAGAAGTGGGCATGGGCTTCTCATTTTGACCTCTCCCACTGCATTGCCTCTGTGTCTTCAGCCTAAAACCGAACAGGCAGTTTAGTTGCCCTCCCATCGTGCTCCAGCACCATTTGACACCCCTCCCAAGGCACCTTCCCAGCTGCACGCAAGCAATGATGCTCTGCTGCCCCCTCCCTGCTCACCCTGGATCACCCTTCCCAGCCTTGTATAGTCCATCATAGGTGCCCCTTGACATGAGCGGCATCGAACGGGCCAGGTTGAATTGGCCATGACCACCTAGTCACAAGATCACCCAAACACACCTACATGCCCTTTGAGGGCAACCATAATGCTGGTCCATCTCTCATTGAAATTTGACACACCTCTGCTATAAGGTTTCCTGCCAGAGCAAGGGATTGAACTAAAACATCTCCAAGATCCCTTCCAACTCTATTATTCTGTTATAAGTAAATAATTACAAACTCAATGTATCTTCTAAAACTAGTTCTTTTTTTTAAAAAAAAAAAGTGGTGTTAGAAAATTTGAGTGTGATATTTTCAATGTTACGAAAAATAATTTGGTGTAGAAGTTAAGGTGCTGAAGTAGCAATGGAAATCCTGAGTACTAGTTCAACCTTAGGTACAGAAGCCAAAAGGATGACTCTGGGCTAGTTACTGTCTTTTAGCCCTAGAAAAATATTAGTAGCAAAAATATTTTTCAGGAAGCTGCATGAATTTGTCCATGTAGACATCAAGAGTTAACCCTCGCTTGTACACAGAACAAACAAGAAATACTGAATGTAAATGGTTTTATTAAAAAATGATTTGTTATGTGTTCTGGGGGAACGGCCATCATAGTGTTTTCTGTGACTGGGTTCTTCCTAACTAACCATCTTGCTTCCAAATATTTAGGACTTAAGAGAAAAAGTACTGAGCATTATTCCTCACCAAATACGGTAAGTATCTCCTTGTTAAATGAAAGGCCACAGGAATAATCACTGCAGCTTTCTTAGAAATTCCCAGGATCAATAAGCAAATGAAGAACAGCAAGGCAGAAAACAGGAAAAAAAGTGACTTTTTCAATTCTAATATTATAAGCGACTGTTCATGATTAAAGCTGTATCTTGACCATCAATGCAGCAATACTATAGTCTTCCTTGTCTTGTGGACATTAAATTACCACAAATGTAATCCTTCTACAACCATTTTACTGAATTTTCCTGTTCCTTCTTATACCAACTTGTTTTACTGTCAATCACTTTATCAAACAAGCTATTTGTTATAAGTCATTTATTATCCTTTCTTTTTATATGTCACCATGGGATATTTCAGGAAGAAGGCAAAATAAAAGCATTCTGTTGCTGGTTGTTACCTGAACAAATTCGTATTTTTGGCAATAACACAGAAACAGATTACCCATGTAATATTTTCAACTACTAGCTTTCAACCATAGGATTTCCTGTAATCTCTAGTACAAGTATTAGTTATGTCCTACCTATTTTGCTTTTTTAAAGATCAGCCAGAGCTGTCTGTGGGCTACTGCCTCCATTTAGGAAAATCACTTTATTTTCAGTTTTGATCCTTCAGTTTCTCAATGAAAAAAATCCCTATGTGGTTTCAACATGATCTCCTCCTCTCACCATCCATAAACGTTCCCCAATTTAAGGACATAAGAAGTGAATGGATAGTATGTATGTATTGTACAGTTCTTCAAATATGAATGTAATGATTACCACTTGGAGTGTTAAGATATGTTTTAATAAATAGTTTTCACTATCAGAGAAAAGACCTGCCAGTTTGTTAGTTCATAGAAAGCCAGTATAAAAGAAAAAGAGGAATATTATTCTTATAGTTTGTTTACCAGGAAGCTTGATTACATTGCATTATTGTTTGTTTATTTAGTGTTCCTTTATATATTATTAGGCAGTACTTCTTGACCAAATTAAGATGAGTGCCCATATAAATTCCTTTTTTAGAGCATCAAGATTATTTAGCAGAGGAGGACATTTGTTGTGGTCCACCAGCAGCTTGCGGAGCTGGCAGTGGAGTCAGACACTGAGGAGGCTGGGAAGGACAATGGGCTAGTCCTGGAATCAGGGGAAGGCCCAGACAAGTGCTCTGCGTCGGAGGCAGAGATGGGGCCAGGGCCATCTGGAAGCGATGCATGGACACTGGAACCTCCAGAGGCGGACAGCAGAGAAGCAGAGGAACCGGAGAAGCCTATTCCTAATGCATGCATGTGAAGAGCTGCCAGAAGTCAAGAGCAGCTAATGCAAAAAGGACTACTTGGGAGTAAGGCCAGGAGATGATAGGCCCCTCCCATAAGGCTTAAAAGAGCAGCAAAGGCTCTTGGGCTCTTTCTAGGAAAGCAACGTTGCTACAATTTGTTCTAGTCAGCTTCTCGTTTCTGAAATTCGTGGGGCTTTTTCTGAAGGACTTGTTTTAGAATTAATTTGGACTAAGCTGAGAATGAAGTAATTCTCACCTTTTCCAATAAAATATGTTTGTTTAGGACTGATTGTGTCTGGTAATAACTACTTGGGCCTAGGTCATAACAGACATCAACTAGAGATTATAAGTAGAATTTTGCAAAAATCTAGATGAAAAATAGAATAATGTGGCTGAATTAGCTACATTAAATACTTACAAAAATATTGAATAGTTATGTTTTTTAAAAAACAAATTCTGCTATACAGTATTTTCTTTAAAGAACAAAAAGTTAAAATACCTCTATTTTACTTTTCAGAAATTTCAGTTACTGTTCTTGGATAGATTTTTAATGGATAGATTTTAATATACCAATTCTCATTAGACAGAATCTTAAAATAAGTCTTCTAGATAGCTCCTATGCAGGAGTTCAGATAATTGTAACACACTGATTCATGTCAGCGGGGACATATAAATAATGAAAACTAACAGACAATAGCTTTCAGAAGAGGATCTTCAAAGTGTGCTGTGGTGTTGAAGCAATTTTTAAAAACCTTATAGCAACCACAGATTTTTCAGACTCACAGGGCTGCTTTAGAAATTGCTCCTGCATGTGTAGGCATACACAGTTGTTTTGCTTTTGTAAAACACAGTGAAACAAAGCAACCATACGTGCATACAAATACAATGACAGAAGGGAAAAGCCATTGCAAACCTGAGAAAACACACATTTTAATAATTAAAAAAATACTAAAAACATGCTTGCATGCATTCTAGAACATCTCTCTGAGGTATTTCCACAAGATTTTAGTTTTAAATTGAAACTCAGTAAATACAGAATACGTTAAAAGTATTGTATGTGATACAATAGAAATATCACATACACACAAACATGCAGGTGTGTGAGTGTGTTTAATCTTAAATTAAACTAATTTGCAGTTCCACAATTAAGCATCAGACAATGTAGTTTAGGAATTCAAGTTTTCATTGTAATTTTCTGCAATCAATTTTCTTCTTCAGAAATAACAGTCTTTCCAATTCAGGAACCATATGAAACCATTTCTATACTTTAATCTGTCAGAGTGCTCACAGTGTGACTATTTTGAGACAACCCAGGAGCAAAATACAGTAAACAGAGGTTTGTCTTTCAAATAGTGGTTTATCTACAAAGAACATATACATACATGTACTAGGCAAAGGTCAAACAATCGATCAGCAATTTACAGCATAGAAGCATACACAGAGATAGATACTCCCCAATGGGGCATCTCTTATAATATAGACTCTTAAAGTGGTAACAGTCAAATAACCCTGCTGACTCGTTACTACCATTGCATCATCATTAAAATATTACAGTATTACAGCAGCTGGTCAGCTATTGAATCATCATTACCCTGACATAATCAATTAACCAGGGAGCTTTCTTATTCATATCAATATAGCTTAGCTTGCTAGGTAGCACTTAATTATTCTGGATTGTTCATACAGTTCAAAAAAATCTCACCACTTT
The DNA here is from genome assembly GCF_028640845.1 of Ahaetulla prasina. Lineage (NCBI taxonomy): Eukaryota > Metazoa > Chordata > Lepidosauria > Squamata > Colubridae > Ahaetulla > Ahaetulla prasina. The sequence continues at coordinate 49,335,260 of NC_080542.1, read as the reverse complement.
TATTAATGGGTAAACTTCACTGGAGCATAATAGGAATGAAACATATTAGAGGATAGGCAATGTAGGTAAGTTCCAATATATGTTTGGATTCTACTTTTAGAATGACCTTGTTATTTTACCTATCCTGTTGTCTAAATGGCTTTGTGGCTACTCGCTAACTTTGTTTTGGTTATCAAAAACCTGGCTACCTAATTGAAGTGTACCACAGCTTTAAAAAAAGTAACATTCATTATATGTACATATAATATACTTAGGTTATATGGACAGATGTGAGATAGCGTGGGGAATCAAACTGGGAAGAAAAAATCAGAAGTTTGTATTGGGTCAATGCTAATTATAATAAACATTCTTCTAAGCAAAATGTGTAACCTTTCAGAAGCAACTTCAAGTGAATAAATTACAGCAAGAAATAATTTGTATTAATCAGATTTCTGTAGGTTTTGAAACTTACTATTTAGATTAACATTATTATGGTAGTTTCAAATCATGTATCTTAAATGCAGACAATATTCAATTTTTGTCTAATGCAATGCAGACAATATTCTATTTTAGCCCAAAATCTAGGTATCTCAGGTTGAAAACCACCTCCTAGATTAAAAAATAACTATTTTCTGGAAAGGAGATTTATTGCATTTTTTCTTATGTTTCATCCACCAAAGGTGATGATAAAATCATGGTGACACAATGACTAAACAATTTGTGTCAACAACAGAATGATGCATGGGTTTCCCATCCATACTATATTCCTGCTGCAATATCCAGCTTTCAACTTCCCTTAAATAAAACCTGATGTACATATATAATTCAGAATACAGATCACATACTTGACTAATATATATGAAGAGAAACTGAGTGTAATAATGATAAATGTAAAACTTGATAAGTACAAGGGCAAGAAGGAAGGGAAAGAATCTAAACTGGAAATTTAATTTGAAGGACATTGAATATTTTAATAGTTATATATATATTTTACTTACCTTGAAGAGATTTCCCCAAGCCTTGGCCCAGCTTCCAACCATGCTTCTGTAGCAAGCGGTGTCCAATATTATCCTGACAGACAGAAGAGAGAAACAAACCAAAAATATTCCAATAATATATTCTTCTTTTACAATGACATTTCAATACATGGCGAACAAGGTAGTTTTCTACATGTATGCATGCAAAATAAATGAAATAAGAACTACTTAAGGGCAACAATTGCCCAATAAAAGGGAAAAGATATTTACATAAAAACAAAACAAAAAAACTAGAACACCTGCTAGTAAGATTTTTCCACAGGAACAGAGTTCAGGAAGGATCATCATACTTTCTGATGGTGTGCTGGGCAACTTTTGTGCATAATAGGAAAAAAAAGCAATGGGGAAAAATAAAGAAATTGACATTTAAAAAGCATTAAATCAATCTAGTTATACAATCATATCCATCACCTAAAAAGCGCCACTTGATTTTTGTAAAAACAAATAAACAAACAAACTAACTAACAATGTGTTTAGTTTATTTTTTACTTGTTTGTGTGTCAGATTTTGAAGAGATCACATTAAGTTGTTAAGTGTCAGACTTGCCCCACCACTAGAAACCAAAACACAATCAGAGCAAAATCCATGTTAGATTTGATTGGTTTTTTTATAAATAAAAAAATACATACATACAAATATCTATATATGTAGTATATATATATAAATATATATATGCACACATATATATATGCATATATAACCATATATATACATATATACAAGCACACACACACACATATATATACACACACATATATATGAAAATTAAAACATGCAGCCATTATTAAACTGAAAAAGTATAGCAAAGTTAGTAAAAATACAAAAGTTCAAATTTAAAATATTAACAAATTAAAAATAATCAAAGTATATATAAATAAAATGAGCTCAAGCGTAGACTGGATGATGCATTACACATGTAAACTAACAGAAATACTAATATGTTAGGATGAACAGGCCTAGCAACAGGTTAAAACAGCAAGGAACCATTAGTGCTTGTAGGGACAAAACACAACAAGCATAATGTCTCATCTTTTAAAAAGAAAATCAAAATGGACTAAAATTAATAAGAGATAAATGTAGCAATTCAATGTTAGCTTTTGACATCAAGATAAAGTAAGAAACTAGCATATACCCTGTTTCTCCCAAAATAAGACACCCCCTGATAATAAGCCCAATCAGGCTTTTGAGCACATGGCAATAAGGCCAAGCGCTTATTTCAGGGTTAAAAAAAAAAAGACAAGGTCTTATTTTCGGGGAAACACGGTACATAGCTAGGATGAAATTAATTTCAAGAAAAACACTGGATTCCATGTCCGTGTAATATTAACAGGAAGAAGAAAGATTACAGGGAATTATATATGGTAAGTAGTCCTTTCCGTTGGTGAATCTCCCTTAAATGCTCTCCCTAAAATTATTTTCTTCACCTGGAATATAAACTGAAGAAATTAAATATAAATTAACTCTCCCTTTTCTTGACATTCTTATCATGAATCTTCTTCCAGAATCTCCTTCCCTTATTTCAGCAATGGATCTGATTTTAATGCTATTAGATAGAAGAGCTTTAAAAAAAACCCACAGCTCTGTCAATCTACTTCTTCTACCTGAATTCAATTACTTCAATTTAATATTCCATTTCATTTATTTCAGGGATGAACTCTAATTTAAATCTAGCCCTTCAGGCAGCCTTGTAGAAATAGGTGGCCTCTATATCTGTTGATCTATAACTTCTATCACTCACTAGGCCAGACATGGACAATGTAAGGCTCTTATTATTAAGATATATATTCTAAAAATTGTTATCTCTTTAATTGTATGTAAGAATATCCCTGAAATTTGGCCATCATATAATGATAATGCACCTTTAATGCAAATATAGGATCCCCAGGCTCTCAGATGATAAGCTAGTGAAATCTCCTTTTCTTAAAAGCTCAAACAAATCTACCAGACACAGTATAAAACAGTCAACTGGATAAGCCAGGAGTTTCAAAGGACAGCAACTCTGTGTGTGTGTGTGTGTGTGTGTGTGTGTGTGTGTGTGTAGGAAGGTGATAGTTGATACAAACATATATAGATCTATGTATATGTGTATTTATATTGTAATTTCCCACATATCTATTGAGGCATAAATCTTATTAAAATCAGTGGGATGTATTTTTAAATAAATAAATACATACAATACTTTTCCTTTAGGACTACTAGAGGTGCTGAAAATAATAATGGGACCATATTATGAAAAAATAAGAGGCTCATCAACCCCTCCTTTTTCCCCCCAGGTTACCTATCTCCCCCTCCCCCACCTTCACTGACATTTATTATTCTTTTGCTTCTGTTGTCCATGCTTAGTGCTTGCTTTACTGATTTCTAGTGGCTAAATTAGACTGAGAGACTGTGTCTTTGGCTGATACTTTCGGTTTAAAACTTTTCTAAATCTTTTTAAATACTGACTTTTCTAAATATAGAAAAATGCAGCCATTTTGGATAATTATTAACTGAATAGTGTTAGTATCAGACTAATAAGAAGTTCTGACAAAAAGAACTGTGTTGTACTTCAGTTCCTGCAAAAGGAAACAATTATTGCTCAGATGAGACATTGTGCTAAACATGTTGTGTGATGAATGCACTAAAAAGTAACAGACAAATGAAGCCATTATGCTATTTCCAAAAGCAGTGCAGGTGGAGTGAAAGCATTTCCATACGAACCTGGCTTTAAAAACTGGGCTGTCAAAAGAACAGTTAAATGTAACACAAAGTAAGAAACTGTCCAACCAACTAGTGGTAATTTGTTTTTAATGTGTTTGTCTTGTTTTTATTCACTGCTTGCGAATAATATTTTTTTTAAAAAAAAGGAACGCATAAAATAAACACAAGACTAGCTGGGAGTTTTAACAGCATTGTGACTGACATTGTGAAAGAGGAGAAGCAGGGAGAGAAACAAACATTAAAACTGAACATAGGGAAAGAGAATAAAACTGAGGATGGTTGTACACATTAGCACCACACTTGCCAAGCCACTCAAGAGATTCTGTATGCTTCAACATACAAGTTGAAGTTTCTAGCCTATAAAACTCCTATAACTTATGGAGATATGTAAATTTACAGATTTCACATTATTCTTCTGTGGATAAAACAAGCACACAACTCAAAACATTTCTTTAAAAAAAAGTAATAGGTAAGGATACTTCACTAGATATCTTCAGCAATTAATTGTCTTCCCATTAAATTCTGTTATACATTTGAGAGGGTTAGAGAGATATAAACGCTTATGAATACAAAGTTCAATTAAATTAGCTCAAAAAGATTTTTGTTTAATACAATAAAATAATGTCACTATCGCCTCCTGAGTGGCTCCAAAAGGTATGCTGACTGTGCATCAAAGAATTTAAAAGCAGGAACAGCTAGGTGCTATAAAGGGTGCTTCCATGCAAAATGGGTGGAGGGAGAACAAAAGTCCCAGAGCTTACTGTATGACACAATGAAAGCAAGAGAGAAAAAGCCCAAGAGTAGTGCTACATCATTCAGCATCTGCAGAAAGCACAATATTTAGAGTGCTTGGCAATATACAGGCAGCTGCTAAGTATCAAATTGGCAGCCTTATGTAGATATCATTTTGGATCCAGGGGAGTCCACAGATCAGTATAGATGTGCAATGGGACAAAAACTAAATCCCCAAAATTACTACAATATTCTTCTTTTTGCATTCCACAAAGGGGCTGAAGAAATAATTTTGACCATCTTGCCTACAATATTTGATGGTCATAAACACCAATAACACAGTATATGACAAGAGTAAAGCAAGAAAGAGAAAATATGAAACTGAACTCTATCTCAACAAAGTGTTAAAATAGCCTTGCTAATATGAAGTACAATTGATATAGATGGAAAAAAGGGGGTGGGGACTGGGTTGTTTGCTAAGTATTTGCTCAAATTGCTGCCCTTTCTCAATATAAATAGTTAAAACTGGAATCATTACAAGATAAGAGCTAAGCTGTGGGGAAAATCTATTATCTAGTCAGGCTCTGCATGGCAAAGGATAAAAAAAGAAAGCTTGAAGCAAATAACTCTTATTTTTAACAGGGAAAGGTATAAAACCTTTCCCCCATATGTGGGTTCCTCTTTTCATTTCTTCCTCAAAAGAACTAAAATTGGAAGAGTCTGAGGTATCAGACAAGAATTCAGGGTCCCACCCTTAACCCTTGTTAAAAGAGGATTTTACAAGGAAATCAGCATGCCCCAAAGTATAATGCTTCGTTCTTAAGCAGCTTTCAAAGGTTACTTTTGAGACAAAAGTGGATGCTAGAACTACATGGTTGTGTAATGAATAATCTTCATTTTGCTTCTGTCACTCAGAATAAGACAAGGATTGGAACATCTCTTTTCCTATTTCTTGAATATTTTCTAAGTATATTTATAATAATCAATTTTTAAAATGCATCCGAAAAGTTATACCCCTCTGCATCAATTGACCAGAAGAATGGACACAGATGGCTGTTCAGTTTTTCTTTATCTAACACAGCTACCAATATTCTTTTAAACCTTCAGTTCTGGGAAATGTGAGGAATAGATTTGCTGTTCACAGGGATAGATGGTCCATATGGGCTGAATATTATTATATCTATTATCAGAATAATACCACTAGATTCAACTCTGTCACAATTGACACTATAAAATAAGATAGGTTACCTACCCTATAAATAAGAAAAATTGTGAAGATAAGCCTAATTCTATAAAACCAGGTTCTAAAAAATGTCCCAACTTGGAGGGATTCATTTCATCCTTAAATAACTGGGGTTTTTTGGTTAAAGGATTGATAATCTGAAATCTCTTTACATCTGTGGATTCAGTTATTGACCTAATTTCTTTTCTCAATATAAGTAATAAATTCTCTCAATAATATAGTGTCACAAAGGAGATGGACCTAAAACATAAGCTTATTTGTGTCTCTAGTAAAATAATGCACAAGTATGTTTCCTATTATCATTACCAAATTATGAATGCAAATTTCAACTGCATCACTCTTAATCAATGCAGTGATCTGCAGACTCCCAAATCAATCTGTTACAGCTACTATCCAGTTCTGTTCTGTAGCAATACAAATCAGGATCACCTCAAAAGATAATGCTGCAGAGCCACATATAAATTTAATTGTGTTCCCAAGCAAAGCCATTCCTCATATTTTTCTAAAATTATTTGTAATCTCCCTTGGACTTTGCTGCCAGATCCAGCTGGTCTCAATAGTTTTCAGCAAGTTAAACCCACTTATACTTTAGAAGATTTTTACCTACAACTGTTCAGTGCTATGTAAAACCATTTTTAGTTCCAGCTGAAAAAAAAAGGATTTTATTTACTAGGAAAATGTTTTCAACACAAATAAATAAGTGTTGTATCATTAAGTGTTAAATTGTACCCTATAACCATCATTTGTGCTGTAAATGTTGTACCTTGATGAAGGTATCTTTTCTTTTCTGTACACTGAGAGCATATGCACCAAGACAAATTCCTTGTGTGTCCAATCACACTTGGCCAATAAAAAAAATAAAAATAAACATTACTGTATTACTACCTAAAGTTGAACAAATACATTTGTGAAATAAAATCTTTTGCACCAAATATAATACAAGCACAAGAACTCAATATGTGGTGCCGCATAATGTTCAGTATTTTCATTACTAGACAAAAAAAAAAGGAACAAAAGAGTTGACAAAAACAAAAGTCATTCACTTAGAACCAACCCCTAGTTGGTTCCTCTTGCTTCCTGCAAGAACCATCCCTCTCTATGAGCTGGCTGCTGGCTCTGACATTCCCCTGCAAAAACAGTCAAGAGCTGAAAAAATAAAGGCAGCCATTGAAATTGTGTCACAAGACATTCTTCTAAATTGTGGATTTAAATTATGGTGAACCTGGAAAAGTATTTTTCTCCTGTTAATGATTAAACAATCTTAATTACTTTGTTAATATCTAAAAGTCAATAGTTTTGTTCTTCTCAGTTCTTAACTCTATCCTCATATATTTAATTCCTCTCTGAAATTTTCTGAAATATTTCTGTAAAGGCAGAATTCAAAATATCCTATTAAGCCATAACTTTTGCTTACAAGACACAGTAAGCTTTATTTGTATCAGAATAAAACAAACTTTCTGCTTTAGCACAATGTACTAATATAGCTAAAATATCTCCCCCCCAAGAAACAGTGTAACAAAAATTACCTACTTTAATAATCAAAAGAAGTTTTGATTGAGATCCCACCAGCTTTAAGTTTCTAAACATCAGAGAATACTGAATTACAAAAACTAGTTCAAATTTTCTACAGTAAACGTGAATAATCTATTTTTGATATAAATTGTGATGACTGAAAATAGTTGACTCAAATCTGAGTTCTATAAATTCATATTTAGTTTCCACTAAAATCAATGGAGCTTAAACAGTAATAAATTTGTCCAATTTCAAAATTTAAATAACTTATTTTGGATCCAAACAATACAAAAAGCAAAAATTAATAATTTGCATTACGTTAAGAAAAAATATACCATGGAACACTTTAGCAATACTTATAGATTCTAGAATCTCTACTCCTGAGAAGGAGTGTGAACTCAAAGCATGTTTTTAGACTTTTGGGAAGGCTGGTTTTTAAGGTTATGGATTTATTTCATTATGCAGATCTGTGGATCAGAATCAAACATTTGGGCACTCATGATCCTTTTAAAGTTGCAATGTATCTTGATGCACTGATGCACTGCAATGAAATAGCACTGGGCTTTCCTATTACATTTCTTTTAGAATGGTCAGCAATATATATATTGTGAGCATTATGATTATGGATCACAGGGCCGTTTACCTTGTAATAACATCCCCAATACGCCATATAATATTGCTTCAATACTAACTATTTCATGACATTTACAGAGGGAAACTGGCTTTGCATTTCAATTGATATGTGTGCTTATGCATGCAAACAAAGCTGAATTATTCAACAGAATCAAATGCAGCTGCATTACCACCATCCTTCCCACCCTCTCTGCAGCATTATTTCATGTTACCAATGACTATCATGCCTAATTCTAGCATCATGCCAGCACAATGAATAGATACTGAATGCAGTGTTTGTTGGACAGAAGAACAGAAATAAGAAATGGGAAGGGGGGCGGAGAAGGGGGAAGGAAGAAAGGAAACCCTAGAAAAGAAATTAAAAATGCAGACCGTGCAAATACAAACCAGGTCATGGCTGCTTAGCTAATTTGGACCAACTGCTGTGAAAGAAAAAATGTCGAACACCCCAAGTTGTGTAAATTTCTGTGAACATCTCAACACGCACACAAATACACACACACAAACATCAATCTATTAAACAGGAAAGCAGGTATATATATTTAATCTGTGTATATATTTTAATCTGTGTATGCATAGATATATACGTAGATTAAAAAATATATAGAATATATGGCTTCTTAATACTGTAGATTTTTAAGCATTCATGAATGCAGTGAAATTTAGAATAAGAGTTAGTACCTTTAGATAAAATTTTAATTGAGATGCCTTAACTTCTTCATAGCTGGGGGCTATATGCATTAATGATCCAAAGAAGATATGACCAGAGAGACTACATTAGGACATGGTAGGAATTGACTTAAGTATAGGGTTGGGAATAAATACTGTGGTTTGAAAAATAATTAACTAGAAAAGCTGAGAAAAGCAACCATTGCTAATAATGATGGCTAGGTTACTCTGCTACTCCAATATAGGCAGTCCTTGACTTATGGTCACAGTTAAGTCCAAAATGTCTGTTGTTAAGCGACACAGCTATTTAGTGAATTCTGCCCAATTTTATGACCTTTCTTGCCACAGTTGTTAAGTGAATCACTGCAGCTGTTAAGTTAGTAACAGAGTTGTTAAGTGAATCTGGCTTCTCCATTGTCTTTGCTTGTCAGAAAGTTACAAAACGTGATCAAATGACCCTGGGACACTGCAACCTTCATAAATATGAAACAGTTGCCAACTGTCTGAATTTTGAACATGTATTCATGAGGATGCTGCAACGGTGAAAAATGGCCATAAGTCACTTTTTTCAGTAGTGTTGTAATTTCGTAAAGTCACTAATTGAATTGTTGTAAGTTGAGGACTATCCGTAATAGACTCAGACAAAGGTCCACGGGGCCTTGTTCTCTCCCCTACAGTTTTACATAATCTACCTTTGAAATAATAACTTAAAAAATGAGGCAAAATAGTAGTATTCTTAGGGTTCCATGGATTCCAAGACTCCTAAGAAAGATTCCAGGATCTCATGGAATTACCTTTATTACTTACTTCTAAATTCTTTATTATAGGATTATTTTACAGATTATACCAAGAACTGATCAGGCCATGTGTCAACCATAGTGCAAAATTCCAAGGACAATTACAATTTGTCATGAGAGGGAGGAAGGTAATACAGGTGGTCCTTGTTCAACAGTTAGTCTAGCAATTGTTTGAACTTATCACAGCTCTGAACAAGAGTGGTTATAACCATTCCTCATATTTATAGTCATTGGAACTTTGTCGTCATCATCATCATGTCCTTGTCAAGGGGCCGGGATAGCTCAGGCAATAGAGAAGCCTGTTATTAGAACACGCAATTACTGCAGGTTCGAGCCCGGCCCAAGGTTGACTCAGCCTACCACCCTTTATAAGGTAGGTAAAATGAGGACCCAGATTGTTGGGGGGGCAATAAGTTGACTTTGTAAAAAAAAAATATACAAATAGAATGAGACTATTGCCTTATACATTGTAAGCCGCCCTGAGTCTTCGGAGAAGGGCGGGGTATAAATGTAAACAAAAAACAAAACAAAAAAAAAACTTCAGACAAGCAAAGTCAATAGGAAGCCATCAGGAAGTCACTTGTCACAGTGACATGAGGTCATTATTTCCAGGACTTCCAGAATACGCATGGTCATGTAACTTTTTAAAATTTACAATCATGTTACTTAACATCAGAGTTTCCTATCCCAATTAGCATTGTTAAGCAAGTGCTAACTGTAAGCAGGAGGTTGGCAAATGCAAATCTGTTCTGAGATTAAGAAGTGATGACAAGATTAGGGTGCTTGGGAATTCCTAAACTATAAGATACTGTACATCCAAAAAACTAAAGAGATGGACAAGAGCAAAATGGTTAATGCAGGGCTAGTCAACCTTTTTATATCTACTGCCCACTTTTGTATCTCTGTTAGTAGTAAAATTTTCTAACTGCCCACCGGTTCCACAGTAATGCACCATGTATCGTCGTCTGTGCATGCCTCTCGCACATCGTGGATTGGGTTTGGGGGGGGAGGGGGCTACCAGCTCTGCTTGTCTGTTACAGCTGGGTGGTGTGGGGGGAGATGCGCGAGCTATTCTGGGATGAGGCTCTTTTGTTTGCGGTCGCACTATAGCGCCATTTAGTTTCACATACATAACATGAACTAAACTTATGCGTGGGCGATACAAATGGTATATTTTCAGAAATTTAAATTGTTCTAGGGAATTTTATGAAAACCTAATGAAAATGTTTTTACATAATGCTATGAATTTTTTTTAAAAAGTCAATTAAATTAAAAAGAAGGAAAGTGCTTCAGTATTGGACAAAAGCCCTACCGCCAACCATGAAAACTGGAACACCCACTAGTGGGCGGTAGGGACCAGGTTGACTACCACTGGGTTAATGTATTGGTTATTCTTTATTCCAGATCTGAAAATATTGGAGTATTGAAGTTACTTTGTTTTTATTTTTAGAGCCTCATCCAAATCCTTTAAACGGCTGAATTTCAAATAGATATTTATACAGTAGAAATTATAACTATTTTATTTCAGAAGAAGAAAGTATACAGAAGTATGATATATGGCAAAAATTCAAAAATGAAAAATGCATAAAAGAAAAAACAAATGGAGAAGCAAACAAGGCAGACTTCATTCTTCCTTGTCTGTAGCTTTTCATTAGCAAATTCATAACAGAAGATCTTTTAAAATATAAAAAAACTATGACTGTAATATTATTTTGTGATTGTCATTTATTTATGCTAATGTTGCTGTTTTTATTTTATATTCTCCTTCCCTGAGCCAAACTAAATATATAAGACTTCTCAATGTTCATTAATCTGGAAATTAAAGTAGTTATTTTGTTATATTAGGCTTTTGATTTATTAATGTGATTTAAACACTTCTCAAAAGAACAACACTTAATGATCTAATCTTATTTTAACTTTAATGTAAAATTGGCAAATATACTAGTATCTATCTCTTCTAAAAAGAATATGACTGCATTTATGACAAAGAATATGTGAGCACTACCTAGCTTTGTCAGGGGCTTGAAAATAAAAAATTAGGTCTTACCGATTCTATAGGCTTGTCTAATGACGCCTGCTCAATCTCCAGGTGGCCTTCTTCATACTGATCAAAGTGATTACCCTGCAAGAGAAGAATCATATATTAGTCCCTCATTGTGATTTAAACTGTGTTTGAGTTACTATTAAAATTCTCGCTAACAATTACTACTTATAGTTTCTCAGCCTACTTCATCTGTTAATTATATTATAAGCTTTGTATCAGCTCAGTACTATCAGTTTACTATGTCTTAAAAGACAGAAAATTCTACTCTAGTTTCCAGTATCCACATAATGCAACAACTGCATGGCATATTTTACTAGACTTTAAATATCTTGAGATTACTTACTGACACACCAAGTCACCCAAGCGTAGTCGTTGCTCCAGAGAGCAACAGTTAACTGAATGTTAGATGAAGATGCATCACATTTCAAAGCAATTCAGTTCTCATATTTTTCTGCAAATCTCATATAAAGCAAGCACATTAAGCAGTTATTAAAATAAAATTGATAAATATCACAATAACAGTATGGCTATAAGCATCTATGCTGCCACAAATAAATTTCCACAAAAGGCAAATATAGCTTAGAATAGTAATTTTTGAATTTTTCCAAGCATCTTTAACCTCAAATATTTTTTATTTTGAGTCTATCAATATTCACAAATTTAAAAATTCCAAAGAATTAAAATCCACAATTTTTGTTTCCATTTCTCCATAATAAACTCTGCTGGCAAAAACAGAAGCCAGGATCACTACTTTTATTTTACATTCATGTACACCCTGAGATTTTCAGCTGCTTTTTTTCCTATGAGATTACATTTTTATTGTTTTTCCTGTGCCTATTAAAATTAGTACCGCTTTAAGAATTATTGCAAAAGCAACAACTCTACTTACTAGTAATATTTGCAGAACTGAGATTGCTAAAAAATTGCCCAAATGCAGGCTTTCTCTATAGAGAACACACTGTCTTTGCCTTGGGTACAAGCCAGGGATGTTCTATCTGGATGTTCAGATAGAATTCTGATTCATTGCATCTTTAGTTAGCTAACTGGGGGTTCTTTCAATCAAAATCTTGCTGTAACAGTTGACCTTTAAAATCCTAAATGGCTTATATTCTGACAATCTTAGAGACAAGATTCTCCTGCTATGAACCTGCCCAATTAACTAGATCAGATCCTAATGCTTCCCCCCCCTCCCCCACCAGCAGTCCTCTATCTTAAGGTGTTAACCCGATCCGCTCCAGGCAATGGAATACATTCTTTAAGGAAGTACATTTGGTTTCCCATTCACCCAGTAAACTATCAAACCTCCGCATTCTTCATTAAGATTTATTTCTACCAATACTATATTTTAGTATAGTATCCGTTTCTCTTGTTTTTAATTATCTCGGTATTATTTTTTAATTTTATAGTTTGTATTTTTAATAGTTGTAGTGTAAAATATGGAGATAATCTCACAGAAGGAATTCAATTAATATTATTTATTATTTATTTATTTATTTATTTATTATTTAGATTTTTATACCGCCCTTCTCCCGAAGGACTTGGCAGTGTATAGCCAGATTAAAACAATACAATTTTAAAACAACAAATTAAAATAACATATTCTATAATGGCAGAGAAATTTAAAACCATCAAATTTGACCCAATAAAACAGAATACCCCAATTTAAAACTATTAAAATTCAAAAATTTCAAAATTTCAAAATTAGGAATTAAGCCAGTCCCGCTTGAATAAACAAGTACATTTTCAATTCACGGCGAAAGGTCCAAAGGTCAGGTAGTTGACGCAAACCAGGGGGAAGTTCGTTCCAGAGGGTAGGTGCTCCTACAGAGAAGGCCCTTCACCTGGGGGCCGCCAGCCGGCATTGCTTGGCGGACGGCACCCTGAGAAGACCCTCTCTGTGTGAGCGTATGGGTCGGTGGGAGGCATAGGATAACAGCAGGCGGTCCCGTAAGTACCCGGGCCCTAAACCATGGAGCGCTTTAAAGGTGGTAACCAACACCTTGAAGCGCACCCGAAAGACCACAGGTAGCCAGTGCAAACTGCGCAGGAGCGGTGTTACCCGGGAGCAACGTGTGGCTCCCTCAATCACCCGCGCAGCTGCATTCTGGACTACCTGAAGCCTCCGAGTGCACTTCAGGGGTAGCCCCATGTAGAGAGCATTGTAATAATTCAGACGAGAGGCGACTAGAGCGTGAATGACCGTGCATAAGGCATCCCGGTCAAGGAAGGGGCGCAACTGGCGAACCAGGCGAACCTGGTAAAAAGCTCTCCTGGAGACGGCTGCCAGGTGGTCTTCAAACGACAGCCGTCCATCCAGGAGAACGCCCAAGTTGCGCACCCTTTCTGTTGGGGCCAATGACTCGCCCCCAACAGTCAACTGCAGCTGCAGCTGACTGTACCGGGGTGCCGGCATCCACAGCCACTCCGTCTTGGATGGATTGAGCCTGAGTCTGTTTCTCCCCATCCAGACCCGTACGGCTTCCAGGCACCGGGACAGCACTTCGACAGCTTTGTTGGGGTGGCCCGGGGTGGAAAAGTACAGCTGAATGTCATCAGCGTATAGCTGGTAACTCACCCCAAAGCCACTGATGACCTCACCCAACGGCTTCATATAGATGTTGAACAGGAGAGGCGAGAGAATCGACCCCTGAGGTACCCCACAGGTGAGGCACCTCGCGGTCGATCTCTGCCCTCCTGTCAACACCGTCTGCAACCGGTGTTAAATAAACACCAGTACATTCTTGGGAAAGGCAAAGAGGTAAGAAACTCAAAATAATCCCACCCTGCTTGTTTGGTATAAGAGGGGGCAAAGAAATACTCTGGCAGGCTTTCAATTTTCTATTATTAAATATCCCATGCTCTGTTGGGTTAACGTATCAGCAGCATTTCCTTCCCTAAACAAGAGGAACATAGCAATCAAGGCAGGCAAAAAAACTAATGGAATCGGAAATGACTTCTGACTTCCTGCTGTTTCCTTGCAAGAATCTGGGGGGCAGCATTAGGAACCGAACTGAACCTACCTAGTAGGCATGTAAGAGGCTGATGCTGGGTAGGGAAGGAAATGAGTGATTGCAAAACAAGGAAACTATTACAAAACTTGTTTACAGCAACAGCCAGAAGCACTGAAACATTATTTCCCCAAATTTTATTGCCTCAGGATTCATGGATCTGAATTTTGGACACATTTTGTAAATTAGCCCATTTAAGGTACAAAAATTGGGTTCAAAAATGGTTGCCCTTAGATGCACAATTTTACCCAGAAAAGTGTTGGCCTTCCAGAAGACCCTTAAAACATGGGTTTGTCAACTAGCTTGGGATCATGTAGTAGATGGAATAATGAGAATTTTACCATATATAGATAAGTATTAGAGTCCAATACTCTTTGCACAATTTATTCCCTGACCTGCCCTACTCAAAAGACTATCAGATTCCTTGAGTAAAAATAGGTAGATGGATCTATATATTTAGTGAATAATTATATCATCTGTTTTGGGGAAAAACTTGTCTTCCATTATTACATATTAATTGTCCTGTTTAAGTTCTATATCAATTTAATCATGTGACCTTTAACTTATTCAATCTACATTATATTTCAGCAATAATATGTATACTCTAGATGTTTTGCAGTTTGTGTTATCAGTTTTGAAATTCAGTCAAACTGAACTTGAGTTTTTCACCTTGTCTTTGTAATTTCTTCTAAATTATTGCTCATCTGGGGATACTGAAACCATAATCACACTGCTGAAATTCTAAGAAAAAAGTTTTGAATAATTCCATTTTTGTTGTTAATGGTTAAATCTTGTAGACCATAGATTTTCTTTCCATTGATTGGTTTTAGCAAATATTTCTTCATGAAAATACATATTTAACATTGGACAGAAAAAATAAGTCCACAGTATATTTTTAGAATGATTTTCTATACTTTTCATGTTTATGTAGGCCTCTCCTAAGTTTTGCTTCTTCAAAAGATGCAATGTATCTTATATGGTGCTAAAATCCAGTCTGTATTCCAGATCATATAGATGACAATATATTTTCAGATTTAGTATATCTAGTTCCACTTTCTTTTATATCTTATAAAATCTTAAACTTAATTCTTAATTGTTTAATATCTACTGCTACATCTGGCCTCATCATTCTCCCCAAGGTGACTTTGATGGCCTTATGGAAGGGTCTGAAGATCTGGCTTGCCATCTGTCCTAGAAATCAGAGAGATGAGTTGTGAAGCCCAGAAATATCTGATGCTATACGTAAGAAGCATGACTTAAACCTTTTCCCAGTTATATCTACCCATCCCATCAGGCCCAGAAAGAGAGGTATCTGGTGGGTCCCACCAGCTAGGGAATGTCATTGGGTGGAACCTAGGAAGCAACTTTTTCTGTCACAGCCTCCAGCATGAGAAATATCACTCCCTCAAATGTTAGCCTTCCAGAAGACCCTTAAAATATGGGTTTGACAACTAGCTTGGGGATCATGTAGTAGATGGAAGCTGTCAGATGGATGTAATGTAATTATATGATAATTAATGGAATGTGTTCCAAATGTTGCCTGCTATTATGCTTTTTTGTTTTGTTTTTTGTTTTCATGTTTTTATACATTCTTGATTACTACTATGTACACTACCCAGAGGCACTATATGAAATGGGTGGCAATACAAATGTGAATGATTGAATAAATAAAAACAAATGTTGCCTAAAATGCCACAGCATTTTCAGCTATTGTAAATTTTTGAATATTTGATTTAGCATCTCCGACTCACCTTGTAATGCTAAGAAGTCTAATATACCAATGTACATGATAAATTTAGGTTTTTTCCCAAAACAAATTATTTAAAAATCCTAATTAGAATCATTTTCAAACTGACTATGATTCTATTTAGAATTAAAATTTTAGATTTGATTTAATTGTCTAATTTTATTTAGGTTCATCATGCTAATTTTATGAACTAATTGATTTTAAAAGTGGAAATTTTTTCTTCAGAATCAAGTTAAAAGAAAAATATCAGTTCCAACATTTGTGGAGCAATGATGGTAATAACTGTATTACTAAGCATAAACACTGTAAGAATCCCTAATTCACCATAGTTAGAAACAAATTCAATTTAGGCTGTGGCCAGTGCTTGCATATGGCTTTTTAATTATTGTTTAAAATCAAACCTTTTTCCATTATGATTTAGGTTCTGGGGTTCTCCCTTGTTTTTCTAATCTCTCAGTCATGGCAGAGTGCTAGAGGTTCTCAGACAGTAAAATTTTCATAGTGGAAAGCAAACATGTATGAGGTTTATGGCAGGTGTCAGCTTTCTGGAAGATTTGGAATCCTTTCAGAAAAAAGAAAGAGTAAGCTTTTGACCTTGAAACAACGCAGAGCATTCACACTACCGTAGCTTGTTTTAATATTTTCTTCTCAGCATTGCTTCAAAGAAGATATTGCACCATTCTCCTTGGAGAACAAAGTCCAGCCAGTAAATCACAATATCTTGCCTTATTCATTTTATCTCAATGTTGATTTCACTCTCTTTTTAATCAATAGGGCAGGTAAATCTATTGAATATATTCTTATTCTCTGCAGATTTGAAACTGTCACTTATCTGATAATGTGGCAAATGATCTAACCTTTTGTTAATTCACATGCTTTTTAATATTTGGGACATTTGATCCCAGTAACCATGCAGGGGATTCTTTTGGCGATGACTAGATACACCAAAATTTGAATGACAACTTCACATATTATTCCAGATACAAAGCTTTTGCCCTGGCAGGTCAGAATTAAATCCACTTTCCCAGTTGTAGTGACTTACCTAAACAGGTCTTTAGACTTTAGCTTACTTAGCCCTTTTTGGTCTTTTAAAGATCTTATAGGTTAAAGTTACCCAGGGTTCTTTGCCTCCTTCCAGAATTTCTTGGACATATTGGGAATTTTGTGTGTACCTCAGACTACTCCTTATGTAAATCAAGTTACGGAACAAAGCTCTAAGGTAGGCTCCAAACTGTGCTCTATGCAGGTTTGTTGCCGAGCATGAAGCCAAGATCCAGAGATCAGGGTGTGGGAATATAAAAACAGAAAAAGGGTGAAATGCTGTCCATGCCACCCCTCATCCTTCTCCCCTAATCCTCCAGTGAGCTAACCAACAATATTACAAAGAAATGTATTGTTGCAGACATGTAGGCTGAAACTGACAAAGTGCTTTCCCTTTAAGAACTGGGTAAATGCAGAATTTCTTATCATAAGAAAGGAAAAAAATCTGCCAATTATTGGCAGAATACACAACTCCCTCAATTTCAAGAAAACCAAACACTTAGACAAGGCTGTCCCATGAAAGTGAAAGGGACTGTCAGTGAGTCAACAGCAGGTCAAGGAGAAGCCGCTACGGAACAGAGATGACAGTTTAACAATTATGATTTAATCGAGTTGATTTAAATCAAGCTCTTTTATTAGTAATTTAAATCATGATTTAAATTGATTTGATTTAAATCAAATCCACTCTGAGCTCAAATTACTGGAATGGTGTATTTATTGTACCTCTCCTTTGTAATCAGATTCTTGATCAAGTTATTTGCAAGTTATCTTTAGCCCTGCGTGCTATCAATTGCTCCCTTCTTAATCACTGTTCAGAAAATTCTGAGAATTTCTTCAAAAAGAGTTGCTTATTGTCACTTGATGAACAGTGTGAGTGAGGAATCTATGGATTAAATACTACTCGCTGTAATTGACAATCAGCATTGTTCCTGCAATACAAAATACCCAATAGAAATCTTTAATTTCACAGTATTTCTAAAAATATACAGACAATGGATGTTCAGAAATATCAAATTTAAGATTGCTTGGACTAGGTAACTTTATTTTTATCATATCTGTTTTCCAAGGATCTCATGGCAATGAATTTAGAATTATTTTATTTCATACTTCTGCTAAGGGCAAATTCATAAACTATAGCTTGTACCTGTGGTGTAAATGTCATAATCCAAAACTTCTGTACTCACAAAATAGTATTAATAGTTATGACTACATGAGTCTTAAGAGTTACTATTGGTTAAGATTACCTACTACCGGTAGCATATATTCTAGCTGAATAGAGATAGAGTAGTTGAAAAGGAACAAGTTAAAATGTTATGAGATTATCAAATAGAAATTGATAAAGTTTTGGTTCATAACACGGCAGATTTAAATGTGGTTGAAAAGAAGAAAGTGTGGATAATTGATATGGCAATACTAGTAGACAGAATAGAAGGCAAAAAATTAGAGAAAATCAGATAGTATCAAGATCTGAAAATCAAAGTTGAAAGATTATGGAAGCAACTGGCTATGGTAATCCCAGTGGTTAACGGACTTTGGATGCCATACCAAAAATCTTTAAAAACCTGTGCACTGACAAAATTTCCATCTGATATTTACAAAAGATTACACTGCTTGGCTCTCTATATATACTACAATTATACATTACAACATCCTAGGTCCTTGGAATGAATTTGATGTATCTGAAGCTAAAAAGCTAAAAAAACTGGTAGCTGTGATTTCACATTATTGTCTATATAGTAGTAGTTATTTGATGCACAACAATCCATCAAAATATACAAAATATGGGCGCAATCTAAGATCAAATTTTTAACAAGGCAAACAATAAAAATATTTATTGCAGTACAGAACATGTTTTCTGATTATCTGGTCACATCCTCAGAGAGAAAGGCTTCAAAATAACAAATGTCATCTTTCTGGAACTTCAGTTCCCTTTCTTCATCCATCCATCCATTCTTCTCCATCCAGGAACCAATAACAATTTGTTAACCAATAACAAATACACTCACATAACTTCATTCTTTTTTTTTTCCACAGTCACTCCATTTTATATAGACTTTCTCTCTTCTCGTTTTTCTCTTTCTAATTTTGGATCAGATGGCCAACATGTCCCTCAGCAACTGAGATGAATGGCCCCTCTCCTCCAGGACTCTAGTCCCTTACAACTATATACCAGGCTAAACCAATGTCTAGCTGTCTGTCTCTACATCTCTCCACAATAGTCATAGCTAGGAGCCAGGTCAGCTCATTAGCCCTTGCAACAGTGTAGCTCCCTTTCAAGGCCACAATGGAGCTGCTTCTCTCTTTTTTTTCTCCCTCCATTTGCTGACTCTACTACTAGCACGTCAGCAAGTCACTAAAAACCATATCGCAATGCATATTGTACACAGAAAGTTAGCTTGCTAAACTTCACTGAGTATATTGGAGAAAAATAGCTATTAGAATTTTTCCATAATAAGACATTCTCAAAATTACTTACATGGCATTTATTTTAGAAATAGGATTTCTAAAAAATAATGTAAATAATGTAAATGGAATTGTTTACTGTAGTATTTACAACTTTTACTATTTTATATTAAGCTACATAGTCTTTATTCTGGTCCATCTGTTTTGTGTGCATTCCGTTGAGCACTTAAAGGCAGTCCAGCAGTTGTACTAAAGCTGTCTGTATTTGAGGCCTAGAGGTGTTGGAGGCAAGCAGCATGTCTTCTGTTATATTGAGCTCTGTAATGTGACCAGATAATCAGAAAACATGTTCTCTCTGAGGATGGACTGGGCAAAGACCTTGACAGAGGTTCTTCCCCAAAGGAGGAAAAAGTGATGATCAGTTGTATAGATCCACCAGAAGAAGTCGAGCTGAGCACACAGCAGTACATCTAATACATTCCTTTTTTCACTCTCTTTTGATAAGCCTGATAACCTGGAGGGAGACATAGGCAAAGGGAAAGAATGTGCTCTTTTCTCCATCACTTTCAGTCTCTTTCAATCCTTCTTTCTCACATCTAAGTAATTAAGCAATTAAATTATTTCCTTTTCAGAATCCCCACAAATAAATGCTTCTTTTTCTAAATCCACCTCAGATTGTCCCAGTCCTTGGTCCAAATATTTAAAAATCTTGCACTGATAGATACCATTTTATTTCCTGTGGTTCATAGCTAGATTTCCTTTTACCAGTAGTAGTACATTTAGTGCCCAAAGATACTGTCTCAAACCTCAATGTAGAGAACACAACAGCAGCCTCTACATACAAAAGAACTGAGACAGGTTAATTTGGTTAATGTAGGAATTCAGTTTTTGATAAAATTATACCACAGAATTAATATAAAGTTTAAAAGGATAGCTACTAAGATTTATCCTTGTTTCACACACACACCCAATTTTAATAGGAATTGAAAGAGAGAGAAAAACTGATGGAGAATCACAATGAACTTGAGCAGAATTGTTTTAATGTAATTTTATAATCAAAATAAGTAATGATAGGCCAATTTTCCATTCTTCAAAAGAAAAAGTAGCCAATTTCTCCCAAAGATTGTGACTGGGAATTGAATCAAAAGTTGATTAAGATTGATGAAAGTAACACAAACTTTTCACTGAGGATGAAAGATATATTTGTCAGATAAATGATAGAGAAAGAGGCAGTGACCATCCTTCTCTGAAAGAGGCTTGCTCTATTCCTAAAACACAAACCTGAACTACTCAGTCCACTAACTAGTGCACTATTCTCAATAATAACCTCATTCACTTTCACCCCTGTTGCTCTCAGGAATGGATGCTTATTTCAAAGATTAGTAAGTTTTATTTTATTTTAAATGGATTGATTAAAGTGGTCTGGGAAGACCAAAACATCAGCAAAGCACATGTTGGCGATATTTGGGGGAGGGAAAATCCTTCAAGTCAGAGTTGATGCCTGGTAAATTCCTGGGCTAGTCCTTATTTATACGAAGTTCCGTATTTGTATAATGACACAATTTTTATAAGCTGTGATATCCTAAACATTTTTGTTTAACAAGACTGCACTGAACTTTCACAGTATTTTTACTTTGCAAGAATATAGACTTTATTTCTAATCTTGCAAATACTGTACAAAGTAAGCCATGAATTTAGGATTTAATGTTGAAACAGAAGAAGACTCTCTTATTCACCATTATATTCTGCTTAGCAAAGGCATAGAACAGATTTAAGCCTGACACTGCAGCACTTCAAATAAACAAATGTCCCTTTTAACCTTTTATGCATAAAGCCTGCAAATACAGATACATTAGTGAAATCCAACAAAACTCTCCTGGGATGTTGTCTACATCATGTTATCCAGATTTGGAGAGTCCAAAATATATTGTGTTCTGTCTTCCCAAATTTAAGTCTAGGCAGAAAAATAGTTAAACCTGAATCAAATTATTTATACTGTATAAACACAGCATAGTAGTAGTACATATTACTTGTACTAATGGATTTTGTGTCATCATAGTACAAAAGGAGAGTAGTTAAAAGGTGAAACTCTAGTCTAGTCAAAAGAAAGTTTACTTGATGTTAGCCATAAAACTGCTCAACCTATAAAACATCTAAAGGTGGGAAAGAAGCTATTGTTCAAGTAAGGAAGAAGAAGATGTTGTGGCAATTGGCAAATTGAGTTGGATTTAGGTAGTGGCTATTAATACCTGCAAATTTTATACTAATGTTCAAGGGAAGGACACCCAAAATATAAGAACATGCTTCTAGAGATCAATTTACCCTTTAGAAAATTCCTGAAGATGTAGAGGATCTAAACATAAACTGTAAGTTGATCTGAAGCCTTTGACTGAGAGAACTATATAGTGTGTCCACCATTAGCTGACCTCAATGGATGGGTAGATATATAGAAGCGTAAACATTCCTCAAGTAGACAAACCCACACCTATGACAGCTGGGTTATCATCTCTCAACCTGAATCATTAGATATTCATTTATGGACAGTTGTCATTGCCCCTTAACAGATGCCAAGGTTTATATTCATAATAATCTTACTTTGTACTTATTCACAAAACCAGACAGAATATAGGTGAGAAGGCTATACAATTAAAGGATTTGCAAATACTACTATATTTACTCATTGTACCAATTTACAATTCAAATAACCCTGTTTAAGGATATATTTACAAGTACAAAATAAACTATGAATTTAAGTGATTTAATTTTTTTTATTTTATTTTATTTACATTTATAGCCCGCCCTTCTCCGAAGACTCAGGGTGGCTTACAGTGTGTAAGGCAATAGTCTCATTCTATTTGTATATTTACAAAGTCAACTTATTGCCCCTCCCCAACAATCTGGGTCCTCATTTTACCTACCTTATAAAGGATGGAAGGCTGAGTCAACCTTGGGCCTGGTGGGGCTTGAACCTGCAGTAATTGCAGGCTGCTGTGTTTTAATAACAGGCTTCTTACAGCCTGAGCCACCATGACCCTTAATGTATTTAATGAATATTAGTCTGCCTGGTCACATGAGAGAAGCCAGAGTTTCCTTAGGATCCAGCCAAGAAAATCTACTCTCAAAAGAGGTTGTTCCAATTTTATCTTTTAGACTTCTAATAAGTAACATTAGCAGTTGGGTTAGTACATTTTGTCATTGTATCATAACTGTATACAGTTGGTCCTTGACATATGACCATAATGGAACCTGGAATTTCCATTGCAAGTTATGAGTTTTATATTAAGGCCCACATGTGACCATGTCGGATTTTATGACATTTTTTTTGACAGCAGCCATTACGAGAACACCATGGTCGTTGAGCAGATGCGGCAATCATTAAGTAAATCAATGTATTCCTATTGGCATGTTTTTTGCCAGAAAACCAGCAAAAAAAATATCGTAAATCTTAAAACACTGCAATAGGCCATAATGGTGAGTCAATTGCCAAGCATCCTAAATGCAGGCATGTGACTGCAAGTAAATGTGCAGCAACTGGAAATGCAGAACTGAGTTGTAAATCATTTTTCAGTTTGTTGTAATTTCAACCGGTCCGCTAAGTGATTGGTCAGAGTATCTGTATTTAAAGAAGAGAATATAGATAATGGTTACCAAACTTTCTTGGTCCACAAAGCCCTCAATGTCTTAACAATTTTTCACTGTGCCCCTAAAATGGTGAACTACCTCGAGCAAGTAGTTGTGATCCAACATGCCCCTACAAGTTTGCAGCACCCTAGGACACTGTAGTACAAAATCTGGAATTATGGCTATGAAGTTCAATTTTTAAGGAAAAATACATTTTCAAATTATTCAAATTGATATCAATGTCTTCAAACTGCTGACATTAATAAAAATTCATGGAGTAATATTTCCATTTGCCTATTTATCAGCAACCTGAATGTAAAGAATACTACTAATTGTCTATTAACTACCATATTTTCTGGAGTATAAGACGTACCTGAGTATAAGACGCACCTTAGTTTTTGGGGATGAAAATAAGAAAAAAGCCGATTGGCAGGTAGATCGGCTTCCCAGAATACCCCCAATCAGTTCTTCCCAGAGGTGAATTTTAGCAACAGGTTCCTTGGTTGTGAGCTCTGTGCCTTGCTTTTTTTTTTTTTTTGCTTTTGCTTTTCTGCCTCTGAAACTTCTGAAACTCCATTTCAGAAAAAACTTTTTTTTCTGCTTCTGAAAGCCTCTGAAACAGCTTCAGAAAAAAAGCCTCTGAAGCTCTGTTTGGGGGCTTCTTTTCTGAAGCTTCATTTCTGATGCTTTTTTCAGCCTCTGAATCTGAAACCTTCATTTGAGAAGTTGGGCAGGGCTACATTCGGAGTATCAGTTGCACTCAGATTTTCACCCTCTTTTGGGGGGGATAAAGGTGCATTTTATACTCTGAAAAATACGGTAGTTCAAAAGCCTATGTCATACCACATGCACTGCTAAATCATAATGTAATATTTTACTATAAGGTAAAACCAACTATAGAATGTAGTGAGATCACATACTCATTTTTGTCTAATAAAAATTGGAGGAGGAATAAGCCAGAATTTAACAAATCAAACAAAATTTTCAGCAAAATTTGTGATATATTACTTGCCAAATGAGAAAAATGTAATTTAAACGCTAGGTGACTAAAAAATTATTGAAATTGATTATTAAACAATGATTATATTCATTCCCAAGCATAAACACTGATATGTGTCAAAAAAATTCAAAAATTCAGTCTGCTAAATAGGCATGGAATTCTGGTTTAGTCTTCTGAACATGCAAAAGATGAGGAGGAGAGCATCTATTGTGAGGTTGGGATTGTGTTAAAATTACTTGCTATACCAGAATCCCTTGCTGTTTATTGTGTTTTAGTTGGTGATGGAGTTCCCTTGGCTTATGGTGCTGGGAGACTTTAACTTGCCTTCCCTGGATGCAACTTTGAAATTCATGCCCATCACCTGATTCAACTTATTAATGGCCCAACTAACTACATTAAACTTTTTGTTTCAGGGTATTGACAGGAAGTGCTACCACTGGGGATCCCAAAGGTGCTTTTTCAGGAGGGACTTTCTTGTTTTTTTGAAGATGTTTCACTTCTCATCCAAGAAGCTTCTTCAGTAACAGAGCTGAAGAAGTGTCTTGGATGAGCACAATCATGACCTGAATGACTGAGAATCTCTACAGACCACCACTGGGTATATTATTGTCTGTTCCTTATCATGGACCCAATCATTACCTATTAAAACTGGATTTTAGTACAGTTATTCCTTACTACAGAAGGACAGAATCTATGCAATCAATCCATCAATCAGGTTGAATGAGGTCTTATTCATTGCTTGGAATGAAAAGATGATAATGGCCTTGGATAAAACTGTATCAATATGGACTCTCGGCATGCAGACCCCAGAGGGTCTCAATTTACAAAGGACATCCAGAAGATAAAGTTACGTAAGAGATACCTATAGTACTGCTTGGAAGAAAATAAAGTGTGATCTAACTGAACACAGGTAAGAGCCTTCCTTAACTTATGCGAATAAGAATGACAAAATATATTTATTTCTCCCTTCTTAATATGTCTTCCAAGTGACAGCCAGCAACTCTGTTCAATGTGATTTAGTCTTTTCTGATAGGAAAGGATCAGGGAAACATTTGCAAGGTTAATGTGAGGATTGCCTTTGGTGATCTGGCAATTTTACCTGGTGATAAAATTGCTTGGATTCATGCTGAATTTGATTCCAGTTTACACAAATCCTATGGAAGTGACTGAGACATGATCTTGTACTGTTATTTTGGAGGAGATAATGCTTTTAGTTCTGAGGAAGAGGATCTTTGGAGCTGTTAGCTATTAGGGCCTGTATTTTAGATTTGTACTCCTCTGGATTGGTTGGAGCCTTAAGAGAGTGAGCATATGGCTGGATCTGTCCAGCTATAGTACTTTTTGGAAGAAACCATTGCTGAATTGGGCACTATTCATCCTGATTTTAATTGTCAGTCCTACTAGTTACACCAGCCCAAGAAATAGCTCCACAGGATGATTAGAACTACTTTTGTTGACATTGTCTATAATGACATAATCTTAAAAGTCTGGTTGTGGTGTACTTCTTCCTCCTCTTCCTCTC
Organism: Ahaetulla prasina; assembly: GCF_028640845.1. Classification (NCBI taxonomy): domain Eukaryota; kingdom Metazoa; phylum Chordata; class Lepidosauria; order Squamata; family Colubridae; genus Ahaetulla; species Ahaetulla prasina. Next base: position 49,309,572 of record NC_080542.1, on the reverse strand, counting down.
ATACATAACTAAATTAGGGAAGTGTCTGTTTGATCCATTTCCAAATATTATCTTCTGAATGACATTTGTTGTTTTGGACTCAAAAAAATTCAAATCCTCTTCGCTTAGGTAATGATTTCTGTTTATTTCCATCAATATCATGTTCCTTACTCTCCATTCCAATATCTAAAAAGATAGGTTATTGAATTGATCCTAGAGGAATGAGTCCTTTGGAGTCCTTCCAGTTTGGTTTCAGACTGAGACACAGAACAGAGAAAATATTGGTTACTGATGGCCTATTGACCAGTACAGGATGGGGGAAGCCACCCATTCTGACTTTTCTTGATCTCTCAGTAATCTTTTTTATCATGGTTTCTAGACTGGCTCAGAGGAAATTTGTTACTGTATTTCTTCATTCATCACCACTTCCACTCATTGTTGGTATGCATAGAATAGTCTATCCTAGGCCTCTGTTTGCAGGGTTTCCTCATGGCTCTCCCTCTCCTCAGAGCTACATGAAGCTGTTGGAGGAGGCCATCTATAGGTATGGGATGCAATATCATCAGTACACTGATGATACTCAGTTATGTATTGCTGCTTTTGCTTAGCAATGTTGTCAAGGATCTATCCTAATTTCTAAAAGTGGGCACCTGAGTAGCAAAGCTGACCGTCTATGAGTCCTTGATCCTTCTGATCTTTAGACTGGAGATTTTCAGTCTTGTATGGCACAGAATTTTTTTTGTTGTTGTTGTTTTTTGTTTACATTTATACCCCGCCCTTCTCCGAAGACTCAGGGCGGCTTACAGTGTATAAGGCAATAGTCTCATTCTATTTGTATATTTTTACAAAGTCAACTTATTGCCCCCCCAACAATCTGGGTCCTCATTTTACCTACCTTATAAAGGATGGAAGGCTGAGTCAACCTTGGGCCGGGCTCGAACCTGCAGTAATTGCAGGCTACTGTGTTCTTAATAACAGGCTTTTACCAGCGTGAGCTAAACCGGCCCAAGTTATTGTCCTTATTTACAATAATAACTGTCTGCTCCACCTGTTCAAATAGGACAGGCGTGCTTCAGTTCTTTTCCCAGAAGTAATATTATCTGATACAATTCAGGAAGCATGTCTTTTCCACTGGGATGCCTACCATCTGGAATAATCTCAATGTATTATTGGCTTTGACCCAGATCGGACCAGAGTGGGCGAGTAGGTAGTGAAGACTAGGGCTGGTTCACCGAACCGGGAGCAATGGCTGGCTGTCCATGCCCCCGAACCGATCCACAGCCCACAGTCCAGCCACGCTTGCCTGCCTTCTACGCTGTCTTCCCGATGTACCAGTGGCCAGCTTGCAAGGAAGGGAGTTTCGGGGAAGGGAAGTAAGCTACCCCCCTCCCGCTTTACCACTCCATCTCTTCCTCCTTGCCAGAGGCATCCACTCGGTCAATCTCCCTCCAAACTCGGCCGACGCACGCTTCCTTTCCTTCCCCCCCCCCACGACCTCCCCATGCCTGCACAGCATCTGTTTTTGCAGTAAGGTAGCTGCAGGAATCACCAACCCATCGGCGGGAAGCGGGAGCCCAGGAGGGGAAAGCTGCACTTATGAGAAGGGAGACGGTCCTCCCTTCTTTATGGAGCTCGACTTTGCCAGACTCTTCTCTTCTCTGCCCACTCTTAACACTACTGATGCCGATGCTGCTGGGAAACCAGCTGGACGCGGCCAAATAAAGCTTGCTGGCCTGCCACACTTACTAGAAAGTGCCTAGAATCCAGGCTACGGTCAGGATCACAATGGCATTAGCCCAGATCCACCTCATTGCAGGACCTCCGGGCTGCCTGAGAGCTCCGAGTCAGCTGAAAAAAGGTTCAGTTCTTGGGGAGATGACAAAAGAGAGCATCTCCCCAAGAACAGAACCTTTTTTCAACTGACTCTGAGATTGCAGAGGTGTGGAAGCGTTGGCCAAGTTTGCAGGGAGATTGGCCGAGTGGATGTTGCTGGCGAGGAGGGAGAGATGGAGTGGTAAAGTGGGGGGGGGGAACTTACTCCCTTCCCCAAAGCCCTGCCATGTTTGACTGCCTTCCACACTGCCTTCCCACTGGTCCCCCAGGCCCCTTGCCTTCCACTCCACCTCGGGTACCGCTGCTACATTCAGCCCATGACGGGGGACACTTTATTCCTTCTCCCGCAGCAGCCACTGCTCAGATCAGGTGTGTGTCTGTTTGTGTGTGAGAGAGAGAGAGTGAGTGAGAGAACGGAACGGAACGGAACGGAAAGGAAAGGAAAGGAAAGGAAAGACGTCATGTTGGCCACGCCCACCCAGTTACACGCCCACCAAACCAGTGGCAAAAAAATTTAGATTTCACCCCTGCTTTGACCCCTTTTAGAAAAGCTCTTAAAACTTACTTTTTTGGACACTGGGGTCAAAGTGACTGAAGTTGCTATTGGGAACAGTGTAAAATAAAGTTAGGTTACTGACTAAAATTCTTAGGCAGCCATACAGAACTCTTAAATAAATAAATTTTAAACCTTCCATGGTATTTGTGCCTCATGATTGGTGTTATGAGAAACTGTGTTAGTTTCATATATAATCAGATTTACCTATATTCCTAAAATAACAGAGCACTTTGCATTATAAAATATGCAAAAATAGTTAGATCCTTTTCTAAGATACTCAGAAGCTAAATTTCAAAATAGGGGGATACCGTGTAAGAGAATAAAAAATGAATCAGAACAACAAAGGCAAAGACATAAACATGAGAAATAGTACTTACCTATAACATAAATATAGGAGATAACAACATCCCACTAATACTGGCAGAGGAAACTACTGTATATAAACAGGAAGCAAACCTCACACTCACTAACCCTGATTATGTTACCTAGTTAAGTGATGAAATGTCTGTAAGCAAGCAACCAAGCTCAAAGAGCATCAAAGACTCCACAATTCAGCCCTGGGCTATGTACTGTATAGTCTCTTCTACTGAATGTAAATGGTGCATTATATTTGTTATATCTCTATCAATCAATATAGGTGAAATGAAGGCCAAATATGCTGAAAAAGAAAAAAAATATCAGTGATGTGTACTTCCTTTTTTACATGCTTGTAGCTAGACTGTCCCCCATTTTCTCTTTTTTAGTTTATCTGAGTTTTTTTCCTATTTTCCCCCTTAATTAAAAAAGAATGTTTCACTAAAGGTATACAGTTGTTTCGCAGGTATTTAGCTTTAGGACATTTTCTTGTAATGTATAAATACAATTTGAAAAAGAAATTGTATCCTACTAAATCAGAGCTCTGTTCATTCTGACTAAACAATTGGAGAAAGAACCAGGCCTTTCTAAAGATCTGCAGGTCAGGACCAATCATAAATATATTGGATGGGAGAACTTCCAAAGGTCAGGCACTGTCACTAAGAAGGCATGCTTTCTGGATCAAACAGGATGACAATGTTTCAGAGAAGGGACCCAGAGTTTATCCTTGCAGCATGGGGGAGGAAGGCAGATCCCATGTATAATCTGTTTCTATTCTATTCAGGGCTTCATAAATAGCACCTTGAATCCTATAGGAAGCCAATGTAGTTCCCTATATTTACAAGATATTGTGATATTGGAAAACAGGGTTTAATCTTTGGTTTTATTTTATTTAAACTATACTATTTCATAGAAAAGACTAGCAGAGAAATCAAAAAAGGATCTGTGTGGAAAGGAAGTACCATACATATATTATCTTAAATTTATTAAAGTAAGTACCATACATATATTATCTTAAATTTATTAAAATAAATAAATTAAATAAATTAAAATAAATTTATTAAAACAGGATTTTAAAACATAATGAATCATAAGTAATATTTTTCCCATATAAGCATGATTTGAGATATGGTTAGTGTTGTGGATCTTGACGATATGTACATATCATATTGCTGCTTATTTCTGTGACTATATACATAAAAAGTCATACATTTAAAATCTTCTAAAATATAGTCTTTAATTAAAAAATTGGGCTATCTCAACTTTTCTTTCATTATTACTGTTATGTGAAAACTAGAAAAACCAGTCAGCTACAAAGAGCTTGAGAGTAGATAGGTAAACAATACACAGGTCAACCACTTCTCCAGAATGGACCTACTCTTCTGTCCTTGGGACAAACAATCAAAAATATCAAACTGTAAGATTTTATCCAGAGGATGTGTGTGTGAGGGGAGGGGTTTGAATCTTATGGGTGATTTTTGGCTGTTTACAGCATTCCAGTATCTTTAATGAAAATAGTTTATTAAACAGCAGTACCATTTAATCTCTTATCTGCAAATGTTTTAACAACATTCTGGTTATTAAACTTAGTACATTATCTTTCTCACTTAGAAATAGAGGAGTGCTGCTTAATCATTTTATGTAGAGTTGGTTCAATGAAGTTATTGCTTTAATTATCCAAATATGTGTACAGGAGTTACTTTATTTTCAGTGCTGTGTGACATAATCCTGCAGCTCCTTTAAGGTGTTGCAGACAGGTTCTACATTTATGTTCTTTGGAGATCCAATTTGAAGTTGTCTATACTGCCAGTTATTTTTTTATCATCAGAGACTGTATCCTTGCTCTCTTAGAAGAGAATTATTTTTTAACTGTCCCTCATAATATCTTACACATAGAAGATAAAACAAGAAAATAAGATCCAATTACTACCATATTACATCCCATTAAGAAAATCAAGATAATGACAATAAATGTCTCTACTTAAAAGATTTACACAGTACATTTTTAGATATGCCATATTAAAACCATATGATAATTTCAGGAGAATAAAAACCCAACAATCAATTGAATATTTCTGTTAATGTTTAAACAGTAATTAGCTGTCGGGCACGACTTTGCAACTAACAGCAACAAAGCTATGAAAGGTTTATGAAATAACTATAAAACTGTATAAATTATATCATTTTTATATGCAAGAACAAGTTTCATTTGGGATATCATTTTACAATAAAACTGAAATTAAGTGTTGCATTTTTAAGATAGCAGTTTAAATTTTTTTTATCCCACAGAACATGTTGTGTGTCCATTACTAAAAACATTCCTGAAGAAATGGAAGGGGATGTACAACTATCTCCGATTCATGTATCAACATAGTTTCTTGTTTTCCAAACAGTTCAGAGATAAAGCCCTATGGCTGAATGAAGAACTCTAGAATTATTTCTGCTGCAAAGTAGAGTTCACATTTAGTCTCCATCAGACATCTAGAAAGAAAAGCGAATATTCATTCTCTAATCCCGATTGCTATTACAGATAGGTTCAGCATAATGCAGTACTTTCTTCTGAAACTGTAAAAAGCTTTACTTTTATGCAGGGAACAGAAAAAATAAATATGCCCATTTTTTACTCAATAACAGTGTTTTTGAAACACAAAGCTAATATAATGTAATATACTCATTTCTAGCAACCACTGACATTTTAAAAAATAAAAATCTGAATGAAAATGTAAATATAAATTCTACATCTAGATGTTTACAGAAGGAATCAGTTGTGCAAAAAAAGGAGATTCAAGAGATACTAATATTTTTTGTCAATGCTCAAATGCTCAAGACTTGATTTATGCAATGTGTAACCATGACTATTATTTGTCTATTACAAGATTTAAATGATGATAGATACAATCTTCAATAAGCAAAAACTCTTGACAATTTTAAACTGCTGCTGCATGTCCACAATTTCTGCTGCAAAGATTTGTTCCTGGCTGGCAAGAAAACTTAATAAAGAGGAGTCTGCCCTAATCCTTTTCAAGTAAAAAAGTGAGATGAACTTATTTTAAGTAAATATATAACTTCAAAAGCTCTTATAGTAGTCATTACCTCCCCCCATTTGAAATAAAGCACATTACCATTACCTTTTAAAGGCTCAAATCATAAAAGGCTAAATAACGGATGACATAAGAAACATAATTATGTAACCTTATTAAGCCTAATAGATAAAGGCCAATTAATGATATACACAGAATGGAAAAGAAGTCATATAGCTTGATCCTTGCTTTCCCATCACCATTATTCAATCTGCATCAGACAGCAAGAGCTTTAATTTTACAAAGCTACCAAAAAAACGTGAGCTGAGGATAGTTTTCTTTAGAATGCAAGATCATCAATATGGAAAAGACGACAACCTCATTAACAAGGATCAGCACTTTGTTTTTCTCTTATATAATATGTTGTTCCACATGCCATATCCACTTCCATTGGATTATTACCAAAGCATTCCCTTCACCATAAAATACCCATATTTTTTTTACATTAAACTGAGATCGGATGGAGAAACCATCCTACAGTAAGAAGCCTCTTAAAAGTAATTGGAAACGTTCATTATCCAGAAATTTTACCTAAAAGTGTGCATTATATTGGAAAGGAAAGGAGGCCATTTCGAATCAATCTACAATATTTAAATCCTCGGCGGAAGGCGAGGGAGCTGAAATATGGCTAGTAATCCTAAAACACTTCTCCTTCTCTTATCCACCCCCCACCCCATAAGCTAAAGCGAATAAAAGCAGAATATATACTCGACTCGGATGTATGCATGAATGAGAGGGGGGGGGGAAACAAAGAACCTGTCTTTAAGGAACTGATTTAAAACGTGCAACGGAAGAGCATCCTCCGATTCCCAACCAAACTTCAAAGGAGAAGGATTCCATACTATCCCTCTGGGCACCTAAGTCTCCGGTGCAAATCTGAATTGGAAAGGGGAAATTTCGATTTCCTTTCTCCCCCCCCCCCTCAAAAAAAAAAAAAAAAAGCAGCAAAAGGACAAGCACTTCAAACGGCTCCCCAAAGGTGAACAGAGTGGGCGACGGAGACCTGAAGGAAGAGGCCTTGGCTGCATGGAATAAACACTTTGAAGCGGGAGTGGGCATCACTGTTTTCCTTTCCCCCCCCCCCACCCCCCCCCAAAAGGAAGAAAGGAGACCACCCGTACGCTACAGTCAGATACGGCCGCCATTTCTCGCCGCGGGTATCGGTACCTGGAAGTCCCTGTCCTCGTTGAAGCGGGAAAACCTATCCGCCATTTTCGTTCGGTTCGCCTTTATCTTAGGAGACTGCGACGAAGAGGAGCCTTACGTACATGACGTGCGTACACCCAGGGCGATCGTCGTTTTACAGATTGACAGCGATTTATACAAACATTCAGCTTCCGAGCCTGTTTCGCCCCTTTTTTTTTTTTAAATATAGGGTTTTCTCAAGATTGTGATTGGCCAGCAGCGCCCCACACCTTGTCCCTATTAAAAGGCAGCGAAAACAGAACTGCCGGGTCGTTTTTAATGAACATGGGGGGAAATGTTTAGACTCAGGTTAAACTTTGTATTCTGTTTGCTAGTGAACCAGATGGATTTGGATCAGGTTCCAAGTTTAAATAAACTGCTGCAACCTACCTGAGTAATTATTTAACTACTGGAGATTTTTCGTTGAAAGTTCAAATTTTAATTTAGGAATATCACGTATAAAAATCCGAACGATCGAAATCTGACAGCCGAAGAGAGTATAAGACAGCCTGTATTAGCCTAACGTCTGACAACAACCTCCAGCAAAAAAAACGCCCACTGGTCGAGTAATGTCCTCATTTTTTAAAAAGTTTTCGTTTTCAGATATTTTTGGCTGAACTAGGATTCATGGGGGTAAAAACATGTAGGGTGCTCTCCGGCCAAGCTAGGATTCTGCATATAGTCACTTTCGCTTGCTGGTTCTCCTTTTTTTATTTTGGAAAATAAAAGCTGCTTAGATTTTACCATATTTTTCTCTAGGGAGCAGCACCCCAATATTACACGTTCAGAGAACGGACTACTGGTTGGAGAGTCGCCGAGAGGTCTCCAGGTTCCGTTCTTCTCACCTCTGTAGCTCTAACTGCTACAGCTCTAACTCGGTATATATATGCTCAGCTGTTCCTTAGTTTAAGTGCAGCACCCGAGAAGCAGGAGCAGCCTCGCCCCGTCTTTAGTAGCTGCGGATTCCTTCCAGCCACCTTTGTCCTTCCCGTGCCCGCGTCCTTCAGGCTACAGTTCTCCAGATGGAGGCTCAGAACTCCGTCGCCTTTTAAGTGCAGAAAAACGTTTCCTTGGAGAAAAGCCATTTAGAATTGCACCCTTCTATTCTTGCCATTGATTATAGCCGACCCCCCCCCCCCAGGTACTAAATGACAGTGGTTTCCAGCACTGAGCGAGTTCCCTTCTTCCCATCTTTGGGAAGTGCTTTATCCGTGGGAGGACTAGCCACCTACTGCTTAAGATTCCTTCCCACTCTCGACCATTTTTAGGCTATTCATAAGCCCCACGCTGATTTGGAGGGAAAGGAACTCGCCTTATTAATACAATGATTAACCGACGTTAACCACTTAAAAGCTTCAATGGGAAACATGTCAGTATTCGCCCACTTTCCAGCTAAAATTAGTAGGCTCTTAAAAGGTTTAATGTGCAGTATGTGAGTCACTTAATGAGCTTAGTATAAAAATATGAATAGATAAATACAGAAATTATAGCTGATTGACAAATTGAATGCTTAGTTTACCAAACACGCACCAAACATTTGATTGTAGATTTTGAGTATAGTGTTTAGGTACACTATCTTTTTGATTCATTTACATCTCCCCACCCCTCTCAATCATATCAGTCAAGTAAGTTTATATCCTCTGTAAATTCTTTCCTGAAATGGACCAGCCTTGATAAAAGCAGGAAATTACAACTGTCCTAGCTATCTTTGTGGTCTTCGTGCGTTTCAAACTGGTTATCAGTCATCTGAAATTGATATAGGAAATCCTTACCCGGAAGAGTGATGCACCCAAACAATTTGTTCTACAAATTCACCCTATGCGTTATGTCTTTGTGGTTGATGTGCTTTGCTAATTTATGTTGGGCCTGCTTCAAAGAGATCAAAGAATCATCTTGTGGAGGAGATTTGTAATGTATAGGAACGGGGATGCAGCCCTTTTAAAAAGCAGTTGCATCTTTATGCAGGCTTTTATGAGCTACCCTAAAGTAGCTACTTTTAATAAGTCCCATTAAAGTTCTGGTTACTTTAATTAGTCATATTTATTAAAACACATGTACTTTTTAGAGTTTTCAAAGCCAAAAGGAGGAATGCACTTGCTTTAAAGAGATTTTGCTCTTAGGCTCCCTTTTTGAAGTAACTTTATTACATTTTCAAAGCTTGCACAGTTTTTAATGCTAACCAATGATTATATAAATCCAATTAATTGGATTAGTTCAATAAAACACTAACCAGTCAATCTGCCTTTAGAATGTCTTGCCTAGTAGTCTTGTCTACTTTCTTACTTTTTCTGGCAATAAGCAAATACCTTTTTGCTTAGACATGATTTTAACATTTATAAGTTTATTTTACTTTATTATCCAGTATAAATAATATAGGATAGTAATAAAACTTAACATTGTTTATCTGTTTGCACCATCAAGTTAGCCCAAATGATAATTCTACTGCAAGAATTTTTGAATCAAGCTTCCTAAAATCCATTAAATTAAAGAATGCATTAAAAATACTGGACACATTACTTCTGTGAAATTGAAATTTCCATAATATTTAGACCAATTTTATTCCCAAAGTTGGGCTGTTGCAGCATTTCTACAATCACTTGACTAATGATATTTGATGCTCGCTTCCAACTTCCCATAAACCAAGGTTTTTTGCAAACACGTGGTCATTCTATTTGTCAGTTAAGGTAAGTAAACAATGACTTATTGAAATTTGTTAGCCACTATAATTTTTGTTATATGTCTACATTTATTTATCCATGTAGTATGGCTTATTTACCTTATCTTCTTTACTTCCCCCTTTTATTGGTATCATTATTATGATTATCATTATTCCATTGCTTTGCATGTACACAGTTTCGGAATGGAAGACAAATTCCTTCTGTGTCTAATAACACTTGGCCAATAAAGAATTCAATTCAATTCTAATTCTATTTATACTATATACTCTTCTTAGATGATCATGGAACTGTATAGAACTGGGGTATGGTAATTGAAATAATAGTAAATATTATTGTCATTATTATGGTTAATATTTCATAAAATATGAAAAATATGGTCAGCCTAAAATTCAATGTTATTCTCCTCAATGAGACAGCACTACTGTACCTTTCTCTTAAAGAATGAACCAACAGATCATAGGGTTGTCTAGTTAAGTCTAGTCAACTAACAATTGTTAGTTGAACAATTAGTCTCGTGGTGCGACCGGAACAATCTGAAACTGAACTCACTCAAAACCGTAGAAATGGTGGTAGACTTTAGGAGAAACCCTCCCATACTATCACCTCTTACAATACTAGACAACACAGTATCAACAGAAGAGACCTTCAAATTTCTAGTTTCTATCATATCTCAAGACCTAAAATGGACACCTAACATCAAAAACGTCATCAAAAAAGCACAACAAAGAATGTTCTTTCTGCACCAACTCAGGAAACTCAAACTGCCCAAGAAGCTGCTGATACAGTTCTATAGAGGAACTACTGAGTCTGTCATCTGTACCTCTATAACTGTCTGGTTTGGTTCTGCAACCCAACAAGACAGACATAGACTTCAGAGGATAATTAGAACTGCAGAAAAAACAATTACTACCAACCTGCCTTCCATTGAAGATCTGTATACTTTACAAGTCAAAAAGAGGAATGTGAAAATATGTTCATAAATTGTTTCAACTCCTACCCTCAAAATGACGCTATAGAGCACTGCACACCAAGACAACTAGACACAAGAACAGTTTTTTCCTGAATGCCATCACTCTGCTAAACAAATAATTCCCTCAACACTGTCAAACTATTCATTAAGTCTGCATTACTATTACTATGAGTCATCCCATCATTCCTATCACCCATCTCCTCCAACTTAAGACTGCATGACTATAACTTTGTTGCTTGTATCCTTATAATTTATATTGATTGTTTCCTAGTATGCTTTGATTGCTTATTTGTACCCTATGACTATCATTAAGTGTTGTACCTTATGATTCTTGATGAATGTATCTTGTCTTTTTATGTACACTGAGAGCATATGCACAAAAGACAAATTCATTGTGTCCAATCACATTTGGCCAATATAGAATTCTATTCTATTCTATTCTATTCTATTCTATTCTATTCTATTCTATTCTATTCAAAACATTTATGGAGTATGGAGTAATGATTTTACCCAATCTCTTATTATCTTCTGTAACTTTATATGTCACTTATTTTCACCAAATTTTATTGTGCCAGTGAGCTAGCTTTGAAAAATGTGGCTTTGGGTTATAGGAGAGATACATTTATAAATTATTACTTACATTCAATGGGACCTAGATGTGAAAACAACTTACTCCGATTTCCTGCTTTGAAAATATTTTGATGTGTATGATGCTGCCATCTGTTGGCCCAGTACAGTAAACCATTCAGGCATACTGTACAGTTCTTGACTTACCACAATTGAGACCCGCAAATTCATTGTTAAATGGTGAGGTTGTAAAGTGAAGCATCACATCACCACACGCAATTTTATGACCTTTTTAGCCTCGTCAATTATGAGAAACATAATGTGATTGTGATTTCAGGTTTCCCTGCCAGCATTCCCTTTAGCTTAGCTTGTCTAAGTCATCTGGGAAGGTTGCAGATGATGAACACGTGACTGGGATGCTGCTAATATTGTAAATGTGAACTGATTGACATGTGCTTGGATTGCAATTACATGACCCTGGGGATGCTGTAATGGATGCGTCATAAATTAATTTTTGAGCATTTTAGAACATTGGCTAAATGAACTATCAATATACAACAATGACCACAATCACTCCACAATCACTGATAGAAAGAAAATCTATCATATTTCATAAAATCTCATGAAACACTACCTAAAGTTCCTAACTATATTATTTAACTGCATAACTGTGCCTATTTTGCATAACTGCAGATGTGTTAAAGTTACAGATCCCCAATTTATACAGGTAGTCCTTGACTTACAACAATTGAGTCCAAAATTTCTATTGCTAAGTGAAACAGTTATTAAGTGAATTTTGCTCCATTTTGCAATCTTTCTTGCCAGAGTTGTTAAGTGAATCGCTGCAGTTGTTCAGTTAGCAACATAGATATTGAGTCTGGCTTCCCCATTAACTTTGCTTGTCAGAAGGTTGCAAAAGATGATCACAAAACCCCAGGACCAGGGGGTGAAATCCAGCAGGTCTGGAGAACTGTTAGCGGAAATTTTGAGTAGTTCAGAGAACTGGCAAATACCACCTCTGGTTGGCCCCAGAGTGGGGTGGGAATGGAGATTTTGCAATATTTTTTCTCCCAGGAGTGGGGAAGGAATGGGGATTTTGCAGTGTCCTTCCCCGGAGTGGGATGGGAATGGAGATTTTGCAGTATCCTTCCCATGCCACACCCACCAAGCCACACCACACCCACCAAGCCACGCCCACAGAACCGGTAGTAAAAAAAATTGGATCTTACCACTGCCCAGGACATTGTGTGACAAACGCACTTACCAGTCAGAAATTGGACAGAATTATTAAGTGAAGCAGCAAGCAGTTTATTGTACAATATGTTCTTCGCTAGTGTGGGTGGGTAGCAAAGTAGGCATGTCAGCTAGCCTGACTTTGGAACCGCAAACATCTCCTACCTTTTTCTTATAATTCTAAGCCCTAAGCATTTCTTGGTGTTCCCTAAAATGTAGGATACCTGCAAAAACATTTTGCTATTATTACTTTTGTTACAATTACATAAATTGATAAATACATGCAATTTGCCAGGCATCCAAATTTTGATCATGGGACCATAGCAATGGTAAAATTCAATTTTTTTTACTACCGGTTTTGTAGGCGTGGCTTGGTGGGTGTGGTGTGGCTTGGTGGGCGTGGCTTGGTGGGCATGGCAGGGGAAGGATACTGAGAATCTCCAGTTCCACTCCAGGGGAAGGATACTGCAAAATCTTCATTCCCACCCCACTCTGAGGCCAGCCAGAGGTGGTATTTGCCGGCTCTCTGAACTACTCAAAATTTTTGGTACCAGTTCTCTAGCACCTGTCAGAACCTGCAGAATTTCACCCCTGGACCATAGGTATGCTTCAGTGTTCGTTTGAAAAATGGTCATAAGTCACTTTTTTTAGTATCATAACTTCAGTCACTGAATGAATTGCTATAAGTTAAGGGCTACCTGATGATGAGCATGATCACTATCTTTGAGAATTCAGACATTAGAATATTCAGAATTCCTTTCTATTAACAATTCTAAAATGAGAAGCAGCTAGGCTACATTCATACAACAATCCATGATTTGACCCCAACTGCCTGTGTTTGACTACATACTGAACTGTGAACTAACCATATGGAGTAGACTTGTGCAACATACTAAGCCACAAACAGTATCTACGAGTAATATCTTGCCATGTTCCGCATACTATGACCCCTTAACTGATATACTTAAGTTATTGTATGACCAACCACATTTTATCTTACATATTATTCAAACTCAGCCTGAAGCTCTGTTGCACGCAAATTTATCTAAAAGCCATATAATATTGTTTGCAATGGTGAAATCCAATTTTTTTTTACTACTGGTTCTGTGGGCGTGGCTTGGTGGGTGTGGCAGGGGAAGGATACTGCAAAATCTTCATTCCCATCCCACTCAAGGGGAAGGATACTGTAAAATCTCCATTACCACCCCACTCTGGGGTCAACCCAAGGTGGTATTTGCCGGTTCTCCAAACTACTCAAAATTTCCGCTACTGGTTCTCCAAACTACTTAAAATTTCTGCTACTGGTTCTCCAGAACCTGTCAGAACCTGCTGGATTTCACCCCTGACAGTTTGGCATATAATTCTTATATTCAGATGCCATGCTACGGTCAAATACATGGTGTGGCTTAATGTGATAGACTGCTTTGCAGATTATGTATTAAAAAAACAACTGTTTTTTTAGTACATACTGAATCAACAACTATAGTACCGTAGTCAATATCATTGCAGTTCAGAATACTATTTATTTATTTATTCAAATAATATTAAATAATATATATAAGTATAAGCATGAATTGAATACATAAAATGAATACAATTAAAGGGAACATTAGGACAGGGACGGTAGGCATGCTGGTGCTCTTATGCACGCCCTTACAGATCTCTTATGAATGGGGTGAGGTCAACAGTAGACAATCTTAGGTTAAAGTTTTGGGGATTTTGGGATGAGACCACAGAGTCTGGTAGTGCATTCCAGGCATTAACAACTCTATTACTGAAGTCATATTTTCTGCAATCAAGATTGGAGCGGTTCACTTTAAGTTTGTATCTATTGTGTGCTCGTGTATTGTTGTGGTTGAAGCTGAACAATGACAGGAAGGACATTGTAGCAGATGATTTTCTAAACCCAGAATTTCAAGTCTGGTGGCATAAATTATTTTGTTGCGAGCAGAGGAGTGGAGGACCTTCTTGTGAAATATTTCTGTACATGCTCAATTGTATTAATGTCAGATATGCAGTGTGGGTTCCAGGAAGATGAGCTGTAATCAAGAATTGGTCTAGCAAATGTTTTGTACGCTCTGGTTAGTAGTGTAATATTACCGGAGAAGAAGCTATGCAAGATTAGGTTTACAATTCTTAATGCCTTTTTGGCGATGTTGTTACAGTGGACTTTGGCACTTAGATCATTTGATATGAGTACTCCAAGGTCCTTTACAGAATGAGAGTCATCTACAAGGTCATGTCCACCTAGCTTGTATTTTGTGTTCTCATTCTTTTTGCCAATGCATAAGACAGAGCATTTGTTGGCTGAAATTTGGAGTTGCCAATTTTTTTTGACCATTCCGACACAAAGTCAAGGTCTTTTTGAAGGGTAGCAGCATTGTTGGTAGTGTTAAATAGTTTAACATCATTGACGAAGAGAATGCAGTTACTTATAATATGATCACAAAGGTCATTAATGTATAATATGAAGAATGTTGGTCCTAGAACTTGGGGGACACCGCTATTAACAGGTGCAGGATTTGATAGGACGCTGCCTATTTTGACCACTTGTTGCCTGTTTGACAGGAACGCAGTTGTCCAATTATGGAGGGGTCCAGAGATGCCACAGGATTTTAGTTTTAGAAGTAGTTTGTCATGTACTACTTAATCAAAGGCTTTTCAGAAGTCTATGTAAATTGCATCTATTGCTTTGCCCTGATCAAGATTTGTAGTCCATATGTTTTTGCAGTGTAGAAGTTGTAGATTACAGGCTAATTTTTTGCTGAAACCAAATTGTTTATTAGAGAGTAGGTTGTTTGCTTCTTAACTGCCATTTCTAGGTGGAGGGTAATGGATTGATTGATAATTGATTCCATTACTTTGCAGTTGACACAGCATAAAGAGATTGGTCTGTAATTTTCAACTAGGCTGGGGTCTCCCTTTTTGAAGATTGGGATGACCGTGGCTAGTGACCATAGATTAGGAAGGGAGCTGGTCCTGAAAGACTTTTCAAAGATTATGCTTAGGGGTTCTGCTATAACAGTGGAAAGCTTTTTTAAGAAGTATGCACATAGTCTATCAGGTCCAATACCTTTTCAACATTATCTTCTGTGAAATCTATTTGTGTTAGATCGTTGTAGTCATTATTGGTACGACTAGGGAATGTTGGGCATGAGCCACTGCTGTTAACAAAGACGTATTTATTTATTTATTTATTTATTCATATTTTTATACCGCCCTTCTCCGAAGACTCAGGGCGGTGTACAGCCAATAAAACGACAGAAATCCTAAACAAATTAAAATACTATAACCAATTTACCCCGAAAAAAATAAATAAAAAATACTATAACCAATTTAAAAATCTGATTCGACCGCTGTATACTTAAAATATTAGCTAAAATTTTATCAAAAACTAAAACCCTATTAAAGCCCTATTAAAACCCATTAAAACTCCCCATACTAAAATCAATCAGGCCAGTCCCGCTTGGTGAAAAAAGAAAGTCTTGAGCTCGCGTTTAAAGGTCCGGAGATCAGGGAGGAGACGGAGTCCCACCGGCAGCTCATTCCATAGAGCCGGGCCCCCGACAGAGAACACTCTTCCGCTGGGGGCCGGGTCAGCCGACATTGCCTAGCCAATGGCACCCTAAGAAGGCCCTCCCTGTGAGCACGCACTGGACGTACCGGACAATGGGAGGTAACTGTCGGCAGCAGGCGGTCCCGTAAATATCCTGGTCCAATGCCATGGAGCGCTTTAAAGGTGATAACCAACACCTTGAAGCGCACCCGGAAGACCACCGGCTACTAATGCAGCCTGCGCAGGAGAGGTGTTACATGGGAGCTACGAGGGGCTCCCTCAATCCCCCACGCGGCCGCATTCTGTACCAGTTGGAGCCTCCGGGTGCTCCTCAAGGGGAGCCCCATGTAAAGAGCATTGCAATAATCCAGACGGGAAGTGAAGAGGGCATGAGTGACCATGCATAATGAGTCCCGGTCCAGGACTCATTATGCATGGCGAAGAGGGAGCCCGCCGCCGCCACCGCAGCCGCCGCCCACGCCCACGCCAGGCCGAGCCAAGCCAAGCAGGGAAGCTCTCATCGCCACGGAACTACCTTCCCTGTCGCCTCTCCCCAGGCTTCCCGAGCTGGCTTTCTTACACCCTACGGGTTAGGAGACGCTCCCCAACAAAAGTAGGGTAAGCAGGCACTCCAATCATCCGAAGGGGAAGGCTGGTGGGGGGAAATGACCCCCCGACTCTCCTCCGCTCATTCACCCATCGCCATCTTCTTATCCTATGTTTCTCCTTTGACTGAGCCAAAGAATGTGTTAAAGAGGTTTGCTTTAACTGCTTCATCATTGCATTCCTTACCGTTAGATCCTTTTAGGGATGGGATGGATCAGGGGTGGAATGCTCCCGGATCGGACCAGCTCGCGCGATCCGGTAGCGATGGCGGTTGCTGGTTCGGAGGACCGGTAGCAAAAATCCCTGGCCCCGCCCCCCCGCCTCTGCTGAGCCACACCATCTGCAGAGGTTTTTTTTTTTTTACTTTTAAAAGCTGGTTTTGCTTCAGCTGAAACAGGCCTTTAAAAGTAAAAAAAAAAAAGCCTTTGAGGATCCTGCCCCTCAGCTGAGATTGGCAGGGACTTTAAACTTAAAAAAAAAAATTAAAGTCTCCTCTGGCGATCTCACCTGAGTTCCTCATCAGCAGAACCTTACTTGTACTCTTACTTGTAGAAAACATGTTTTCTACAAGTAAGAGTAGAGATTCTAAGGCACTTACCTGATTACTGATGAACGCATGGCTCTTTTTCCAGCCCGAAAGCAGTTTCACTTTCAGCCAGACAGAATCAATTGCTTAGCTAATCTATTTCCTAGGTGATCAACTGGCTGGCTTTGCTGGCTTAGGAACTTTGTGATTTGAAGTCCACAATAAAATAAAATAAAATAATAAAATAAAATATTTGTGCAGCTTTCTGAGATTTGGTGTGTTTCTGTAGTGTTTCACTCTAACTACCGAAATACACAAAATCTCAGAAAGCTGTATGTGGCATTTTGTGTGTGTGTGTGTGTGTGTGTGTGTGTGAGTTGTGTGTGTTTGTAAAGTGTGAAAGTTGTTTTTTGAGCTTTTTGTGGCTGTGTGAAGTGTAGCTGCTTTTACATTGTGTGTGAGCCAGTTGTGTTGTGTTGTGTTGTGTGTGTGTAAAGTGTGAAAGTTGGTTTTTGGTACCTCTTATTGTTTTTTATACTTTGTTAATTATTTTTATTATTTATTGTTATTGGCCATGCCTACCCAGTCATCTGACCACCAAGCCATGCCCACCAATTAAGCCACACCCACAGAACCAGTAGGGAAAATTTTTAGATTTCACCCCTGGGATGGATCTCTAGTCTTTTAAGTTTGTTGTTTACAAAATTATAGAAAGCATGATTAGATTTTGTGCGGAGAAGGTTTTCTTCTTGTTTGATGTGGTAATTGGTGCATTCAATTTTTATTTGGTGGCATATATTTTTGTAGCGGCTTTTAAAGCTAGTTACATAGCCAGTTTTGGTTTTCGCCAGAGGGATTTTTTTTGGGATTGGAGCTTTCTTATTAATATGGGTAATTTGTTTTCCTGGTTTTGGTGCTGATATGTGGTACATATAGTTTGATAACTCTATTGACTTTAAGCAAGAAAATATTATATAGTCTTTGGCAGTGATACCGTTAGAGAATAGAATTTGCCAGTCAAGACATGAGAGGTCGGTGTCTATGAGATCATAGCTGGCTTTTTTGAAGTTGTAGTTTGGTATCCCATTATTATGGAGATTTTTGTAAGGGCATATATTGAGACAAAAGTCTATCATGCTGTGGTCACTGTTGGAAAAGGGTTCTTTTATTTGTAATCCATAAATTGAGTTTAAGTTGTTGCAGAAGATGAAGTCAAGGCAGTTGTTTAGTGTTTTTAGTTACTAAACCTAGATTTGTAACAGCATTGTATAGGGTTGTATGGATGGGTTCATTTGTACATTCATTTATTTTCCAATTAATAAGAGGTAGGTTGAGGTCACCCAGAAAGATGAGAAGATAAGGGCATGAGGCTACCCATGTTAATAGTGTGGTTAACTTGTTCGCATGTGCGATGTCGTAGTCGAGGGCTCTGTAACATAGTAAGAAATGAAGCGTAATGTTAAAGGACAGTTCGCAGACGATAGTTTCTGGAAGAGCTTTATGTATATGTATAACTTGAATATTTTTTAGTGATTTTTTGTAAAAGATAGCTACCCCACCTCCTCTGAGTTTTACGTTCCGACCGGAAAACATGATATTCTCTTACTGAGATGATGGACTCAGGGAGGGATGAGTTTAGCCATGTTTCACAGACAAATATAATGTCAAATGTACCAGTATTTAATAAGAGGAGAAATTCGGGCATTTGGTTTATGATGCTTCTTGCATTTATTAGTTTGCATTTAAGTTCATAGTGGTTGGTATTGAGGAAACAAGGGGTGTGCGTACCTAGTTTTGGATGATGGCTGGTCGAAAGTTCTGTATGAGGGATGGTTGGATATTTTGGATGATGGAGGGTTGGATGTTGGGCAATTGATTGTAGGTTTCACTTTTTATGCAGTCAGTGTGGTAGTCAATGTATAGGTTAGATTCACCTTCGTCTTGGCATCTTTTGAGTTCTGTGCGGAGTTCACAGGAGCGGATCCGTTGTAGTAAGGATAGGTCAGGCTGTGATTGAAGTTTGCTGTGGTTGGGGTTGGTTCTGGCAATTGAATTTATAGTATAAATGAACTTTCATTTGCTGGTCTCATTTTTGCAAATGACTCTACAGAATCTTGGGGCCACTGAACCACCACTGTTCTTGTACTCTGGGCCATCTCTAGAGACTTTGATGATTTTGTCAGGGGAGACGGTGGGTGTATTATAGCTTCTAATGATGTTACGAACCTTAGTGATATCTGGTTCACTGGTGTCAAATAAAATAGCATTTTGACGTTTTTGTTCTCTCTCAATGGTATCTTTGTACAATACCTGTACAATTAGCACAGGGGCCCCCCAAGGCTGTACAAGCTGTACAATTAGCACAGGGGCCCCCCAAGGCTGTGTGCTCTCCCCACTTCTCTTCTCTCTGTATACCAATGACTGCATCTCCAATGATTCATCTGTTAAGCTACTGAAGTTCGCAGATGACACAACAGTGATTGGTCTCATTCGAGACAATGACGAATCTGCATATAGACGAGAGGTCGAACGACTAGCCTTGTGGTGCAACCAAAACAATCTGGAATTGAACACACTCAAAACCGTAGAAATGGTGGTAGACTTTAGGAGAAACCCTTCCATACTTCCACCTCTCACAATACTTGACAACACAGTATCAACAGTAGAAACCTTCAAATTTCTAGGTTCTATCATATCGCAAGATCTAAAATGGACAGCTAACATCAAAAACTTCATTAAAAAAGGACAACAAAGAATGTTCTTTCTGTGCCAACTCAGTAAGCTCAAACTGCCCAAGGAGCTGCTGATTCAGTTCTACAGAGGAATTATTGAGTCTGTCATTTGCACCTCTATAACTGTCTGGTTCGGTTCTGCAACCCAACAAGAAAAACACAGACTTCAGAGGATAATTAGAACTGCAGAAAAAATAATTGCTACCAACCTGCCTTCCATTGAGGACCTGTATACTGCACGAATCAAGAAGAGGGCCGTGAAAATATTTGCAGATCCCTCGCATCCTGGACATAAACTGTTTCAACTCCTACCCTCAAAAGCAGCTATAGAGCACTGCACACCACAATAACTAGACACAAGAACAGTTTTTTCCCGAAGGCCATCACTCTGCTAAACAAATAATTCCATCAACACTGTCAGACTATTTACTGAATCTGCACTACTATTAATCGTCTCATAGTTCCCATCACCAATCTCTTTCCACTTATGACTGTATGACTATAACTTGTTGCTGGCAATCCTTATGATTTATATTGATATATTGACCATCAATTGTGTTGTAAATGTTGTACCTTGATGAACGTATCTTTTCTTTTATGTACACTGAGAGCATATGCACCAAGACAAATTCCTTGTGTGTCCAATCACACTTGGCCAATAAAATTCTATTCTATTCTATTCTATTGACGAATATGGCTAAGTTGTTTGGTTGGTTGGCAAATATTTATTACAACCTACCTCCTATTGTTCCCATTGTTGTTTTTCTTTCACTCCTTCAACATTGACCAGCAGGGGGCTTCATTTAACCATATTAAAAATGTGCCCAACTCCGTAATACACTTGGTTTTCAAACTGTCTCAGAGGATAGAGTTGTATGATAAGATGGTGAGCTTCTTGGAATTTGCAGATACCAGGTAAAATTCTGAGAAAGACAGATGTGATCTCTCACATACAGTGACCACTGACCATGTTTAAACAATATTCCAGGCCATAAACTATGGCTTAATATGCCATATTGGTTGTATTCAAGTTAATAAGGCTTAATTGAGCAAATATCATGATGATTTAATATGATATGATTTAAGCATTTGTTTGATTTAGACTTACTTAGCATTTATAGTTGTAAACTATAATTGTTAATGTGTTGTGATTTTTTTGCCAATTCATTCCTGTATAAGCTGTTACAATGAAGTGCAGCTGCACACAAACCAAGTGAATTTTTAGTATTAATGAGCGAAGCCATCTAAATGTCAGGCTGTTTGGATTTTCCAGTATAATGGTAGCTCGATACTTGGCTGTTTCAAAGCCCACTGAATTTGGTACTTAATGCATTTTGATGCAAAAATGTTGTCGTGTTACTTGTTTATGTGGTTCTCAACATGCTGCGATAGGAAGAGGGATGGTTGTGGAAAATGGACAGGAAGTTGGCCATGCTGGGAAGTTTGCTGCAAAAGGAAGAGGGAGATGGCTGCAGAGGAAACTTCAATGACTGCAGAGCAAGGACAAGAAGATGGCCATGTTGGGAAGGTCACTGACATAGGAAAAGAGACAGACAGAAAGTCCTTCCCAGCTGAAACAAAGAGTCATGTGGTTTGTTTGGCATTCATTGTTTTTAGTACTCGTCACGCCTCCCGGAATCAATTAATGATGTGTACTGAAGTATCATTGTATAAGAACCAATATATTTTGGATCTTCCAGGCTGTAACTAGAGTCATGCCATGGAGATGGCTTTGATGGAAATATTCAGAAGTTGTTACAAAAACAGTCATCATTTCTTTCGCCATGGAAAGGCAATAGTATTACCAATAGACAGAGATTCAAATTGGCTTTTCCCTGACTTACAGGGAAAAGGGAGAAAAATATAATCAGATCTGAAAGATTTTGTTAATAGAGCCTGCTCTATAAATCAAACTTCTAGCCTTCTTCTGAAGCCTGTTCCCTAATCTGAGCAGCCTTGAAGCACTGACACATTATTGTACAAAGCCATCCTTTAAACATATTTGCTGAATAACCCACAATGGTCTGGGTTCACGAAACAGGCTAAGGCAAAATCAAACCTCATTATGAAATTCAATAGCATATGAACTTCATCTATAAAAGTAGTAAAATCAAAAAGTTGCAGATCAGTGCATCCAGAAGATAAGATAAGCAGAAAGATGATTCTGATGAGATTGCTTGACTTCCTCTTCACTATGGATCCAATTTGCACTTCATAGCAGCAAAACACTTACCTAGACAAAGATGAGCAACAAACTGGTCTATGCTTGACTTTTCTACTTGTTGGAGTCAGAATATTAGCCAGGCTGAGTAGGATAAAGAAGACTCCCAGCTGGAGAAGAATAACATTGCAATGAGAACTGGGAAAATTACATATTGGATTAGTTTATCTGTTTCACTGCATAACAGACTGACAGGAATTCATAACCAATTTTGTCATTGCTATGTAGGGGAGATGTAGCTGTAATTTCCTTCTGGGTGGAGATTCTTTAACCTCATTCCCTGACTGAAAAACTAACTCAATATCAATAGGAACCAAAAACAAGGATTCCACAAGCTTATCCTAAGATCAGGAACAATAAGCAATTTTTAATGATTGTTGGAATACATACAGTGGGAAAAGATGTTTATCTCAGTAATCCAGCAAGCAATAATTAAGGCATTGCTCAACCAAGGTGTAACACTGCTTACATAAACTTACTACAATCGATATATGAAAAAATCAATATATAAGAAAACAATGGCAACAATTTGCCTTAATGATCTTAAGGTGGAAATCAACATAGAAAAAGTTATATAGCAAGGCAATACAATATTACTTATCCTTTGTCAGCCTGCCTTGAAGAAGTATTTTGCAAACTAGACTGGGCAAAAGATGGAATAAAGATCAATGGCATCGATTTAAATCACTTAAGATTTGCAGATGATGTTGTTTGTTCTCTTTTCCCAAGACCCAGAAGAGCTGCAAAGACACATACAAGAGGTACACAAAGCAGGAGAACCATTTGGCTTAAAAATAAACCTGGTTATTTTTAATAAATTCACCAAAGAAAAGAAAAGTTTTATACCTGGAGAAGAACTAGACATAGTAGACCACTACATATACCTTGGCCAATGGATCTCAATGGAAAGTGATATAATAAAGGAAATTGAACGGCATGTTAAATATAGTTGGCAGGCATTTGCAAGCTAAGCATAATTTTCAAGAACAAGCTCCCCCTATGCCTGAAGAGAAACATTTTTGATCAGTGTATGTTACCTGCTCTAACATATGCTGGTAAAATATGTACACTAACCCCACAATTGATACAAAAGCTATGAGTGGCACAAAGAGCCATGGAAAGCTATATGCTCGGCATTATAAGACAAGATAAAAAGACCTGCACATGGATTAGAGAACAAACAAAAGTATACAATATCATAAAAAGAATAAAAGAATCACATAGCAAGAAGAACTGATGGCAGGTGGACCAAGGCAGTCATAGAATGGATCCCATTTAATAAAAAGCATCCATGAAAGAGACCTAAAACAAAATGGATCAACAATATCAACAAGTATTGTGGGCCCAATTGACAAAACAAAGCTCAGGACCGTATTGGTTGGAAATATGTGGAAGGGGCCTTCATCCTTCATTGGATAGACAATGCTAAAGTGATGATGATTGCTGGAGGGATGTCACTTCCAGGGGCAGGTGCTGTAACTGAAAAGGTCTTGCAAGATGTTACTATTTAATTGACAGAGTCTAGAGCATGCTCACCAAAAAGGCATATCTATTTTCTCCATCTGCTCCAGGGGTGAAATATTACTGGTTTGGATGGGTTCGGGGAACTAGTAGTAATAAATGCTACCAGTTTGGGTGAACCGGTAGTAAAAAAAATGCTACCGGTTCAGACCAACCGGTATTTCTGACAGTCAGCTGTGCTGTGTGATTTATATTTGCTAGAAAGCAGGAAATCCTGCTTTCTAGTAAATCTAAATTGTGCGGCATAGCTGTTCCCCACCTTGCTGTTCTTACCTTAGAAAAGTCTTCTTAATCCTCCTTTTTCTGCGGTATGCAGTAGCGCTTGCGGTGCGCCTGCATGCAAAGCATGCATTTGATGCGCACCATGCATGCACACATGCAGCGAACCAGTAGCGAAGCGAACCGGACCAGTAGCAGACTTCGGAGCATTTCACCACTGATCTGCTCACCTTCATGTTGTCCTTCCCACCCCCTTGGAAGCCACTGATTCACACACACACACACACACACACACAAGTTTACACTGTAGAATGTGAATTTTCTAAATCTGGTATCTTCCAGATGGGCTGGCTTACTTCTACTTCTATATTCTCAGTTAAGATATTGTATGGGAATTGCAAATTAACAGGGAAGGTTGGTATAGGCGGGGACTGCAGCTCCTGGGGAGAGGAGGCAGTTTAGATATATAATTATATTGGCAGGTAGGATTCATATAACACTGGGCATTATATAGTATGATCATGTCAATTTAGTCAATACTCAAAATATAAAAGTGATGTTCCCTCTAATTTCTGATGTGCTACATACAGAGAAAAAAAATTTTCTCCGGCTTTTCAAAAATTAAAAACAATTTATGCACCATAGTACAAATAAGTTTATTGAAAGTAAATGTTACAGTCACATGTTTACATATTTTTATAATTATAGATAATATTTGATGAGCCTGGAATCTTGGATTACTCTTGGTTGTTGAGTGAAACAACTGTTAAACAAGACTTACATTATATGCTTGCTTTTCTTAACAATTGCAATCCTGACGTTCCTGGTTGCAATCATCAAACAATCATGAGGATCCTTAAATAGATGGAGTCCCAAGTGAGGAGTGTGAGATACCTTGAAGGGAAGGCCCTGGGAGGTTCACGGGTTGAAAATCCTTTCTGCTGATATCCATGCAGGATTTTTAGCCCTTGAAGCAGGCCTATCAAACTGGTGGCCCACGGGCCAGATACATCATGCCCAAGCCATGCCCAACCCGACTCTCCAAAGGCAAAAAAATGTTGCGAAAACATGATGCAAAAACATGATGCAATCAAGTTTGACACCCCTGCCTTAAAGGGATAGGCAGTCATGCAGGGCCTGTGCTGGACCTCCCAGGACCTCCACCACCAAAATGCGGCACCCCACACTACTTAATTTATTGTGCTGTTTCTCCATTATTTGCTTGGATTTCAGTTCCCTCTCATCTCTAGGGGCTGGCTGAAAGAGCTGCCTGCTAAATGATGTCATGTGCTTTGAGCTCAAATCATCAAGATAGACATCCCTCTTTCATTATTTCCCCATATTTTTCTTTTCTGGATGTGTTCTGAACATGTTTAGCCTTAGTTATTAATTTAAAAAGTGAATTGCTTATTAACAACAGTGCACAGATATTACTGAATCACTTTTTATTAAAAGAGGAGGAGGAGGAGGAGGATCAGGATCAAAGGAGCCTGCAATGAGCCACTTCTCAGTACAAAGCAGGCCAGTGACATTGCAGGAGGCTCTGGGGTCAGGCCTCATATGACTCTAGCAGGATCCAATTGAGAACTACAAGGCTAAAAGAAAACTGCTTGTCTACTGCCCTGGGAAAAAGCTGGGGCAGAGCAACTATTACATTTAAGCCAAAGCAGCGGCCTTGTGCAATTTCATGATGTCTAAAGTATTATTTTGGAATAACTTAATTTTGTGCCATTCAATTTTTATCATGTTTATCCCTTTTTGCTGGGAATACTGAACACGAAATACAATAAAGAAATATTTAATTTTACATATAATAACAGCTGCCAGAATAGCCTATGCACAGAAGTGGAAAAATGAGAATATACCAATGGAATAGGAAGTGATAAGGAAAATTTTGGACTGTGCTGAGATGAATAAATTAACAAAGGAGTTAAAAGAAAAAGAAGATTCGGAATATTATTGAGTGTGGAACAAATTGGCTAGAGATCAGAAATAGTAAATGAGGAAAAAGGGGAAAAACTCATATACACATATATTAAAAAAAAGGCAATGTATGAAAGAAAATGAATTGTCATAAGGATAGATAGGATAGAAGCTATATAGAAACAAGGAATAATGGGACAAAAAAGACAAGTATAATTAATTTAAATTAAATGATAGGGGGAAAAAGAATGTAAATACTAGAAGAATAGTGAAACGAAGCTGATGTAAAGAAGGAGTAGATGTTTTATGTCAATGTATGTTATGTCTTATTGGTTTTCTGTTTTCTTTTGTTAAAAAATAAAAAATATTAATACAAATTTTTTTTATCATGTATATTTTACAAATAATGTGGAAGGGAACATAACATGGGAGAGTCAGTATTAGTGTAAAATTGTACCAAAGCAACTCTGAATCAGCATCTCTTTCTTCCACCATCATGTCCTATAAAAACTTGTGGGACAATGTTCACACAGCTCCCCACAAGTCCTTTAGAACAAAAGAAGTTGGACTTGTAGAAACGCTGGAAAGCACAATGCTCTATTATGTGACCCACTGCTAAAGGTTGGTGTTCTTAGGTCATGATTGCCAAACAATTCCCAATCCATATCATCCTTAGCCATCTAACTAATGAAAAGGAGACCCTTGATATATTGATGCCTCCCCACCATTGTCTGGTTATGAATCAAGATTAGAGGAAGTTATGTTTCACTTTTATTTATTTATTTATTTATTTTTATTTATTATTCGTACTTTTATACCGCCCTATCTCCCTAGGGACTCAGGGCGGTTTACAGCCACTTAAAAAACATATATATGTACAAGATAAAAACATTAAATTAAAAAACTTATTACATAGGCCGAATATTTAAAATAGAGCTATGAATAATAAAACCCCATTTAAAACCAAATTTAAAATTTAAACATTTAAAATTTAAAATTCTAGTCCAGTCCTGCGCAGATAAATAGATGTGTCTTAAGCTCACGGCGGAAGGTTCGAAGGTCAGGAAGTTGGCGAAGTCCTGGGGGAAGCTCGTTCCAGAGAGTGGGGGCCCCCACAGAAAAGGCCCTTCCCCTGGGTGTTGCCAGTAGGCACTGCCTGGCCGACGGCACCCTAAGAAGTCCCTCTCTGTGAGAGCGCACGGGTCGGTGAGAGGCATTCGGTGGCAGCAGACGGTCCCGTAAGTAGCCCGGCTCTATGCCATGGAGCGCTTTGAAGATCATTACCAAAACCTTGAAGCGCACCCGGAAGGCCACAGGCAGCCAGTGCAGTCTGCGCAGGAGAGGTGTTACGTGGGAGCCACGAGGGGCTCCCTCTATCACCCGCGCAGCCGCACTCTGAACTACCTGGAGTCTCCGGGTGCTCCTCAAGGGGAGCCCCATGTAGAGAGCATTGCAGTAATCCAGACGAGATGTCACGAGAGCATGAGTGACCGTGCATAGGGCATCCCGGTCTAGAAAGGGGCGCAACTGGCGAACCAGGCAAACCTGGTAAAAAGCTCTCCTGGAGACGGCCGTCAAATGGTCTTCGAAAGACAGCCGTCCATCCAGGAGGATGCCCAAGTTGTGCACCCTCTCCATTGGGGCCAATGACTCGCCCCCAACAGTCAGCCGCGGCTGCAGCTGACTGTACCGGGAAGCCGGCATCCACAGCCACTCCGTCTTGGAGGGATTGAGCTTGAGCCTGTTTCCCCCATCCAGACCCGTACGGCTTCCAGACACCGGGACAACACCTCGATAGCTTCGTTGGGGTGGTCCGGTGTGGAAAAGTACAGCTGAGTGTCATCAGCGTACAGCTGGTACCTCACACCGAAACCACTGATGATCTCACCCAGCGGCTTCATATAGATGTTGAACAAGAGGGGCGAGAGAATCGACCCCTGAGGCACCCCACAAGTGAGGCGTCTCGGGGCCGACCTCTGCCCCCCCGTCAACACCGTCTGCGACCGATCGGAGAGATAGGAGGAGAACCACCGATAAATGGTGCCTCCCACTCCCAATCCCTCCAACCGGTGCAGCAGGATATCATGGTCGATGGTATCAAAAGCCGCTGAGAGGTCTAATAGGACCAAGGCAGAGGAATAATCCCTATCCCTGGCCCTCCAGAGATCATCCACAACGCGACCAAAGCCGTCTCAGTGCTGTAACCGGGCCGAAAACCGGACTGGAACGGGTCTAGATAGACGGTTTCCTCCAGGTACTGGGGTAGCTGACATGCCACCACACTCTCTACAACCTTCGCCGCGAAGCGAAGGTTGGAGACCGGACGATAATTACCTAAAACAGCTGGGTCCAGGGAAGGCTTCTTGAGGAGAAGCCTCACCACCGCCTCCTTCAAGGCGGCCGGAAAGACCCCCTTCAACAAGGAAGCATTCGTAATCCCCTGGAGCCAGCCTCGTGTCACCTCCTGTGCGGCCAGCACCAACCAGGAGGGACACGGGTCCAGTAAACATGTGGTGGCGTTCAACCTACCCAGCAACCTGTCCACGTCCTCGGGAGCCACAGGGTCAAACTCATCCCAAATAGTCTCAACAAGACGGCTCTCTGACATCCCACCCGGATCTACCCAATTTTGGTCCAAGCCGTCCCGAAGCTGAACGATTTTGTCGTATAGATAACCACTAAACTCCTCAGCACGTCCCTGCAGCGGGTCATCCCACTCCCCCTGTTGAAGGAGAGAGCGAGTAACCCGAAACAGGGCGGCCGGGCGGTTATCTGCCGACGCAATGAGGGAGGAGACGTAGCAACGTCTCACTTCCCTCATTGCCACTAGGTAGGTCCTAGTATAGGACCTAACTAGTGTCCGATCAGCCTCCGAACGACTGGACCTCCAGGAACTCTCTAGGCGTCTTTTCCGGCGTTTCATCCCCCTCAGCTCCTCGGAGAACCAGGGAGCTGGTTGGGACCTACGCCGGGTCAGAGGCCGCATAGGCACGACACGGTCCAAGGCCCCCGCCGTGGCCCGTTCCCAAGCCGCGACAAGTTCCTCGGCCGTGCCGTGAGCCAGACCCTCAGGAAACGGCCCAAGCTCCGTCTGGAACCTCTCCGGGTCCATCAGGCACCTGGGACGGAACCAACGTATTGGTTCCATCTCCCTGTGGTGTTGAGTGGTGGTCAGAAAGTCCAGGCGAAGGAGAGAGTGATCTGACCATGACAAAGGTTCGATGACTAAATCCCTCAAATCCAGATCCTTCAACCACTGACCAGAGATGAAAATCAAATCCAGGGTGCCACCCCCACTGTGAGTGGGGCCATCAACTACTTGAGTCAGGTCCAAGGCCGTCATGGAAGCCGTGAACTCTCGAGCAACTGAAGATGACATGCCGGTCGATGGCAAGTTGAAATCCCCCATGACAATAAGTCTAGGGGTCTCAACTGCCAACCCAGCAAGCACCTCCAGGAGCTCAGGCAGGGCAGCTGTCACACAGCAAGGAGCCAGGTACATGATAAACAAGCCCATCTGACACCTATGGCCCCACCTCACAAAGAGGGATTCACACCCGGCCATCTGAGGTACAGTGGTCTCCCTCGGCTCTAGACTCTCCCTAATCACAACCGCCACCCCCCCACCCCTACCCTGGGCCCTCGGCTGATGGAATGCCCGGAAACCCGGTGGGCACATCTCAACAAGGGGCACGCCCCCTTCTGCGCCCAACCAGGTTTCCGTAATGCCCATAAGGTCCGTGGCACCCCCCCTGGATAAGATCATATATTAGGGGGGGCCTTATTGACCACGGACCATGCGTTGTACAACATCAGCCAAAGGCTCAGGTTCTGAGGGTCTCGACCATCCAGGGAACGGGAAAAGTCTGAGGGATCGGAACGCGCAATCGCCTTTAAACATCGAGCGCGTGTCCCTGAGAAACGATGTGATCCCTCGCTTCCGCCATATCTGCCCCTCCCACTTACCGTACAAATAGAACTACCCTCACCAAAAGGAATGCAATCTTCCCCCGTAACCTTCGAACCTGTTAAGTGAACGCCGCGAGCACGCGCAGGAACTGGATCCCCCACCGACCGGCTACCCCCACCTGCCCTTGCCCTCCCACCCCTTAAAAATTCCCTATCTAAAAAATTCCCTATCTAAAAAACCCCAAAGGCTCTTCCTTCTTCTCTATGGGTCCCAAGACCCGTCATTGAGGCCGGCCCTTGGTAATAAAATGGGCCATTCCTGCGAGGCAGGGGCACCTCGCAGGCGCAAGAGTTCCTGTACCGAATAGTGTATACAAATCGTAAAAAATAACACATCGCTAGGAGATAGAAGTCGACGGGAGATGATAATTGTCCCAGGATGGCAGGGTATTATACAATAGTTCCTCAAATGGATGCCCATCGACCGATGACTCATCAAATGGTGGCTGGCACATGATGACAAATAAGATAAAGATGGAAAAGATGGAAAAATAGCTCAGTCCTAAAATCCATAAAAAGTGAGGTAGGTGAGTCTTCTATCACCGCCAGCAATGTCTACAGCTGTTTCTGGATAAGTCCCCCAGCAGATCCCAAACCAGGCCTCTTCCACCACAGTTCCAAGGAACAATCCTGGCCAGAATCCTGAAAGGCCATATAAGTGCCGATGACAATGCACATTAATAATGGGAAGAAGCGGGCCCACAAAGGCCAGGACACCTCCAATATCCACCGCACCAATCCCCTCCGCCAAGATGGTCCAAGGCTGAAGATCTCTCCAAGCAGACCCCACGCTCCAATTAATCCAAATACTGGCCATAGGCCAAAGGCCTGACCACTCCTCAAGTCCGGGGCCTTTCCCAGGAACCGGGCCAGGCACCTCTGGAGCAGCCGGCATGATGTAACAGGCCGCAGATCCCAAACGCGGCAGGAGCGGGGTAAAATGACCTCAAGGAGAGACCCATATAGGGAGGGCGGTGGAGGAGCCAGAAACAACCCTCAACCCCCATCGCCCCAAAAAAACAGGCTGGGGGGAGGTCAACACACTAAGGATAGTCCAATGCGGAACAACAGAAGAACAAGCCGCGGTCTCGTTATCGGCGACGAGCCGCGGCCTCACCTCGCGTCCAGGGAAATGGCCGCCGTCCGCCACTCACCCTCGCCCACCCGGCCTCGTTCTCGACAGCCGTGACACCGAGAAGGCCCGCAGACCTCTCCCACGGCTGCCGAGAGAGTGGTAAAGCGGGCCGGGGGGTGCAAGCAGCTCGGCTGGCTGCCTGGACGCTGCCATCCAACGCGGAACATCCCGTCGGCGGCTCCGATCTCCTAGCAAGCCGCCATCTTGCGCATGCGCAGAGCCTCAATTTTAACTTAATAATAACAGAGTTGGAAGGGACCTTGGGGGGTCTTCTAGTCCAACCCCCTGCCCAGGCAGGAAATCCTACACCATTTCAGACAAATTGTTATCCAACATTTTCTTAAAAATTTCCAATGTTGGAGCATTCACAACTTCTCCAGGCAAGTTGTCCCACTGATTAATTGTTCTAACTATCAGGAAATTTCTCCTTAGTTCTAAGTTGCTTCTCTCCTTGATTAGTTTCCACCCATTGCTTCCTGTTCCACCCTCAGGTGTTTTGGAGAATAGTTTGACTCCCTCTTCTTTGTGGCAACCCCTGAGATATTGGAACACTGCTATCATGTCTTCCCTAGTCCTTCTTTTCATTGAACTAGATATACCGAGTTCCTGCAACCGTTCTTCTTATGTTTTAGCCTCCAGTCCCCCTAATCATCTTTGTACTCTTCTCTGCACTCTTTCTAGAGTCTCAACATCTTTTTTACATTGTGGCAACCAAAACTGAATGCAATATTCCAAGTGTGGCCTTATCAAGGCATTATAAAGTGGTATTAACACTTCACATGTTCTTGATTCTATCCCTCTGTTTAGGCAGCCCAGAATTGTGTTGGCTTTTTTGGCAGCTGCTGCACACTGCTGGCTCATATCTAAATGGTTGTCCACTAGGACTCCAAGATTCCTCTCACAGTTACTACCATTGAGCAAGGTACCACATATACGGTACCTGTGCATTATTTTTTATTTATTTATTTATTTTTGCCTAAATGTAGAATCTTACTTTTTTCACTGTTGAATTTCATTTTGTTAGATAGCACCCAATGTTCAAGTTTGTCAAGATCCTTCTGTATCCTGAGCCTATCTTCTGGAGTGTTGGCTATTCCTGCCAGCTTGGTGTCATCTGCAAATTTGATGAGTTCCCCATCTATCCCCTTGTCCAAGTCATTGATGGAGATGCCTAAAATGGAGCCTTGGGGTACTCCCAAGTGAGATCTTCCTTTACAAAGTGACCTAGTTATATAGTGGTACCTCAGTACTCATTGTTAATTGGTTCCAGGAGTACCAAAAATGATCAGTACTAAACAAATTTTTCTCATAAGGAATAATGTAGCAGCTGACACCTACAAATTCTAAATTCTGTGTTGAGTACCAAACAAACTATGAACACCAGGATAAAATTTTCGCATCAAAATGCATTGAATACCAAATTCAATGCATTTCAAAGCAGTTGAGTATTAAGATACAGTATATGAGTATATGATTTGTGCTTCAGATCTAACAGACAGGAGGAGGTACTACAATGTTAAAGGTTCATTGAGATGTGTGTGTTGCACAATCCAGACCAGTCAGCAGCAAAACTATTATATATATATATATACACACACACACACTTTATATGTATATATGTTATATACAATAACATTTGGATCTACATTTATTCATATTTAGAATAGATCCATTATAATCAATATGAAATGTTTTAGTTTTTAACTAGGTTAAATCTTTTTAAGTTCAAAAGGTCTATTTCATGTCTGAATTTGTATAGAAAAAAAAAATTCTAGCAGGGTGTGCCAATTAAAACCAAGCATTAGCAACTATACCCAAGCCATGTTACTGTCAACTAAAAAAGCAATTAATCTTGTTTATTATTGTTATGAACTCTCCTAGATTTATATTCCCCTTGTTTTTTATTTACAGAATACAGTATGATACATATAAATTTTATTATATATTTTTTTCATTTTAAATATAGTCAAAATGTTTTAAAAAGCAATTCTAGTCAAACTTCAATGGCTGGTTTTAGTTGGTATTAAAGACATATTGTACTGTATAGATGTCTGAAGATTTAAACAAAATGGTTGCACCAATTTTGTTGCTCTAATTAGAACATTTGAGGGGCATAAAAAATCAATTTGTTTAGTATAGTGGTTAAAGGCACCAGGTTAAAAATTAACAAACACTGAATTCTAATCCTGCTTTAGGCAAGAAATGACTGGCTAACTTTGGTCAATCATTCACTCTCAGCTGTAGGAAAAAGGCAATGGCAAGCCACTTTAGAAAATATTACCAAGAAAACTATATGGATTAATCCAGTTAGTTATAGGTAGACAATACTAACTTGCGCACCCACGTACAAAGTCAATTTGAAATTGGGAGTATCCCTACATACATTCAACACGCATCTCAAGTTCAAAGCCCAGGGTAGGACCACACCAGTCTGTACATCTAAGTATCAAAGCCCACTTGTCATTATACTGGTATACTATACACTGGTATACTGGTCAAATTACTACTCTACTGGTAGATCCCCTAACAATGTAGGATACCTTCAACCATTGTTTGTGGGTTGAATGACAAAACTACTTCCCCCAGTTACCATTTGTGTTTATTCATGACCTGGCTCAGGAAATTGGACCAGGAAAATTCTTCTAACAGTTTGGCAAATTAAGTCCAAGCATTCCCTCCATTCAATCAAAACCATATTCTGGTTGTTTCTCGATAATCCTATGTTTAGCCGCTATTTTACTGTTTAAGTTACCTTAACCTTTAGAAGAAAGAAAGAATACAAACGTTTTGAGCAAACCCATAATTTGCCAGATGGCAAGGAAATACACTACCAATACTTAAGAGGATCGCATATTTTTCTCCCAAGTGGGGCGGCCAGCTGCTTTCTATCCCGCTCCGCTCCGTAGCGGAGCAACTAGCTAACGCCCCCTCACCCCAAAAGCCTGGCCTATAAGGGGCTGGGTGTTTGTCCTCTCCTTTCCTCGGATGTGATCGTTACGTAATTGCAAGAGAATTCCGCCAGAGGACGGTATATCTGGGCCTCCCCAGCGCGAGGGGTTTTAGCGCAATCCACTCCTGGGATAAATCCAGCCTGTACCTCCGCCTTAGCGTGACTCTTCTTGCCTCCCTCCCCACTTGCCAGTCTACCTCTTTCCCCAAAGGCCCCTCCTAATCTCTCGCTCCTCGCCGCGGGAGGCCCTAAGCTGGCTTTTCAGGCTCTTTCCTCAGCGCGCTCTGGCTCTCGGCTCTTTCAATGCCGTTCCCTGGCAGGAGACGTGTTGGACAAGTGGAGGGATCCGTCCCCCGCCAGCAAGGTCAAGGTGCGCTTAAAGGCAGCTTCTTCTCTTGACTGGGCGGCGGGCGCCGATGAGCCAGCTTTGAAGAAGCGCAGGAACAATACTAAGGTTTGTTCCCATCGCCACTACCAGCTTTTCTTCACTTTCACCCTCAAGTTAACCGGGAAAGGAGACCAGCCTCCTGGCCCCCATTATGGGCCACCAAGTTGTCTCCCCAGGATATTGTGCTGGCTTTCTGGGGAAAGTATTTTGCCCCTAGTTTTTTTTTTTAGCAGCGAGTACTGGTGGCTACCACCAGCCTTTTGTTCTCTGTACATTTGACAGCTGGCTAAAATCGCCTGACTTGGAAATAAGGCGTTGAGAAAACCTTGCTGGGAGAGCTCCTAAGTTTGCAATACAGGAAAAAGGTGCAGCCTTAGGAGACAGAGAGGGAGAGAGAGAGATGTTGTTTTTGACAGCCTCAAAGTCTTGGAAATCCTCTATCCCATATCTGGATTAAGGTTTTGCATGCTATGACTGAACCAGACAACAACTGAAAAGAACCATCCTCCAAATTTAACAATCCATGGTGGGTTTACTGTTTAATAAGAACAACAGTCACAACAATACAATCAAACTGTCTGCACCCCCCCCAATCCCATAATAACAAAAAGCTTCAGGAATCATCTTTGTTCTGTAGCTACCTATTAAGTCTATTGCAACAATCAGAAAAGTTGGTGGCACATTGAATTTGACACATGTCTAAAAGCATTCTACAATATTTTTGTGACATATTTCAGGTGTGAAAGGCTTCCCATATAGCAATCCATGTGCAAATAAACTTGTTAAACAGATTGCTATTTTCTGTGCCACAGTTTGGCATGAATGAGTTAGCCTGAGAGAGAGAGAGAGAGAGAGAGAAAGAGAGAGAGAGAGACCTCTGTAATCATCTTGTTTCCACTTACAACTTCTCTGGAGTTGACATTGCTCTCCTGGTAGAGGACATGATAACTCATCCTGACTGAGAAGAAGACACAAGATAAATCAGCACCCTCACACTGTCATATATCAAAAGGACAAGAATTTGCATTGTTGCTGCTCATTCAAGAATGGTGATATTTAATATTCGTATCCTTGTATATACGAATCCTGCAGCCTTAGAATGAAGAGGGTAAAAAGAAAGCAAAGTGTTGGGGAAATGCTGATTTTGAAGCAAGACAATAATAATAGTTATGGTTGTAATTTAAATGTTCAGTAGTATTGATAATTACATCTTAATAACAAGAAAATGTGAATATTCATTTTTTTTTTAGTTTACCTTCTTTCATTTCCAGAGTTTCCATGTAGATCAGAGATCCCAAAGGCTCCAAAAGCTTTAGCTATGGCTACCAAAATCAATCCAAAAACACTGTTTTTTTATATGATGGGAAAATATTAAACACAAGGAGAATAGCCATTTAATTAAAATGAAAATTAACCTTTGCCTTGGTTTCAGAATTCTTTGGAGTATTGTCTCCTATATGCCGTTTCACGCTCAACCCTCCTTCCCGCGTTTTCCTCCCCTCCTTATACAAATATTTATTTATTTATTTATTTGTCACAACAATATATATAAGCATCACACAAAAAGATTATATAGTATATAAACATATATATGAGGAAATATAAGGAAGTATAAGCATATACTTCCTTATATACATATATATACATATATATATATATATATATATATATATATATATATATATATATATATATGGAAAAAAAAAGAAAAACAATAGGACAGGAACGGTAGGCACGTTTGTGCTCTTATGCACGCCCCTTATGGTCCTCTTAGGAATGGGGTGAGGTCAATAATAGAAAGTTTTTGGTTAAAGCTTTTGGGATTTGGGAAGAGACCACAGAGTCAGGTAAAGTGTTCCAAGCACTGATGATTCTGTTACAGAAATCATATTTTCTGCAATCTAGATTAAAGCAGTTAACATTAAGTTTAAATCAATTGGTTGCTCTTGTATTATTGCAGTTAAAGCTGAAGTAGTCTTTAACAGGAAGGACATTACAATAGATGATTCTATGAGTTAAACTTAGGTCTTGTTGAAGGCGACGGAGTTCTAAATTTTCTAAGCCTAGGATTTCAAGTCTGGTGGGATAAGGTATTTTGTTGTTTTCAGAGGAGTGAAGAATTCTTGTAAAATATTTCTGGACACGTTCAATTGTATTGATGTCAGAAATGTGGCGAGGGTTCCAGACAGGCGAGCTGTATTCTAGAATTGGTCTAGCAAATGTTTTATATGCTCTGGTTAGTAGTGTAGTGTTTTTGGAAAAGAAGCTACGCAAGATTAGGTTTACAACTCTTAGAGCCTTTTTTGCTATGTAGTTGCAGTGGGCTTTGGCACTTAGATCATTTGATATGAAAACTCCAAGGTCTTTAACAGGGTGGAGGTCATCTGTAAGGTAATGTCCATCAAGTATGTACTTGATACTTAGTCCTTGATTTATGACCGCTTGGGATTAGAACTTCTATCATTAAGCAATGCAGTTGCAAAGTTAAGTCACACCTGATTTTAGAACCTATTTAGCCTCTGTTGTCAGGCAAATCACGTGGTTTGTTAATAAATTTGGATTCCCCTATTGTCATTTGCCATTGCTTGTCAGAAGCCCCCTGGGAAGGTTGCAAATAGTGATCATAAGACCCCCAGAATACTGCAATTGTTTTACGTGCATGTAGGTTTCCAAGGCCTGAATTTTGATCACATAATCGCAGGGATGATGTGATCATTAAACACCTGGTTGTAAGCAGGGATGAAATCTAATTTTTTTGCTACCAGTTCTGTGGGTGTGGCTTGGTGGGTGTGACTTGGTTGGGAGTCATGTGACTGGGTAGGCGTGGCTATGTAACTATGTGACTGGGGGATCAAAAGACAGAAACTCACTAACAATATCCTGCTGGAGCAGGATTGGACTAAATGACCTCCAAGTCCCTTCCAGCCCTGGATTATCCTCTGAAGTTGCGTCTAGTGCCAGATTTGTAGTCCTTCCTTCCTCTCCTTTTTCTTCCCTCCCTCCCTGCCTCTTTCTTTCTTTCTTTCTTTTTTTCTTTCTTTCTTCCTTCCTTCCTTTCCTCCTCCCTCCCTCCCTCTCTCTCAAATGAACCTCCCACCCCCCTTTTTTTGTCTAGCAGGCTTCAGCTTTTTTACCTTTTAAAAATGCTTTTAAAAGTAAAAAAAAAAGCCTCTGACGATCAGGCACCTCAGCTTGGATCATCAGAGCCTTGTTTTAACCCTTTAAAAGCATTTTTAACCACCTCTTCAGCCAAAGAGGTTGTTAAAAAAATGCTTTTAAAAGTTAAAAAAAGGTGTGGCTCAGCTGGGCATGGGTGGGGGCAGGGATTTTTGCTACCGGTTTGCTGAACCACTTGCCGCCATTGCTACCAGATCGGCTGATCCGGTCCGAACCGGGAGCATTTCACCCCTGGTTGTAAGTCATGGACTATCTGCATTGTGAGTCTTTTTCAGAACAAAATGTATA
This sequence comes from Ahaetulla prasina, assembly GCF_028640845.1. Lineage (NCBI taxonomy): Eukaryota > Metazoa > Chordata > Lepidosauria > Squamata > Colubridae > Ahaetulla > Ahaetulla prasina. Next base: position 49,271,926 of record NC_080542.1, on the reverse strand, counting down.
TTTAATTAAACCCATGATAAATATAATTATACCGGATATATTAATTTGCCATTTCTTCACTGAAACCTTTGTTAGTGGGATAAAAGCACTGACCAGTAGAGCTGGATAGGTAAGGAATGATTGGAAAACTTGTTCATTTTGGATTGCTATCAGCTTGGAGAGCAATTCATCTTTTCTTCAATTGTATGTGCAATTAAACAAAAAGAAGCAATTAAAACACTGAGCTGGATCCATGTGCACTAAGTAGGTAACTTCGTTAAGAAATTGGTTCCTTTGACCCTTCTTTCCCATGCAAGTTCCTTCAGTTCCATCGTTCCTTGCTAAATGAGATAAAATGGGAGGAAAATGTGGGAAAATCCACTTCAGTCAACATGAGCATAAAAATAGTTGAAAGTTGGAAGCAACTTATTATTCAGCATAAATGTTTATGAATACCTGGTGTGATGTGGTAGATCTATTATATTGTGGGAATGTATATCCTGTTTGGCTCCATTTATTTCCACCAATTTATAAATGAAGCATAATGAAAAGCAAACTCAGATGTCTACGCTTGGACTTTATTACCACTTAGAGGATGAAGGGAACACATGACACTGTAAACACAGAGGTGCCTGGTGAATTCTAGCAGCTGTAATTTAAAAAAAAACCTAGAGAACACAAGAGTAGGAACGCTGTATTTGGTTAGTACCTCTTCTGGGTGCTCTTCTATAATTCTACAAAGGCCATCTGAGCGCATCTGAGGTTCTTAAATTCAAATAATATTGGGTTGGTTTAGTATATCTTATGGATCCCTATTTGCTATGAATAGGGCAACCCCAATCTATGAATTATGAGAACTCTTGCTGTTGGTAAGAAACACTACAAATGTGAAATACATTAGATATTTCACATTTCGTAGTTATGTGATTTTCTACCCCAGCCCAGCTTCACTGGATTGATGATGCCAAGTATATAATGGTAGTTCAGCCTCTCTCATTGATTTCCATAGCAATGATCCTCTTTTTCTCCTTGGCGGGCAGCACTTAGTCAGGCCTTTTGTAGCTGGTTTTAATTAAAAGACTCTTAAGTGTGTGACAAAAGCAAAGCTGAAGGGGTATGTGCAGGAATAAAATATCAGGAGGAAGAGTCTTCTCTTCCTCTTGTAGCATGCAAGCACTAACACTCCCTCCCAAATCTCCAGGCATCAGTGCTAAAACCCTGTGCAAGAGAGAGCATTCTCAGACCTTTCAAGAATAATTTTATAAAGTGGACACTGTGAGTAGAGAGCCTGGCTATGTGGACCTGAAAAAGAAAGTAAAGAGGCTCCTCTTAACAGCCTAATCTAGGGGTTTCAAACTCGCGATGACACGTTATCACATGACATATCACAACTTCCCACCCCTTTGCTAAACGGGGTGGGCGTGGTCAGCATGTGACACATTGGGCCCGCTGGCAGAGTTTGACACCCCTGACCTAAACCATTGCTGCATAATTGAACAGCTATTTTATTGTGCAGGTATCTAGGCAGGAGGCCCTTTCAAAATAAGTTACTGCCATTAAAATGGCATATTGACTAGGAGCAATATACGAAACCACCTACATTAATATACAAGTTATATACAGTCTGGGTCCAATAACACCATAAAAATTTTACTGCATCACCTCTTGGAAAACAAAAACAAAAATATCAGCATTCTTCCTTTTCTCATTTCCTCTCTCTAATAATGGAGCTCATTTCCCTATATATTTCTTTTGTCTGTGGCATGATTTAGCAAAGTTAAGCATACTGAAGTTTGGCTAATCAAAATATGATTATGCATAACTATTTACTAGAATTTAAATATTACTCTAATCCAGGGGTGGGTTCCACTTACCTTTACTACTGGTTCTTATCGTGCCCGCGCGCACATGTGCAGAAGAGTTTTGATGTCATTTGGGTCAATGGGCGGAGCCTCCCACTGGTTTTACCGGTGGCAACCCAACCCTGCTCTAATCTTCAAGAGACTCTTAGGATTTGCCTGCCCTTTTACAGTCAGAAGGTTACAAACAAGCGGAAAACAATGCAAATTAACTTGCCATCTGCCGGCTCGTCATCAACAGTGGCTCGGGAGTTCATGGCTTCCATGACGGCCTTGGACCTGACTCAAGTAGTGGATGGCCCCACTCACATCGGGGGAGGCACACTGGACCTGATTTTCATCTCTGGTCAGTGGTTGAAGGATCTGGACTTGAGAGATATAGTCACAGAACCTTTGTCATGGTCAGATCACTTTCTCCTTCGCCTAGACTTTCTGACCGCTACCCAACACTGCAGGGAGACGGAACCATTACGTTGGTACCGTCCCAGGTGCCTGATGGACCCGGAGAGGTTCCGGACGGAGCTTGGGCCATTTCCTGAGGGTCTGGCTCACGGCACGGCAGAGGAACTAGCCGCAGCCTGGGAACGGGCTGCGGCTGGGGCTTTAGACCGTGTCGTGCCTCTGCGGCCTCTGACCCGGCGCAGATCCCAACCGGCTCCTTGGTTCTCCGAGGAGCTGAGGGGGATGAAACGCCGGAGAAGACGTCTAGAGAGCTCTTGGAGGTCCAGCCATTCAGAGGCTGATCGGACACTAGGGCCTACCTAGTGGCACTGAGGGAAGCGAGGCGTTGCTACGCCTCCTCCCTCATTGCGTCGGCAGATAACTGCCCAGCTGCCCTGTTTCGGGTGACCCGCTCCCTCCTTCACCAGGGGGAGCGGGATGACCCGTTGCAGGGACGTGCTGAGGAGTTTAACGGTTATCTATACGATAAAATCGTTCAGCTTCGGGATGGTCTGGACCAAAATTGTGGCGATTCAGACGGGGCGTCCGAGGGCGGTCTTGGTGATATTGTTTGGGATGAGTTTGACCCTGTGGCTCCCGAGGACATGGACAGGTTGCTGGGTAGATTGAATGCCACCACGTGTTTACTGGACCCGTGCCCCTCCTGGCTGGTGCTGGCCACTCAGGAGGTGACACGAGGCTGGCTCCAGGCGATTACGAGCGCTTCCTTGTTGGAGGGAGTCTTTCCGGCCGCCTTGAAAGAGGCGGTGGTGAGGCCCCTCCTCAAGAAGCCTTCCCTGGACCCGGCTGTTTTAGGTAATTATCGTCCGGTCTCCAACCTTCACTTTGCGGCGAAGGTTGTAGAGAGTATGGTGGCATATCAGTTTCCCCTGCACCTGGAGGAAACTGTCTATCTAGACCCGTTCCAGTCTGGCTTCCGGCCCGGTTACAGCACTGAGACGGCTTTGGTTGCGTTGGTGGATGATCTCTGGAGGGCCAGGGATAGGGGTTGTTCCTCTGCCCTGGTCCTATTAGACCTCTCAGCGGCTTTTGATACCATCGACCATGGTATCCTGCTGCGCCGGTTGGAGGGATTGGGAGTGAGAGGCACCGTTTATCGGTGGTTCTCCTCCTATCTCTCCGACCGGTCGCAGACGGTGTTGACGGGGGGGGCAGAGGTCGACCCCGCGGCGCCTCACTTGTGGGGTGCCGCAGGGGTCGATTCTCTCGCCCCTTCTGTTCAACATCTATATGAAGCCGCTGGGTGAGATCATCAGTGGCTTCAGTGTGAGGTACCAGCTGTACGCTGATGACACCCAGCTGTACTTTTCACACGGGCCACCCCAATGAAGCTATCAAGTGCTGTCCCGGTGTTTGGAAGCCGTCTGGTCTGGATGGGGAGAAACAGGCTCAAGCTCAATCCCTCCAAGACAGAGTGGCTGTGGATGCGGCATCCCGGTACAGTCAGCTGAGTCCACGGCTGACTGTTGGGAGCGAGTCACTGGCCCCGATGGAGAGGTGCGCAACTTGGGCGTTCTCCTGGATGAGCGGCTGTCTTTTGAAGACCACCTGACGGCCGTCTCCAGGAGAGCTTTCCACCAGGTTGCCTGGTGCGCCAGTTGCGCCTTTCTAGACCGGGATGCCTCGTGCACAGTCACTCACGCCCTCGTGGCGTCTCGTCTGGATTACTGCAATGCTCTCTACATGGGGCTCCCTTGAGGGGCATCCGAGGCTTCAGTTAGTCAGAATGCGGCTGCGCGGGTGATAGAGGAGCCTCGTGGCTCCCGTGTGACACCTATCCTGCGCAGACTGCACTGGCTACCTGTGGCCTTCGGGTGCGCTTCAAGGTTTTGGTGACAATCTTTAAAGCGCTCCATGGCATAGGGCGGGTTACTTACGGGACCGCCTGCTGCTGCAGTACCTCTCACCGACCCGTCCGCTCTCACAGAGGGACTCCTCAGGGTGCCGTCGGCTAGGCAGTGCCGTCTGGCGACACCCAGGGAAGGGCCTTCTCTGTGGGGCTCCCACCCTCTGGAGCGAACTCCTCAGGACTTCGTCAACTTCCGGACCTCCGAACCTTTCGTCGCGAGCTCAAAACACACCTATTTATTTGCGCGGGGCTGGGTTAGTTTTTAAATTTATTGGTTTTAATGGGGTTCTTAGTATTTATATTGTTTTTATCAATCTGGCTATTGAATAAGTTTTTTATGTCTGATTTTAAATTGTATTTATATGTTTGTTTTTAATTGCCTGTGAACCGCCCTGAGTCCCTAGGGAGATAGGGCGGTATATAAATCTGAAAAATAAATAAATAAATAAATAAAATAAAATTACAATAACCCCAGGACTTGAGGAATGGTCAAAACCTTATATTAAAAAATCCAATTAAAATTGGGGAGGAGGCTTGTATGCTACACTCAAAATTCTTTGGAGAAAGCATATTTTAAAAACTTTTCCAAAAACAAACAGGATTCGGGACTCACCTAAGCTGAAGAGTATGTTTTTGATAAGAAGGTGATCTGCAACAGATAATGCTTGTTCTGTTATCCCATTGAAGTCAAAGAGTTTACAAATGACATTGCTGTAATGTCACACTTTTAGTTTAGTTTATTCAATAGCTTTTACTGATTATTATTTAAATAATAATCAGTATTATTATTCAACAATGAATATTCAAATGTTACCCAACTAGTTTCAGGTGATTAGACTAGAACACAATTATAGTACAGTAGAATATAACATAAAACCACAAAATGTAATCTTCCTTTACATGTGTGTCTATTTCTAAGTTCATGAGCCAAGCAAATTTATGGTTACACCAAACTGGCTTTCTGTATATACTCCTGTAACATCCATGCAGTTTAATTGGGATCTAATGCACTTCCATTATAATATTTGAAGAAAATGTTAAATCTTGATTATCATTTTACAAAGATATTTATACCCAGATGACACACTCTTAAAGATGGAATTATATTAAAAAATAAAAAAATTATATATATATATAAAAAAACATTTGAAGAAAACAAAGTCCTTTTCCCCAGCGACAATAATGGCCCCATCCCCAGAAAACACCAGCAAAACCAATTATCCATCTATAACAATGCACTGGTAAATCCTTTCTCCTAGCAATGAAGCACATGAGGATAGATATTTCACATCACTCACAGGACTCAAAAGATACATTATGAGTGCCATAATACCTTTAGCAGTAAACAATTCATGTGGTGCAATTTGGATTCCCACCTAAATTTGGATAATTTTCTCCCACCCACAAAAATATCTTCTTCCTTCCATATTGAGCTAGATAATTTATATTTTCGCAAAGTTTATATCAGTGCCAGGGAAATCAGCTATGGAGCTTGATCTCAGCAGAATTTACTATGTATCAGGCCTCAGAATAGGTTCTAGGATGTGTTGTTAGACCAAGAAATGTCTTAACTCCTGTAAGTTTATTATTCTTCCAGTATTATTCACAACTACAGATAATTTACAGATAAAAGGCCGGTTACAATTTCTCGGCTTGGTCTACTTAAGAAGATAATATGAGGGAGAGATGAAGGAAGACTTTAGGTATGTTTCCTTGAATGTAAGGGGATTACTATATAAATCTAACAAAGAGTGAAATTTTGTGTAGAACGTTGTCATTCATGTAGATGAAGATCTCAAAGCAAAAGTCTCTCCTATCTAAGATACTGCCCATCGCTATGCCTTCTTCCAGAGTACTCCAATTCTCTTTCCCAAATTTCTGTACTCCAACATCCTTTCTAACAGTAAGTTGGCAGTCTTTCTTTGATGCACTGTTTTGGGTCTTCTCTCCCATTAGATTCCTACCTTGTATCCTGTTTTAGTAAATCATGAACTTCCCTCAGCAAACAGTGAGTGCTACTCTTCATAACAGATTTCAAAAGAGGAGAGAAGCACAGTGGGCAGGAGAAAAGTGCCCCCCCCCCACAGTGTTGAGTAATCAAAGCCACAAATTCAAATCTTGATTCCCAGTTTGTGTCTAACAAGCTCCCTAGAACAGGGATCTTCAACCTTGGTCCCTTTAAGACTTGTGGACTGCAACTCTCAGCAAAGCTGGCTGAGGAACTCTGGGAGTTGAAGTCCACAAGTCTTAAAAGGACCAAGCTTGGAGACCCCTGCCCTAGAAAACTGATGCAGAATGAATGAGAAAGGTTGAAATAGGGTAGAGACAGAGAACAGGAAAAGTAGTTGATGTTGCTGCCCTCAGGGTGGGGAATACAGTACAGCTAATTATTTCCATGTAGCAAATCTCCTACACAGGATAAAAATTTGTCATAGCAGCCCAGAAGATTCTCCAACCTTATAAATAGCTGTCCCCTTTGGCATTTTGTCACATGCAAACGTGAAGGGCGGGTAGTATGTGGAAGGAAAAGGAAACAGCACCCAGACTGGCTCAACAAGCCGAAAGCCCACCTGCAGTCTCTTTTAAACTTCTCCTTTTGTAGTATCACGTTCCTTAGGAGAGTTAAAATAGTTTCTGACTATCCCAGCAGCTGGGCATACTTTCCCAAAATCTATAGCAGGCTGGATTTCGCGCGTACTCTATGACTGCAGTTCTCAGAGCAAACTGAATTCCTCCAACATGCACACAATACTGTCATGAGGTCCAGGCAGATTCTAATAACATATACTTGCTCATCACAAAGTTTGTAGCTCCAGTCCTCACTCAATCTACTTTCAGTGTTTACACTATTCCGCCCCCCCCCTGCAAATTTGGCAACTTTAAAATGGATGGACTTCAACTCCCAGAATTCCCCAGCCAACATGCTAGGGCCCCTAACATTCTCTAGCATGCTGATTAGAGAGTTCTGAAAGTTGGAATTCATCCATCTTAATGTTGACAAATTTGAGAAACACTGGGTTAGATTTAGGGAATAATACCTAGTTCTGTCCTCAGCATTCAGGTGGCATGCTGGCTAGGAAATTTTGAAATCTACCCATCTTAAAGTTGCCAAATTTAAACTGACAAAATTGTACCCAGCTCTCTGTTCTCATCATCCTGGCAACCTAGTCTTACATAGTAGGAAGAGAGATTCACTTGGCTCAATCCCTAGGCTTCTATTTATAAGCAATCTCAAATTGTACAGTAAATACAATTTTATTCTATTATTATTTAAAACATTAATTATTGTGTGATGCGACTATTAAACTCTTGATACCTGACACCAGAAGGGCATATTTCTTTGGCTCTTAAAAAAATCATGGTACATACATTTGTATAGAGAATATATATTTCCATATGCTGATAGAGCAAATCTTATTGTCCAGTAGAATAAAGAGGAAAAAAACAGCAACTTTTTTGCTTCTTTTTAAAATATATCACTACTGATTTCTTATGGTAATACCAAGATAACTTCATTAGGATTCACATTTTCTACTTATACTGAACTTATATCAAGACTGTTCACAAACTGTACAGGTAGTCCTCGAGTTACAAATGAAATGGAGCCTGCCCATTCCATTTGTAACCCGAGGACTCGTAAGAGTGAATTGCGTAACCTGAACGTGATCACTCCCTTCTTTCATCCACCAGTACACCCGGGAAAAAGCTTCTTTTAATTTCTTGGCTGGAGTCCCCATCTGTGGTGATCTTGGAGCCCAGGAAAATAAAATCTGTCACTACCTCCATTTCTTCCCCATCTATTTGCCAGGAATTGAGAGGGCCAGATGCCATGATTTTAGTTTTCTTAATGTTGAGTTTCAAGCCAACTTTTGCACTCTCCTCCTTCACCCGTATCAGAAGGCTCTTTAGTTCCTCTTCGCTTTCTGCCATTAGAGTGGTATCATCTGCATATCTGAGGTTGTTGATATTTCTCCCGGAAATCTTAATTCCAACTAGTGATTCATCTAGCCCTGCCTTTTCTCATGATGTGCTCTGCATATAAGTTAAATAAGCAGGGCAACAGGATACAGCCTTGCTGGACTCCTTTGCCAATTTTGAACCAATTAGTGGTTCCATGTCCAGTTCTCACTGTTGCTTCTTGAACTACATACAAGTTTCTCAAGAGGCAAATAAGATGGTCTGGTACTCCCATTTCTTTAAGAACTTGCCACAATAAGCACTAGGGGGCACTTATCACATAACTTCAAATGTTCATTAAGAGAAAGTTTGTAACTCGGGGATTACCTTTACTTTGCACACAACAGACAATATAATCTATTCTGTTCTATTGAAATTGAAAATTATTGGCTGCCCATCTTACCATAGGGTAACTCTGGGCGGCTTACAGTTACATCTAAGTTAGAACATTAAACGTTAAAATCAAACCCTAAAACCAAAGACACATGGGGGAGGTGGAATCTGTTATTAATTGACCACCTCCATTGTGCTGTTCCCTCACTGAGGCCCCAAGCCGACTGGCAAAGCCACATTTTTAGGCTTTGAAAAGATAGGAGGGTTGGGGCCAATCTCACATTGGGGGGCAGGAGCAACAACAGAGAAAGCCCTCCTCCTGGACCCTGCCAGCCAGAATAACTGGGCTGACCAGACCTGCAGCATGCGTCCTCTGTTGGCACAAGTAGTATGGGCCAATCCTAGAGAGGGTAAGACGGTCTCTCAAATAACCTGGACCCATGCCATGAAGGGCTTTAAAGGTGGTCACTGACATCTTGAATTGCACCCAGAAGCAGACTGGTAACCAGTGAAGCTCGTGGAGCAATGGTGTCAAAGGTGGCATTCTTGGGCCCCCCAAAACTACCCACACTGCTACACTATGCCCCAGTTGTAGCTTCTGAATGCCCTTCAAGGGTAGTCCCATGTAAAGTGCATTGCAATAATCCAGTCATGAAATGACTAGGGACTGAAAAACTGAGCACATGGAATCCTGTCCAAAAAAGGCTGCAACTGGCACACAACAAGTTGTGCAAAGGCTCTCCTAGCTGTGATTGCCACCTATTCCTCAAACAAGAGTCATGAGTTCAGGAGAATCCCCAAGTTTCAGACTGGGACTTTCTGGGGCAGTGCCATCCCATCCAGAGTCAAAGATGACAAAGTCACTGATCTCAGAATCCCGCATATCCAAAGCTATTTGGTCTTACCAGAGTTCAATTGAAGCCTGTTGTTCCCCATCCAGGCCCCCCATAGTCTGCAGGCACGTGAAAGGGCAGCCACAGCATCACTTGAGTCATCAAGAGTGGGAGTTGGCTGTCATCCGTGGTGACTGGATGTGGAAAACCTGGAAGCTTTCAGTTTCGGGTTAAGGTCAGGGTTCCTAGGAATACCTCCAACGAAATAAAGCTCTGAAGCTTGAGGTTCCTCAAAGTTCCAATTTATTAGAGCTGTCATGTTGGCACAGCTGGGAAAATCCGAAACTGAAAGCATCCAGGTTTTCCACACCCAGTTGACAGTTCACAGCCCTGTTCCACACCCACAAGTTCATCACGTTGTCCAATCAACTCTTCACCCTGAATTGAATACAATCTTCAGGCAGCCTCCATCAGACGCAGGATGTCACTGAATATGGAATGTTGTTATGACTAACTTTGTACCGCTCCAACAACAACCCCCTCCCAACTTCCTCAGATAAAATATGTGGCAGTTAAGAAGCAAAAAAGAAAATTGCCTTCCAAAACTGACACAGTATACAATATATACCTCAACCCATGGTGATGGATGATCTCAACCACCGGTTCCATATAGTTGTGGAAAAGGAGTGGAGAAAGTACCAAGCCCTGCGATACACCACAGAATAGCAGTCAAGGATTGGACCTGTCACTCCCTATCAACAATTGCGACCGCCACAGAGAAAGGAGCGTTCAATGCAGAACTGTGCCACCCATTCCCATCCCCTGCAACTGGCCTAAAAGGATACCATGGTCAATGGTATCAAAATCTGCTGAGAGGTCAAGGAAAGCAAGGATAGTTGCACTACTCATATCTCACTCTTGCCAGAGATCATCGACAAGCACAACCAATACCATCTCCTTCCCATAACCAGGGCTGAATCCTGACTGAAAGGGGTCTAGATAATCCATTTTGTCCAGGCATGTGAGATTCAACTATTTTTTTTAAGGAGGGGAGGGGATGAACCAGGGCTTGCTTAAAAGCATCTGGAAATGTCCCCTCCTCTAGTGATGTATTAATCACTGTCTGGACCTAACCGCTAGTCGTTATTCTGGAGGCTTTCATCCAGGAGGGACAAGGATCTAACTGACAGGTGGTGGCACTGACAGCATCAAGGGCCCTGTCCACTTCATCAGGCCAACTGGATCAAACTCTTCCCAGATAACAGGGCAAGACCTCTCCCCACCATCTCACATGGGCTATCTCCATGCGTGGGCTCCAATTGGGAATGAATCCAAGAAATTTTGTCCAGATGCTAAACAAACTCCTCTGCCTGGCCCTGACAACACTGCCCCCCCCCCACGACTTAGGGCCTCTGGGCAGTACTCTGAGAATGCAATAAGTGGAGAAATACTGCTGTTTCGCTGCTCTTATCGCCACAAGGTAGGCCTTAATAGAGGTTCTAAGTTGTGTCCAGTCGGAGTCATCCCTTGTCTCCCTCCAGTGGTGTTCTAGGGTCTCTTGGCCCTTTTCAGAAACTCTAGTTCCTCCCTAAACCATGGGGAGGATTGGGAATGGTGATTCAAGAGAGGCTGCATGGGAGTAATCCTGTCCAAAGTTGGAACCACCCTTAAATTCCAGGCTGCTGCCACAGCTTCAGCAGGAGTATTACATGGAGTCTGTTACAAGTGTGCGTGTTTTTTAACTGCACAAATAATAAAGTTGTCAAATATGAAGATGCCGGCACATATTCCATATCCAATTCCAGTTTTTCAAGGTAGCGATTCCTTCAGTTATTCCAAGAGAGCATATATGGATAAGCGGCTGAGAAAAGCCTTTTTATTTATTTTTTAAATTTATTAAAAAAAAGTTGCCTTTAAAAAATGCTTCCTCAAACACAGCAGCTATATGGTTTCTTAAGTGCAAATATTATATCCCATGTGAGAAATGCAACTTTTTATTTATTTATTTATTTATTTTGTCACAACAATATATGTAAGTATCATACAGAAAGGTTATATAGTATATAAAGGTATAAGCATATATATATATATATAGGAAGAAGAAAAGAAAAACAATAGGACAGGAACGGTAGGCACGTTTGTGCACTTATGCACGCCCGTTATGGTCCTCTTAGGAATGGGGTGAGGTCAATAGTAGAAAGTTTTTGGTTAAAGCTTTTAGGATTATGAGAAGAGACCACAGAGTCAGGTAAAGTATTCCAAGCACTGATGATTCTGTTACAGAAGCCATATTTTCTGCAATCTAGATTAAAGCGGTTGACATTAAGTTTAAATCTATTGGTTGCTTTTGTATTATTGCAATTAAAGCTGAAGTAGTCTTTGACAGGAAGAACATTACAGTAGATGATTCTATGAGTTAAACTTAGGTCTTGTCGAAGGCAACGGAGTTCCAAGTTTTCCAAGTTCCAAGTTTTCAGGGATCAGCATGGAACTATAAAAAACTACTGACTCTTTTTGTTTGCCTATCCTCAAGCTGTTTACCTTTCTCCTTTAAAAGAACTACAGCACCAATGCCACAATCTCCTTCTGCATGGTTAAGTATTCCAACCAGGCGAAGCCTGACAAGCACAGCTGCAGGATCCCTGTTCTGGCTGCTATCTCCTTGGCTTTCCTCTGTGTAGCCCCCATGCTGAGTCATATGAGGGCCCTCAGCTGTTCTTTCTGAGTTTGGACAACTGGGTTGGGGGTGATTGGAAGAAAGACTTAATACTTCACTAAGCACGTGGCATTTAATCTCCCCACATGGATTTCAGTCTTGAGAAGCCAAGGCTGAAATCAGTTTGGCTCGTTTCCTTCACATAAAAGGTTCGCAAACAAGGTCAACTAAATTCTTCAGGAAAGACCTTTCCTGTCCATCCCATTCTTACCTCCGGTATACCTTTTTAAAACACAAATGAAAATTATATTATTTCAGTAAATTTCAGATTATCTTTAATTCTTCCTAATTACTTATCAGGACCCTATAACTCAAAATCCTCCTCCTCCCCAACAACTTTGTGAAAAACTGTTTCCTGTACTTCAGCTCTCAGGAATGCCCCCATCCCTGATTTAGTATGTAATTAATGAATTAAAGGGATTGTCTTGATTTTCAACATTATTCATGAATTCTTATATTTAAAATGTGAATTTTCATGGCCTTTTTAGCTGATGAACAGGGTTGGACTGCTGGAGCTGATACCTTCAGAACGTATTCATTTCTACACATTCATTTTATTCATTTTCCACATTTTTCCACAATTCTCCCAAGAAAACCTGTCAATTTATTGCCTATCACCTGCTTATAATTCCCTCACACCCTTGAGTCCTGTGTGATTGTTACCCTTTGTGTTTGTTTTCCTGACTGCCATTCTCCAATTTCAAATGCCCTCTGCTGATTCTCCTCTTCTGTTTTCTCATATTTCCACTTTCTTCATAATCCTGAGGAACTTGGGAACACTATGAGTAGTTCTGAAACGCTTCGTGGCTGTGAGAAAGTCCTGTCCATAATGTCCCATCCCACTTCTACAAACAGAAGACGTGGGTATATATTTCTTTACTGTGTGAGAGTTTATTTATTTATTTTTGGTCATCTACAGACCATGCCAAAGTACTTCATAGACATAAAGGCTGAGTTCCTTCCCTCTTTTGAATCGGTTATAACTCCTGGCAATTATTTTTTTTCTGGTAGCCTTTTTGAAAGAGGTTTGCAACTGCCTCCTTCTTAGAAAAGAAAGGAGTTATTGGCTCAAAGTCACCTCTTTGGTTTCATACAAACGTGCCTACCATTCCTGTCCTATTGTTCTTTTCCTATATATATATATATGCTTATATTTCCTTGTTTCTCCCCATATATATATTTAAATATTATATAATCTTTTTGTGTGATGTTTGTGTATATTGTTATGACAAAATTAATTAATTAAATAAATAAATTAAATAATTAAATAATTAAATAAATAAATAAATAAATAAATACCTAAGCCTGGACTAGAATTCATGGTCTCCTGGTTTCTTGTACAAAATTAAAAGTAGATGGTTATTTCACTTTGACATTATATAAATATACTAGTAGAAATGATAGGTCATTCTGCTCAGAAAATGGCAAGAAATAATAGTGATCACAGCGGAGTGGTATGCAAGAGAGCTCAGTTCACTTCAGCATTAATCAGGACAAACTATGTAAGAGATAAGCTGCTCTCCACGAGTGGTCTGGTCCCTTGCAAACATTTTACACTGTGCATGAGATCAACTGCAGGTCACACCAAACTAAAAACATTTAATCTAGTTGTTCTGCTTTGGAATATGATATAGACAAAATATTGTCCTTAATGCATAAGGAAATACCTATATATAAGCAAAGTGTTCTTAACAAAATTTCCTCATGCTCTAAATGTTTTTCAGTCTCTGCAAGTTTAAGATGCATGGACTCCCAACTTTTAGAATTCCCTCAACATGCATGCTCATATGAAAATGGATCTTCTTCACAATCTAGGATATATTTAGCAGTCTACATAATGTGCATAATACTTGAACTGAATGAATTAATTCAATATATTACATTACAGGTTGCTTACTAAATTGACTTCTAGTTCAATTACAAAATCACTTAAAACATGTAAATACCGGTATATTAACAAATAATAGGAGAAATAATTTTTCAAAATTAAAGTAAGTTAATGATGAAATCAGAAGTCTTTTGATAACTCTGCTTAATCAATGTTCAAAATTATATATACATATATACATATATTATACGTATTTAAAATGACAGTAACTGAATATTTGGAGATTCTCTCTCTCTCTCTCTTTCTCTCTCTCTCTCTCTCTCTCCCCTTCCCTCCCTCCCCCTTTATCCTTCCCCCAGATATTCAGTTGCAGGCATGTTAGCCCAATTATATTTATTTAAAATTTAATTATATGAGGACTTCTATTATATTGCATTTTAATTTTATTTATTGATGAGCCAATGGCTATAATAAAATGTGTTGCTGCTGTTAACTTAATGTTTTGAAGGAGCTGGAGAGGTGAACCACTTTCTTGTTGGTCACCTCTCTCTTGCTGTTTGACATAAGGCATCATAAAAAGCCATAGGGAGGGGTAATCCAGTGGGGGGAGAATATCAACAATTTGCTGATGATATCTAACTTTATTTTGCCACCTTGGGCCACCTAGAGATTGACAGCCTTGTCCCTATGTCAAGTTTTGGATTTGCTATTTATTCACGATCAGTTCCAGTGTTGCTGGAGTAATGGTGCTTCTCTGGAGGGTATCCCTGTGACTTGGGGTTCTTTTGGATTCATAGGTGCTGTGGATGAAGGCCTTTGTCAAGTTCCATCTGATGAGCCAGTAGAGTCCATCCCTTCAGTGAAAGGCACTGGCTATGGTTACTCATGCCCTTATGACTACTCAACTCGATTATTCCAAGGTACTCTATATGGGCTTTGAAGATAACTTGGAAATTATAGTTGATGCAATATTCAGCAGGTCATTTCCTATTGACTAATGCTACAATCATATTATACCGATTGGCTTCCAGTAAGTTTTCAGATGCAATTCAAAGTGATCATTTGAACTTATAAAACTCTATATAATTTGGTACCAGGTTATCTGCAGGGCTGCCTTCTCCAATTAGAATTTACCCATCTGAGGAGTCCCTCCTGGGAGGATCTGTGGAGGAAGGGCTCCAATTCTGTGAGGTTTTTCCATAGTAGCTATTCCACTCTGGAATAGCCTGTCCCTAAAACAGAGGTTCTGAGTTTTGCCAACATGGAGAAGTGTGGATTTCAGCTTATTGTCTTCCTTACTAATAACATTCTGGAAGTTATTGAAGATAAATACAAATAAAACATCAAAAACAAATAAAAATGAAAAATAACAGTTACAAAGCACAATAAGAAATAAAATAATAGTGGCAAGCAAGCTCACAACAAGGTCAAAAGATTTTATGAGTTTATGAGTTTATGTTATATTATTTGAGATTGTTGATTAATTTTCTTGCTGTGGATGTTTTATTGTAATTTTATGATGCAATCACAAGCCACTATGAGTCAAGATGATCTGGTGGCAAATACAATTAATGATAAAATTTCCTAATGAAAACGTTTTGTTCATTTGCAAAGACGTTTTGTGTCTTTTCTTAGTTAAAACAAACTATGACTAACAGAACATGAAAACTTCAAAACAGATCAAGTCACTAATCTTAACTCAGATTTCACAACACAATTTGCATATGCTCAAAAGTTGTAAGATTGCAATTTTTTTAGAAGGATCCAGCCATTGCACTCTGACAGTTACACCTTTCTGTGTTGTTGTTGTTATTATTGTTGTTTTTCTTTTTACCTAATTAACAAAAGCAAAACAAACAAAAAAATCAGAAAAGAAACCCTGACAATTATATATCTGTACTAAATTCTAGTTATTCCTGGCTGAATATTTTAGTTTATAGATGGAGCAGTAAGAAGAAAAAGTTTTGTCAAAAATCCAAAGAAATAATTCTCCTGACTGAATTTTCTTAACTTTTAAGAGTGGCAGAAATAGATGAGGTGGGGGAGGGGAGGGGGATGGTAAATAACAGTGAAGTACCCTAGATTTCTTGATGAATGCATCTTTTCTTTTATGTACACTGAGAGCATATGCACCAAGACAAATTCCTTGTGTATCCAATCACACTTGGCTAATAAAAAATGCTATTTTATTCTAACCAGTTTGTGTATTAATTTTTGTGTTGGGCAGAAAAGAAGTTCTCTTTACAGTCACCTGAGATGAAATGTTCTCTAGAAATTCTTGCTGATGGTGTGCGAGTAGAAAATTGTGTGTGTGTGTGTAGTTGCCTGATATTTTATGGATGGGGGGAAGAATTCTTCCTTGCTTGCCAAAGGTTTGAGTAGGAAAAGTGAACTGACTAGCTGGTGAGCAAGAGGATCATAAATCACTGTTTGTCTTGAAGGGTCAAATTATCCCCCCCCCCCAACCCAGCTCCAGATCTTTGATTCTGGGATCCTATATCCCCCTCCTCCAAGGCTAGGAACAGCGCGCTGATGGTTTCAATTACACCCTGAAAGGCAGAGAGGGGCCTCTTTTCAAGGCAGACCAGCCTTCTCCTGCTCTCAACAAAAGCTTAAGTTACAGGAAGAGGAGAGAGCTGAGTGAAGGAAAGAAGTTGGAGGAGGGGGGGGGAGAGAGAGATAGACGGGGAGCGGAGCGGGGCTTGGGTGGGGAAGAAAATCCCAAAAGAAAAAGCTGGGTAGAAAAGGAAGAAGAAGAATGATGGAAAGAAAACAAGCAAGAAGGAGTGGGGACAGTGGGAAGAAGTATGAAAAAAGTCATGAGTGAGAATGAAAGAGAAAGTTTAGGCAAGGAAAGAAATAAGGCCAGGCCATTCTTTCCTTTCACTAATACTTATCCAAAGAACTTCAAATCATCCTGATATATGACCAAATCTCAGTGCTGGCAATCTTAACCCAAGGCACATGAGGTAGAATTAAATAAATCTACTAACCAGTTTCACTCATGGCTGGAATCTTCCAAACAGCTTCCTTCTGCTTGTCCTCTAGAAATAAATAAATATCTCGGGCAGCAAGGCAATTGAAATGCTACCCCCCAAATGCTGTCTTTTGCAATTTGTGTAAATGTGCAAATAGCATTTATTTGCATACTTTCTTATTTACATTGTTTATTTATTTTGTTGCCACTTGTCAAGGCGAAGGCAAGATGCTCTGGGTAGCACAGAAGCTCTACTCCCTGAAGCTTGCTTGCTCCACTTCCCCTCCTGAGAGTTACCAGTCCCTGTTCTTTTCCTTTCAACTGTCTCTTTGCCACTGGGTGATGTGTGAAAGCAGAGTGTCACAAAACGTTGAATCCTGTCTCCAGTGTTTGTTTCGGTGGTCGGATAATTTTGGAATAGTGATGGAACATATACGGTTCAAAAATAAAGTTTCTAATAATTGGAAGAGAAAAATATTAACATCTGGTGGGGCCTCTTGATGAATGTAGGTGCAAAAGACTGTCTTCTCAGAACCTATGGCTCTCCAGATTTGCCAAACTACAACTCCCATCCTCTCTTATCATTGGCTCTGCTGGCAGGGACTGCTGAAAGTGGTAATTCAGGAAGCCCATTTCTCATCTCACACAATAGAGGATTTGTCAGATGCTTTGGACTATAATTCCCACTACCTTTACATACCAAAACTGTGGTGCATCAGATTGGGAAAAGCTGATTGTAAGTGCTTCGGTATTCCATGCATTTTCGTTAATCTGTCAGCAAGCAAAACTTTATAAACACGAGAGCAAGCAACCTAACATAAAGCCAGATTAGGTTTGCATTGAAGATTAAAAGAGAAAATCTAATGTCAGCTATATAGGTAGTCCTCAACTTATAACCAGAATTGGGCGCAAAATATTTGTTGTTATTCTGTTGAATTTTGCCCCATTTTATAACCTTTTTGCTACAGTTGTTAAGTGAATTACTGCAATTGTTAAGTTAGTACACATGGTTGTTAAGTGAATCTGGCTTTCCCATTGACTTTGCTTGTCAGAAGGCTGCAAAAGGGGATCATGTGACCCCAGGACACTGCAATCATCATGAATATGAACCAAGTGCCAAGAATCCAAATTTTGATCGTGTGACCATGGGGATGCTGTACCAGTCGTAAGTGTGAAAAAAGTCATAAGTCACTTTCAGGCCCATTGTAACTTCAAATGGTCACTAAATGAACTGTTGTAAACCTATAATTGAAAACAAAAATGCCATCACTCTGCTAAACAAATAATTCCCTCAACACAGTCAAACTATTTACTAAGTCTGCACTAGTATTAATCTTCTCATCGTTCACATCACCTATCTCCTTCCACTTATGACTGTATGACTGTAACTTTGTTGCTTGTATCCTTATGATTTATATTGATATTGATGGTTTCCTGATTGCTAATTTGTAGCCTATGACTATCATTAAGTGTTGTATCATTAAGTGTTAAATTTGTACCCTATGACTATCATTAAGTGTTGTAAGTGTTGTACTTGATGAGGGTATCTTGTTTTTTATGTACACTGAGAGCGTATACACCAAGACAAATTCTTTGTGTGTCCAATCACACTTGGCCAATAAAAAAGATTATATTCTATTCTAAAACAAGTGCTGGGATAACTTGGGAATGCACTTCACTCTAACAATCAGTTATCTTTAGCGACCGTCCCCTTAAATATTGTTAGAATTCAATGAGAATTTATGTCTAATTAATTAGCATTTAAATACAATTGCAGATAGTAAATAATGACTTATATCTTTATAGATTGTGTGAATATAGCAAATTAATATCTCTTATGAATAAAGTACAGTGTACTTATGCAATGAGATATGTCCATCTGGTTTCTTTCTAGTTGGGTCTTTTCAATTGCTTTTCTTCTGTGTCCCCCAAGTATCACTTTTTTGCACTCCTTTCTTAAGTCATAGTTTGTAAATCATAATTGGAGTTCAAATAATACACCTATTTCAAACCAAGCATATAATTAGTTTAGCATGACACATGAATCCAGTGACTGACATTATTTGCACGACATATTAAATCACAAACTAGTCAAAGTACAATTAAATCTTGTAGTTTCTACCAGCCATCTCTTGTGGTTAAAGTTATGATTCAGTGTCATACAAAGCTGGCATTTGGGTTGAAATTTTGGTTAGCTAACTCCTGATGTGCAAATACAGACATGGTTGGTTAAGTGCAATTGTATAGATTTCTCATATCTCTGAGCAGCTATGTGCCTTCTTCGAAAGAGTCATGTCTGTTTTAATGAGTCAGGAGTCAGATGATACATTTGCTTTCTCCTACTGAGTATTCTGAAGCATTTATCAGCAATTAAACCCAAAGTACTACACATAGAAAGGTCCTGAGGAAGAACATTATTAGAGAGAACAACCAGTTCAGGATCCTTCGCTGACTAGAGAAGCAACTGCAAAGAGTTTCATCTCACTGCCAGCCTAAAGCCTCTAAGAAAACAAAGAAAGCAAGCTTGTTTCTTTACTAACCAGGCTCAAGGACTACTGGGAACATAAGGCCCCTTGCTATTCAGCAAAAATCATAAAAGCAATCTGATTTACTTCCATCAGATGGAAGTCAGTCATTACAATGCTTGCTTTCCTTTTACAACTCATTCTAAACTCATTTTTGTACAAAAAAGAAACCGGACTGACAGTTGTCATTCTGGTTTCTGATTTTGATATTTGATAGTTTCTAAAGACAATCAAGGATAGCTGCGTACAGAACGTTAAGTATGTCTTAAAATGAATTCAGTTAGCCGGAGCATTATGGTGTTATGTGAAGTCAGCTATTGTACCAGCATGTTGTGTGAATCAGGTAATGTCTTCATGCTAATAATATAGCATAAGATGCAATTTGCCATTGTGATTTGTTAATCTAGGATTAGGGTTTTCTATGTTTCATGAACCCAGCTGAGTATGTAACTGTGGGTTGGTGTTGCCCCAGGGATAAAAAGGAGAAGAGAAGAAAAGCAGCTCAGCTCACTGCGCAGGGATGCTCAGCCAAGAAGCTTCAGTTCTGGATGGAATGGAATGCAAGAATGTTCCAGCATTATGCAAGTACATTTTTTTTCTCACCACAATAAGAATGGAGAACGCCTGAAAAGCTTCACATAAAACAGCAACATGAAGCAACATACAGTCTGTGATTCAGTTCCAGAAGGAGAATCAAACTCAAACTCTTGAGTGTTTTGCAAAAGATCTGGGGCTGATCAACTCTTCTAATAACAATGATTGTTTTTTTTTCCTTTTGCCTAAATGAAATGCAGAAATGAAAATTATTTGCAAGAATTGCTTGCACAAAAGGACTAGGATCACATTCTACTGTACCATACTACAGACTCCCAATATATGCTCAAAGGTAGTCCTTGATTTATGACCACAACTGAGCCCAGAATTTATGTTATTAAGTGAGACATTTGTTAAGTGAATTTTGGCCTATTTTACAACTTTTCTTGCCACAGTTGTTAAATGAATCACTGCAATTGATAAGTTAATAACATGGTTAACATGTTAAAACATGTTAAAACAATTTCCCCATTGACTTTGCTTGTCAAAAAGTCACAAAAGGTGATCCCATAAGCTTGGGACACAGCAACGATTATAAGTATGAACCGGTTGCTAGGTATCTGAATTTTGATCACATGATCAAAATAGGGCTGCTACAAAGGTCATAAGTGTGAAAAATGGTCATAAGTCACTTTTTTTAGTGCCATTGTAACTTTGAACAGTCACTAAATAAACTGTTGTAAATTAAGGATTACCTGTATTTCTACGAGTGCCTTTTCTTTCCACAGAAAACCATACTGCTCAGCAAATGGGCTTATCTATCGTCCATTTGGGGTAACTCTTACTAATTAGTTAATTTATTTATTTATTTATTTATTTATTTATTTATTTATTTATTCGTATTTTTATACCGCCCTTCTCCGAAGACTCAGGACTAATAGTCCTGGCTTGCCTTGGGCTTGGAATATTCTGTGAATTTACAATGACTGCTGTCTCTAGATAGCATGCTTGAATAGTGCTTTAGTTTTGACCTGTCTCTAACTTGGTGGAATTGAAGTACAGTACATTAAGCATTGTTGAAACCTATCCATCCTTGTGTAAAAGTGATATAACTAGTTTTAACCAAAGAAACCCCATTTTGTTGAATAACTTCCATATTTCAATCCCTGGGGCCTCATGCTTCATACTTGCGCTTCACATCCTTACCCTAAAATTCTTGGAAGGCTACCTGATAGCCTGATCAAAGAACTCAAACTAGTCTAGCAGTTAATTCAGCTGAAGTCCAGCCTAGCTAAAGTCCCTTTCCTATTGCAGATAAATTAGCTAGAAAGTTTTGTATACTTAAATTAACAGCCTTATCAGTTAGGGACAAAAGCCTGAGGGCTGTAATGTTTTACTAAGGAACCCATTTTCTGGGAGGACCATCCTCCACCAGGGGTGTGAATATTTTATTGCTTGTTGCCTATGGTTTGCTAATGAACTTGTGCCTTTGTTTTGTATAATAGTATATAAAAACTATTCTAATTTGTGTATTGGGGGCTCTCTCAATTTGTGATGTAGTCCCAAGAGCTGTACAGAATAGACAGGTTGCAATTTCCTACCTGGTGTGATAATTGGCTACTTCCCACCAGGAAAAACGAATCCAGCATTTGACTGGGCTAATTCATAGTTTGGCCATCACTTGCTCTACAGAGCACTAAATTCTGGCACATTATTATATGACTATACTTCAATTATTTGGGAATTTGCCTTTCAAAATATTTTATAATAAAACAGCTCCTTAAGGAGAAGGGCTAGCATGATAATTAGGTTAAAGATTTCTTGCCGTTTCAGCATGCTTGTTTTATAGTCAGATGGTCAAAGTGGAGAGAAGTCTGATAGTGGCTAGATTTATAGAACAAGCTAAGCCTAAGTGTGGTTTACTTGTTGGTGGAAACTAGCCAACTGCAGTTTAATAAACCACGATTAAATAAACCATAGTTTACTGCAATGTGTGTATTAATTGCAATAATGATGGTGTTCAAAAATATAATTTCTTCGTATGGATTCCCATAATGTGCTTGGAGATCAGGTTCTTTATTTGATCTTGGTATATTATGTACTTTCTTACATGAAGACCTGGGGGTGAAAAGTAGTAGTTATCAGAGATACAATTCAGCATTAAGCTGTTGCTGCATTTAACCAGGCCAGTTTTGCAAAACAAGACGTTGCTGTTACGCTATTATGCTTGCAATAAAAAGACAAAAGGGTCCCCCCCTCAATCAAGAAACGGTGCAATAACAGACAGCTATTAAATATCACTAGCAAGAAAATGTGATGTGTGTATGTGGGAGGTGGGGGCAGGAGAATCCGAGACATCATATAGAACTTTTAAAGAATTCTGGACCTATTTCCTGGTCATTTTGCACCAGAAGTCGCTTTTATGGTGGTCATGAATGGCAATTTGTCTCTAGGAATGTAGAACTGAAGAGTTTTGTGGTTGGTTTGAATTGGATCAGGTTGCCCCAGCCCGGGTTATTTTAAATGAGGCGGGGGGGGGGGAGAATCACGAATAGCTTGAAACAAAACAGGCAGCCAAGTTTCAAAGAACACAGAAGCAGCTTTCCTAGGGTCAGCTACACCAGGGACAAAAGCCTAGCTTGGTGCTGGCTGTTTGGGGTGGGGGGAACTTGGAAAGTGGGAGGAAAGAAAGATAGCACAAAGTGGAAGGTGTGGTTTTTTGTTTTTTTGTTTTTTAGAGCATGATCAAGTTGCAGGGGAAAATGGGCCCAGATAAAAGCCTTGGGTCAGGCAGGAGAGAAGTGAGAGCAGGGCTTGAAATATGACAGGGGAAGAATTACAACTGCAGGAAGATAAGAGGTTGAGGGTAAGCCAAGATGGCAGGAGGGGGAAGGGAAAGGAAGAGGCTAAGTTGGCAGAGAAGGGGAGAGATAAGGGAAGAAAGGCTTAGGGTCAGTTGTTCAGAAAGAAAGGCTACAGCCTGATCCTATTACACATACCAGATTCTCCCGCAGTTTAGGGTCCTAGTGGGAAGAGAGACACTCTATAGGGCAACATGAGTTACATGAAAACCAATTTTGATCAGAAATAAACCTTCCACCAGACATTCGTAAAAAAACAAGGCAGGCATGGTGCATCTGCTGCCACATCAAGTGGCTGATTTAGAAAGTTCTGAAAGTTTATTTCTGTTGTATTTTTACTGACATGGGAGAGGAGAAACAGTTTTGGCATATCCTACCTCAGGGTTTATCTGCTTTAACGGAACTTATGCAAGAAAATAGCCCTATGGAAAGGATCTAGGCCTGTAGGAATAACCTGAAGTGTTTTATCAGGAGTCAGAGACTCCGCTGGTTTTTTTTTGGGGGGGGGTGTTTTGCCAAAAGAGGAGACTCACTAAATTATGTATTCCTAGAAAAGTTAGTTGGATTTAATTTTCTTGACCAATCTGTCTAGTTAATTTCACGTGGAAGTAGTTCCATCTGTCTTTAATTTGGATCTAATCCAGTCTTCATCATAATGAGTAATTGAATAAAATATGTATCAGTTTTATTTTTCAAATTTCAAAAAGATTGAAGTGTGGACTAAAACTGCTAGATGTTTAAAACTATATATTCATCCCACTATATTCAAATACAGCTTAGTGTATTAAACTAGTTATTTTAATATCTAATCAGTCATAATTTCATATTTGTTTAATAATTGAATCATAATTGCATATTATCCAACCCAAAGTTTATCTTCTCATAGCACTGGATTGCCTTTCAGATCCTCATCCCACCTCTCCAACAGGCATGAAAGATTCCAACATAACATTATCAGTAATTAAAATGCAATCAGTGTTGCTTTCAGATCTGTTTGGTAATGGCCCCTAAATTTAGCATAATTATGTCCACCCTCCTTTTCCAGTCTAAATTCTGAGCTTTCCAAATAAATCTTTACACCAAATAAATCTTTACACCAATGTGTGAAAGACTGTCTTTGCACAGAAGTGCCCCTGAGAAAGAAAGGAGTTGTAATAGGCCTTCTTTGTTAAAGAAAAGGGGCAATTATAAGTGAGGAACAGCATCTGCATTCAAAGGGCTCTTTTAAAGAGCCAAACTCCTTCTTTCTCATTTACAAGAGATTATAGGAAGGTAAAGAGAAGGCAGAGGAGAACTAGTGTGATGTACTGGTTAAGATATCTGGCTAAAAATTGGGTGACTGTGAGTTCTAATTCTGTCTTAGGCACAAACCCAGCTGGATAACTTTGGGACAGTCACCTTCTGCCAGTCTTAGAAAAGTAGTAGTGGGAAACAACAACTTCTGAAAAGCTTTGCCAAGAAAACTGCAGGAAGTGTCCAGGCAGTCTCTGAAAATTTGATAAAAGAGGAGGGGGAAAGAAGAGATTTTGGTTGGCTGGGAATAAAGATTTTTGAAGGAGTTCTTTATTTTTGTTGTTAGTTGCGAAGCCGTGTCCGACCCATTGCGATCCCATGGACAACGTTCCTCCAGGCCTTCCTGTCCTCTACCATCCTCTGGAGTCCATTTAAGCTCATGCCGACTGCTTCAGTGACTCCATCCAGCCACCTCGTTCTCTGTCGTCCCCTTCTTCTTTTGCCCTCGATCTTTCCCAGCATTAGGCTCTTCTCCAGTGAGTTTATTAGACTTTATTAGTTTATTAGTTCTTTATTAGACATATACTTATTACCACTTTATATATATATATATATTTATATTTATATATATACTTATTACCACTTTAAAAATAAAAGTTCAAGGAGGATAAAAAAGATAAACAAAAGAAATACCTTTTACTTGATCCATCATTTTTTATATCACGGTAACAAATGTAGGAGCTCTAAGGCAGATTCAACTCAGTAGCCACCAGTGGGTACAATACTTATGTAAGTCCAAGGTTTGGTGGTGCTTTCACCATTTGAGGAATTCTATATGCTTTTTTCCTCACTGTTTCCACATTACTTTCCCTTTTGACTCATCAATATTGCAAAGATCCATGCCATAAGGAAGTCGCAATTAGGAGTAGATTTCAGGCTGCTGTGCTCTGGATTATAAAAGAACTGTTGCAAAGCAACAGACTGCTTTATTTAATCAAGAATTGGGTCCAAATTCTTCATTTCTGTCATCTATCCATAACATCACAATCAGATACTCTGAATCTGAATACAGAAATTAAATTTTAAAAGATTATAAGAAATAGGTTATTGATTTCTCTGTTCTGATGATATAAGACCTATTGAGCTTTTGTCATTGATTGCTACTAGTATACCACTCAATTATCTATAATTTTGAGAACATATTTGGTTTGCAACTTTCCCAACACTTTTCTTCCAAAAGATACATTGGGGTTGCATGGAAAACTGTCACCTTCCCAGGACATACAGCTAATGATGATGGATGCTGAAAATCATAGATCTACATTTGGAATATTATCCATTCCAGTTGAAAGAAATTGCTATTGAAGAAAAATAATCATCAGCCATACTTTCTCTTATCAAAGTATTGCAAGAATGGAATATTCTATGCTATACCATTTTGTTTGATCAGATAGGCCATGTGATTTATAGTCACTATTACTGATATTCATAAATTGTGTCAGTTTTCTGTGCCCTTCTGGATGAGAGACTCAACTCATTCACTTCAATATATTCTGGGCCTAGATCCAACACAGTTCCACTGTCCTTGAGTCCTAATTTTTTCATGACTAGAAACGGCAACAAGGATAAGGAAGTCTTGTACTTTGTGGAACATACGTTGCATATAGTGCTATTTCTGTTCCAGAGAAGAACCTGGGTTTGGGCAGCACTCATTGATTTTCCATGCTTAGTATTAACCTTGATTGTCCCCTTGATCTTGTCGCCAGTGATCACAATAGGTTTAAGATATCCTTAATTACATGAAAATAACATCCAAGTATGTGAAAAAATATTAAGCTTCACCACCAAATATTCGAGATGTAGTCCAGTGAGTAGTCCTTGGTGCTCTCTGAACTTGGTTGTTTTCTTGCAGACTTTTCATTACCCAAACTTGATAACATCATTAGTGCTAGCGCCATCTGCAAGATAACAACCACACTCAGAGAGTGGTTCATTTCAACCCTGACTTCAAAATATTCTTCTTTATTGTTATATAATCCAATGACGGGTAATGGGTGGGATCAGAACAGTTAACCATTTCCTCCAATCTCTGTAGTCTTCTTAAACAGCCAGACCCAACAGCACAATTATGTGTAAATGAAGGACAATAATTCTGAGAAATCAGCCAATCACTTTGCTTATCAAATCAGAAAAGATGTAACAGAGGCAACAAATTTCATGTGGCATAGTATAGTTTTCAACTGACTTATTGGTAGATGGTTAGTCCTAGCACAGCATTGAAATGCAAGTTGCTTTGCCTAACATTGCTCCTAAATACTTCCCAGTCTAGCTTCCACTTTCCTTCTCTTACTAAAGGCTATCTAATTCTGTCCTCTTTGCACTTCCAGTCCAAGACCAGCTTACTACTCCTATCCCATAGTCCATATTGCAGTTTTGGCAATTAGCACAATTAGCATTAGTGGTACTACTCTGGTTAAGAGTATATTTTCTCTCCCCCCCCCTTTTTTTTTTTTGAGTTTGAAATAACTTTTGAGATGCTGCCGAGCTAGGCTGCACTGGTACTTGGCATCAGGGGCATTTGGTATTTGGATGCTACCTACAGTGTTGGAGCATTTGCTATACAGGTCTATATTAAGTCAAAATACTTGACTGTAGTCAGACTAATTATAATCTGTATTAGCAGCAGTATTGCATTCAAATCACAGGTGGTAAGGTCAATTGTAGTCTGTTTTGGTTAGACCACACCTGAAGTACCACATCTGGGCATTGCATTTTAAAAGGGGCACAATGAATCAGGAATTGATTCAGGGAGAGTTGCCAAAACAGAAAGGGAGTTTGAATGGAAAGCCATGCTTTATGAAAAGTGAAGAAAGGAATTGGACATACACGTAGTTTGCAGACCAGAAGACCGAAAAGAAATAGGCTAGCCATGTATCAATATCTAGAAGGCTGTTAATGGGGTGGACATGTTTTTGTTTGAAACCCAAAACAGGACAAAGACAATAAAAGTTAAAAGAAAGAAGATTCAAGATGAATGCTATTTTCCTAATGATGAAATGAAACAATAAGTCTAAAACAGGGATGGGCAAATGTATTAAACAGGACCTACCCTCCTCCATTCTCATCACAGAGGCTAATATTATTTAATCTGAAGGAACTAATTTTGAAAACCTCAGGTTGTTATAACAAGGAAATAATACAGATAGAAAGGCCTCTAAGCCTGCCACACAAGTAGTTTTGTTTATTGAAGAGCAATGATAGCAGAACATTCTCCCCTCTCATTATACTAGCCGCAAAGATATGGGGGAGAAGAAATAATCTTTCTACCTAGATAATAACAACTAATCTATTGTATGAGTTGTAAACAGAGGCCTCCCCCAAACAAAATACCCGGGAGCTCACTAATCTAAAAAACAAAAGAAACACAGGCAATAGGAGGGGGGGGGGAGAATCTGTGAAACACATCAAGATGTATTCCAGGGAGGTTTTTTCCCCGTTTTGGTTGGAGATTGTTTTCAGAAAGAAGAGATAACTGCCTTTACACGTTATTTATTAGAATTTGGGAAGGGGGAGGGAGTTGAGTTTGCCGCACCACCAAGGTAATCTGCTTGCTAATAATTTAATTATGACTGGAGGTGAATAATGATAATCCAAGGTAAATTATTTCTCCTTTAAAATAGCCACAGGACACCAGGGCAGGAAGAAATCTGGCTTTCGGTTCGTGCTCTCGTTATTCCTCCCCCCGCACCCCACCCCGAGGTGGCTGACCAATCCCAGGAAGGAAGGAGGGGACGAGGGCTGGTCCCTGAATTTGAATCTGATTGGGCAACAATAAATTTTGGGAAGGGGTTTAGGCATCTCTTTGATGGAGATGCAAGCGGCCGGGCGGGAGGAGGGAAGGAAAGAAGGGGCTGGCCTGGAATTGATTAAGTTGGGAGGAGAAAGAGGAGAAGGCTGGGCGAAGCTCAACTCAGCCCGGGGGCCCTCCTTTGAAACAGACTAATTGGGGAGGGAAGACACAAAGGGAAGCGAAAGGCGCTTGGAGAGACGCGCGGCGAGGAAGAGTTCCCGCTGGGTGAGTGGAGTTTTGCCTCCCTCAGCTCTCCGAGGCTGATCCCAAAAAGTTTTTCCAGGACTAGGATCCCCAAAGCGAGTGACAGATCCCAGCTCGTCCTGGGGAGGAGACAAAAGCGCTCGGGTATCCGTAAGAGCTGACGGGGAGCAAACCACCATGCGCCTTGCCGACGCGTCCTTGGCCCGTTGCCTGCTGCTGCCGTTGCTCTTGGGATCCTGCTGGGCCCAGTTCCACGGAGAGAAGGGCATTTCTATCCCCGACCATGGCTTTTGCCAGCCTATTTCCATTCCGTTGTGCACTGACATTGCATACAACCAGACGATCATGCCCAATTTGCTGGGACATACCAGCCAAGAGGATGCTGGCTTGGAGGTCCATCAGTTCTACCCTTTGGTGAAGGTCCAGTGCTCCCCGGAGCTCAAATTCTTCCTCTGCTCTATGTATGCCCCTGTGTGCACTGTCTTGGAGCAAGCCATTCCACCTTGCCGATCCATTTGTGAGAGGGCACGCCAAGGCTGTGAAGCCCTCATGAACAAATTTGGCTTCCAGTGGCCAGAACGACTGCGCTGTGAGAACTTTCCCCGCCATGGGGCAGAGCAGATCTGTGTAGGGCAGAACCATTCAGAGGAAGGTGGCTCTCCAGCATTGATTACAAGTGCCACCCCAATTGCTGGACAGGGTACTGCTGGGCCACCACGTTATGCCACTCTGGACCACCCTTTCCACTGCCCACGAGTCCTTAAAGTGCCGAGCTACCTCAACTACAAGTTTCTTGGAGAGAAAGACTGTGCGGCACCATGTGAACCCACCAAGAATGATGGGCACATGTTCTTCAATCAAGAGGAGATTCATTTTGCACGTATCTGGATTCTCATCTGGTCTGTTCTGTGTTGTGCCTCTACCTTCTTTACTGTCACTACCTATCTGGTGGACATGCAGCGCTTTCGTTACCCAGAAAGACCCATCATCTTCCTCTCTGGCTGTTACACCATGGTCTCTGTAGCCTATATTGCAGGATTTGTATTGGAAGAAAGGGTGGTGTGCAATGAACGTTTCCAAGATGATGGCTATCGGACAGTGGTTCAGGGTACCAAAAAGGAAGGCTGCACCATACTTTTCATGATGCTGTACTTCTTCAGCATGGCCAGCTCCATCTGGTGGGTCATCTTGTCCCTCACTTGGTTTCTTGCAGCTGGCATGAAGTGGGGACATGAAGCCATTGAAGCCAACTCACAATACTTTCACTTGGCAGCCTGGGCTGTGCCTGCTGTCAAAACGATCACCATCCTTGCCATGGGGCAAATTGATGGTGATCTCCTCAGTGGTGTCTGTTTTGTGGGGCTTAACAACATAGACCCACTTCGAGGCTTTGTTTTAGCTCCCCTCTTTGTCTACCTCTTTATAGGCACCTCATTTCTTTTGGCAGGCTTTGTGTCACTTTTCCGTATCCGTACCATCATGAAACATGGGGGCACCAAAACAGAGAAGCTGGAGCGTCTCATGGTACGCATTGGGGTCTTCAGTGTCCTCTATACAGTGCCAGCCACCATTGTTATTGCTTGCTACTTCTATGAACAGGCCTTTCGTGAGCACTGGGAACGGAGCTGGATTAGCCAAAACTGTAAGAGTTTGGCCATTCCCTGTCCACTTCAATACACCCCACGCATGACCCCTGACTTCACTGTCTACATGATCAAGTATCTCATGACGCTGATTGTGGGCATCACTTCAGGTTTCTGGATCTGGTCTGGGAAAACCCTTCATTCCTGGAGGAAGTTTTATACCAGGCTAACTAACAGCAAACATGGGGAAACTACTGTTTGAGAAGAGGAATGGAGAAAGCAGATTGCCAGCGCCAGAATTTCAAGAAAACACCAGATCTGCCTGCATCTCCCTCCTTCAGCTGATTCTGTTTGTATGTATGGGGAGAGGTTCTTTGGAAAACTTCCCTGCAATTTGGGGAGTGGGGCTACTTTACTACATAAAGCTGAAAACTCCTCTGACAACCGGAGAGGAAAAAAAAGAAAAACAAAGGAGAAAAACTCCAAGTATTTAAAACTGTCTCATTTTAATTAAAACAAGTTCTAAACTTCTTTGCTTTAGGTTTTTAATTAACTATTAAAGGGTGTCTTTTTGTAATTAAAATTGTAAATAGCATTTGTAAATTTAATTATATATTTCTATTTAAAAACAAGTAAGAGAACAGCAGCAAGGACTTTATTTTTCAGAAAAAGTATGGAGGGGGGTCAAAGAAAGAAAAACTATTTTTTCATCTCCTTTTCTTTGAAATCTGTTTTCCCCCTTTTTCCTTTTCTTTCCTCTCTCTCTTCAGCCAGGAGTGTGTGCTGTTTGGGTTGGCCCTTAATAGACTATTTTTGCCTAAGCTTTTCATGAGAGCCAGGTTTTGTATCACTCCCAGCACCCAACCCACCTTAAACATCTTCCATCAACTCCCTTTTGCAAGCTACAGTTTTTGATATATTTCCAGGAATACTTCTTCCATCTCATTTTTTCTTTTCCAGGTTGAAAAGTTGGCAAATAATGTTCTGTCTGCAAAAATATATTTGGGGGTGGGCTTGTGGAAGATGGCTGAGCCTTCTCGCCTTTGCTGAAATTTGGGCCTTGGCTGTGCAGATTTTCTTATGTTTATTTCTTTTAGAGAATTATGACCTCCAAGAAAGTTTTTCTTGCCTTAAGCCGCAGAATTCTCTTTCTGTTACATTTGTATGTTTCTATTTTTTCCTAGATGTTTTGTACAAAAGGTAGCTTTTTAAAAATGACATTTCCTTTATTAAACAAACTTGTTCTTTGCAAATTCAGTTTGAGTATTTTTCAAAAGCAGCAACGGCCGTCTCCAAAGCAATTTATTTGTGAGCTATACATTTAGCTTCTAAAAAGTAAACTAAAAACTGCAATTGATATTTCACAGCGCAATATCAATTTGCTTGAAGAGAAGAATCTTAAAAAAGCTTTTTAAAAAAAAGCTATTGGGACATGCTTGGTGGAATTTTAGAAAGTTTAAAGGGAATTTATTTCTTACAATTGAAAAATACTGTCTTTTGAAAAGCATAGGAACCTTATTTTTCCAGTTTTTCCCAATATAGGAGAAAAAAATCCCTACATTTCTGTCTTCTACAATTTTCTTCTTTTGAGGATGTAGACTTTTCTCAACTTCTGTTACAACTCTTAAGAAATTTCATAGTTGTTTGGGTAACTTCTCTAAATGCCTCTTACAGGAAAATAACAATTTATTATTCAATAAAACAACTGTAATAGCACAAAAGCAAAAAATTCAATGAAAAAGCATTAAATCTAAACCATTTTTCCCTAAATCAAATGTCTCTGATTTGGAATTGATTTCCGACAATATTTAGGAGCAATCTTAGACTAAGGTTTCCATGGAAATCACTGCAGATAGATTAACTTCTTACCATATTTTATGAAAAAAGCATTAGAAACAAACATGGTGAAATTCTTTTTTGAGTCCTTGCATATGATGACTGCACACGTATGCATTTTGCATCAGTTATGCAAGCTGTGAAAAGATATGGCTGCTGTAATTTTTTTCTCTTTTTACTCTTAGTGTGTTGAGAATTTTGGCAAGCCTGTATCATTTCGTTGAAATCTTAACAATTGGATCCTGAGCATTTTTTA
The DNA here is from genome assembly GCF_028640845.1 of Ahaetulla prasina. Taxonomy (NCBI): domain Eukaryota; kingdom Metazoa; phylum Chordata; class Lepidosauria; order Squamata; family Colubridae; genus Ahaetulla; species Ahaetulla prasina. Next base: position 49,240,251 of record NC_080542.1, on the reverse strand, counting down.
TCAGAATTAAGAATTGCTCTCAAAATTATTATAGTAGAAGAAATGTTTTCTACAATTTAGTATTTTCATTTGAAAAATGATTGATCTGTATTCTAAATAACATACTTCTAACAGTTCAATTTTTAAATTTTTGAATTTGAATTGGGGTGGGATTGGAATCAGCTGGAATTATTTATAAAGAAAGACAAAATGCCGTTTTTGAGTTAAAGTTTCTAAAAGGCTTTTCTGAAGCCGCTCCAATCCTACCTAGAAGTTTGCTAGCAAATTCCATCCATTTCTCTAGCATGATAACCACTCTGCAATGAATCTAAAGATGGAACAGGATGCTAAAGGATACATGGAAGACAGAAAATAGGAAACCTATTGTTGCACAAATCTTTTTGAAAAACTCCCATTAAATTTCAAATTTTTCCCCCTGTGGCAGACTCTGATGGCCTCTCCTCCCTCCTGCCCTTGGCAAATTGTCATTCTTAAGACTGCTTTTGTGTTGCTAATGGTGTTGGTTGCTTTCTTGTGTCATTTGGTGTGAAGTTTTAAAACTTTGAAAAGAAATAAACAATTTCCTACTCCTTTTCCATCAAAAGGATCATAAAGGAAACAATTTGGTTGGGTGAGGAAACAATAATGCAAAATGGGATTTATAATACTAGGGGTAAGCCGAGGGAGGAAGTAAGAAAGGTTTCCGATTTTGAATCTTGCATTTTAAAATGAGATGGAAATGGAAACCTATTTTTCTTCTTAACACTGCTTGCATGTGTACACATACACACACTCACTCACACACACAGTCTTTCTCTTCATCAGAGAAAAGAGTGTGGTTTAAAGCCCCAAATCAAAGGGTGACTAAAGTGAACCAGATGGATCCTGGAATGCTATAAACATATGTCCACCTAGGACAAAAAACAAAACAAAACGCATTCTATCTGGTTTTATTTCTAAAAAAACTGTTCTTGTGTAACACAACACTGCATATGGTTTGTACTTGAGTGTTGCCTACTATGCAATGAAGCATGTCAATATCTCTATTATTTCCAGTTACAGTGTTTTGCCTTCTACCATAATACTGGGTTTTCCCCAAAGCATCTGGTCACAAGAGGTTGTAAATTAGAGGTGTTTTCCACAGATTCCAGTAGAGCTCCTGAATTCAAGAACAACATTTTGTCCAAAGCTTTCAACTACAAATGCTTCTTCCCCCTCCCCTTTCCCCCCTCTCCTATAAGTATAAGAAAAGGGCATTTTTGCTCCCCATTAATTTATCAAGATCCAGTTGTTGTTTTTTCCCTAGCTCCATATTAAAATTCATATTAAAACCCAGTTTAGATGGTATCAGTGGCTGTGCGAAAGGATCAAGCTCTAAGTTCTGTTATCATGCTTTTTCCATTTTTTAAAATAGCCGATTATATCTATATGGTTCTTTTTCCCCCCCAGCATTTCTTATAAACCTGTCTTATGAACCCTGCAAATACATCAACAGATGGATCTCATTAGTCCCCTTTTTGGCAAAGGTCTTTCAGCTGCTTGCCCCACACAAGCAGGGACTACACCCAAACTTTTAGTGAACCCCCCTCCCCCTTTCTGTATCCTCTGGACAGAACATTGCAACGTGGACCAGAGGAGAGCTGAGAGTGGGCTCTCTCTGCCAAGGAATGTTGGGGCCATGGGTTTATCTCCCCCCTTTTGTTCTTAATTTAATCCTTCTGGTTTTAGAAGCCTATGGAAAAGAAAGACCATCTCATGTCAGAATGGCTTATGTCAGGCAAGCTCTTTTCCACATATGTGTGTATTTTAACAAATATCTAAAGTTCATTTCTTTCTCTCTCCCGCCCCTCCCCTCTGGCTCCTTCATGTTTACCCTCTTTCCAGGTCAGTTCGACTTTTTCTCTTTTGGCTCCCTTGCCCCCTTTTTGTTTGCAGTGCTAATTAAGAAGGGTGGGGGGAGGGAAATAAACTTTTGTTACCCTTTCGGAAGCTAGTATGTTTTAAAAAAAAAAAAAGAACGAAAATCAATTTAACTTAAAAAAAATTGAATCGATCTCTGACTCATATCCTTCTCTCCTCCCCAAAGTATGTTGCATAGGACATTTTTGCATTCCCACTTAAAGTTGACACACAGGCTTTGAAATGGAGATTTCTCCCCCAGTGAAGCAGAGGCCTGCTTAACACATTAAGAATCCCAGCTGCCAGGGAATGAGAGCAAAGAGGTTTGATCTGTGCAGGGTGGATTCCTCTCCTCTTCCCGCCCCCATTGAAAAGACAAGAGTGTGGGGGTTGTTCCCTGCAATAAACTGTTACAGACCTAGAGCTATTTGGGGGGGGGGATGGAATATGAAATTCCTTTGCGGCAGACGGGAAGGCTGTCCAGTCGTGCAGACAAAAAAGCCTTCTTTAAATGACTCACAGTTGCAAAGAGTCAACCAGTTCTGTTTAATGAAATAGCATAAAGGAGGGGTTGGTGAACAACTGGATTCCTAACCAGGCTTCAGTTCCAACTCCTATCAAGACAGGCTTCTATGAGTAGAGCAGCTGCCATGCCTGACTCTTACTTCCTCAATAAAGCCTCAATTCTGGAAGCCTCTGGCTTTATGAGGCTTCAATATGTCTTTAAAGGGCACTGAAATATTTTTTTTTGTAAAGACAGACAGGGACCTAAGAATGGTTAGTAAGGACTTTAATTTTCAAAGTCTGGGTAAGCAGAAAGTCCATCTCATCAAGTCAGCTTGGTTAACTCCTAACCAACAAGGCTGATCAGGATTTTCTGGGAAGATGAATGAAGCAAACTTGTGACCAGTTTTCCCTGGAATATAAGAATCCATAATGCAGGATAAAGGCAGACATAATGTCAACTCAAGATTGTTCACCCAACTGCTGTGCCTGGCCTTGATGGAAATGACAGGTGCGCATACCAGCATTTGAGCTGTGCCTGAATGTCCGTTCAGTTCTCTCCTATGCTTCAGGTGGATCTTCCACCTTGTTAAGAACTTTTAAAAAGTTTTACATGAATATTGTAAGTGCTAAAGAAATGTATTTTAAAATGCAAAATAAAGGATTCTCATGTCTTGATAAGTGAGGCAGAATTGTGGTAATGCCAGGAAAGTCCCAGCCTTGTACTTGCAGCTGCCTTCTGATTCAAACCAGCAAAACTATTTTTTCTTCTTCTGATGAATTAATGGATATGGCCAAATGCTTCCAGAGTAGCCTCACTACTGTACAAACATTACTTCTTTCATCACTGACAGAGAAAAGTAACCTTTCATTAACTGCTGAGTAGTGTGGGATTAGGAAGAATGTCTCGAGGCATTATTACCATAGGAGAGAATAGAATAGAATAGAATAGAATAGAATAGAATAGAATAGAATAGAATTTTTTATTGGTCAAGTGTGATTGGACACAAAAGGAATTTGTCTTGGTGCATATGCTCTTGGTGTACATAAAAGAAAAGATACATTCGTCAAGAATCATAAGGTACAACACTTAACGTTAGTCATAGGGAAACAGTCAATATAAATCTTAAGGATACCAGCAACAAGGTTACAGTCATACAGTCATAAGTGGGAGGAGATGGGTGATAGGAACGATGAAAAGATTAATAGTAATGCAGACTTATCAACTAGTTTGACAGTGTTATTTGTTTAGCAGAGTGATGACGTTTGGGGAAAAATGTTTTTGTGTCAAGTTGTTCTGGTGTGCAGTGCTCTATAGCATCATTATTAGGGTAGGAGTTGAAACAGTTTATGTCCAGGATTTACAGAGATCTGTAAATATTTTCACAGCCCTCTTTTTGACTTCTGCAGTATACAGTTCCTCAATGGAAGGCAGGTTGGTAGCCATTATTTTTTCTGCAGTTCTAATTATCCTCTGAAGTCTGTGTCTGTCATGTTGGGTTGCAGAACCAAACCAGACAGTTATATAAATGCAGATAACAGCCTCAATTTAAATAATAAATAAATAAATAAATAAATAAATAAATAAATAATTCCTCTGTAGAATTGTATCAGCAGCTCCTTGGGCAGTTTGAGCTTTCTGAGTTGCCGCAGAAAGAATATCCTTTGCTGTGCTTTTTTGATGACTTTTTGATATTGGGTGTCCATTTTAGGTCGTGAGATGTGGTAGAACCTAGAAATTTGAAAATCTCTACTGTGTTGTCTACTATTGTAAGAGGTTGTAGTATGGAGGGTTTCTTCTAAAGTCCACCATTTCTAGGGTTTTGAGTGTGTTCAGTTCCAGATTGTTCTGGTTGCACCATGAGGCTAGTTGTTCAACTTCTCATCTGTATGCGGAGAGGGGTGTCAAAGTTGTAGCCCACAGGCCTGATGCTGGTCCTGCCCGATTAGTGAAGGGGGGGAAAGTCCCGATATGTCACATGATGCCGCCGTGATGATGCAAGTTTGCTGTAGGAGAATATTTACCTCCTCCTAATTATAGATGGGCTCTTCATGGCCCATGTTCTCCATCTGCATTAGACTGCAGGTCCCATGATCCCTAGTTGGTATAACATTTAGATCCTAAAAAGCTCTACTAAAATAAAAATAAAAACAAAAGAAAACCAAAAACAACAACGCCCCTACCTTTGGTATGTCTGATGGGCTATCAAGAGCCAAGGTGGCGCAGTGGTTAGAGTGTAGTACTGCAGGCTACATCAGCTGACTGTTAACTGTAGTTCGGCATTTCAAATCTCACTGGCTCAAGGTTGACTCAGCCTTCCATCCTTTTGAGGTGGGTAAAATGAGGACCCAGATTGTTGGGGGCAATAGGCTGACTCTGTAAACCGCTTAGAGAGGGCTGTAAAAGCACTATGAAGCGGTATATAAATCTATTGCTATCCATTTAGTGATCCATAATGTGGCACTAAATGGATTCTTGGCTTGGTCTAGTAGGACTGCTTAGCTTCTTACATATTACTAAACTTTCAAATGTATTCATTTGCTTGAACTATATTTATTAAAAATGAAATATTTTTAACAAATATAGTTTAAGCAATTCCCCTTCCTCATTATCCCTAGAGAATATATGTGATTCTTTTAAAACTGCAAACATTGAAAGATCAATCCTACCTGCCCGGTCTGCTTGTGCCTGGCCCCCCAACTGTCCCCCGCTCTCTGGAACAGCAGTGGCAGTGCAGGGAACATGGTATCGCCCAGCAGCAGGGAGGGAGAGAGAGAAGAGGGTGTCCGCTAGCAGAGAGGGGAGACTTTGAGGTTGGTGCTTCTGGGACAAGGGGAGCCGGGAAGCATCTTGTACTTTCAGCTGCCTTCTGATTCAAACTAGCAAAACTAGCATCTAACCCTCTCTTCCTCTCGCAGCCAAGTGTCCTCCAACTGGTATGGACAGCAACTACGGCCTTAACGTGTTGCCAATGCTTTTGCCAGTATGCTGAGGGCATCAGATTCATTAAGGTGAGGGGGAGGGTGGTTTTGGTTTCTCATTGCTGCCGCTGGCTGACACCTTCTTGGTTGCCCAGAGTTCCCTGGCAATGGCCAATGCTCCTGGCTCTAATGGTCATGTGCAGGTTAGGGAAGTAAATCTGAAAGCATGTATAATGTTCTAATGTGCAGATGTTATAGTTAAATTTATGGTAGAAAGTGGACTCTGGTTGTGTTTTTCCAAACTCATTAAGTGAGGTTGAATCTGTATAGTTTTAAAAGAGCTCTGTTTGTGTGTGTTGTGTACATACACATACAGAATTTATAGTACCTAATGTATCTTTTTGTGTGCCTATACTCACTCTCTACCAGTGATGGCTAATCTTTTTGTTGTCATAGGCTGGCACCCATAATGCAATGCACAGCCCCCCTGCACATATGCGCAGGACCACCACCCCACGCCCCCATGTATGCACCCTGCACAGCACATGTGCGCATCCCTGCGCATGCACCTCAGTCCTCTGCACATGCGCCCCACCCCCTGTGCCCCATTTTGGGCCTGGAAAGCCTCCTCCACCAACCTTTGCCAGCACAAATGGCCTGCCGCCACAGCCTCTTTGCAGAGGCAGCAGTAGCTGTCCTCTCCTCCTGCCAGCCTTGTGCTCCGGGCAGCATCCAGCATGGCTGGCTGGCTGGCTGGCTGCTGCCTGGACCGCGAGGCTGGCAGGAGGAGGAGGAGGAACCCCTGCTGCCACTTTGCCGGTGCGAATGGTCTGCCGCCGCTGCCTCTTTGCAGAGGCAGTGGCGGCTCCTGTCAGCGTCGTGCTCTGGGCAGCATCCAGCATGACCTCTCCTGATGTTGAGAGAGTAAACACGTGAAGAGCCTTGGAAGTACCAGTGGAAGAAGTGCTGTTTGCCTTCTAAGGCTATGCTGCGGGCTGTGCATAGGTTGTGCCTCACTTTCCTGTCGCTACTCAAAACTAAACGCGTGCCAAATGGACTACCCGCCAAATAGTCCAAACATCTATTGGCGAGGCCTTCTCCCTTTCCCAACTGTTATGAAGCTGACCCTTTTCCGAAGTGGCCGCCAGTCTTGGGCTTTTGTGAGTCTCCTCATGGGCAATGCGCAAGGCCCGTAACATTTCTTTCTTTCTTTTTTTTAAAGCAATGGAATGAACATATCTAAAGATACAGGGGGGACAGGATGGAATGCAAGATGCTGGCGACCCTCTTTGCCTGCATGAACAGCTGCTGCCTCTTTGCTAGCACCAATGGCCTGCCGCCACTGCCTCTTTGCAGAGGCACCTGCGGCTCTTCTTCCTCCTATCAGCCTTGCGTTCTGGCCAGGATCCAGCATGGCTGGCATGGTTGGCTGACTGGATGCTTCCTGGAGCACGAGGATGGTGGCAGGCCATTTGTGCCAGCAAAGAGGTAGCGGCAGCTCCTACTGCTGCCAGCCTCGCGGTCCAGGCAGCAGCCATCCAGCCATGCTTGGCCTCCTCCTGTGGCAGTCCAAGTGGACCCTGGGAAACGCAGCTTCAGGGCCTTTCCTGGCAGTGATGGTGAAGCAGGCAGGCAGGCAGGTGCAGGGGAGCGACTGGCGGCAGCACTCCTGGCTGACAATGGGGTGGATGTCCCGCAGTTGCATGCAGACATTGATGGCATGGCCAGTGCACCCGAGCGCTAAGAGGAGCTGCCCAGTTCCCATGCGTGCGCCAGGAAATGAACTTCCAGTTTCTGGTTCATGCATGCGCATCAGCCAGCTGGTCTTCTGGTTACTGGCATGCATGCATGCACGACAATCAGCTGGCCAGCTGATCTTCTGGTTTCTGGCACTGCCTCACACCTGAAGGCCAGCTGATCATCGCACATGTATGCATGCCAATAACCAGAAAACTAGCTGGCCAGTGCGCATGCGTGCACCGGAAACTCAGAAGAGGAATGGGCGACGTCGCACGTGCCAGGCAACATGGCTCTGCTTGCCCATTCTGGCATGCATGCCATAGGTTTGACATCACAGCTCTATATTATATAATACGTATGTATGTACACATATGGCATATATACATAGGATTAAATAGTGTATTTTGGATGTTCAGTAGTAGTAAATAAATAGAGAGGGAAATTGTTGAGGCCTTTGTGGCAAGCGGCCAGGAGGTGGGACCGGGTGTGGTGAACGATGTTAAGTTGGCCACAACCACCCAGTCACATGACCATACAACCACACCTACCCATCTGGTCATTAGGGCGGAGAACTGGTTGTTAAATTATTTGAATCCCACCACTGCCTGAAGAGCAAGCAGGCTTTCTGCCGAAAAAAACAATGTAAGGACTGACTTAAATATTATTGAATACTTACAATATCATAATGAGAAACAAGCTGCTTTAGTATTTTTAGATGCAGAGAAGGCCTTTGACAACCTAAATTGGGTTTTTATGTTTACAATATTGGAAGAAATGGACTTTGGAGAGAATTTTATCCAAGGAATTAAAGCAATCTACATGTCACAAATGCAAAAATTGTCATAAATGGTGATCTAACTAACTCATGTGTAATTCAAAAGGGTACAAGACAAGAGTGCCCCTTGTTCTCTCTATTGTTTATTTTGGAATTGGAAGTTCTGAATAGAAGTATCAGACAAGATGATAAAATAATGGGTATAAACATTAAGAAAGAAGTTTATAAATTGAGGACATTTGCTGATGATCTGGTTATATTTTTACAGGATCCAAGAAGCAAACAGAATATTTGATGAGGAAGTTGAATAAATTTGGAGCCCTGGCAGGCTTCAAAATAAATAAAGAGAAGACAACAACACTGATCAAAAATATGTCTTCTCAGGATAGTGACATATTGAACAAATAGTTCAAGTGTTGAGAAAAAGGTGAAATACTTAGGGGATGTTGACAAATACAAATATGAAATTGTTTCAAAACAATTATGTCTCTCTTTAGAGAGATATTAAACAGAACTTACAAAGATGGGATACTACACTTATCATTATTGGGTAGAATCTCTGTAATTAAGATGAATATTTTTAAGGTGACCAATCCTCCTCCTCTAGGGAGGACAGTCCTTTTGTAAGTTCTGTCCTCTCTTGAAAAGTGTCCTCCTACATATCCTCCTTTTCAATATTTGAAGACTAATCTGTAAATCTCCGTATTCGATCAATACTGATCCGATCCATTGCGTGTGATGTGACATATTTGTATTTGACAAGACAATTCGTCAAGGCTTGGTACAGTGCGATTATGAGATGCATGCGCTCTGCACAGAGAATAGTTTTGAGATAGTGTGCTGTACACAAGAGTGCACCGCGTGCAAGTGGCTTTGTTTACTTCTTACCAAAACATGACATGGCACACACGCACGCATTAAACTCACTTCTTTCTTAGTGAATATTCAATAATACACAGGTGAGCACAATAATTCATGTTTTATTAATTCATTATCCATTTAATAATTTCCAAATATGTATAATTTTATTTACAAGTTTATTCAATGGAAAAGTACTCATTTAAATAATAATTAATAGGCATGTAAGCATAATTACAATATAAAATCTTATTGTTACAAATGTTTTTTTATTATGCATTTATCATAGTGTATTCTGTATTATTGTTGCAATGAATAAAATGTTTCTTTTTTCTTCAATTTATTTGTGTCCTCCTTCTCATTGTTAAAAAGTTGGTCACCTTAATATTTTACCAAATATGCTTTTTTAAATTTCAGATGTTACCAATACTTGCAACTGACAAGCCATTTAAAGAATGGCAGAAGGATATTTCTAAGTTCATATGGTAAGGGGAAAAACCAAGAATTAGATATACGCTATTGCAAAATGCTAAGAAAAGAGATGGTTTGGGCCTACCAGGCCTACCAATTGTATTTTGATGCATGCTGTTTGACCTGGGCAAAAGAATACATGAGCCTCCAGAACAAGAGGCTACTTGAATTAGAGGGCCATGAATTAAAGTTTGGATTGACTTATTTATGGTATGATAAAAGTAAAATTAATGTTGAATTTAATAATCATTTTGTTAGATGTGCCATGCTAAGAATTTGGAATAAATATAAAACAAGGCTCTCTACGAAGTTGTCTCTTTGGGTGTAATTCCAGGAAGCTTTTTTAAGAAGAGAAATGGTGGCAAAGTCAAACTGATTGACGTATGGTAAAATTTTATCTTTCAACTTGGTTGACCTAATATTAAAGCCAAGGGGAGAACTTGAATCAGAAGGTTATGTTTGTCATTGGTTTACTTACCAACAACTGAAAGAAAGATTTAAACAGGATCAAAAAGTGTTATGGATTTGACTTTGTTAAAAATGAATTGGAGATTTTATTATGTGGAAATGATGAAGATATTATCACTAAGATCTATAAAATGTTATTGAAATTGAATTGGAAAATGAATACATAAAACACTGTATGATTTGGTGGGAAAGGAATTTTGGATATAATGTGATACTTGAACAATGGGAAAATATGTGGATGAAGGGTTTAAAATTTACATTAAATTATTATCTTAAAAAAAGTTTCTATAACATGATGTATCATTGATATTTAACATCAGGTAAGTTATCTAAGACGTACAAAGGTATGTCAAATGAATGTTGGAAGTGTAAAAGTAAAGAAAGTACTTTTTACCATCTATGGTAGACATGTGATAAAGCAAAACAATTTTAGAATATGATTCATATTTTAATTCAGAAAATTTTGAAGATGGAGATAAAGATGAAATCAAAACTTTTCCGTTTGGGTCTAATGAAAAAAGACCTGGAGAAAAAAGTTGTAACTTTGTTACTATATGTGTTGACAGCAGCAAGATTATTATATGCACAAAAATGGAAGGACACTTCGATTCCTAACATGGACGAATGGCTGCAGAAGTTGATGGAGTTGGCTAAAATGGCAAAATTGACTATTTTGATAAAAGAAAAAAATATAAGTACTTTTATTTCCACATGGAGACAGCTTCTGAACCAGTGGTGGGTTGCTACTGGGTTCGGACCAGTTCTTGAGAACTGTTGGCAAAAATCTGGCCAAGTTCACAGAACCGGTAATGATGCCCAGCTGGCCATGCCCCTGAACCGCTTCCCTTGGCCAAAGAGGTTATAAAAACAAAAGGTTTTAAAAGGCTTCTCTAGCAATCCCAGCTGAGTTGCCTGATCACCAGAACCTTTAAAAAAAATGTTTTCTATAAGCTTTTCAGCCGAAGAGCTTGTTAAAACAATCCTTTTAAGAGGTTCTGGGCTGCAACTTCGGCTGAGATTGTCAGCGGAGCTTTTTAAAATCTTTTTTTCCTCTGGTGATCCCAGCTGAGTTTCCTGATCATCACAGGCTTTTAAAATCACATTTTTACAACCTCTTACAACAGTCCCCACCCATGCCCATCCAATCGCCCCCTCCCCCACTTATCTAAAATTGTTGCTCCTTTCGGGCTTGCAAAGCCATGGCTGCTCAATCAGTTGCATCAGCTAGCAACTGAATCAGCCTGCCTGCAATCCATCTCCTCAGTGAGCAACTCAACCTGCCTGCCTCAGTTGGGTAAGTAAACTATTAAAAAATAGTTAATTGGGTTTTTTTTTAAGGAGTTGGGTTTTTAGATAGCAATTTAAAGTTAAGGAAGTTTTAAATTTAGGTGCTTTTATCTAAAATGGGGGTCTCCAACCTTAATAACTTTAAGGCTTGTGGGCTTAAACTCCCAGAGTTCCTCAGCCAGATTTCCTGGCTGAGGAACTCTGGGAGTTGAAGTCCACAAACCTTAAAGTTACTAAGCTTGGACACCCCAATCTAAAAAATATAAATAAAATAAAATAAAAAAATAAAATATTTGTGCAGCTTTCTAAGATTTGGTGTGTTTCTCTAACTACACAAACACACAAAATCTCACAAAGCTGTATGTGGCATTTTGTGTGTGTGTGTGTGAGAGAGAGAGAGTCAGCTGTATTGTGTTGTGTTGTGTGTGTGTAAAGTGTGAAAGTTGATTTTTGAGCTTTGTGTGGCTGTGTGAGGTTCCTGCTTGTTGCAGGGGCCATTTTGGGTGAGTTGCAGCTGCTTTTACATTGTGTGTGTCAGTTGTATTGTGTTGTGTTGTGTGTGTGTAAAGTGTGAAAATTGGTTTTTGAGCTTTTTGTGGCTGTGTGAGGTTCCTGCTTATTGCAGGGGCCATTTTGGATGAAGTGCAGCTGCTTTTACATTGTCTGTGAGTCAGTTGTATTGTGTTGTGTGTGTATAAAATGTGAAAGTTGGGTTTTGGTACCTCTTATTGTGGGAGGGTAAAAACGGGTATCGGGGGAAACCCGTTGGGGAGGGAGCCAGTTCTAGCGATTGCTTGCGGCGATATTTCATCAGGTCTGGAGGTAAAGGGGAAGCTTCTCGTTCCAATTCCAGAGGGCTGTTCCATCAGTACGGTAAGTGGGAGGGGCAGATATGGCGGAAGTGGGGGCCGTATCATGTTCAGGGGGTGCGCACTCGCTGTTTAAAAGCGATTGTGCGCTCCGGCCCCTCAGACTTTTCCCGTTCCCCGGGTGGCCAGTCTCCTCAGGGCTTGGACCTTCGGCTGATGTTATGCAATGCCAGGTCCGTAGTAAATAAAGCCCCCCTGATTTATGATCTTATATGGGGGGGGGCTGCGGACTTTATGGGCATTTCGGAGACTTGGTTGGGCATTGAAGGAGGGATGCCCCTGGTGGAGATGTGCCCACCGGGTTTCCGGGCATTTCATCAGCTGAGGGCCCAAGGTAGGGGTGGAGGGGTGGCGGTGGTTATTAAAGAGAGTCTAGAGCCGATGGAGGCCACTGTACCTCAGATAGCCGGTTGTGAATCCCTTTACGTGAAGTGGGGTCGTAGGGTGCAGGTGGCTTGTTGATCACGTACCTGGCTCCTTGCTGCATGACAACAGCCCTGCCCGAGTTGCTGGAGATGATAGCCGGGATGGCGGTTGATACCCCTAGGCTTATGGTCGTGGGGGACTTCAACCTGCCATCAGCCGGTATGTCGTCAACGGCGGCTCGGGAGTTCATGGCCTCCATGACGGCCATGGACCTGACCCAATTAGTTGACAGCCCCACCCACGTTGGGGGAAACACACTGGATCTGATTTTTGTCTCTGGACAGTGGTTGAGTGATCTGGAAGTACGAGAATTAGTCACTGAACCTTTGTCATGGTCAGATCACTCTCTCCTTCGTCTGGACTTTTGGACCGCCGCTCAACACCGCAGGGAGACGGGACCAATGCGTTGGTTCCGTCCCAGGCGACTGATGGACCCAGAGAGGTTCCTGATGGAGCTTGGGCCGTTCCCTGGCGATCTGACCCACGGCTCGGCCGAGGAGCTTGTTGCGGCCTGGGAACAGGCCGCGGCGGGAGCCTTGGACCGTGTCGTGCCTTTGCGGCCTCTGACCCAGCGTAGGTCTCAACCAGCTCCTTGGTTCTCCGAGGAGCTGAGGGAGATGAAGCGCCGGAGAAGACACCTAGAGAGCGCTTGGAGGTCCAGCCATTCCGAAGCTGACCGTACACTAGTTAGGTCTTTCACCCAGGCCTATCTAGTGGCACTGAGGGAGGCCAAGCGGGCCTATGTTTCTACCCTCATTGCGTCAGCAGAGAACCGCCCAGCCTCCCTGTTTAGGGTGACTCGCTCCCTCCTTCACCGGGGGGGTGCGATGATCCCTTACAGGGTTATGCTGAGGATTTCAGCAGGTATCTGTTTGACAAAATCGCTCAGCTTCGGGACGGTCTGGACCAAAATTGGGTAGTTTCGGGCGAGGTGACAGAGGCTAGTCTTGTTGAGACCATCTGGGAGGAGTTTGATCCTGTGGCTCCCGAGGACATGGACAGGTTGCTGGGACGGCTGAATGCCACCACATGTTTATTGGACCCGTGTCCCTCCTGGTTGGTGCTGGCTCCAGGGAATTGTCAACGCTTCCTTGGGGAGGGTTTTGTTCCCACCGCCTTGAAAGAGGCGGTGGTGAGGCCCCTCCTCAAGAAGCCCTCCCTGGACCCAGCTGTTTTGGGTAACTATCATCCAGTCTCCAACCTTCGCTTTGTGGTGAAGGTTGTTGAGAGTGTGGTGGCACATCAGTTACCCCAGTACCTGGATGAATCTGTCTATCTAGACCCGTTCCAGTCCGGTTTCCGACCCGGGTATAGCACGGAGACAGCTTTGGTCGCGTTGGTGGATGACCTCTGGAGGGCCCGGGATAGGGGTTATTCCTCTGCCCTGGTTCTCCTAGATCTCTCAGCGGCTTTCGATACCATCGACCATGGTATCCTGCTGCGACGGTTGGGGAGTTTAGGAATGGGAGGCACCGTATTTCAGTGGTTCTCGTCCTATCTCTCCGACCGATCGCAGACGGTGTTGGCAGGGGGGCAGAGATCGACCTCGAGGCGCCTCCTTTGTGGGGTGCCACAGGGGTTGGTTCTCTCGCCTCTCCTGTTCAACATCTATATGAAGCCGCTGGGTGAGGTCATCAGTGGTTTTGGGGGGAGTTATCAACTGTACGCGGATGACACCCAGCTGTACATTTCCACCCCTGACCACCCCAATGAAGCTGTCGAAGTGTTGTCTCGGTGTTTGGAGGCCGTGCAAGTCTGGATGTGGAGAAACAGGCTCAAGCTCAACCCCTCCAAGACGGAGTGGCTGTGGATGCCGGCATCCCGGTACAGCCAGCTGCAACCGCGGCTGACTGTTGGGGGCGAATCATTGGCCCCAATGGAGAGGGTGCGCAATCTGGGTGTTCTCCTGGATGGACGATTGTCTTTTGAAGATCATTTGGCGACTGTCTCCAGGAGAGCTTTTTACCAGGTTCGCCTGGTCCGCCAGTTGCGCCCCTTTCTAGACCGGGATGCCTTATGCACGGTCACTCACGCCCTCGTCACTTCTCTCCTGGACTACTGCAATGCTCTCTACATGGGGCTCCCCTTGGGGAGCACCTGGAGGCTTCAGTTGGTCCAGAATGCAGCTGCGCGGGTAATAGAGGGAGCCACTCGTGGCTCCCGTATAACACCAATCCTGCGCAGGCTGCACTGGCTACCTGTGGTCTTCCGGGTGCACTTCAAGGTGTTGGTTATCACCTTTAAAGCGCTCCATGGCATAGGACCGGGATATCTTCGGGACCGCCTTCTGCTACCACATGCCTCCCACCGACCGGTACGCTCCCATAGAGAGGGTCTCCTCAGGGTGCCGTCAGCCAAACAGTGTCGGCTGGCGACCCCCAGGGGGAGAGCCTTCTCGGTGGGGGCACCTACCCTCTGGAACAAGCTTCCCCCAGGACTTTGACAACTTCCTGACCTCCGGACTTTTCGCCGCGAGCTGAAAACATATCTATTCTTCCGAGCAGGACTGGCTTAATAGGGGTTTTTAATTCGTTTTAAATGGGGTTTATTTTTATATTATGTATTTTATATTTAAATTTAGGCCATATGGAATAAGTTTTTTAAATAGTTTTTATTGTAATATATTGTATTGTTTTATTTGGCTGTTCACCGCCCTGAGTCCTTCGGGAGAAGGGCGGTATAAAAATTAAATTATTATTATTATTGTTGTTGTTGTTGTTGTTGTTGTTGTTGTTGTTGTTGTTGTTGTTATTGTTATTGGTCATGCCCACCCAGTTACATGACAGCCAAGCCACTCTCACCCAGTCACATAACCACCAAGCCATGCCCAGTGTCTCATGACCATCAAGCCATGTCCACAAAATAAGCCACACCCACAGAACCGGTAGTAAAAAAATTTAGAACCCACCCCTGTTCTGAACTTTGTGCTTGAAGTGGAAAAGGATGAAACTTTGATTTTGGGTTTTACTGATTAGATTGATAGATCTTTATAAAAAGGGCTTGTTCATATTATTATGAAAAAACAAAAGGTTGTTATTTGATGTTAATGCCTTCTTTTACTGCAAGAGAGAGTCGCAAGTCAGTGTTTCTGTTATATCTATATATATATAAAAGGATGTATGTATGTATGTATGTATGTATGTACGATCCAGTATAACTCTGGAACGGCTCAACCAATTTCAACCAAAACGTGCTACACAGATGACTTACTCTCTGGAAACAAGTACTGTGGGGATAAGACACCCCTGGGGTGTGTGTGTCTGTGTGTCTGTGTGTTTCACCATAACTCTGGAATGGCTTGAGCAATTTGGTTGAGCAACCAAACTCGGAACACAGATGACATACTCTCTGGAAACAAATTCTGTAGGGGTAACACAGCCATAACACCCCTCAGTGTGTGTGTGTGTATTTGTGTGTGTTCCAGCATAACTCTGGAACAGGTCAAGCAGTTTCAACCAAACTTGGTACACAGATGACTTACTCTCTGGAAACAAATACTGTTGGCGGTAAGACACCCCTCGTGTGTGTGTGTATGTGTGTGTGTGTGTGTGTGTGTGTGTGTGTGCATGTATGTGCACGTGTGTGTGTCTGTGTGTGTCTGTGTGTGTGTTCCAGCATAATTCTGGAACGGCTCAAGCAATTTTAACCAAACTTCCTACACAGAAGACTTATTCTCTGGAAACAATTTCTGTGGGGGGTAACACACCTTAACACATCCTCAGAGTGTGTGTTTGTGTATGTTCCAGCAGGTTATGGAGAGGATTGGACTGGATTGGAATAGCTTGGACTGGTCTATGGACCCGGACAGACCGATAGCCATTTCTACCTGACTAAGACCTTGTAGAACTATTCCCCATAGGCACACTATGGAGATTGCCTCCAAGACAGAGTGGCTGTGGATGCCGGCATCCCGGTACAGTCAGCTGAGTCCACGGCTGACTGTCGGGAGCGAGTCATTGGCCCCGATGGAGAGGGTGCGCAATTTGGGCGTTCTCCTGGATGAACGGCTGTCTTTTGATGAACACCTGACGGCCGTCTCCAGGAGAGCTTTCCACCAGGTTCGCCTGGTGCGCCAGTTGCGCCCCTTTCTAGACCGGGATGCCCTATGCACGGTCACTCACGCCCTTGTGACGTCTCGTCTGGATTACTGCAATGCTCTCTACATGGGGCTCCCCTTGAGGGGCACCCGGAGGCTACAGTTAGTCCAGAATGCAGCTGCGCGGGTGATAGAGGGAGCCCCTCGGGGCTCCCGAATGACACCTATCCTGCGCAGGCTGCACTGGCTGCCTGTGGCTTTCCGGGTGCGCTTCAAGGTTTTGGTGAACGTCTTTAAAGCGCTCCATGGCATAGGGCCGGGCTATTTACGGGACCGCCTGCTGCTACCGAATACCTCTCACCGACCCGTGCGCTCTCACAGAGAGGGACTCCTCAGGGTGCCGTCGGTAGCGACAGTGTCGTCTGGCGGCGCCCAGGAAGGGCCTTCTCTGTGGGGCTCCGCCCTCTGGAATGACCTCCCCAGGACTTCGTCAACTTCCGGACCTCCGAACCTTTCGCCGCGAGCTTAAAACTTACCTATTTATTTGCGCTGGCCTGGGTTAGTTTTTTAAATTTATGGGTTTTTAAATGGGTTTTAGTTTTAAATTTTAATTATGGCCAATTTTAATAAGTTTTTTAAGTGTATTTTAAATTGTATTTATATATTGTCTATTTTACTTGGCTGTGAACCGCCCTGAGTCCTTCGGGAGAAGGGCGGTATACAAATTTAATAAATAAATAAATAATAAATAATAACTCTGAAACAGCTCAAGCAATTTCAACCAAACTTGGTACACAGATGACTTACTCTCTGGAAAAATATTTGGAAAAAAAAATTGAGACTTGCATTCTCAATCACGATCAATAAGTCACAGGGTCAGTCTATTAAGTACAGTGGAGTGGATTTGAGATCACCATGTTTCTCCCACAGATAAGTTTATTTTATTTGCTCAAGGTTGGGTTCACCACAGAATTTATTTATTCTTGCTCCTGGAGGTGAAACTAAAAATGTTGTTTATAATCAAGGTTTGTCTTAAATTAATATTATTCTTAATTTGAATAATATTTTACTTTATAATTCGTATACTGTGCTTATACTTTTAAAACCCTGTGAATAAAATTGCTTTGATTTGACACTAAGGATATAATTTATTCCTTTTCCTGTCTAATACAAGATTGGGATAAATAAATACCGGGGCAATGCCGGGTAATCATCATCATCTAGTATTGTATATAGTTGTCAGTTGAAGTTCTCAGTCTGGTCCTCTGTTGGAGCAGGAAAATACTCTCTCCTGATTGGTTGTGGGCTGATCAGCTTCCCTATAAAAGGAGCTGTCAGCCAGGGAGCAACAGTATTGAATACTGACCTCACCTCCATTCTTCACCCAGAACATAACAGTTTCTTTTTCTTTTATCCTTCCTCACTTTCCTTCATCCTCTCCCTCCCCACTGCTTTTCTATTTATTTTCGTATTTTGTATCTTATTTTATCTTATAACCCAATAAAAATGTTAAATTCAAGTTTAAAAGTGTGCATAATTTTGCAACCACATCATTGTAAGATTTTTTTTATTGTTTTTCCTCCCTAAAAGATTTCAGTTTGTTTTCAATTGAATTATATAGTTTAAATGTTATATTAAAGGTGGAAGAAATTCTGAAGTGATTTATCTTGGTCTGATTTTTTTTACAACTCAAAAAGCTGGCATTTTAACAGTTATTTAACAGTAGATTTTTTCATATCCACTGTAGAATGCACCCATATATTTTCAGTCCAGTTATGGTAGGTTTATCTTCTAAGGGGACCTTTTTGAGCCCTAAAAAGCCCACGGATGGGAAATCTCAACTAAATAATATAGTTAGATTGGAGCAGAGGCCAACAATGTCCAGGAACTGAGGGTTTGGTGAGAGTTTCTTTATGTGACCCTGTAGGAATTTAGCACCCACCCCCTCCTAGAAGAATGAAATATTTTAGAAAATATTTAAAAAGGCAGAATATATTTCCCTGGATGAGAAATGGAGAAACATGTTTTAAAGACAAAGCAGCTTCCTGACTCCCCCCCACCTTTGTCAATGGGCCATTAAAAGCCTCAGCTAAGCTCACTCATTCTCCCCACCTTTCTCAATGGGCCATCATCATCTGCATCATAATAGAACCCATCTAGCAATAGAAACTCACCACATGGCAAGGCTCAGGCAAGCTTGAGGGACAACCTACATTGTTAACTAAGACCCCCACCCCCTGGGAGTCTGACAACCAATCAGGATACTCTTCCTGTGCCCCAGAAAGTTCAAAGCTCAGAAAAAGCATAAAGCCAGGGAGCACACAGGATCTCAGCCCTTTTTTCTGTTCAGGATCTCTAGCCATGTGATCCTGACCACCATTAAACCATCTTTCCAAGCAGCCTCCATGTTTCCAGTGTCTTTGTCCCCACTTGGAACTGAACCCAGATGGATATTTCTTCCAACAACCCTACATTATGCATACCGCCTTCAATTGCAAAATTCCAAACAATCCTTTTTGCTGCCATCTAGTCTCATTAGGAGTATCATAGCCTAGATTTGGATGGAATGGCTAGCCTAGGTCCAGTTACATCAGTTCCCAGCTTTATAACTTGCCCTCAACTTGTCACCATTCATTTAATGACCATTGAAGGTTACAACAGTACTTGAGTGCTTAAATTGTGACTTAAAATGTGTCCTCTCTCTTACCACCATCATAGCATCCCTAGGTCATGTGATCAAAATTTGGGCATTTGGCATCTGGCATATTTAGAACAGTTGAAGAGTTCTGGGATCATATCATCTCTACTTGTGACCTCTTCAGCTAACTTCTGACAAGCAAAGTCCGTGGGGAAAGTAGATTCACCGTGTCATTTACTTAACAGCTGCAGTGATTCATTTAATAACCATGGCAAATAATGTCATAAAACCAGGTGTGACTTACTTTTCAACCATCTTGCTTGACAATATTCCAACTGAAATAATAAATCAATACATATCCTGCCTTTATTATTTTTACAAATGACTCAAATTGGAGAACATATCGAACACATCTTCCTTGTCTTATTTTCTCCACAACAACCCTATGAGGTGAATTGGGCTGAGAGAAAGTAGCTGGCCCAAAGGTACCCAGCTAAGAAGGGATTAGAACTTTTCTGCCTGGTGCCTGAAGGAAGAAGCATTCTATTTTATTTAAAAGATGGCCTTCCTGCTATTTGCCAGACAGAGGAATTAGGTAAAGTGTCTCTGCTTTGATGTGGATTAATTACCTCTGCTATGTTTTTCCAGATGGCTCAGCTTGGCTCAGTTAGGGAAAAGTCAATCAAAGTGCTAGAATCTAAGTGTTCCTCCCTCCCCATTATATTCTTTACCGCTATCACCCTAAATCCAGTTGTTTTTTAACATTATTAAAGCAGCTGAAATTGTCCATTTCTGTTCCTATTTGGCCCCTTAGGAACTGTTTACTTAAAAATATTTGTGTGCTATCCCCAAAATAAACTTCACTATGTGACAATAAAAAATACTAAGACAACAGACTTAAACCTTTTGAAAACATAATAAATAGAGCCATAGAAAATAAAATCTATTTCAGCCATAATATTTAAACGTCAATTTTTTAAATGGTCGTACTGCAGAAAATAATTTAAAGCTCTGGGTGAACAAAAAAGGTTTTTAAAGTTCCAAAGCCACAAAGATGACCTTCCTAGGAAAGGCAATGACAGGTAATTACTTATCTTATATCTTAATGGTTACTTATCTTACTAAGTTGATGGACCACCTTACTTCCAGGGGGTTACTTATCTTACTTACTCCAAGCAAAGTATCTGAAAATCTGGTTAGGTTTCTATGGGTGGTTATGAGAGAAGGTGGTGGTTTCCTAACTATAAGATGTCAAAGATTAACCCACATTTTAAAGTAGGCCTACAGACTGGTCATCTCCTGAATCAATGTTGTTGAATTAGAAACTACTTCTTGGTAATGGGTGCAATGGCTCCATGGTTAAAGATGCTGAGCTTGTCAGCTGGAAAACTAACAACCGGGATTCAAGATCCAAGCCCTGTGCAATGGAGTGAGCTTTTTTTCTCACCCCACCTAGTAGTTCGAAAGCATGCGAATGTGAATAGATAAATAAGTACCAGTTCGGTGAGACGGTATCAGCATTCTGTGCACTATGTTGGCCACATGATCACAGAAATGTCTTCAGACAAAACTGGCTGTCTTGGCTAAGAAACAGAGATGAGCACCTTCCTCTAGAGTCAGAAATGACCGGACAGGGGAAATATTTAGCTTTATCTTACTTCTCAGTAACAGGACAACGTGTCATGTAGGAACTGTGGGAAATACCTGAAGCAGATAAAAAGCAAATCTCAATAGTACAAAATTGATTCATTAGAGTACACTGATTTGCAATAGTTCTTGAACTCTATTCAGCCCCCATCTGTTTTCTCTATAGCTGAGGAGCCCCAAGGAATTCCATCCATATTTTCTCCACTCCACAGTTGGATGGTGGGGAACAAGTTACTGTTTCAGCAAACTTAATCAAGATCGCTTGGATGAAGATGTTAAAACCTCCTTCTGTTCTAGGAAACTTGAACAAAATTGTTGCAACAGTAGTAAGAAAACAATAACGTTTTTCTTGTCATGATCCTTGAGAGCGATTAAAATCAAGAACTCTTTTTCAGAAGTCTAGAGAATTGCTGTGCACTGCTGATGCGCTGAACATGAACTAGTCTGTCAGGTAAGAACCCATCCTATATAGTTAGATGTAGTGCGTTATAAGAATCTTGAAAACTAGCAAAGCAGAATAAATCATGATTCAGTTTGCCATGGCTTTGGGCAGGCAACATTCCAAATGTCTATGAGATAGATCTATCTACTCATAAATTCCAAAGAATTTTTCCTGGCAAACATAAGGTTGCCTGCCCATTTCTTCTTTAGACTAACTCCATTTGAAATAGGATAAACATCATTCCATCTTATCTGGAATTTTTCTGCTTACTTTTTTCAACCCATTCCCATGTTATATGGTAGCAATTGTTGGAAGGAGGAGAAGGAGGTTCCTCAAACCAAATCTCTCGTTGAATCTCCCGACAGTTTTTAAAATTGATATGAAATAGAAGAAGGAACAGAATCTTAATACCTGATTCCTAAGAGGTTAAATAACCATCTGAGGTCTTCCTGCATCCGTTTCTAAAAATGGAATTTAAGCAGCCAAGGAACTATTGTCAAAATTGTTACACTCAACCTAGATAGCTTATCCAGGAAAAAAAACCATGGCAAATGGAACCAAAAACCAGAGAGAAGACTATGATAATTAACATTATTTTGTCTTTTGGAAAAGGTAATTGCAAAGGGAAATGTGCACTTCTACTGTGTTGAATTATGGCTCCCATAATCCCCAATTAAGATGCCAGTTTGGAAAACACTCTAAATCTTGGTTAAAATAAGTAGGCAAGAAGTAAAATCCATCTGGCTTTGACCTGACTATTTTGTTAATTTATGCTAATTGCAACCTTTGGGGGATAATTGTGGCAGAAGGGTGTAATGTAGATATTCAGCTGATTGCCCCTCCCCTCCCTTCTCAAATGAAGTTGAATATGAACTCCACTATTTCATCCATTCTTTGTTGTGGACAGGAGTGGATTATTGGTTTCTCTTGAAGAAAAGCACCCTTTGCATTTAAACAGACAGACTGATAGCATAATTCTTGGGTATATCACTATAATTCAAAGTCAGGGAACGACTGGCTGTTAAGCACCCCAGCTGCTCAATCTGCACAGAACAAATCTGGAGAGGGGGAAACATTTAGGTCAGAGATGGCGAACCTTTTTTACCTTGGTTGCCGAAAGTGCATGTGTACACGCATGACAACACACGCGTGCCAGCATCCATAATGCAATGCACACCCCACTGCGCATGTGTGCATGACCCCACCCCATGCTCTCCCGTGCATGTGCCCCCAGCCCCCTGCGCATGGGCCCTGCCCCTTTCCATGCTCCGTTTTGGGCCTGAAAAGCCTCCTGCACCAACCTTTGCCAGCGGGAATGGCCTGCTCCATGCCTGGAAGTGGCAGTGCGATAGCCACCACTACCAGGAGCAAGGGGCTGGCAGTGACGAAGACAGGCAGGCCGGGGCTTCCCTTCCTCCCCGCCTGACCAGCCAGCTCAGGCACACGGGGCAGCATTTTTTTTTACTCTCAGCTGAGATACAATTTTTTTTCCTTTTAAGCTGAGATTGTTTCACTTTGGAAATTTTATTCATCTGTCATTTTCAGTACATATGTGGACTATAAAGGGAGCCAGGTGGCCACAGACCAGCAGCCTCTCAGTCTGATGGGCTCGGCTGAATCTCTGCCCCTCAGCCACTTTGGTGGCTTCACGACTACCCTGTCGGCCCACTGCCTGCAGGGTTCCCCAGCCACTTGCCAGCTGGGCTTTCCATGGGCCACAGCTGGGCAGGGCCTGCCGCTGCTTTGGGTTGAGGCACTTGAGCAACCAGGCTGCCTCATGCCGAGAACTGCATCACCCCGCCACACTTGCCCAGCTACCTGTGAGTCTTTTGGCGAGCCCAGCTCACATTGCCAGGCCAGAGGGCAGCCGGATACCAGCCCGTTCCTGGTGAGGAACGGGCTGGCCTATGCTGCCCTGCCTGGGCTCCTCCTACTGAGAGCCACTGGCCAAGCAGGTGTGGTTGGCAGGGCTTTGGTGGACCAGCAGCCAGTGAGGGTGGGGGGGATGGGCTGCCTGCACAGGTGACCACATGGCTGCTATCAAAGCAGGGCCAAGAAACCCTCTTGGCTCACTCTGCCAGCTGCACATGTCTCCCGGACTGTGGGTATTGCCACCTCCCCCTGCAGCATCTGGAGTGCCTGGCTGCTCCTTCTTCGGCATTGGCTTGGCCGGCAGTGCAGCAGTGGGCATGGTGGAGATTGGGTGATGGATCCAACCGCAGGCGGCACAGCAACCCTGCGTGACCTGAGCCATGCCTGCTGCCAAGACTGGCTCTCCAGCCGCTGGAGGGGGAGGTGGTGATGCCCATAGTCCAGGGGACACGTGCAGCTGGCAGAGTAAGCCAAGACGGTTTCTTGCCCTGCTTCTATGGTGGCCATGTGGTCACCTGCGCAGACAGCCCATCCCCCCGGCTGCTGGTCAGCCAAAGCCCCACCAGTCGCACCTGCTCGGCTGGTGGTTCCCAATGGGACAAGCCCAGATAGAGCAGCAGAAGCTGCGTGTTTGGAGGCTGAGGTGGCCTGGCCGAGACACTGCCGCCGCCACCCGCACATGCACCTTCCCATGCCCAGTTTTGGGCCTGGAAAGGCTCCTGCATCAAACTTTGCTGGCACAAAGGGTCTGCCGCTGCTGCTCCTCCTCCTCCTGCCAGCCTTGAGCTCCAGGCAGCATCCAGCATGGCCGTTCGTGCTGGCAAAGGTTGGTGCAACCATCTCCAGCCACTTCTTCCAAGGGAGCATGACCATTTTCAGCTGGCATGCCTTTTACCGCTTACCATGCTGTCCTCCTGGATGCAGCTCACTTCCCTGCTGGCGGCTTTTCCTTCTCCTGGCTGTGAGAAGTGAGGGGGCATACTGGAACCCAGAAGAGAAAAAGGAGCAGAGCTGCCGGCTAGGTTGGGACTTCCCTGTCTCCCCACCCAAGCAGCTCCAAGCCTCCGGTGGGGAGGGAGGGAAGCCCCAGGTCTCTATTCCTGCTGATGCCGGGGAAGCAGCAGTGCGAGAACTCCCATTGCCAGGGGCTGGCAGCAGCAAGGATGGACAGGCTGGGGCTTCCTCTCTACCTGCTGGAGGTTTGGGCTCATGCCAGAAGCCCATTCAGGTGGGGAGACAGGGAAACTCCCAGTTCCAGTGGCAGGAGCAGCCAGTGGATCAGAGAGGGCAATGGCAGGCTGTGGCAGCAGGTTGTTCACGCTGGCTAAGAGGCAACGGCAGCTCCTCATCCTCCTGCCAGCCTCGCGCTCTGGGTAGCATACAGCCAGCCATGCCTAGCATCCCCCTGCAGCATCCCATGTGGATCCCAGGCAGTGCAGCTTTAGGCCTTTCCTTGCAGTGTCGGTGACAAGGCAGGCAGGCAGGAGCAGGGAAGTGATTGGGGGAGCACTTTTGGCAGGCAAGGGTGTGGATGTTCCAGGGCACGCATGTGCATGGGCCAGCTAGTCTTTTGTTTATTGGCATGCATGCATGCGCAACAATCAGCTGGCCGGCTGATATTCTGGTTTCTGGCACTGCCGCACATGTGAAGGTCAGCTGATCATCGTGCACGCATGTGCACCAGTAACCAGAAGACTAGCTGGCCGATGTGCCGGAAATCTGGAAGAGGAATGGGTGACACCGTGTTGCCAGGCGAAATGGCTCTGCATGCAGGGATGAAATGTTCCCAGTTCGGACCGGATCACGCAATAGCAAAAATCCCCCCCCCCACCGCCCACACCTCGCTGTTCCTCTTCTCTGTCCCTGAAGCTCTCGGTGGTGATATAGCTGCAAATGGCCTTAAATGACTGCCACGGCACTTCAAAGGGCCGCACTACAGCTGATCAGCGCTGTAGGTGGCTAGTAGACCGGTGCCTCTATTTTTAAAGAAGGTAGACCGATGCGCTCCCAAGTTTTGTATACTTTATTATTTTTATTATTTATTATTATTGGCCATGCCCATTCAGTCTCCTGACCATCAAGCCACGCCCACCAATTAAGCCACACTCACAGAACCGGTAGGGAAAATTTTTAGATTTCACCCCTGTCTGCGTGGCACTTCCAGCACGCCTGCCATAGGTTCGCCATCACAGATCTAGGTGCATCATCAATAACAGGACAGTGTTCAGTGCAATTTTTAAATGGGAGAAATATGTAAAGTCCAAGTGTAAATCACAGGTGGTTACAGTACAGAAACCTCTAGAGGAATGGATACTACTCTCCAACGTTATTTTTTTGCTATACTTTCCTGCATTTTTCTATTACACTGAAAACTTGGCAATTTCCAATGAGGTATGCACCAGTTTAAGCCACTTATTTGTGAAGCAAAATATCACTGAAAAAACTTATCCTTTTGCAGTTCTTTGTCTATTTTGACTATTTTATGTCATCAGAGTGAATCTCTGGCTTTGGAGGGCCACACATTGAATACCAATTAGCCAGGTCAATTTTAACCTTATGTGTTGAGTGAACAGAGCCTATGTGGACATTTATGATTTAGTGTGTCATAGAAAGCCAGAAAAATAAAAGACTTAATGAGGTAAAATGCATGGCTAATAACATAAAAGCCTATTGTACAAATAAGTATTTTGTGGCCTTAATATACTGAACTATCTTGCAAGTGTTTTTTGTATGGATCACAGCAAGAAAATTGTATAAATGACTTTGTAAATTTATAAATAATTGCATTTTTCTTCAACTAAAATGTGTATTAATGTTTATGGTAGAACAATAGATTATCATTTTATAACTTTACTAGTAGATTTATTTACAAGAAAGTAGCTCAATACTTTTGGAAAAATGAGCTATGCGTAGTGGCAATATCTGCCATGTTTTGCCCTAGACAGGCAATGATATAAATTATGAAAACAATTAGATTTAGAAAAGATTAATATGCAAAGGAACCAAAATCCTGCAAAATATATAGAACAATCAGAAACTTGGTCAATGAAATTTGCTCTGCAAAATATTTTATTGTTTTAAAGTTTTTAAACAATATTTTTTTAAAAAATAGGAGTGTTATTTAGAAAATCTTAATGAATATCAGAATAAACCAGACAGTATAGACAGAGAAAGGGAATTAACTTAAAACCACTACTAAGAATGGACAAGCTCAGCAAACCAGATGTGAGAATGTGTCACATTTTACATTTATTCTGTACACTTGTTCTGTATATCTGAGTGTGAGGGAGATGTAGACAAAAATCAGTAAGCATATTGAGAATTAACTGTTCAGATTTGGTCAGCTTGCATTTAAGTGTCATTTCCCCAATTTATTCTACATTTTTGTTCATGTAGAACTCTGACTGTTATATCCTGCCTTCTTCCTTTATGAATCTTAGGAATGCTTTTATGGATTCCAGGAAGTGTCACTTGCATATATGATTCAAGACTATCAGGTGTAAGAAATCCATGCAATGTAGATTCATTTTACTGCATTGCAAAGAACAAATATGCTCACAAAAATGGCAATAGTTAAACTAAAAGTAGAATGCAAAAGAGAAATTCCAGAGCCACCCAATTTCTGAAATACTTATTATGATCATTGTTGCTTTTCGTAAACTTTATTTTATTTTATACACAGACAAACACATAATGCATCAGTCATTCCATGTGTCATCTCGATGTTTCTTCAGTGACTTCTTGTTGTTACTCCTCCTATCTTCATTTTTTCTTAATCTATCACAACATTACTCCCACAATACAATACTTTTATTATGCCATTCTCTTGTTAAGCTATTAATTTATTTATCTGTATCTCTTTTCTAATCAATGATAAAATAGTCCCTATATCTTAAAATATTCTGTATCCTCTCTTTCTTTAATTATCAAGGTTACTAGTGTTAGTTCCAAATTTTGGACCCTTCCAGCCAATTTACACATTTTCAATTCTATGTTATTGAGAGATTTTGCTTTTTTTAAAATAGGGCAGGTTAAGGAAGTAGCAGGGTGGCGTTTTGTTCTTTACTCTATAGAGTGGAAATACATTTTGATTGCCAGCATAAATACTTCAGAGGAAAAGGTCATGACTGGTAACAAAAGGCAAGAGGACAGTTCTACCCTTTATCCAGCTCTCATGGAAAAAAACGGAGACAAAACAAGCCCACCAATCCATTACCTGGAAGTAATCTGGCTACACGTTGCTATGTCAACAAATTATCAAACCTTCATTAGATAGGGTAATAAAGAATGAAATAGACTTGGCACTGCAATCTGCTTTCCTATGAAGCCTGAAATAACTTTTTCAGCTTTAGAGGAGGAGAGGTTTAATTAACAGACTAACTAACATACCAACTTTTTTGATTGCAGAAAATATGACTTCAGTAACAGAGTTGTTAATACTTGGAATACACTATCTGACTCTGTGATCTCTTCCCAAAATCCCCAAAGCTTCAACCAAAAACTGTCTACTATTGACCTCACCCCATTCCTAAGAGGTCTGTAAGGGGCGTGCATAAGAGCACAAGCGTGCCTACCGTTCCTGTCCTATTGTTTCCTTTCGTTATATCCGATTAATATAGTTATTACATACTCATACTTATATATATACTTATATATTGTATAGTTATTTCATGCTTATGCTTATATATACTGTGTGACAAAACAAACAAACAAACAAACAAATAAACTGGGTTCAGTTAAAGAGATACTGTATCAGCCTTGACTCAAAGAACTGGTTCCTCCAATTCTAGTTGACCTGCAAATTGCTTATATGTTTGTGCCTAAAACAATGTGACCAAATGTCTAAAGGTTGGTCTGATGCAGGAGTGAAATCTAGCAGGTTCTGACAGGTTCTGGAGAACTGTTAGCGGAAATTTTGAGCAGTTCGGAGAACCGGCAAATAGCACCTCTGGTTGGCCCCAGAGTGGAGTGGGAATGGAGATTTTGCAATATTCTTCGCCTGGAGTGGGGTGGGAATGGAGATTTTGCAGTATCCTTCCCCTGCCGTGTCCACCAAGCCACGCCCACCAAGCCACACCAGGCCCAGTAGTAAAAAAAATTGGATTTCACCAGTGGTCTGATGCATAGGATGAGGTTTTAGATTTTGGCAAAATCCAGCAAACCCAGGGCATTCTTTCAGGCTGATTCTGGGCTCCATCACAGTGTCCCAAAAGTAGTGTATAAATTCCAAACAAGGAAATCATAAACTTAGCTAAGGCCTTCAGCTAGATTACTTTGGTCTGTGGTGTAGAACACAGAGATAATATTTGGAGATGAGAAAACCAATGAGAAAAAGATATTTACACGAACAGCCTGGTCTTAGAACAAGAGCAACTTGCAAATATTTGTCTCACAACTTTTCTGGTTCAATACTCCAAGTCCAGGCACCAGTAGCACCTCCCATCCTGGGAAGTGAGAATCCATATTGCAGTACAAGGTATCAATCACTATAAATGTGTTACATGCCTACAGTACTCCCACTCCCATTCCCCATCCTCATCCCCAACCCTACTTATGTAAACAGGCTGTCTTATTAAAACAATTCTTTTTTTCTTCTTTTTAATTTTTTCTTAATTTTTTTAATATGAATGTTCCAACTTCCATTAAACAGTGTATCGTCTGGGTACAAATATCTCTGTGCAATAACAATCAACATTTACAACAGTATTCATTACATTGATATTAATTCTCTGACCTTACAATAGTAGTATTGAACATAATAAACCTATTCATTTCTCCTCCTTAACATATTTTCTAATAAGAATATAGTAATAATATTAAACATAATAATCCTAATATTCATAATAATAACAATCATATTGTTTACATCTCTATCTTAACATATTTTCTACATTTCACTGATCTCCTTCTTTTATTTCTAACTTCCATTTTTATTCTCTAGCCATCCTTAAAATAATTCCCATGTCATATAATATTCAGATTATTCTTTCTCCTTAATTGCAAGTGTTAAACTATTCATTTCTGCACATTCTAATATTTTCCTAATCACATTCTCATCAGTAAGGATCTCTTCACTTTTCCAGTTTTGTTCAAATACAATTCTAGCTGCAGTTAATACATGGATAATTAAATATGCATTCCTTTTCCTATAAGTTTCAGGTAAAAATCCCTAACAAATATATTTCTGGCTTTAAATCAATGTGCTGCTTAATCATCTTTTCCAGCCATGTATGTATTTTTGTCCAGTATTTTTTTGCTTCTACACATGTCTACCATATATGATAATAAGACCCAGGTATCTGGTGGCACTTCCAACACTTAGCTGATTTATCTTTAAACATCTTCGCCTACCTCGTTGGTGCAAAGTGCCATCTATAAAACATCTTATACAGATTTTCTTTATTTGCAGTTGACATTGTTAATTTATCGTTCCTGTCCCACAGTTTCTGCCATTTATCTAATTACAGTATGTTGTGTAACCAAATTTTTTTGCCCATGCTGTCGTTGTTTCCTTCACTTGTTCATCTTCCAGTTTAATGCCCAATAAGTAGCTGTACAGTTTCTTTATCAATCTTTCTTCTGTTTCTGTTAATATCTTATCTAGTTCTGTTAATTCTTTATAGAAACCATATAATTTAACATCTTTCTCATATCTAGAATGTATCTGCACTTGTGAATACCATGCCATATCGATCCCTTGATCACTCAGTTCTTGTTTAGTTTTAACTCCCCCTTTTCATTCAGAATATCTTTATATCTAATGATATTTCTCATGTTAATAACGTTTGGGTGAATCAATGCTTCCATTGTTGAAAGCCGAACTGGTATCCTCAAATAATATTGCTGTCTAGTTTTCCCCCATACTAACAGTAGTGCATTCCTTGTGTAGAGTCTTTGAAAGTTAACCATGTTTCTTACTTTTCCCATACCACAAGAAAGCATGCCAACCCAGGTTGCAAGTCGTGTCCCTCCAAAATCAATAATCTTATATTCCTCAATACAATCCATTCTTTCATCCATGTTAATACTGCGGCCTGGTAATACAATTCCCAATTTGGTAATCCAAAACCTCCTCTACTTCTTGAATCCTGTAACATTTTAAAGCTAATTCTTCCTTTTTTCCCTTGCCAAATATATTTTAATATTATTTTATTAAGTTCCTCAGAATATTTTTTTCCCAATTTTGTTGGAATTATTTGAAACAAGTACAGTAATCTCAGGAATATATTCATTTTAATTGTGGCTATTCTTCCTCCAATGATAGTTGCAGATTTTTCCATTTTTTGAGATCTATTTTAATTTGTTGCGTCAGTTTATAATAATTATCTTCCTTAATCATTACTCATCTTGCTGTCAGCTGGGTCCCTAAGTATTTTACTTTCTTAGTAATCTGAATATCTATTCTCTTCATTAATTCTTTTTTCTGTTTATCTGCAAGATTTTTCACTAAAATCTTAGTTTTCTCTTTATTTATTTTCAGTCCTGCCATTTCTCTATATTCTTCAATTTTTTTATTAGTTTAGGCCCTGTTTCTTGTGGATCTTCCAAAATAAAAACTAAGTTATCTGCAAATGCCTGTAGTTTACACTTTTACTTTTTAATTTCCATACCTTTTATCTCTGTATCTTGTCTAATATTTCTATTTAATACTTCCAGTGTCAATACAAATAATATTGTATCTTTCTTAATGCTAACCTTCTCAGTCATATATCCATTTACCATCAATCACCTTTGCAGTTTGCTTGTAATGTATCGCCTTAATCATATTAATAAATCTCTCCCCAAAGTCCATGTCTTTTAATTGTTCTAGCATAAACTGCCAATTCACAATATCAAATGCTTTCTGTGTGTCTAGGAAGATCAACGCCATTTGCTTCTCTACATGCGCTTCATAATACTCCAATTTTTAAAAAATTATTCTCATATTGTCTTTGTCTTTTAGGTAAAAAAACCATTTTGATCTGGATGTATAAATTGATTTAGGAATCTTTTTAGTCTTTCTGCAATTATTGAAGCAAATACTATTTTGTAAGTCTTTGTATAGTTCTGCTGGTAATCCATCCAGACCTGGTGTTTTGCCATTCTTTTGTCTCTTAATCGTTTCTGTTAATTCCATCATTGTTATACTTTCATCTAGCATTGCTTTCACTGTTTCAGGAACTTTAGGTAGTTTCGCTTTTTCTAAATATTGTTTTATTTTATCTTCTGAAATTACCTCTTGATCATATAGCTTTTCATAGTAATTTTGAACAACTTTCTTTTTGTCGTCATTTTGATGGTGAAGCGTTCCTTCATCATCCATTAATTGGTGTATCAATTTCTTTTCTTTCTCCTTTTTCAATTTATATGCCAGCTATCTTCCTGGTTTGTTTGCATTTTCAAATAAACTTTTAATTTTTGTGCTTGTTCTTCTTTGTCTATTAAATTCAGCTTATGTTTTTTTTAATTCCATTTGATTTTTTTATATTCTTTTTTTGTGGGTCTTTTTGTAGTTCTATCTCTAGACTCTTATATTGTTTTTCTAATATCTTTTGATTTTGTCTTTTCTTTTTCCCATATATGTTATAGCAGGGGTGAAATCTAAAAATTTTCCCTACCGGTTCTGTGGGCATGGCTTAATTGGTTGGCATGGCTTGGTGGTCAGATGGCTGGGTGGGCGTGGTCAATAACAATAAATAATAAAAATAATAAAGTATAAAAAAACAATAAGAAGTACCAAAAACCAACTTTCACACTTTACACACACAACACAACACAACACAACACAACTGACTCATGCACAGTGTAAAAGCAGCTGCACTTCACCCTTCACACAGCCACAAAAAGCTCAAAAACCAACTTTCACACTTTACACATACACAACACAACTGACACACACACACATGAACACAAAATACCACATACAGCTTTCTGAGATTTTGTGTGTTTGTGTAGTTAGAGTGAAACACTACAGAAACACACCAAATCTCAGAAAGCTGCACAAATATTTTATTTTATTATTAAGGTTTGTGGACTTCAATTCCCAGAGTTCCTCAGCCTGCAAAGCCAGCCAGCATTAATCACTCAGTGATGAAATAGATTAGCTAAGTTAGATTAGTTCTGTCTGGTGCTGAAAATGAAACTGGGGCTTTCCGGCTGGGAAAAAAGCCATGAGGTGGATCAGTAATCAGGTAAGTTGCTTAGAGTCTCTTAAAAGGAGGTTTTCTACATGTTTTCTACAGAAAACATGTTTTTTAAGGTTCTGCTGATGAGGAAGTCAGGTGAGATCGCCAGAGGAGCCTTTAATTTTTTTTTTTTTCAGTTTAAAGGCTCTGCCGATCTCAGCTGAGGGGCAGGATCCTCAAAGGCTTTTTTTTACTTTTAAAGGCATATTTCAACTGAAGCAAAACCTTCTTTTAAAAGTAAAAGTAAAGTAAAAAGTAAAAAAAAAACCTCTGCTGATGGTGGGGCTCAGCAGAGGCAGGGGGCGGGGCCAGGGATTTTTGCTACCGGTCCTCTGAACCAGCAGCCACCATTGCTACCGGATCGCGTGAGCCGGTCTGATCTGGGAGCATTTCACCCCTGTGTTATAGTTAATCCTTTAATATATGCCTTAGCTCTGCCCCATATATTTTGTAATGACATTTCTTCTTTCCTGTTCTCTTTAAGGAAAAAGTCCAATTCTCTTTCCAGAAATTGAATAAATTTTTTTTATTTTAATATTGATTGATTCAACGCCCATCTTAATTTCCATTTTTGTCCCTTCCATAAAACTTTATTGGATTGTGATCCACCCAGTTGCTTGTTTCTATATTTATTTCTTGTATATTGATTTTAACTCTGCTAACATTCATATAATATCTATTCTTGACCAATACATACCATATTTTTCGGAGTATAAGAGAAACTTTCCCCCTCCAAAAGAGGCTGAAAATTTGGGTGCATCTTCTATTCCGAATGTAGCTTTTTCAAAGCTTTTTTTCAGCCCTAACAACACTAACAAGTGAAGTGATCTTCCATGCTTAGCCTGCTTTTCTTATTGTTTCTCTCTCCGAAGATCAGCTGTGCTTTAGAAGCTGTTTCTTGTGCTCAAGGCTCAAAACCAGCGAACTAATGTGTTGAAGCTGACCAGACCAAGGACGTTAGTCAGATGAATACCTTGTAGGCAGAAATCCCCCCCCCCATTTTCCTCCCCAAAAACTAAGGTACATCTTGTACTCCGGTGCGTCTTATATGGTCTGTCTATTTGAATAAAGTTTATAATGATTTTCCTTAGGATGTGTCTCTTGCCATGCATCTTGGATACCTAATTCTTCCGCCATTTTGAAGAAAGCTTTTGGAAGTGTTTTCCTGGCTTTTTTGTTTACTTTTCTAGTTTTGTAGTCTAATTCTGCATCTACAATTGCATTAAAATCTCCTACTATACATATGTTTTCATACTCCAGCTCTATTATTTTCTTATGAAGTTTACCGTAAAAATCCTCTTGGTTACTCTTTGGTGCGTATATTGCTACTAAGAGTATCTCCTCAATCAAAACCATTCTTTTTAGATACCCAACTTGATATAAACTGATCAACTTTCTCCATGCTGAGTGATTGGAATATGGAATCCAGGTTTTGTTTTCCCCAAAATCCGTTCCTATATAAGTCCACTTATACAAAGGTATAATTAGTGAAAACTAAACTATGCCTTAGAAATGTTTTTAGAAAGGTGAGTTTAGATAATTAGATAATGTCTTATTGTGACCTACTTTCAGAACATCGTATGTGGAGCATTACTCTTAATTGGGCAAAGGAACAATCGATATATTCAAAGAGCCTGGCTTTCACTTATTCCCTATAGTCTAAAAATTGGGAATGTGCAAGAAAAAAAGAATGGATGAAAAGAAGAGCTAGAAGGAACAAGGAAGGCCTGCCTATAAAGTATCCCAGATGATACTTTAAAGGAATATCCTATAAAGGAGGCCCAGATGACTTCTCTCCAATCAGCCCCCCTTGTAAAACTAACAGATTGCATAGCTATTTCTTGAATTTTAGGATTAAGTTCTATATTTCTAGGCTTTTAGAAAGATCAGAAGAACCTTCCTTTCTCTTTTCCTAGAGATGGACTATTATGTGAAGAAGTTAGTGTAAAAGGGTAAAAACCCAGTTGGAAGGGATCAGAAGATTCAGCTTGACTAGGGACAGCATGTTTCAACTTTTGACTAAGGAACCCATGGAAGGACAAGACAAGAAGGGCTTAAATTATTTCCTCCTATCATATACATCTTCTCAAAAACACTGCACATTCTACCCTCAAAACGACACTATAGAGCACTGCACACCAGAACTAGACGAACAGTTTTTCCCTAAACGCCATCATTCTGCTAAACAAATAATTCCCTCAACACTCTCAAACTATTCACTGTCTGCATTACTATTAATATTAATCTTCTAATCATTCCTATCACCCATCTCCTCCCACTTATGACTGTATGGCTGTAACTTGTTGCTCTATCGTTACAATTTATATTGTTTCCTAGTATGATTCAATTGCTTATTTGTACCCTATGACTATCATTGTGTTGTACCGTATGATTCTTGATGAATGTATTTTGTTCTCCTTATGTACACTGAGAGCATATACACCAAAGACAAATACCTTGTGTGTCCAATCACACTTGGCCAATAAAGAATTCTATTCTACTCTATTCTACAAGCAATCCTTTCCTTAATTTGAAAAGTAATTTACCAAAAATTAACTCAGATATTCCAATTAACTTGGAAAAGAGAAAAAACAGTCTGAAAGAGAAAAAAAAGGATGCCTCAGAGTGCTTCACTCACTTTGGACACATTGTTTTCATTGATCTAACGAAGTATTACCATTCATAGGAAAAAAAAGTTCATTCCTATGCTAAAGGATGAGATCTTCTCTCCATTCAGTTCATGCAGGGTCTAAAGATTTGCACAGTACATGTAAGCTGTGTGATCAGAATACCACCAAATGTCTATGGAGCTTCTCAATCATCCAGATCATGATTGAGGTTTCCCCAGGTGTTCTAATTTACTCAGTAAAAACTGAAGAAGCTTATTGGCTGAGAAGCAAAATATTTTAAAGGAAAAAACCCAAGAAAGTCCAGTTGCCTTTTAGAAAATCAGTTTTGGAACATCACCAACAGGAATTCATTTAACATGGTCTCCTGCACCTTTTGCAAACTCAGTTAAATCAATTATGCAAATGAAGTAGAACATGTCATCTAGACCCGTTCCAGTCCGGTTTCCGACCCGGTTACAGCACGGAGACGGCTTTGGTCGCGTTGGTGGATGATCTCTGGAGGGCCAGGGATAGGGGTTGTTCCTCTGCCCTGGTCCTATTAGACCTCTCAGCGGCTTTCGATACCATCGACCATGGTATCCTGCTGCGCCGGTTAGAGGGATTGGGAGTGGGAGGCACCGTTTATCGGTGGTTCTCCTCCTATCTCTCTGACCGGTCGCAGTCGGTGTTGACAGGGGGGCAGAGGTCGGCCTCGAGGCGCCTCACTTGTGGGGTGCCGCAGGGATCGATCCTCTCGCCCCTTCTGTTCAACATCTATATGAAGCCGCTGGGTGAGATCATCAGTGGGTTCGGTGTGAGGTACCAGCTGTACGCGGATGACACCCAGCTGTACTTTTCACACGGACCACCCCAGCGAAGCCATCAGTGCTGTCCCGGTGTCTGGAGGCCGTCTGGTCTGGATGGGGAGAAACAGGCTCAAGCTCAATCCCTCCAAGACAGAGTGGCTGTGGATGCGGCGTCCCGGTACAGTCAGCTAAATCCGCGGCTGACCATCGGTGGCGAGTCATTGGCCCCGATGGAGAGGTGCGCAACAGCGTCCTCCTGGATGAGCGGCTGTCTCTAGAAGATCATTTGACAGCCGTCTCCAGGAGAGCGTTCTACCAGGTTCGCCTGGTGCGCCAGTTGCGCCTTTCTGGACCGGGAGGCCCTATGCACGGTCACTCACGCCTCGTGACGTCTCGCCTGGATTACTGCGCTCTCTACATGGGGCTCCCTTGAAGGGCATCCGGAGGCTACAGTTAGTCAGAGCAGCGGCTGCGCGGGTGATAGTTGGAGCCCTCGTGGCTCCCGTATAACACCTATCCTCGCGGTCTGCACTGGCTACCTGTGGCTTTCGGGTGCGCTTCAAGGTTTTGGTGACCACCTTTAAAGCGCTCCATGGCATAGGGCCGGGTTATCTGGGACCGCCTACTGCGACCAGATACCTCTCACCGACCGTGCGCTCTCACAGAGGGACTCCTCAGGGTGCCGTCAGCTAGGCAGTGTCGTCTGGCGGCGCCCAGGGAAGGGCCTTCTCTGTGGGGCTCCGCCCTCTGGAGCGAACTCCCCAGGACTCCGTCAACTTCGGACCTTGAACCTTCCGTCGCGAGCTCAAGACACATTTATTCATCTGTGCAGGACTGGCTTAGTTTTTTAGATTTTAAATTTAGAGGGGTTTTTAAATTGATTTTAATATCTATATTTTTACTTTTAATTAATTGGGCAGTAGAATAAGTTTTTTAATGATTGTTTTAATTTGTATATTGATGTTTTTATATGCCTGTGAACCGCCCTGAGTCCTTTGGGAGATAGGGCGGTATATAAATTCAAACAATAAATAAATAAATAAATAAATAAAATGAGCCACTCTATTGTTGGTCCTGTCACTACCCAAGACATAAGAGGACTAGTTTATTTGCAACCGCATAGTTATGTCTCTCCTTGTAGAATTGGTTCTATTATTGGTACTATTATGACAAGTCTTTTACTTTATCATGGCACTGGTAGGTTTCCAGATAGAACTTAGCAAAGCAACATCTCTTCCCTTCTTCCCAAGTATCTGGTCAATGATAGAGAACAGGACCAAAGACCATGTTTTCCTAGGACTCATATACAGCAATTCCTCTACTCTCTCCCACTCTGGCTCTGGAGCATTTGAAGAATAGAATAGAATAGATTTTTTTTTTATTGTCCAAGTGTGATTGGACACCCAAGGAATTTGTCTTGGTGGATATGCTCTCAGTGTACATAAAAGAAAAGATACCTTCATCAAGGTGCAACACTTACAACACTTAATGATAGTCATAGGGTACAAATTTAACACTTAATGAGACAACACTTAATGATAGAAGGCAAAGACATCTTAGGGTACATATGAAATGGTTATTTCTGCCATGTTGAAAGGATCAGTTCCTTGGCAGAGAAAAGGGAAGAATGAATGCCCTCTGAGTCAGTTACTAACAAGATCAAACTGTGAGGCAAGGGGTATGTCAAGAGCCAATTTAAGGAATAGACAGATAACTCTGAGTCATGGTTGTTCAATATTTTGACTTGCCTGGGCCACATTGAGTGAAGAGGAATTGTTTTGGACAGCATATAAAATATATAATGTAGTCCAAGTATGTGTGTGTATACATTTACACACACACACACACACACACACACGTACACATACACAAGCTTCCTTTATTTTTATATTGTTATTATATTTTATGGGGCTGCATAACCACGTGTCCAGGGCTGCATGCAGTGGTGGGATTCAGCCAGTTCGCATCACTTCGGGAGAACCGGTTGTTAACTTTCTGAGCAGTTTGGCAAACTAGTTGTTGGAACAAATCATTAGAGCAGAGAACCGGTTGTTAAATTACTTGAATCCCATCGGTGGCCGCATGTGGCCTATGGACCCTGGGTTGGACATGCCTGCTCTAAATCATAATGTGGTTTGATATAGTTTGGCTTGTTATAGGGAATGAATTCAATCATTCCTCTGAAAACTCCTCTGAAAACAACAAAATACCTTATCCCACTAGACTTGAAATCCTAGGTTTAGAAAACTTAGAACTCCATCGCCTTCAACAAGACCTAAGTTTAACTCATAGAATCATCTATTGTAATGTCCTTCCTGTTAAAGACTACTTCAGCTTCAATCACAACAATACATGAGCACACAATAGATTTAAGCTTAATGTTAACCGCTTCAATCTAGATTGCAGAAAATATGACTTCTGTAACAGAGTTATCAGTGCTTGGAACACATTACCTGACTCTGTGGTCTCTTTTCATAATCGCAAAAGCTTTAACCAAAAACTATCTACTATTGACTTCACCCCATTCCTAAGAGGACTATAAGGGGCGTGCATAAGAGCACAGACGTGCCTACCGTTCCTGTCCTATTGCTTTTTCTTATATATATATGCTTATACTTCCTTATACTTTCTCATATATATGTTTATATACTATATAATCTTTTTGTGTGATGCTTATGTATATTGTTATGACAAAATAAATAAATAAAAATAATATGATTTGTAAATCATTGTTTATGGCTAAGTATATTATGTGAATAGCCTTGTGATGCATACATTATCATCAGAATATCAGCTGTGGCTTATTGATGGATAAGAAAACAGTGACTTATTGTGA
Organism: Ahaetulla prasina; assembly: GCF_028640845.1. Lineage (NCBI taxonomy): Eukaryota > Metazoa > Chordata > Lepidosauria > Squamata > Colubridae > Ahaetulla > Ahaetulla prasina. The sequence continues at coordinate 49,202,003 of NC_080542.1, read as the reverse complement.
TGGGTGAAATCAATCAAACTCTGTGGTGTTCTTTCTGATTGACTCAGGGTCTACTTCTCTTGCCTGCAGGGGATGACATTTATCTTGAGATTCCCCTCAGGCAAAATCTGAGTATTTGTCCATTAACAAGTTCCAGCTCTTAATGTAACCAACATGGTGCTAACATAGATTATTGGGTCTTTAGGCCAGCAGCTGGGGATGGTGGTGTCAACAGATGTCCATAATAATTGCTGTAAGCTCTGGCTTTTGAGTATAGAGGGCAGGTGTAAATGAATGGAACACTCTTTCCCTTCTCCTCTAAAATGATTGTTGCTGGCAAAAATAGCAAAAAGTCAGCAGGCTCTGGTTGCTTCCAATGTTTGCTGAGGGGCTTCAAGTTACCCTTTCTGATGCATCTACATTAGCCCTGATCAAAAATATTCTACAAGTAGTCACATTCCTTTGGTCACAGAATTTTAGGCTCCTCAGTTGTTGGTTTTCCTAGTTCCCACTTTCCCTAGATACTTGACAACGGCTCAATGATTCTAAGCTTTGTGCTAGGATAGTTAGCAAGCACCTTAGGGGTGGTACTGTCTAGTGTGCAGAATAAAGAATAACTGAGCAGTCAGTACGCATATTTAGAAATGTACAAAGGATTCTAGTTCTTGCTGTCTGCAACCAGGTAGTTTATGCACTGGAGGGCACTGTGGCTTCATTGTGCTTGGCTGCTGGACTAGATGGGTCAGAGATTTGATCTGAGAGAGGACCGCTTATGTTCAGAAGCCTATAACTGTATGCAGATTCTTCATTAGCCTTTCCCACAACTTTCTAACCATCTTGCCCAATTAAACAAATTCAGGAAAACCTGAAAACACGTGTCATATTTTCTGACTTTAAATTGGCCTTGTGAAAATAAAGCCTTAAATATCAGTTTTGGAATTTTAATATAGGCTATTGAGTGGGGGGAGTTAGAAGGTAACACCCCACTCCTTCTCTTTCTGGGTTCCTATCCCATCCCCACACATTATTTGCTTCCACCTAGCAAGCATCAGTCTCTCCATCAATTACTTTCCCTGTTGTACCTCTCAGTGCCAAGCCAACTATGACAAGAACAACAGAGGAAAAGAGAAAGAGGGAGGGGGGGAGCATAGAGAACAAAGCCCATGTGGATGGAGGGGGTTTATTTCCTCTCTTCAAACAACTCCAGATGCTGAGACATGAACTGAGCCAACAGCTGAGGCCTCAAGATGGACAGAAGGGGGTGTTTGCACGTGATTGGGGGAGGAGGGCGACTATATACAGGAAAATGAAATAAGGAAAATAGCACAAAATAAATGATGGGAAATAGGACTGAGAAAAGTTTAAACAGGCAAGAAAGCAGAAAGGAAAAAGAAATGTAGCAAGAAGATCAGAGAAGAATGTTCAAGAATAAAAGTAGAGAAGCAACAAAAAAGTGTAAGGGGGGAATGACCTAAGCAGCATTAAGGGAGGGTTGATGGGGAAGGAAGCAGGAGGCGGAGAAGGGAACTCTGTTCTATGTATAGAAAGGAGTGATTGATGAGTGCCCAGAATTGGAATATGTCTCTACATTCCACAACATTTTTCCTGAGGCTAGGAGAAGCCCCAGGGAAGAAGGAAGAGGCTGTAGTATAGCTCTCTGAAAAACATTGAAATCATGAAAGACTCAGCATGTTGTACTAAGGTGACACTAAGTCATGCAGACCCAACTGCAGTACCATGCAGCATGTGGTGGAGATCTCTGGAAGTACCAGGAAAATGGTAGAACCAAGCAGCATAGGAAGTTTATATATGCCTGCCCTTGGCAAATTAAACAGTATTGTTGATGTCTTAATAATAATATCAGAGTTGGAAGGGACCTTGGAGGTCTTCTAGTCCAACCCGTGCCCAGGCAAGAAATCCTACACCATTTCAGACAAATGGCTATCCAACATTTTCTTAAACATTTCCAGTGTTGGAGCATTTACAACTTCTGCAGGCAAGTTGTTCCACTGATTAATTGTTCTAACTGTCAGGAAATTGCTCCTTAGTTCTAGGTTGCTTCTCTCCTTGATTAGTTTCCACCCATTGCTTCTTGTTCTACCCTCAGTTGCTTTGGAGAATAGCTTGACTCCTTCTTCTTTGTGGCAACCCCTGAGATATTGGAACACTGCTATCATGTCTCCCCTAGTCCTTCTTTTCATTAAACCAGTCTTATTCTGGTGTCTGGAAGTTGTGGGGATCTAGAGGGGGAACTGCAAGCTTCAACTGAACTTTGTCAAGAATGAGTGGATTTGGGTTTGGAGGCCTGGGACCGGGGTGTGTGTGAAATGCTATTGGTTCGGACCAGTTCGCCTGAACCGGTTGCGATGGTGGCAGGTGGTTCGGAGAACCGGTAGACACAGCAGTGCGAGGCTCCGCCTACCCACCCGGTCATTGTTACTTCCTGGTTTTAAACAGGAAGTAACCTGTTTTTTACCCTTTGCGCATGCACAGAAGGGTTTGTGCATGCACAGAGGGTCTAAGCGCGCATGTGATGCATGTGCAAGCACAAGCGGAGCGCACACGTGGGGCACATGCATTTCCAAACCAATAGGGAAGGTAAGTAGATTTCACCCCTGTGTGGAACTATGTCATCTTTGGCACTGATAGGGTTACATTGCCCCCAACAGACCTGGTGTGCAACTTAGCAGTCTTCCTAGGCTTACAACTCCTGCTTAAAGAGCAAATAGCAATCATGGATAGGAGGCCTTTGCATAGCTTCATGTTATGCATCAGTTACAACAGTTCCTGCAACTGGAGGTTCTGCTCATAGTCATTGATTGCCAGTTCGGCTACTGTAATGCAATATTCTTCAAGCTGTACTTGAAGAATATCTGGATGTTTCAGCTGATACAAACGCAATGGTGCAAGCCGTTATGTGTACACCTACCATAGCATACCTTTGGTCCACATTGACTGCTAGTTTCCTACTGGGTCTACTTGAGGATGCTGGTTTTGACCTCTATAATTTTCATGTCATTAGCCTGGGTTATTTGAAAGACTGTCTTTTCTCAATTACATCTGCCTCTCCCATCAGGTCTGGCAGAAGAGGTATGTTGCTGGTCACATCTGCCAAACAGTTGTAGTTGGCAGAACTCAGGAGGCAGGTTTTTTCTGCTATAGGCACCTGCACTGTGGATCATCACTCTACCAAAGGTGAGGCTGGCTCCATCTCTGCCAACCTTTCAAAAGTATGTCAAAAATCTGGTTGTATCAATAATCCTGGAAGATAGAAGAGAATGGTGACCTGATGACGTACTCTAGTGGCATTACTTGGCACAGGACCGTGGAAGCAAGTCCATAAATCTGATTTCCCATGCCATCAAGCATGCTCTTACTTCCACAATGGCTCCTGTATTCCCAAATCATATTCTTAGAAGCTCCAACAATATCTTCTTCTTGCTATTGCTGAAAATTATAATAATTATTTTTTGTCATTTTGAAACAGAAAACAATATGAAAAACACAGTGTAACTCCTAAAATAGGCTTATAGTAGAAAGAAAGAAAAAATAGCCCACTCACTTTGCATCATTTTCAGCAATGGACCTCAATTTCTCCCAAAATGTTTAAGTGTAGCCTCTCTACCATTACTCATCAAAATGTTACCCAGACAATATTCTAATATTTTCAGCTGCCATGACTTTTTCCTGCTTGGTGTAAGTGGCATTGTGTATAGAATTTGGGTAGAACCAGACGAGAGTTTCGAGACCCGTCTTGTTGAGGTGGTTTGGGATAATTTTGACCCTGTGACTCCCGAGGACATGGACAGGTTGCTGGGTAGGCTGAATGCCACCACATGTTTACTGAATCCGTGCCCCTCCTGGTTAGTACTGGCTACACAGGAGGTGACACGAGGCTGGCTCCGGGGGATTGCAAATGCTTCTTTGTGGGAGGGGGTCTTTCCCGCTGCCTTGAAAGAGGCAGTGGTGAGACCCCTCCTCAAGAAACCTTCCCTGGACCCAGCTGTTTTAGGGAATTACCGGCCAGTCTCCAATCTTCGCTTTACGGCGAAGGTTGTAGAGAGTGTGGTGGCATGTCAGCTACCCCAGTACCTGGATGAAGCTGTCTATCTAGACCCGTTCCAGTCCGGCTTTCAGCCCGGATACAGTACGGAGACAGCTTTGGTCACGCTGGTGGATGATCTCTGGAGGGCCAGGGATAGGGGTTATTCCTCTGCCCTGGTCCTATTAGATCTCTCAGCGGCTTTTGATACCATTGACCATGGTATCCTGCTGCGCCGGTTGGAGGGGTTGGGAGTGGGAGGCACCGTTTATCGGTGGTTCTCCTCCTACCTCTCTGACCGGACGCAGACGGTGTTGACAGGGGGGCAGAGATCGACTCCGAGGCGCCTCACGTGTGGGGTGCCGCAGGGATCGATTCTCTCACCCCTCCTGTTCAACATCTATATGAAGCCGCTGGGTGAGATCATCAGTGGCTTTGGGGTGAGATACCAACTGTACACTGATGACACCCAGCTGTACTTTTCCACCCCGGGCCACCCCAGCGAAGCTATCGAAGTGCTGTCCCGGTGTTTGGAAGCCGTACGGGTCTGGATGGGGAGGAACAGGCTCAAACTTAATCCCTCCAAGACGGAGTGGCTGTGGATGCCAGCACCTCGGTACAATCAGCTGCAGATGCAGCTGTCTATCGGGGGCAAGTTGTTGGCCCCGATGGAGAAGGTACGCAACTTGGGCGTGCTCCTGGATGGTCGGTTGTCCTTTGAAGATCATTTGGCGACCGTCTACAGGAGAGCTTTTTATCAGGTTCGCCTGATCCGCCAGTTGCGTCCCTTCCTGGACCGGGATGCCCTATGCACGGTCACTCATGCTCTCGTTACTTCTCGTCTCGACTACTGCAATGCTCTCTACATGGGGCTCCCCTTGAAGAGCACCCGGAGACTTCAGCTAGTCCAGAATGCGGCTGCGCGGGTTATTGAGGGAGTGGTTCGAAGCTCCCACGTAACACCTATCCTGCGCAGACTGCACTGGCTACCTGTCGTTTTCCGGGTGCGCTTCAAGGTATTGGTTACCACCTTTAAAGCGCTCCACGGCTTAGGATCGGGCTACTTACGGGACTGCCTATGGCCGGCCTCTATCTCCCAGCGTCCGGTGCGTTCCCACAGAGAGGGACTCCTCAGGGTGCCGTCAGCCAAACAATGTCGACTGGCGGCCCCCAGGGGGAGGGCCTTCTTTGTGGGGGCTCCTACCCTGTGGAACGAGCTTCCCACCGGGCTTCGACAACTACCTGACCTTAGGACCTTTCGCCGCGAACTTAAAACCTATTTATTCCATATGGCTGGACTGGCCTGATTTTAAATTTAAAATTTTAATTGTGGGTTTTAAATTGTTGTAATTTGTATGGGGTGTAATGTTATTTTAAATTTCTGGCATACTTGAATCAGTTTTTTAAGGGTTGTTTTAATTATGATGTATGTTTCTGTTTGTATTTTATTTGCCTGTTCACCGCCCTGAGTCCTTTGGGAGAAGGGCGGTATACAAATTAAAACATTATTATTATTATTATTATTATTAATTTAAAGTCATTTAGTGGAATCAGACTGATGGACCAGCATTGGGTTACCATAGAAAACATTTTGCTCCCTAGCTGCATTACTCACATTAAATGGACTGAGGGAGCCAAGAACTAACAACTCAAGCAGTGAGCACTTGACCCAGGCATTGAATTTATTCTCAGATCTTCAGCATTTTCACACCTCTCCATGACTGTCTTTAGTCATCACTGTTACTTTCAATCACTTCTTGTTCCCTTTATCAGACTATCCCCCTAGGCTTGCTATTTACTCATTGTTCATTTATATCAAATTTGCATATCTAATTTATTTAGAGCTGACAATTTGGAAAGATTAATTATAATTTAAATAGATATAAATTTCACTACAGTGAGGAACATGAGAATTTTGTGACTTGTCTACATGATGATAATAGAAAGCTTCACTGCTGCTGTATTTCACATCATAAAATGCTTAGTCTTAGATTGGACAATCATTCAAACAAGTCAAACAGCCACCTCATATACACTTCAGAGCACTTCACTTTTTCTCTTGTGCACAGCAATTTTGAACAATATTCCAAGCTGTGAATTGAGTAAAGAATTTTTTTTCTTTTAAGAAAAATGTTCTGGCAGGAATTTAAGTTTCCACTAGTTTTTGCTTTTTAAAGTCCTAATATCAGGAGGCAGGAACAGGGGAGCAGAATTCTTAAGAAGTTACACAGACTTTTTTTTTCCCCAGGAAAAAAAAGATTCTTAAGCCACTTCGTGGCATCTTCCAGAGCAGGGGTCTCCAACCTTGGTCCCTTTAAGACTTATGGACTTCAACTCCCAGAGTTCCTCAGCCAGCTTTGCTTTGCTGGCTAAGGGACTCTGGAAATTGAAGTCCACAAGTCTTAAAGGGACCAAGGTTGGAGACCCCTGTTCCAGAGACATTGAGGGCAGACTACAAACTAAACCTGATGAGTGATGGATGATGGAGTTTTAATACAGCAGCCTAGAGATATGATAGCTTAAAGAAAACTGTGGCAAAGAGTTGTGAATGTGATCATTATTGTAGTCTTCTACACTATAGTTACCATAGCTATGACTTGATGCAATCTCATCACTGGAGTTTCATGATCAGTTTCTCATTGGTGTATATCTTACAGTTGAGTGAGAGAGTTTAACATAATGCATCTTAGTAACAGAATATAGAATAAGAGAAGGAGAGTAGAAGTAGAGTGTTCTAGTCCAGCTCTTTCTCATGCAGGATACCCTACATCAGGGGTCTCCAACCTTAGCAACTTTAAGACTTGTGGACTCCAACTCCCAGAGTTCCTCAGCCAGCAAAGCTGACTGAGGAACTCTGGGAGTTGAAGTCCACAAGTCTTAAAGTTGCCAAGGTTGGAGACTCGTGGCCTACACCATTCCATATAAATGGCTGCCCAATCTCTTCTTAAATACCTGTGGATGGAGCAGCCACAATTTCTGAAGGCAAGCTGTTCCAAGCTGTTATCATTATTTAGTGCTGTGCTGTTTCAGGATTTGCTATAGAGTTGTGGGTGATCCAATCCTTCAATAAATCCAAGGAATCACTATCTTCAGATTGTATATTGTGCATTTGCTGACTGAAGTGCCATAGATTCTTTTTAAATTAGCCACTCCTGCTCTCACACAATCACACTGTTAATCTTGATTTTAATTGATCTCTCTTAAAGTTTATGATAGTGTAATGCTGCCACTTCATTGCTGTAACTTCATATATTTCAATATACAGTAAGCTGGTGTCTGACTGTCACAGTAGCAGTCCAATCCTCTGATTGGCATAATCTGAGGATAAGATTTCTGATACTGTTTAAGATTTTTGTGGTCCCAGAATGGAGCAAGAACAATGGGCACTTTGGGGGCATTTTCACACAGCACTTCAGCAACCTTCCCATGGCACCCCTACATTCCTTTGTTCCCTCATTAATGTCCTTTTCAAGTTCAGCTATCCAAATCTCAAATAGCAAAACCAATGTGCAACCTGAAATGCTTCAACTTTGCAGGATTTAGAGCTGAACAACTTTCCCATTGGCTGAAACTCTTGCCAGTGCCTACCTCCTGATCCATAGCTTCCCCTTGTTGCAATGTCTCCAGAACATTACACTGGTCTAGGGCTTTTTGCAGGCAGACTGTTCTCTTCCCCTGACCCATCCCTTATTACAGGCTGGGCAACACAAGTATTGGGAGGATGCACTGCTCTCTGCTCTCCCTGAATGGTTGACTGGAGGGAGTGTTGGTTTAGTTAGGATAAATGAAGCAATGTTTGAGGATTGGGGATAGAGGAATGCCCTCTGAATACATTGAACAAGGCCACGAGCGATAGAACATGATCAATTGGTCATAATGCTGGGAAAAGACTTGTAATCCACAAATTACTTGCCTGGACTGTGTGATACAGAGAAGAAATATCAGGTACATGCTTCATTGGCTCTCCATTATAACCTCCAAGGTCTCAAGATAAACTCTGAGATGAAGACACTCTGAAAGGCCAAACACTCCCTCAATCTCCACTGATGTTTGGGCCATAAAAGAGGTTATTTACTTGGAATGTGGAGGCATTTTGTTTACAGGGCTGAGTCATCAGTTCAAGTTGAACCTATCTGATAGTATCATTTTTTAAAATTTATACCCCCGCCTTTAGTATTTTTACAAACAACTCAAGGCAGTGAACTTATCCAACACACCTTTCTCCTATTTTCTCCACAACAACAACCCTTTGAGGTGAGTTGGACTGAGAGAGAATGACTGGCCCAAAGTCACCAGCTGGCTTTCTTGGCTAATGCAGGACTTTAACTCATGGTCTCCTGCTTTCTAGCCTGATGCCCTAACCATCATCCGAAACTGGTTTTCAGTTACAGTATACTGACTTGATTATACTGACTTGATTCATAAAATTATGTTTTACAAAGTACAATAGTTAGTTTGATGTATCACACTGAGCCAAAACACAAACTACATAATGATTTAGGACATTTTTAGATGGTATCCTTTCCATTCTGTAAATTGTCTGTATTTTGGTGGTATCTGTTTCTCTGTGGAAGAAGTGATACCATCAAGTTTGAAGGAGAATTAGTAGTTGGTTGCTGAACCTATCCTGAACAATTTTGTTCCCTTTAAAAGAAGATAGTTGGGTTCTAGCTCCAGAGAACCCTGGACGAAATGGATTATCTAGACCTATTTTACTTGGGTTCCAGGCCAGCATTCAGTACATAGAAAACACTGGTCACCCTTCTCAATGATCTATAGCATAGCTGGAGTGGGGCAGGTTGCATCCATTCCTTGATTTCCCAGGAGCTCATCAATTATGATACCCTTCTGGGATAGCTTGGGGTTGGGAGTGAGATGCACCATTTTGCAGTAGTTGTCCTTTCTCTATAGCTAGTTTCAAATGGGATTGAGGGGGTAAGAGGTCACACCTAGAACTCCTCACTAGTGGGGTGTTGCAAGGTTTGACCCTCCTGGTTTAAAATCTATGTGAAACTAGTGGATGAGGTCATCTGTCAGGAGGTCAGGAACAATCTGTCATTGTTGAAGTCCTGGACAGTGCCTGGAGGCTGTGCAGATCCAGATGGGGAGGACTTAATCTTGATCAGATGATGTGGCTTTTGCTCTCCCTCCAGTTGTGGAGATATTCCATTTTTAATCTTCAGTGGAACTATACTTCTCCATGAAAAACTGGTATGGAATCTGTGGGTCCTCTTGAACTCCCAGTTCCTGTTCAGAGAGCAGGTGGAGCCAAGGGGATCTTTGCACAGGTTTACCTGGTGTACTAGCTAGACTGGGCATGCTCTGAGTTCCATTGATTAAACAAGGTTATTTTGCAGAACCCAAGAAGTGTGCCTTCTCAATGATGACTTTTGCTTAATGAAATGACATCATCCTCAGAGGCCAAACTGCTCTCACTTTACTGACTTTTTAAAAACTTTTTAAACAAACTTAAAAGCTTGGTTGTTCTCCTAGACATTGGGTTGAAGGTGGCGGAGTCCCTTTTTGGGTTTTGGCATTTTTTCTGGGTTTTTTCCTCCTTATTATGGAGTTATATTCCTTTTCACTGTTACATGTCCTGAGTCATTGTGGACTTAGGTGGCCCCAAAACTAAATAAAAACAAACAAACATACGAACAAACAAACAATGTTCAAGTTGACAATTTGACTTTATTTCTGCTAACCTTAGAACATTGAGAATAGGCAAAGGATATTATAAGCATCTCCTAGTTCAGTGTTTTTCAACTCCAGCAACTTTATTTTCATTTATTTTTAATTTATTAGACTTGTTTGCTTTAGTATGCTTGGACTTCATGTCTCAGTGTTCTCCAGCCAGCATGGTGAATTCTGCACATCCTTAAAGTTGCTGAAGTTGAGAAACACTGATCTAAAGCAGCCTCCCTCCTGACAATTCCCAGAATAGCAAAAGTCCCCTTGCTCCTGCTTCAGGCAGAAATGGGGAGGGGGGGATGTTTCCCTCATGTTTTCAGTGTATGCTATAATTTGTCTGCCAATTAAAATGTATTGGCATGAAAGAAAAGCTGTCTAGCAAAAAATTGTTCTTCATGCATACACATTTCCTTTACTGTTCTGATCATAGTATAACACTGTAGTTTTGCAGTCAGGTGCTTTTCCCAACATTTGCTACCATAGTTATAGCTTTCAGGATTCAGTCTATATGAGGACACCCACACAACATTAAAACATGAAGCCCAAATGCCTTTTGAACTGTTTCCAAGCCTTCGTGCCACAATATTCTTCCCATTCTCATACCATAACCAAGCTATGGTTAGTTTTGCATTTGTCTGGTTTCAAATTAATGTCATTTTCCATCTTTCCCTTAGTCTCATCATATGCACTTCAGCAACAAGTGCAGGCATAGACTTGGATCTGCCCACTCCTAGTGGCTGTTTTCAGCTGCTGCAAGCATTCCTCTCCCTTTCCAGGAATTTCCCTTCATGGCTTTTTGGTTTGGACAGCAAGAGTGATCAGGCATTAAACATTTCCTCAAATGATGCCTGACCAGCATTTGGCAAAGTCACCAGTAGGGCATTACACGGTCTCCTTAACTATACACATCTAGCATTCTCACACAATATAGATAAACACGTTTAGAGAGAGAAAAATGTCCCAAGAGAGTTCATGTGATGGAACTGAAGTGGGAAATCCACTTGCCAGAACCTGTCAACAGCCCTCATCAGCTGCTTTTAGTTGGAGTGAGAGAGACAATACAACAATGAAAGCATGTGAGCAGGCAAGTGAGACGGTGAGAGAGCATGGGAATCAAGAGCATGCACAAATGAGCAACATAGAGTACATGAGACAGAGAAAAAAGTGAGATGAGCAAGTGAGAGTAGATACAGCAAGCATTATTTATTTATTTATTTATTTATTTATTTAGATTTTTATACCGCCCTTCTCCCGGAGGACTCAGGGCAGTGTACAGCCAAGTAAAAATTCAATATATAAACATTAGAATAAGTATGAGGAACAATCAAGACAAACAAGGCAGACAGATAAAGCAACAGAGTGAAGGATAAAGCTAGAGAGGATGCAGGAGTTAGTGTGACCAAGTAAGAGAAAGATGCAAAAGTCAGTGCGAGCAAGGAAGATCCATCGATCATTTGTGGAGAGTTCTGGCAACTTATCCAAAGGATAGAGTTTGAAGAAAGCTACTACCATGGCCAGTTGAGAAATTCTGGGATTTTAAGTCTGCAAGTCTTAAAGTTTCCATGTTTGGAGACCCTTGGTCTAGTCAACTGTCAAAGTTGACCTTGTTTCCAAGTCTGATTGCACATTAAAAATGACTGGTAATTGTCAGAAGGAAATTGACCAAGTGATGCACTTTAAATTGCTTTCATTAAACTGTCAAGACAGTGACACTTGCTGGCCTTTTCATCTAGCTGGCAAAATTTGGACTGGCAAAATTAGGCTGACACCTCACAGGCTTGGGGAAAGTGCATTAACCCCTCAATTTGGCTACGGCGAGTGGAGGCAGTGATGACTCACTGGTGCTGGGAAGCTGGTGGAGGCAAATTCTTAATGCATGTTGTTGATATCAACAGGAAAAACCAGACTAGGCCATTTTTAAAATGGGGATTATGAAACTGACTGAAAAGACTACGATCCATTTCCCAGAGGAGAAGGCCTGTGAAATCTCCTCCAGGCTTTGGGAGGTGCAATGAGGCAAAAAGTCCCGACAGAAAAAAAAGGTTTACCCTCATTCCCCACCAGGATCCAGACTGCAAACAGCAATGCTTCTTGTCATTTGAGCTGTACAACAGCCAAGCAAGAAGAAAATCAGTTTGGCTACCCAAGTAGGACCAGGTGGTAGGCACGTGACCTTGATGTGGGAATAGTATCAGAGCCTTGTGCAGAAATGCCCTAAGAATGCTAAATGATCCTAGCACAGATTTGTTCACAGCAGAGGTTGAGTGGAGTCTGTGTAGCCAGCCCTGTCCTATCCTATTAGATTAAGTGTTCTCAGTTAGTAACATGAGCCTATTTATTAGGCAGAGAAAGCATTTAACTTGTGGATGATGTTAATTAGTGTACCGGATTGTTGTTTGCAACTACAGTCTTCAAATGCCTGGTCACCTTGCTACTTTTCTCAGACAAGAGGAAGAGGATGTTATAAGTAGGCGGTCATCTCCATCTGGCTTCTATTTGGATCAGCTATAGATGAAGTGGTTGCTAACTATGAAATCTGGTGCCTAAAGCAGTGGCATTGTTTCATGATGCAAAAAGGATTTATTATACTGTTAGAGCAGACCAGGGCATTTTTATGCTTCCTGGGTCACATCCGGCCCTTTGGCTGTCCCTGTCTGGCCCATGTGAGGTCAATTGGAAATTAAAAATCAAATGTAAATAATTGTAATGCAGGGGATGGGAGAAGAAGCTGAGTCGGGTCAGGCTCTGTGCAACTGTCGTGTGCTCCTTCATTTGGCTGGCAGTCAAAGGAGGGCAAGGAGAGAGAACATTTTTCTTCCCCTGCGCAGCACTCACCTCTTGCTTGGAGCAGCCTGAGGTGGCAGCAGCAGTGCATGATGGAACCTGGGCTCAACCACCCACCACCACTTTGGTTGAAGTGTGGCCTTGCAGGCAAGTGGATGAATGAGTGGAAGGGCAGTCAGGAACTGTTGGTTTGGTCCTCCACATCAGTCTTAGTTCCTCATGTGACCCTTTGGGAAAATTAATTGCTCACCCCTGTGTTAGAGGATTGTCTCTTAGGGGGAAAAAACATGACAAATTATATGTCACACTCTTTTTGTTGATGAAATATTTTTCAACACCAGGCATTGGGGAAGGGTCATGCCTGAAGTGTCAATGAGAAGGTATTCAACTTTTTCTACTAGATTCTTGACATAAATAGGCTTTCCAAAGCTGCAACATTCACTGAGGAGGAAAATTCCTACTGAAATCAATGCAGGCCTTGGGGCTGAAGGGTTTAAATGAAGGTGTCAAGGCTCGCAGCCATCTTTCTGTTCCTCTGTCTTTGATTACTTAATGGATCAACTCAACTTAGCTCAGAGTTGCTCTAGAAATAATACCTTTGTAATCTTGCAGATTGTTATGCAACTAATGAAGAGTCAAAGGAGCAAGCAGTGTCCATCCATAATATATCATTTCTTATTATATTTAATCCTTAGCTTAGTTTGAATAGAATAGAATAGAATAGAATAGAATAGAATAGAATAGAATAGAATAGAATAGAATAGAATAGAATAGAATAGAATAGAATTTTTTATTGACCAAGTGTGATTGGACACACAAGGAATTTGTCTTGGTGCATATGCTCTCAGTGTACATAAAAGAAAATATCAGCAAGAATTCTAAGGTACAACACTTAATGATAGTCATAGGGTACAAATAAGCAATCAGGAACCAATCAATATCAATATAAATCGTAAGGATACAAGCAACAAAGTTACAGTCATGCAGTCATAAATGGAAGGAGATGGGTGGTGGGAATGATGAGAAGATTAATAGTAATGCAGACTTAGTAAATAGTTTGACAGTATCGAGGGAATTATTTGTTTAGCAGAGTGATGGCGTTCGGGAAAAACTGTTCTTGTGTCTAGTTGTTCTGGTGTGCAGTGCTCTACAGCATCATTTTGAGGGTAGGAGTTGAAACAGTTTATGTCCAGGATGTGACGGGACTGTAAATATTTTCACAGCCCTCTTTACTCTGTACTCTTCTGCTAATATTCAGTTCTCTTCAGGTATTATGATAACACTTGGTTGATACTGGATAATTTGTGGCCTTCCTTTCCATTCCAGACTTGTCACTCAGGCAGAGATTTTTTTGTCCTTCAGGAGAGACAGAGCTCCTGTGCTCACATGCTAGACATTGCCCAGCATCTTGGTCATGCTGACACTAGTAGCCTCAACTCCTGCCCTTATCCCAGTAGAAGAGGCCAGAACTGGAACAGCACAAATACTTGGGATGCTGCTTGTCCTGTCTGGTTAGGGACTTTACGCAAACTCCCTTGCCCGCAATCGGGAACATTCCTCAGGACCTGAAAGAGTAGCTTTGCTTCCTTTCCAAGTCTTCCTCTAAGACGAGGTAGCCTCTCAGACAGTGGTTTGGCGAGCATCAGCCCCAGATTAACTTTCCCAACATGCAGTTCTTCCTCCCAAGGGCTCTCACCTTCAGCAAAACAATGCCCTAATGAAAAGTGAACCTCCCCAGACTTCCAGACTTTGGGGAGAGCAGTTCCGGAACAGCTGTCCCCGAGTTTGCAGGAAGAGGAGGAGGAGGATGGAATTAGCTTTGGTCTGAGAGTTGTGAAGGGAGGAGGCTGTCAGCAATGGGGATGGCTATGAATGCTGGGAATGTTTATGCAGCTGCAGTCTATTAAAGAGGGGGGATCCTTTCCTTTTATTAATCCCAGCCTTAAAGCTCAAAAAGAGCTGGAGTTTCCTACAGACAGACGTGTGCACACTCGCTTGCTCACCCATGTGTGCAAATAGGTGCATTGTGACTTCAGGGCTATCTCTGGGGCTTGCAGTTTAATTCTTCATATTTCCAGTTTGATCTGCAGCTGGCCAGTACTCTGTGCTAAACGCATCCTGGCTGAGCCAACCATAAATATTTGATAAGGGAGAGAAAGCACACTAGAAGTTCTCAGATATATTCTTTGTTATTGTTTTACATATCAATATGGATTGGAAAAAATATTTTCTTGACTCAAATTTGAATTCAGCTATTAAGAAAGTTGTAACACCATTAATTGATCAGAATTAGCCAAATGATCTGGGTAAGCAACAGAAGTTCTGAAACCCAGAAGTTCTGAAACCTAGCCGTAATCACTTCCCAACACACTTACAAAAGAATTTCAGCTAAGTGAAGTTTTGTATAGGTCAAACTCTCCAGAAGCAGTGCATGCAGAATTAATAAAGACATGCCTACTAGAATCAAAATAGAATCCATCTTGATTTGTGTTCTGCCAGGATGTCTTGTTCCCAGACCCTCTGGCAGGAACTGAATCTTGCTTATGGTTGACTTTTTTTTTTTCAAATGACTTTCTAGATAATAATCAATTGCTAAATAAAACCAGTCTCTTTCTCTTTCCGCATCTAATCCTTGTTGATCCTAGTGTAATTTAGGAAGCAGCTGGATTACTTCATTTAAAGTATTGTTCTAACTAGTTGTCCTTACTGCTGATCAGATTTGGGGGGGGGGACATTAGTTTTAAATTGCTTTGTGAGGGATTGAGGAGTGGAAATGGTGGTGTGTGAAAATGCCTTAGAGTTGATCAATGCATGCTGACTCAGAAATAACTCTTACAATGTGCATTGAGCTGAACATGCATGTTATTTTACCGCATACTTCCGGTGCAATCAAGATTTTCTTTGAGAATGAAGATTTAAGACTTGTTATTTTTATCCCAGTGATAATTATAATTTAGGCTGCAATCCTAAACATACTTATATGGAATTAAGTCCCATTTAATTCTAGATAAATATTTTATGTAAGTTTTTTTCAATCCCTATGAAAAATTTAAATTTAGCATATTCAGTGGGATTTTCTCTTGGATAATGTTAAGTTCCACTTCAGTGAACTGATCTAAATTCCATATGTGTGCTTGGGACTGCAGCCTAAAATATCACAACTGATTTCAATAGGTCCCAAGAAATGTGTCCAAGTACTTGACAAACAGCAGTATGTAGATGCTGTGGCACAAGAGGAGGAATTTAAAATGGTTTTGGAAAAGGACCACATTTGGTTTTAAGTGCCTCTCTGGGGCTACTCTCCAAATACGTGGGATGATGTGAGAGAGAGAGAGAGAGAGAGAGAGAGAGAGAGAGAGAGAGAGAGAAACAAAAGGTGACACATTAGTCGCTTGCTAGTCCTTTCGCAGTCTTATCTCAGCTTCTGTAGTCATTTTGTGTATTTTTGCACTTTTTTTCTCATCAATACAGGTAAGGTAAAGTTTTTATTTTATTTAATTTAAGTATTTATTAATTTTTAGGTTTATTTCTCATATAAGATAATGATTTACAACCCTATCTTTTTACATATTGCCTTAAAAATGTGCATTGTCTTTGGTTTGGGAATACATTAAATTTATTTACATTATTCCTTATAGGAAAAATTTGTTAGTACTCATCATTTTTCGTACTCATCCTGGCTCCCAGAACCAATTAGCAACAAGTACTGAGTACCACTGTACCTGCTTTCAATTTCGATTTGATAGCCCTTTAAGCCTATTCTCTCAGATTATCTTATTAGTGGGCATTCCTTAAATTAAGAAAGGGAGGTCACTTTTCATATTCATCTTTAAAGCCAAGTTCTTGCTCTCTTACCTTGCCATTTTAAGTGGTCAATCCAAACAAAGAGAAATCAGCTGTGACTCCACCCCCCCCTCCCCATAAGCTATTGGGGAATCAAGATAAATCTGCAAACAAAAAGAAAAAACATACAAATTCATGGAATACAGAAATTTAGTAACTGCACAAAGGACATACTTCTGCCATATAGAAAGCAAGATGTAAAGCAGAAGATTTCAAGAGTGTGCAAAAGTATTCAACCATGTAACCTCCCCTCTGCAGTCAAAAGCAAAGCTCTACAACTTTAAAGTGATTTGAATGAGGACCTCTTAATGAACAGGCATTTTACTTTGGGCAAATATAATATCCAGTCTTCATGGCACTGCTTTCTCTCTCTCTCTGGTAGACATGCACAAGTACACAGATTAACAGACTAACACAAATAAAAAAGGAGCAAATCATACAGAATTTGACAGTTGAAAACAATATGGCATGCATATTGCACAACAATATAATTTATAGTGACCAGACGTCCCGCTTTTGGCGGGACAGTCCTGCTTTTGAATAATTTGTCTCGCGTCCTGCTGCAATTCCAAAAAGTCCCGATTTTTTTTTTTGTTTCACTCCCATTCGGAAAATGAGAGGCGGCAGCGCAAGAGGAGGAGGCGGAGAAGGGGGAGTGGTGGAGAAGGGGGCGCGAGAGGGAGGAGAGACGCCGCTTGACTTCACCTGAGAGGAAAAGAAGAGCAGAGAGGAGAGCCGAGCCTGCCTGGAAGAGCGGAGAAGCAGCAGCCGCTCCTCCTCCTTCAGGCAGGTGGCAAGACTCAGTGTGCATGCGCAGCCCCCCCGCCCCCCGTCAATGGTGTCCCGCTTTGCCATGGCTGAAATCTGGTCACTTTAATATAATTGCAATAGGATGCTCTAGGCAACCATTGGGGTGCAATGTGCCAGGATATAACATCACCTGCAGTAACAGAAATTGTGATGAGATGCAGCCAAAAACCACACATAGCAACAGGAATAATGGCACAGCAGGATACCATGGACAACAATAAGAAGAACCCTGCACACTCAGCTTTACGTCAATGGTTTCTACTATTTGTCCTTAGCATTCTACATCTCTCCCAGTCTCCCAGTGGAAGATTGCATAATTGCATCTTTGAATATGTGTTTCCCCTGAAGCCTTTCTCACAGCAAGTGTTCTCTGAGTATCTATAAGAAACTGAGTTTGGCTCAGAAATCTTGGGTTCTTCATAAGGGCTATATAACTCAGGGAGCAATGATGCTGGGGCAAAACCACAGGTACAATAATGTCCCCTAAAATATCTGTTAAGCTGGGTCAATACTGAATGGCTAGCATACATGGAATTTATCTTTTATTTTCCAAACAAAAAACTTTTTCTTCTTCTTGTGCCATATCTATTATTGGACATTGGCAATCATGTTGGCGATCCTATTTTTATCAACAGCTGCACGAAAAGGTGCTGCTGAGTTTTGTCCAAACCAGTCCACTAGATTTTGAGGCCACAAAATTTTCTATGTTTAGAAAACTTAGAACTCTGCCGCCTTCGACAGGACCTGTCTTTAATTCATAGAATCATCTATTGCAATGTCCTTCCTGTTAAATACTACTTCAGCTTCAATCACAACAAGAGCAAACAATAGATTTAAACTTAATATTAACCGCTTCAATCTTGATTGCAGAAAATATGACTTCTGTAACAGAGTTGTTAATACTTGGAACACACTATCTGACTCTGTGGTCTCTTCTCAAAAGCCCCAAAGCTTTAACCAAAAACTGTCTACTATTGACCTTACCCCATTCGTAAGAGCCGTAATAGCCATAATAAGGGCCGTAATAGCTCAGGCTGTAAGGAGCCTGTTATTAGAACACAGCAGCCTGCAATTACTGCAGGTTCAAGCCCGGCCCAAGGTTGACTCAGCCTTCCATCCTTTATAAGGTAGGTAAAATGAGGACCCAGATTGTTGGGGGGGCAATAAGTTGACTTTGTAAATATACAAATAGAATATTGCCTTATACACTGTAAGCCGCCCTGAGTCTTCGGAGAAGGGCGGGATATAAATGTAAATAAATAAAATAAATAAATAAAATAAATAAATAATAAGAGGTCTGTAAGGGACGTGCATAAGAGCACAAACGTGCCTACCATTCCTGTCCTATTGTTTCCTTTCATTATATCCAATTAATATAGTTATTACATACTTATGCTTATATATATGCTTATATATTATATAGTTATTTTCATGCTTATGCTTATATATACTGTTGTGACAAAATAAATAAATAAATACAATGTTCTTCTTCTGCCTGGACCTCATTTATCATCAATCTTTCCCTGGAGGGTTAAGTGAAGTATGTCATATTTTTCCAGGTGTCGCATCACATGTCCAAAATATTCTAACTTTCACTTTTTTATGGTTTTGAAAATTTCCCTTGGCTTTCCCAAGCAGTTTATCACCTCCTTATTTCTGATTTTGTCAACCCAGCTTATATATAACAGCCATCTGTAAATCCACATTTCAAATGCTTCTAGTCTCTTCAACTGGCTTTCTGATAGAGACCAACTCTTTACTCCATAGAGCATGATAGAAAAGATGTAGTATCTGACAAGCCTGATTTTCAATCTTAGGCTTATGTCGTGACTGCAGAAGACATTTTTCATTTTGAAGATGCTGTTCGAGCTTTCTCTATCCTTGTTTTTACTTCAGTGGTCAAGTTTCAGCTTTCATGTAAATTAGAATTAAGGTACGTGATCCTTTCAACTTTTTCTAATGGTATTCCTTCTGATGTTATTGGTGGTAAATTAATGGGTTGTTTACTGACAACCATAATCTTGGTTTTTGAGGTGTTAAGCTTCAAGTTGTATTTTTCAGATATTTCTGTGACTCTGTAGATGAGGACCTGAAGGTCTTCATCCTTAGTGGCAAACAAAAGTATGGAAATATATTTTTAATTCAAAGATATAATTCTAAAAACTAGTCAGTGCTTTTATGAAGGCTGTTAGGAAAATAAGCTCAGCTAACTGTTATTTTATCTGGAGCACTCAGTCTACTAAAAAAACTGGC
Organism: Ahaetulla prasina; assembly: GCF_028640845.1. Classification (NCBI taxonomy): domain Eukaryota; kingdom Metazoa; phylum Chordata; class Lepidosauria; order Squamata; family Colubridae; genus Ahaetulla; species Ahaetulla prasina. Next base: position 49,182,604 of record NC_080542.1, on the reverse strand, counting down.
TTTCTGATTTTTTTTTTCAATCGATCAATTTTATTTTCAGGCCTATGGCCCAAAGGCAAGTTACAATATCCAAACCTGGGGATTTTATGGCCCACCGGTCACATCCATCCCTTCAACTATTCTAGTCAGGCCTGCTGCAGCAGCCATAGGGTGGCAGGGTATGGTGGGTGGTGGTGGTGCAGAATAGGTGGCACCAGGGTAGCAGCAGTCCCACACCACTCCCAGTTTGTCATATGGCCCCTTGGGAAAATTAATTGACATCCCTAAACAACAGCAAGTATAGTAGAAATTCTTCTACATGCTACTAACTATGTGTTGGAAGGAAAATCCATCTGGTTCAGTTCCAAGCTGAGAGAAAGATGCTGGAAACAACATGGAGGCTGATTGGAAAGAGAGATTTATTGTTGAAGCAGAACCACCAACCACATGTGATTCTGGGCAACTGACAAAATGGAGTAAAGAGTAGGTGGGTTTTTATACCTTCTTTGGGCTTTGTATTTGAGCTTCCTGTTTCTTGGCAAGAACATGTCCTTTAATATTCTATTGACTGTTGTCAGATTTCTATGGGGTCATGTAGGGGCTATGTAGGGGGTCATAGCTGGCTATATCTGACTCTATAGGCAAAAGAGGAAATGCAAATCCTAGGTGTTTGTCTGACTTAATCTGGTCAACTTCTGGTTTATATCTGAACTCCCAGGTTTCTGTTATTTTGAAGTTTGGACTGCTCTGGGGTTGGTGCAATTAAAGGATGTGTTCTGAAAGGATGTTGGGCAATTCCTATTGTGGCTATTGGCTTACATCTTGTATTGGATCTTGGATGAGGGGCTGATTTCTAATCCTACCATTATGCCAAGGAGTATTGAAATATCCTGTCTTGAATGGATTTCTGCCTACAGTATTTCTTTGCTTAAGAATGGAGCCATCTAGATAGTTGGCTTCTTCTTTCAATAAGCTCTTTATCTCTTAAATGCTGGCATCTGCTGTGGGCTATTAAGAAAGTCTTGGGGGCACATTTCTCCCTTAGGGAAATATAATTAGGGAAATATAATTGAATCTGTCATATAATTGATATACAATATAACTGAATATATAATATAATTGAATATATTGAGTCTGTCATCTGCACTTCTATAACTGTCTGGTTTGGTTCTGCAACCCAACAAGACAGACTCAGACTTCAGAGGATAATTAGAACTGCAGAAAAAATAATGGCTACCAACCTGCCTTCCGTTGAGGACCTGTATACTGCACAAGTCAAAAAGAGGGCTGTGAAAATATTTACAGATCTCTGTAAATCCTGGACATAAACTGTTTCAATTTCTACCCTCATAATGATGCTATAGAGCACTGCACACCCAAACAACTAGACACAAGAACAGTTTTTTCCGGAACGCCATCACTCTGCTAAACAAATAATTCCCTCAACACTGTCAAACTACTTACTAACTCTACACTATTATTAATCTTCTCATCGTTCCCACCACCCATCTCCTTCTACTTACGACTGCATGACTGTAACTTTGTTGCTTGTATCCTTACAATTTATATTGATATTGTTTCCTGATTGCTTATTTGTACCCTATGACTTAAGTGTTGTACCTTATGATTCTTGATGAACGTATCTTTTCTTTTCTGTACACTGAGAGCATATGCACCAAGACAAATTCCTTGTGTGTCCAATCACACTTGGCCAATAAAAAAATCTATTCTATTCTATAATATTCTGCCTTTTTAATATTTCCCAAAATATTTCATTCTTCTAGGAGGGAGGGGGCTTCCCATAATTGGAAGCCTATCCATTGTTACAATCAGTGATACGATCAAAGTAAATAATCAGAACCCATATGGTGCGGACATCACCAGGTCATAAACCCAGATGGATATGGTGAGTCATCCAATCCATCAGGAAAGGCTGCTTTTTGACCCTAAAGTTAATGATTAACATAACCCTCCATTTGACTGCATTGACCTCCATCTCCCTAAGGCTTGATTGTACTGAAAATCTATATTTTGAAGCAAAACCTATTTTGACTGTTTTTGAAGTAAACAAAGCCCTAATAAAGTTCTGTTTCTGGTTTTAAAGCCAACAATTTAAATAAAGGGGAAAAAGAGCTTTTAAAAATACAGCCTACTTCTTTGTCTTCTCTGAAACCTTGCAAACATACATGCATATAAGTTTGCAAAGTTGAACTGAAAACACATGTGCACACACACACTTTCCTTTCTTCTGCAAACAATGAAAAAATAAACACAACAAGCATAGCCTATTTTGAGCCTTTCTGGAGAAAATAAAAGCTTCTAAACTTCTATCAATAAAGATCTAGCTGCAGATCTGCAACTGCAAAGAAATATTCTCACAATGGTTGCAGAGCTGTGCAAAGAGTATCATGCAAAAGGTGGTAGTTTACACGCCTAGGCTGCTCACAGTAACTTTTAAACATTTGCAGCAGATATTGTGCAAGTGTAACTCTCTGACACTTATTAAACGGGTTTTTGGCTACAAATCCTGGCATACCTGGGCAGATGCATGGGCATTTTTAAAGTCAGATTGAAGCTGATTTGTTCGATGTGAAATTAACTTTTGAAGGTTTGAAGCAAGTAGGAGAGTTTGCATTCTTCAATCATGCAGTCTTTTTTGGAGGAGAATGTATAAGTCGGAGTTTTACTATCTTGTTATTGTAGGCTCTGTAACATAGCAAATGATTAAATACAAAGAGTAACAAAAATAGTACTCCTAATTTTAATTTTTGTGTTATTTTTAGAAATAGTGAGGTCTCAGGATATCAGCATGACTCAGATTCCAAAAGCCTGTATCAATAAGAAAAAAAAAACACCCATTGTTGTCTGAAGGCTTGTCTATGTGACTAAGATGAAGTTGATGGCTGCACTGAAACAGAATTAATTAAAACCTTTTGCTGTAGCTTCACAGAGCTGACTCTTTTCAGTTTCATTCTGTGGATAGGCAGCACCTAGAAGCAATCTGCAGGATTGTTGTTGGTGCTTGCTTCCCAAATAGCTGAATGTGCAGACTACTTGAGCAGTCTTGTCTTCAGCATCTAGGTAGTTTCCTCTGCTAAGCTTTCTTCTGCTAATCTGGTTTAGGAAATATTGCTGAATCTTTTCAAACTGCAGTTATCTATAGTCTTTTTAAAATCATTTCAAAGTATTGTAAAGACAAATCCGGAGAGGTTCTTCAATTTTGTCTGTGTGTGCGTGCCATACTATGAAGTTTCATCATGTTAATTAACCACACATTGTCAAACAACATCCCATCAAATGCATGTGTATTAACATGTCCATTGCCTGTTTTACCATAGCTTATGCATGATTGGAATTGCACACTTTTCTGGGGTGGGTTAGGTGAGAGTTCTTTGTATCACGATGCACATATCTTTACCAGCAAGGAAGTGGTATGGACACCAAGTAACAATAATAGATTTGGAAAGGACCTTGGAGATTGTCTAGTTCAACCCCTTGCTCTCGGAGGAGACCACTACTATTTCTGATAAATGGCTGTCCAGTCTCTTCATAAAAACCTCCAGTGATAGGGTACCCACAACTCCCCAAAGCAAGGAAATATTAGGATATGAATAAAAATTAGGAAAAAAGAATATTTTGGTAAAAATTGCAACTAAGTAAAATGTATTTGAATATACTGAATTGTATAAGACATGATATGGCCAATACTCTGTTCATAAATTATGTATGTGTGTGTGTGTGGGGGGGAAATAAAAAAACAATAAGGGTCCTTGAGTGGCTCAGACTGCTAAGACAGTCTGTTATTAACAGCAGCTGCTTGCAATTACTGCAGGTTCAAGCCCCACCAGGCCCAAGGTTGACTCAGCCTTCCATCCTTTATAAGGTAGATAAAATGAGGACCCAGATTGTTGGGGGCAATAAGTTGACTTTGTATATAATATACAAATGGATGAAGACTATTGCTTGACATAGTGTAAGCCGCCCTGAGTCTTCGGAGAAGGGCGGGATATAAATGCAAATAAAATAAAATAAAATAAAAACTTGTTCAAAAAAAAAAACACTTCCGAAAGCAGCTTGTTCCATAGATTAATTGTTCTTATTGTTTGGAATTTTCTCCTTAGTTCTAGGTTGCTTATCACCTTGGTTATTTCCACCCATTGTTTCTAGTCTTGCCTACAGGTGCTTTAGTAAATAAGTGGGTCCCCTCTTCCTTGTGGCAGCCCTTCACTTCTTGGAAGACTGCAATCATGTCATCCCTGATCCTTTTTTTCACTAGACTAGGTATACTCAGTTCCTGCAGTCATTCGTCTTATGTTTTAGCTTCTAAGCCCCTAATCATTTTTGTTGATCGTCTCTGAGCTTTTTTCAAAGTCTCAACATCTTTTTTTGTATTGGGGTGACCAAAATAGGATGCAGTATTCTATGTTTGGTCTTACCAAGGCTTTGTAGAGGGATACTAGTATTTCATGTGATCTTAATTCTATCCCTCTGTTAATGCAACCTACGATTTGCAGTGTCTGCTGTACACAGTTGGCTCATATTTAGATGGCAGTTCACTAGGACTCCAAAGACCTTCTTGTTGTTACTAGTGTTGAGCCAAGTTTAACCTAGTTTGTACCTGTGTTTTTGAGTTCTCTAGCCTTATTTATTTATTTATTTTTATTTATTGTTTTGATTTATATACCGCCCTTCTCTCGAAGGACTCAGGGCGGTTTACAGCCAAATAAAACAGGAATATAATGATTAAAAACATTATTAAAAAACTTATTCAATTTGGCTACAGCTAAAATTCAATAAAAAAACAAAAACTCAAATTAAACTCAGTTTAAAAGCCCCCATTAAAACTATTAGGCCAGCCCTGCGCGATGAACCAAGAATGTCTTTAGCTCACGTCTAAAGGTCCGGACGTCAGGGAGTTGACGTATCCCTGGAGGTAGCTCGTTCCAGAGGGCAGGAGCCCCCACAGAGAAGGTCCTTCCCCTGGGGGTCGCCAGTCGACATTGTCTGGCCGACGGCACACTGAGGAGGCCCTCCCTATGGGAGTGCACTGGTCGATGGGAGGCATTTGGAAGCAGCAGGCGGTCTCGTAAGTAACCTGGTCCTACGCCATGGAGCGCTTTAAAGATGGTAACCAACACCTTGAATTGCACCCGGAAGACCACTGGCAACCAGTGCAGCCAGGAGAGGTGTTACGTGGGAGCCTCGAATTGCTCCCTCTACTACCCGCGCAGCCGCATTCTGGACCAGTTGGAGCCTCCGAGTGCTCTTCAAGGGGAGCCCCATGTAGAGAGTGTTGCAGTAGTCTAAGTGAGAAGTGACGAGGGCATGAGTGACCGTGGGCATGACTTCCTAGACCAGGATAAGGAATCCTGGTCTAGGAAGGGACGCAACTGGTGTATCAGATGAACCTGATAAAAAGCTCCCCTGGCGACGGCTGTTATATGATCTTCTAAAGACAGCCATACATCCAGGATGCCTAGATTGCGAGCCCTTTCCACGGGGGCCAATGCCTCGCCCCCTACAGTCAGCGAGGGAGTCAGCTGACTGTATCGGGATGCCGGCATCCACAGCCACTCGGTCTTGGAAGGGTTGAGTCGAAGCCTGTTTTTCCCCATCCAGACCCGTACGGCCTCCAGACACTGAGACATCACTTCAACGGCTTCGTTGGGGTGATTAGGGGTGGAAATGTACAGCTGTGTGCCATCAGCGTATAGATGACATCGCATCCCAAAACCACGGATGATCTCAGCTAGCGGCTTCATGTAGATGTTGAACAGGAGAGGCGAGAGAACCGACCCCTGTGGCACCCCACACATGAGGCACCTCATGGTCGAACTCTGCCCCCCTGTCAACACCGTCTGCGTCCGGCCAGAAAGGTAGGAGGAGAACCACCGAAAGACGGTGCCTCCCACTCCCAACCCCTCCAGCCGTCGCAGCAAGATACTATGGTCCTTAGTGTAAGACCTTGATTTTCTCTCTGTTAAGTTTCATTTTGTTGGATAGGGCTCATTTAAAAACTGGGGTGTAAAAGCTGTACATTTCCACCCCATCTTCAGCCCATCTTTTGAGACATTGTCTATTCCTGCCAGCTTGATATAATCCACAAATTTAATGAGTTCCCTTTCTCTTCCCTTCTCTAAATAGGTTATGAAGATGTTGAAGAGTATGGGCCTAATGCAGAATCTTGGGGTACCCCACTGCTTCCTTCCTTCCATGTAGATATAGTTCCATTAAGGATTACAAGTTGAGTGTGATTTCTCAGCCAGTTACAAATACATCTGGTGGTGATGCTGTCTATCCTACATTTTTCTAGTTTACCAGAAAAATAGATTGTAATCAAGTTTGTCAAATGCCTTACTGAAGTCCAGATATACTATGTCAACTGCATTTCACTGATCCACTAATTTTAACATTGTGAAATAATGAAATAAAATCTATTTGACACGATCTGTTTTAGACAAATCCATGTTGGCTTCTAGTAATACCTTTGCTTGCTTTTAGGTGTTCACAGATCTGTTGTTTGATTATCTTTTGCAGGGTCTTCCCAGATATTGATGTCAGGCTGATTGGTCTACAATTTTCTGGATCTGCCCCCCCCCCCACTGCCTTTCTTAAAGGTGGAAACCACATGTTTTCTCTAGTTCTGCAGAATTTTTGAAATATATGATTTAGTGGTACTGATATCTCTTCTGCCAGTTCCTTCAGTACTCTGGGATGTAATCCATCAGGCTCTGGTGATTTGAACAAGTCTAGGGCAGACTGATGTTATTTTACTGTTTCCTTGGTTATTTTAATTTAGTCTGTCTTTTACTGTGTTATTTGTATGTTGGGCTGTATTTGCATGAAAATAGATAAAAAGAACAAATTGAATAGTTCTGCTTTCTCTATTATTATCTTTTGCTTTCTTAAAATTTTCTCCTATTAGTAAGCCAATTGTTCAACCTTCAACCTTTTTTGCTATTTATATGTTTAAAAACTTTTTAAAAATTATTTTTGACATTTGTTGCAAATCTTACTTCATTCTGAGACTTAGCTTTCCTGATATCACCGTTGCAAGTTTGGGCTACTTTGTTAGTAAGTCTTAGCTATGTGTCATTCTTTCCATTTTCTGTATGAATTCTTTTTGCCTTTCAATTTATCAGAGAGATCTTTGTGAACCATACTGGTTTCCTTTTGGATCTCCTATTTTTGGGAAATCCTTTTGGATTTCCTATTTTTCTTTTTCAGTAGTATTGTGCTGGACTGTGATTTATTTTTGATAATCGTTTTCAGAATTTCCCAAGCTTCTTGGATTGTTTTCCCCTTTAAAAATTTTGTCTATGGAATCCTTCCCAAGTTCTCTCTGAGTTTGTTAAAATCAGCTCTTTTAAAGTCTGGGACACTAGTTTGATTATTCTCTGTTGCTTGTGTATGCGTTATGTTTAATTCTAATATGGCATGATCACTATCAACCAAAATTCCGGTGACTGCTGTTGGAAGAAATATCCATCTGGGTTTAGCTCCAAGCGGGAAGAAAGACACTGGAAACATGGAGGCTGCTTAGTGGTTCTGCTTCACCATTAAACCATCCTTCCAAGCATCCCTCCAATATCTTTCTTCCCACTTGGAACTGAACCCACAATTTGTTGGAAGAAATATCCACCTGGGTTCAATTCCAAGTGGGAAGAAAGACACTGGAAACATGGATGCTGAACCACCAAGCATGTGTGATTCTATATACCCTCTCTTGGGCCCCACCTTAGAGCTTCCAATTCCTATGTAAGGGCAGGTATCCCATTGGTTGCTGTAGGGGTCATGTGCAAATCCTAGGAGTTTGTCAGAGATAAGTCTGGTTGAATTGTGGGCTGATGCAATGTCCCTAGATGATTTCGCAATGCAGTGAGCCCTGCTGTTAGATGGATATCATGTCCTGAGGGCCATGTCTCAATCCATTCACCCTGGAGCTGAAGTGGGGGACAGGGAGCTGCAGGGAGTTGCTTTGTCTTAAAAAAATGTTTCTCCTTTTCTCATCCACGGAAATATAATATTCTGCCTTTTTAATATTTCCTAGAATATTTCATTCTTCTAAGAGGGGTAGGTGCTTCACTTCAATCCCCTTTATCACTTCTTCTCAGTTAGTAAGATTTAAGTCCAATATAGCTTTTCCTCTAGTTGCATCCTCTACCTTTTGGATTACAAAGTTGTCAGAAACCTGTTTAACTCTCATTTGATGCAAAGTTTCTTTCCCAGTTGATGTCAGGGTAGTTAAATATACAATTACTACTGTGATGCATTTCCTATATATATTTGTTAACTAGTTAGGAAAAAGTTCTATTGCAATGTCACTCTTTTTTCCTTTTATATTGACCCATATACATTTGTGTGTGTGTGTGTGTGTGTGTGTGTGTGTGTGTGTGTGTGTGTGTGTTCATCTTTAGCCTTGTGTATTTCTATAGATATTTAGTGATCTCTTATATATAGTGCAACTCAGTGGTGGGATTCAAGTAATTTAACAACCGGTTCTCTGCCCTAATGATTTCTTCCAACAACCAGTTTGCCAAACTGCACAGACAGTTAACAACCGGTTCTCCTGAAGTGGTGCGAACTGGCTGAATCCCACCACTGGTGCAACTCCCTCTCTTTTTATTTTTATAGATTTGTTTCTTTTGAACATTTTCTATCCTTCCATCAGTACATTCCAGTCATGAGTTTCTTCCCACCAAGTTTCTGTAATGTACATACTTTTGGGTACTAGTGCTTCTAGTTCACATGTTATTTATATATAAGCATTAGAGACCTTCCCCAGGAATATTTCCTACATCTCCTACTTGGTGCTTCATACCTCATTGTTTGTTTTCTTAGAGTTTATGATTGATTTTGTGTTCTAAAGATCCTAAAGATTGCTCACGCTCCCCCCTCAGCTTTAGTTTAAAGCCCTTCTGATGAATTAAAACTTAACCATGGGAAACTGTGATCGTCCTAAATCAAGCCAAGTCCAAAAACATTAGGAAATTTCTAGAAGCCTGGCACTGTCAGTGGACAAATAGTTATAAACAATATCTATATACTATGCCAAAGAGATAATCAACAAGTCAAAAAGAGAACAAACCCTCCCCATCTCCTCACCAGCAATTAGCACTGAGATGATAATAGATTAACTTCAAGATTAACATCAGACCAACAATCAAGTAAATAATACCCCAATCTAGAACAGCCAAACAAGCCAACACTAAATAGCCTAACCAAAGAATCTCTAAAACTACCCCCATCAATACGGATAGGGCAAGCCACTAGAATATAAACTGAGAACAAACCCCACTCTTTACTAGCACCGATTGTGTTACCTATTTTAGGTAATGAAACACTTGCAAGTAAACAATCAAGCTGAGAGAGCACCAAGGGCTCTCATTTCAACCCTGAGCTACAAATATTATCCTATATTAGTCTTTACTGAATGAGAAAAATGGTGCAGAAGGTAAAAGGGCTTATGATGAACAGTACACATTAACCTACTTAATAAAATTATATATCAGAGCCTGAAAGTTTTTAATATCTGAGGAGAAGGATAAGAAAAACAGCAGTGCGGCAGCATACAATGGTTAGAGATAAGAAATAGTGGAGACTAGAAAGAGGGGTATTTCAAAAAATTCTAAAGGTGATGTCCAATAAAAGGGTTGTGAAGAGGAAAGACTGCTGTATGCTACTTTAAGTTAATAAAACATAATGGAAAAGCGTAAATCCTTTGTACATCCTTTCTCTTGTCAAGTTCTGGAAAATTATTCTTTAACTAATTTTAGAACTTGGTGATGCTGTGTTGTTTCAAATGCCTCAAAATATTATATGGTTTTACACTTGCTGGCAATGTTTGTATAAAGTACTGCTTAAAACATAAATAGTAAATTTATGGAGTGTCTTACACCATATTTTGAAGATAATAGTAATTTCCACAAAATAGGGAATCTAGCAGTAGTACATGACTGCATAATTTGTGTCCATAATCAAATGGAAAAGGACTTTGTATAGAGCATACATCACAGAAACCTGAGTATTATTCTCATTCTTCAAAACCTCTTTTTCCAAGATAATGAAAATAATCATTCCAGATTCAAAATATTTGATTGCACCCATGACCAGATGCAAATTGTTACTTGGAAAGGCAAATATACTCTACACCAGTGGTTCCCAAGCCCTGGTCCATGGCCCATTACCGGTCTGTTGAGAACCGGTATATGCAAGCAGAAGACGAGCATGTGAAGTTTCATTTGTGGAAGCAGCAGGCGTGCACGCAAAATCATCTCCTCTCTTCCTTCTGCCACCACTGCTGCCAGTTCCTGAAGCTGGAAAGATTGGGGACCACTTTACATAAAGCTTTGCTGGGGATTGACTGGGTTTGTTCTATGATCACCACTGAAGATTACATGGTCAGGAAACCTGATCAATACTTGCTTATACAACTGCCCAAGAAAAAGATGTTCCTGGTTGCATATACGGCTGCCTACCAGAATACTGTAAATCTTCATATCAATTTGATCAAAACGATATCTATTAGCAAGGCTTCTGCATAACCTGAATTCATCCCAAGTGTCACTTTTCAAATTTTTTACTGCCGGTTCTATGGGTGGGGCTTGGTGGGCGTGGCATGGCTTGGTGGGCGTGGCAGGGGCAGGATACTGTAAAATTTCCATTCCCACCCTAATCCAGGGGAAGTTTACTGCAAAATCCCCATTTCCTCCTGATCAGCTGGGACTTGGGAGGCAGAGAATAGATGGGGGCAGGGCCAGCCAGAATTTTTACTACCGGTTCTCCAAACTACTCAAAATTTCCACTACCGGTTCTCCAGAACTGGTCAGAACCTGCTAAAAACCACCTCTATTTACAATGAGAGAGACTGCCAGGAGTTGGACTTTTAATTCTCATTGGTATTCTGCATCAAGTTTGAGTTTGGCTTTCATATTAACACAATTAATTAGCAGTTTGTCTTGGGGGACAAAAAACAGCAAGGAGCCCAGCAAATTTTATTGATGATTCAAGACTGTAGACCTGAAGTTGGGGTTTCCTTCAGGCATTCAGGCAATAAGGTATTCTGCATGAATTCTTTCTAAAATGTTGCAGTTGTAAACTGAATCTCCAATGCATCACTACCAAAGTTTAGCCCAGTAAGAATACCAATGGCGTCACTGTGTGATGAAACAGATTCCTATTTTAGCTGGTTAAACAGTGAAACTCTGGACTAGTGATCAGGGCCACACATACACCATTTTCAATATCTGTACCAGTAGCCTTTACAATGTTGCACCAAGTTTTTAAGTCTGTGTAATGTTTGCTAGTGAGGGGGAAAAAATCCAGGGGCATTCCAAGGGGAGGGTGGATAAAGGAGGGATTTCAAGATACATACCATTTTCAGATCTGGTTTGTATGAATGTCACTTGAAAAAGATCCAGCTCAGATTAAGCACATTCTTCAGAGACCTCACGGATAAAGGTCATTTTGAATTAGAATGTGTCCTGTGCTTCCTCTTCCATCAACATCTCCTCTTTGTATAGTACAGTTATTTCATGATGTTCTTTTTAACTTGGTGCATAACTCTTCCAGATTATAGCCATATCCAATCTTCTGCCCTCCCTCAACAAAATGAGCTCATCTACATCTCTAACAATATTTCTGGCTGCAGAGTAAATGTGCTGTTTAATAGTGTTAAGCTTGTTCCTTGGAAAAGTCCATGGAACAATCTTTCTAAACTTAGCCAATATATGATGAGAGTTTCTCAGAAGCCTGCAAGATCTCCACTAGCTTGTGCTCTGTAGTAAGCAGTGAAATTTGAGGACTTCCACGATCCTTGATCAAAACTGTCCTTCACATTTCTGCAGCCTAAAATAAGCATTTTAGGCTGCAGCAACCATTTTCCCATGATTAAAAAATGATTATTATTTTTGTTCTGGCCAGTTTTAATTTCCACAGTAAGTATATTGTTACAATGTTTGCTAACCGCTTCTCATAATTTATCATGATAAAAACACTATACAAAATATATAGATACACAGTATTTATTTATTTATTTATTTACATTTATATCCCACCCTTCTCCGAAGACTCAGGGCGGCTTACAATGTATAAGGCAATAGTCTCATTCTATTTGTATATTTACAAAGTCAACTTATTGCCCCCCCAACAATCTGGGTCCTCATTTTACCTACCTTATAAAGGATGGAAGGCTGAGTCAACCTTGGGCCGGGCTTGAACCTGCAGTAATTGCAGGCTACTGTGTTCTAATAACAGGCATCTTACCAGCCTGAGCTATTACGGCCCCAGTAATAAGACATACAGTAGAAATCACAATACCTGCATAAACATATATAGATAGTCCTTGCTTAAAGACCATTTGAAATTACAACTAATCTCTCTAGAGCTAGTTTCACCCATTTTTGAAGTAGGGGCCGCGGTGTGGCTCAGGCTGTAAGATAGCCTGTTATTAAACACAGATGCCTGCAATTACTGCAGGCTCGAGTCCCACCAGGCCCAAGGTTGACTCAGCCTTCCATCCTTTATAAGGTAGGTAAAATGAGGACCCAGATTGTTGGGGGGGGGGGGCAATAAGTTGACTTTGTATATAAATATACAAATAGGATGAGACTATTGCCTTACACAATGTAAGCTGCCCTGAGTCTTTGGAGAAGGGCAAGATATAAATGTAAATAATAATAATAAAAAAAAGTTCTGGCAGCTGCATACACACCCCATGATGATGTGCTTGCATTTAGGGCACATGGCAACTGGCTCACATTTATGTTTGCAGCATCCTGCAGCCCTGTGACTATGATTTTTAGTGGGTTTTGTCAGTTTCTGTCTTTAATTTCAGTTTTCAGCAGTAAAGAGCCATTGGAGAAAGTGGACTCAAAAACTGCCACAGATGTTTATGATTGCTGCAAAAAGATTATAATTAGGAGGGGTCATGTGGTGACTTTCTTAACAACTGCCACAACTTATGACTGTAATTCTGGGCTCAATAATGGTTGTAAGTCAAGGACTACCTGTAACATGTTGAAGCCTTCATTAATGCATTAATGGGATGGAGGAGGCACGTCTTGTTGAGGTAGTTTGGGATGAGTTTGAGTCTGTGGCTCTCGAGGACGTGGACAGGTTGCTGGGAAGGTTACATGCAACCACATGTTTACTGGACCCGTGTCCTTCCTGGCTGGTGCTGGCTACTCAGGAAGTGACATGAGGCTGGCTCCAGGGAATTATAAATGCTTCATTGTTGGAAGGGGTTTTCCCCGCCGCCTTGAAAGAGGCGGTGGTGAGACCCCTCCTCAAGAAGCCTTCCCTGGACCCAGCTATTTTGGGTAACTATCGTCCAGTCTCCAACCTTCGCTTTGTGGCGAAGGTTGTAGAGAGTGTGGTTGCATGGCAGCTTCCCCAGTACCTGGATGAAGCCGTCTATCTAGACCCGTTCCAGTCCGGCTTCCGGTCCGGTCATAGCACGGAGACAGCTTTGGTCGCGTTGGTGGATGACCTCTGGAGGGACAGGGACAGGGGGTGTTCCTCTGCCCTGGTCCTATTAGATCTCTCAGCGGCTTTCGATACCATCGATCATGGTATCCTGCTGCACCGGTTGGAGGGATTGGGAGTGGGAGGCACCGTTTATCGGTGGTTCTCCTCCTATCTCTCCGACCGGTCGCAGACGGTGTTGACAGGGGGGCAGAGGTCGACCGCGAGGCGCCTCACTTGTGGGGTGCCTCAGGGGTCGATTCTATCGCCCCTCCTGTTCAACATCTACATGAAGCCGCTGGGTGAGGTCATCAGTGGTTTTGGGGTGAGTTATCATCTGTACGCTGAGGATACGCAGCTGTACTTTTCCACCCCGGACCACCCCAACAAAGCTGTCGAAGTGCTGTCCCGGTGTCTGGAAGCCATACGGGTCTGGATGGGGAGAAACAGACTCAAGCTCAGTCCCTCCAAGACGGAGTGGCTGTGGATGCCGGCACCCCGGTTCAGCCAGCTGCAGCCGCAGCTGGCTGTGGGAGGCGAGTTATTGGCCCCAACGGAGAGGGTGCGCAACTTGGGTGTCCTCTTGGATGGGCGGCTGTCGTTTGACGATCATTTGGCGGCCGTCTCCAAGAGGGCCTTCCACCAAGTACGCTTGGTGCGCCAGTTACGCCCCTTCCTTGACCGGGATGCCTTATGCACGGTCACTCATGCCCTCGTAACTTCCCGCCTGGATTATTGCAATGCTCTCTACATGGGGCTGCCCTTGAAGTGCACCCGGAGGCTTCAGTTAGTCCAGAATGCAGCTGCGCGGGTAATAGTGGGAGCAACTCGTTGCTCCCATGTAACACCACTCCTGCGCAGTCTGCACTGGCTTCCTGTGGTCTTCCGGGTGCGCTTTAAGATTTTGATCACCACCTTTAAAGCGCTCCATGGCTTAGGACCCGGGTACTTACGGGACCACCTGCTGTTACCGTTTGCCTCCCACCGACCCGTACGCTCTCACAGAGAGGGCCTTCTCAGGGTGCCATCCGCCAAACAATGTCGGCTGGCGCCCCCAGGGGCAGGGCCTTCTCTGTGGGAGCTCCCACGCTCTGGAATGAGCTTCCCCCTGGTTTACGTCAAGTGCCTGATCTTCGGACCTTTCGCCGTGAGCTGAAAACGCAAGCGGGACTGGTCTAAAATTTTATTGGGTTAAAATTTTATTGGGTTATTTATATTTTAATATTTTAATTCATTTTAAATCTGGCCACTTTATAATATGTTTGTTTTAATTTCTTTTAATATTGATACTGTGATTTTTTTACTTGGCTGTACACCGCCCTGAGTCCTTCGGGAGAAGGGCGGTATAAAAATTGAATAAAATAAATAAATAAATAAATAAATGTCTGCTGCAAATAGGAATATTTTGAAACAGCTACATGAATTACAACCACAATTGAGCCAAATATTTCTCTTGCTAAGCAAGATGTTTGTTAAGTGAATTTTGGCCCATATTACAACCTTTAGTGCAAAATCCTCATTCCCTCCCCACTCCTGGGGGAAGGATATTGCAAAATCTTCGTTCCCACCCCGCTCTGGGGCCAGCCAGAGCTGGTATTTGCTGGTTCTCCAAACTGCTCAAAATTTCCACTAACGTTCTCCAGAACCTGTCAGAACCTGCTGGATTTCACTTCTGCTTTAGTGCCAGAATTGTTACATGAATAACTGCAGTTATTAACTTAGTAACACTGTTGTTAAGTGAATCTGGCTCCCCCATTGACTTTGCTTGTCGGAAGGTTGCAAACAGTGATCGCATGATCCTGGGAGAGTGCAACCGTCATAAGGGAGTCAGTTCCCAAGTATCTGAATTTTGCTCATGTGATTATGAGGATGCTGCAACAGTCATTAAGTGTGAAAAACTGCCATAAGTCACTTTTTTCAGTGCTGTGCTGTTGTAACTTCAAATTGTCACTAAACGAACTGTTGTAAATTGAGGATTACTTGTATTAGTAAAGTTGTCCATTAGCTAGAATGGCAACTATATAATTTCCTTTAAAATTATTTTTTGGATCAACAGATAATTCTGGGATGTCATTTTAGGGCAAATCTTGGCATCAAATATAAAATTGTTCATATATTCCAACAGTGCTTTGATAACTGGCCTGCTTGTACCTGCTTCTCAAAGAAAAAGTAGCAATTTCAAAATATGCACTTGAGTATAATGTGGTGTATCTGTGTGGTATCATAGCACTGCAACTTCTATTTCCCATGATCTGCTAACTGAATAGTAAAATGTGATTTTTTGTTGTTGGGGAAATCACTACTGGATGTAAACTGGTAGCTATTTTTTTGCTGAATTTGCCAAACCGGTTAGAAGTGTTCTGGAAAAAATCTGTTTTCCTGAACATATCTTGTTTCCATTCAACTTCCTTCCAGGTGGAAAAAAAAAACCCCTCTCCCAGAGTCCAAGAGAGGAATGACGGAAACCTTTAATTACGTCATTTGAGTGAAAACTGTCTTACTTTACAGCAGGCAGTGGGGTGTGACCTGCGCATAAGGCAGCAGCCCAGGGCCATAGCGCTGGCAGAGCACCAGAGGGTCGGGGGGGGTGCTGAAGCAAGCGGGCGTCCTGCCTGCAGCATCCAGGCCAGAGCTGGAATGCCACCATGTTTAAATGCTGACCTTCCCAGTGGGCCTGGGCAACTGCTAAAGAGGGAGGGGCCTGTTTCAGCACCTGGTGCTCAGATGCCCTTGCTTCCCCATTGCATTTCTCCGTTTGCCAGTCAACCTAATTGACTAGAAATTGACTACCTTCTTTTTATAAGCAACATTTTATTTCTGTGTATTTACAGTACAGTCAGTACAGATCTTTTGGAGGGCTCTTTGGCTAAAAAAAAAAATCCTTTATAATTTGTCTGCATAAGGCTCTTTTACTCCATGTCCCTATTTCTTTGATAATGTATATTTCATCTGTCTAGGTTTACTAATAGCTTTTTCCTAATTACCTTTTCAGTCTGGATACTCTGATGTAATGCCTGATCTATTTCTTTCCTTTTGGCTACAAAATTTTACTTGTATAGTCATTCATTAGCTAGGTTTGCAATGTCAGAAGCAGCCCAGATTTTATGGTGTTAAGTGATATTGTAGTATTGAAGAAATTTGTTAAAATGTCCATGAATTCTAGCTGTAAAATAACTCCATAGTTTACTTTTCAAGGTTCAATGAAGTGTCTTCATTACAGCTACTTTAATTTCATTCTGAGTGACCAAGTGATAAACACTGTAATATTTCTAAAAGTTTCTTCAGAGGGTTGTTTAAGAATTCTTTATATGCATCTATTTGTAATTTTTAGAGTGCATGCTCTATTTGGAAGATGTTCTGAAAGGTACAGCTACTCCTCTCCTTATCAGATTGGCTGATCTGATAATTGGCTGATAATTGGCTTAGGCATATTTAAAACAGTATGTCTGTTGATGACAAGACAAACTTTTTCCATGATTTCTTTGGAAAATTTTGAAATATCTTGACTCTTGCAGGTTTTATGAAGATATGTCTTTTGCCCCAAAGGGAATTCACACCCTATAACTCTGCTAATTAACTAAGCATATAATAAATGCTCCACAATTTTTTTTTTCATATTCAAACATTTTAAAGAATCTGGAGAAACAATTGCAGGTCAACTTAAAACCATATTTTTATAGATAACTTGAATATACAGAATACAGAGGTATACTTTTCTGGATAGTCTATGAATGAAATGAATGAATGCTACAGCCACAATTAGGCTAATTTTTGCTTGAATGACAGCACTTTAGTGTGGCCTTTCTACTAAAATGGGATCATAGTCACCTACCAATCAGGAAAATCAGGAAAACCCTCAGAAAATGTGCCATAGCAGCAGTCACCACAATAATATAAACAGGGTCTTAAACTGATAGGTGATGTTGATTCAGAAAGTGTAAAATATAAATCAAATCCTTTAAGATGATGTCCAGCAGCTTGTACTTACATAACAGGAAATTTAAAAACAATTATTTATATCCTTGTCAGTTATTTAAAGGGTGGCATATTACCCAATAGGTATTACATGATATTACCTCAATTTTCCTCTGCTTAGTTTAATCTGCTAATGATAACTAATCAAGATGAATCTGAAGAACCAATTTTCTTCATTGAATCTTTTATCCTGGACACAAACTGTTTCAACTCCTCCCCTTGGGATGCCCCTATAAGACACTACATGCCAAAACAACCAGACACAGAGATAATTTTTTCCCTCATGCCATCATTCTGCTGAAGACCTAATTCCCACAGTACTGTCTTAAATCTAACTATATTTACTCTTATAGTACGGCTGTATTACTATTAACCTTCTCATCTTTTCTACCACCTTCTCTTATTGGTATCATTGTTATGAGTTATATTACTCTGTTGTTTTAGAATAGAATAGAATTAGAGAGCATTTCACCGAGGAAGCCTTTGGCGGCGCCATCTTGGATCAATTTGCATGTTGGATCTTGAAAATGCATGTTGCATCTCGGATCAATTGGCATGTGCACTGAGAGTTTAGCACTGGAGATAAATTCCTTATGCATCTTAATCCAGTTAGCCAAATAAAGCATTCTGCTCTGCTCTGCTCTGCTCTACTCTGCTCTGCTAGAGATTTTATTGTAGTTTGTCAGCAATGGCTATACCTTCCATAGAGAATTTAGGTTGGTGAATACTGAGAAACATGATCTTGAGTTGCTCTAGGTGCTAGAGATTATTTCCAATGTTGTGCAAAGATATGTATGGTCATTTTGGCACAGAATAGAATAGAGTATGGTAGGGTAGAGTAGAATAGAATAGAATCTTGGAGGTAATAGTAAAAGTAACAGAGTTGGAAGGGATCTTGGAGGTCATCTAGTCCAATCCCGTGCTCAAGCAGGAGACCTGTACTAGGGATTCAAACCACCGAACTGCCAACCTTTCTGATCGACAAGCTCAGTGTTTTAGCCACTGAGCCACCTGGTCAGGCCTTCTAGTCCGACCTCCTGCTCAAACAGGAGATCCTATACTATTTCAGACAAGTAGCTATACAATTTTTTCTTAAAAACCTTCAGTGACGAAGCACCCACAATTTCTGAAAGCAAGTTGTTCCAGTGATTAATTATACTAACTGTTAGAAAGTTTCTCCTTGATTCCAGGTTGCTTCTCTCCTTGATTAGTTTCATTGTTTCTTGCCTTGCCTTCTGGTGTTTTGGAAAATATGTTGACCCCATCTTCTCTGTGGCAGCCCCTCAAATACTGCAATAGTGCTATCATGTCACCACTAATCCTTCTTTTCTCTAGACTAGCCAAACCCTTCATATGTTTAGTCCAGTGGTGGGTTGCTACCGGTTCGCCCTGGTTCGGATGAACTGGTAGCAGCGGCAGGGAGAGGCTCCGCCTATCCGCCCAGACGTCATCAAATACGCTCTGTGCATTTATATTGCCACCTATTCACTCACGATGACTCAAGGCGGCTTACAGAATATAAAAACCACATTTAAAAAACAGTAAAACTAATAAAATATCAAATAAATTAATGTAATAAAATCACCCCCACCTCCTGCCCCAGCGACAGCCGATCACACAAGCCATTCAATGGGCTCCATCCTGTTCTGGGTTCCCTAGGTCCGGTGGCAGAACCAGGCCCAGTGGCAGAAACAGGTCTTCTGGAAGAGAATTAAAGTGGAGCCCATTCTAATCTCTGGGGGAATTATGTTCCAGAGAGAGGGAGCCACCACAGAGAAGGCCCTTCTTCTGGGTCCCACGAGGTATATCTCCCTCGGGGATGGGACCAGCAGCATTCCCTGTCTCCCCACCCTAATGGGTCGGGTAGATGTGACTGGCAAGTGATCTGAAGTTATCCTTCAGATAACTTGGTCCCAAGCCATGAAGGGCTTTAAAGGTGACCACCAGCACCTTGAATTGCACCCAAAAGCAAATTGGCAGCCAATGCAGCTCCCACAGGAGAGGTTATGTGCACACTGGGGTCTGCACAAAACCGTGCAAGGCACTGCATTTTGTACCAACTGGAGCTTCCAGATGCTCTTCAAGGGCAGCCCCATTGCATTAATCAAGTTGGGAAGTGATTAGGGCATGAGTGACTGTGAGTAGGGATTGCTGGTCCAGGAAAGGGCATAACTGGCACACAACTCGCAGTTGCGCGAAGGCTCTTCTGGCCGCAACTGTCACCTGCTCTTTGAGCAGGAGTTGTGAGTCCAGGAGAACCTCCAGATTACACACAGAGTCTTTTTAGGGTAGTGCCACCCCATCCAAGACCAAAGATGGCAATTTTCCTGAGCCAATGTACCCCAAACCCAGAGTCACTCAGTCTTTCCAGAGTTTAGTTTCAACCTTTCAACCTATTGCTCCCCATCCAACCCCTAATAACCTCTGGGCACTGCGAGCAGGAGGACACGGCATCATTTAATTCACCACAAAGTGAGACATACAGCTGAGTATCATCAGCATATTGGTGATACCTCAGTCCATGGTGACGGATGATCTCACCCAGTGGCTTCATATAAATGTTGAACAGGAGTGGAGAGAGTACTGAGCCCTGCAGCACCCCACATAGCAGAGGGCTGGATCTCTCCCCTCCTATCAGCACTAACTGAGAGCGGCCGCAGAGAAAGGAAGTGAACCAGGATAGCACAAGGCCTCCCACTCCCGTCCCCCGAAGCCACTCCAGGAGAATACCATGGTCGATGGTATTTAAAGTCGCCAGTGGGTCAAGTAGAGCAAGGATGGATGCACTACTTCCATCCCGCTTCCGCCAGAGATTATCCAAAAGTGCAACCAATGCCATTTCTGTCCCAAATCCAGGCCTGAATCCTGACTGGTAGGGGTCAAGATAATCCATTTCATCCAGAAACCTCTGGAGCTGCCACACAACCACCTTCTCGACAACCTTCCCCAAAAAGGGAAGATTGGAGACAGGTCAGAAATTATACAGCTGGGTGGAGTCCAGTGATGGCTTCTTAAGAAGAGGGCAGACCACAGCCTCCTTAAAGTGCTGGGGCACTTCTCCCTTCTGTAGGGAAGCATTAATCACTGCCAGAGTCCACCTGCCTGTCACCTCCTGGGAAGCTTTCACAAGCCAGGAGGGACATGGGTCTAATAAACAGGTGCTTGCATGCATACTCCCTAGGATCCTGTCCACTTCCTCAGAAGCAACAGGTCAAACTGTTCACAGATAACAGGGCAAGAACCTGCCTCAGGGGCTTCCACCAGACCAGCAACCACACTGATATCTAATTGGGAATGAAGTCGAGTAATTTTATCTTCCAGAAAATCCGCAAATTTCTCAGCTCATCCCTTCAGATGGACCTCAATCTCCTCCTTCCCTAGGAGGAGAAGGCTCACCTTAAAGAGAGTTGCTGGGTGATTATCTGCAGATGCAATTAGTGTGGAGAAGTATTCACACTTTGCCACACGAATTGCCATGAGGTAGGCCATAGTAGCAGCTCTGTTCATGTTTGTTCAAGGTCATCCTGTGTCTTCTTCTAGTGGCGTTCTTCTTCTCTAGACGTCTCCTCATGTGTTGTGTCTTGTCCGCTCTCACCGCAGCCGGGGTCTGCTTATCTGCTCCCGAACACGGAGGAATGTATGCCTCCCGGCCCCAGTCCTGGCTCCATGCCCAGACAAGCTGCAGAGGAGGGGGCACCTCCCGGTCCCAGCCCTGGCTCCATGCCCAAGCAGGCTGCAGAGGAGGGAGCATCCCCCGGCCCCAGCCCTGGCTCCATGCCCAGGCAAACGGAGCAGCTAGACCCCTCCCCCTCCTCCACAGCATGTGAGCCTGAGGAAAGTTTACTTCCAACAGCTGATTGGAGTGACCCTCGCATCAGAAGATTGGATAGACGGAGGCAACAGAAGGAAGGGAGGGGCAGGCCTTAATGAGTGCTGAGTCATGGAGCCACACCCCATGGCCTATATAAAGGATCTGCTTTCTGGCAGTCTCTGAGTCAGGCAAAGTCGAACTTACCTTGCTGAAGTCACTTACTGGTCTCCTGCCTGCTCTGAGGACTTTGCTAGAACTTTGGGCAGAGCTGCAGAGGCAAGCCTGATTCGGATTTCCCTGACCCGGCCGTCAGCGGAGGAGTGGGACACGACATCATGTGTCTCCTCATGCGTTTTCATCCCTCTCAGTTCCTCTGTAAACCACGGGGCACAGAGAGGTCTATAGGTGAGGAGAGGTTGCATGGGTGCAATCCTATCCAGAGCCTCAGTCACCTTCCTATTCCAAACAGTGACTAAGAGCTCGGCCGGACTGCACAGTAGATCTGCAGTTATAACCCCCAGTTCCTTCTGGAACCTATCCGGGTCCATTAGTTGACAGGGGCGGACCAACCTGCCTCCCTGCGGGGGAGTGTACAGCTCTTGAGAAACTCATTGCCATCAGACTGTGATCCGACCATGACAAAGGGACCAAGGACAGGTCCACCAATTCCAGGTCACATAGGCCCTGCTCTGACAAGAACACCAAATTGTGTTTGTGATCACTATTCCTACTCAGGCCCTGGATGACTTGGGACAGGCCCATAAAAGTCATGGTTTCCATGAAATCTCGGGCTACCACCAACCCTGACCCCAGGGATGGCAAGTTGAAATCCCCCAGATCTATAAGCCTGAGGAATTCCAGCCCTGCGGTGAGGTCCAGGAGTCCAGGTAGGGAAGCTGCCACGCAGCACGGAGCAATCCCACCTGATCCCTTGAGCCCAACCTAAGGAAAAGGGTCTCACAGCTGGGCACTTGTGGAGCAGTGTCCCTGGTGGCTACTAGAGATTCTCTGATAACAACAGCCACACCCCCTCCCCGGCCCTTATCATTGGTTTTCTTGTCTTTCGATCCAAATTATCAAGTTCTAGCTGAGTACAATCAATTATTCCCGCTGAGTATCATATTACAGGCACCACCGAGATATTAATTGCCTTTGTGGTATTTCTTCCACTCAGCTTTGATCTCAAGATTTTCTGGACTGGCTTTATGTATTTTGTTACTATTATTATTATTGTTTTTATTTATCCTGCCTTTATTCATTGAGGTAGGGGTAACTCAGGTAGGCAAACATACCTAATAACTAATATCCTAATATCCTAGGACTCCAAGATCCCTCACACAGGTACTACTATTGAGCAAGGTACCACATATACGGTACCTAGGCAAAAAACCCCCAAAATGCACAGGTACCATATATGTGGTACCTTGCTCAATAATAATACCTGTGAGAGGGATCTTGGAGTCCTAGTTGATAACCATTTGGATATGAGCCAGCAGCGTGCAGCAGCTGCTAAAAAAGCCAACACAGTTCTGGGCTGCATAAACAGAGGGATAGAATCAAGATCACGTGAAGTGTTAGTGGCACTTTATAATGCCTTGGTAAGGCCACACTTGGAATATTGCATCCAGTTTTGGTCGCCACGATGTAAAAAAGATGTTGAGACTCTAGAAAGAGTGCAGAGAAGAGCAACAAAGATGATTAGGGGACTGGAGGCTAAAACATATGAAGAACGGTTGCAGGAACTCGGTATGTCTAGTTTAATAAAAAGAAGGACTAGGGGAGACATGATAGCAGTGTTCCAATATCTCAGGGTTGCCACAAAGAAGAGGGAGTCAAATTATTCTTCAAAGCACCTGGGGGTAGAACAAGAAGCAATGGGTGGAAACTGATCAAGGAAAGAAGCAACTTAGAACTAAGGAGAAATTTCCTGACAGTTAGAACAATTAATAAGTGGAATGACTTGCCTGCAGAAGTTGTGAATGCTCCAACACTGGAAATTTTTAAGAAAATGTTGGATAACCATCTGACTGAGATGGTGTAGGGTTTCCTGCCTGGGCAGGGGGTTGGATTAGAAGGCCTCCAAGGTCCCTTCCAACTCTATTGTTATATTATATTATATCCACATACACTATATTCCTTCCTGCTCCCATTTTTCAAGCAACAGCAGCTCAGTGACATGTGTGCTGAGAGTATCTGGCCCAGCCAATCACCCAGCCAACTTTCATGCCTAAGGCAGGATAACAACTCATAGTCTCCTGTTTTCTAGGCCAGTACCATAACTACTACACCAAACTGGCTTTTATATTGCCATGGCCAGAAACATATCAAAATGATTATTGCAGAATGTACATGTCTATAATTATTGTGAGAGGTCTGTTGCAGACCTGCAAGTTAAACTTTTGCAAATAGGAGGGCTTTTTAAAATAGTTTTCATTCTTCAAAAAAAATCTCAAAATAGGTTAATTCACTATGTACATTGCTTACTGAATGGATGGAGATGTGTGTGTGTGGTCATGATTGTGGTCATGATCATGTACGTACATAATGAGAGGAGTGAGGTTAAAGATCAGACTGTAGGTATCCTGAGGTTTAAGAGTTTGCCCAGGTGAAAGATTTTTCAGAAATTTGAAGGTACTGATGGTGATCAGTGTTTTCCAAGTTTAGCAATTTTAAGATGTTTGGATTCTGGGATGTGTGGATTCTGGGAAAATTCCCAGAATTTTCCAGCCAGCCAGTGATAGAGACAATGTTGAACACCTTTCAATTTACCTGAGAATACAACTTTTTTATATAGGTGCCTTTTACTAAAAGGAACAGAGAAACTTTAAAACTTCATAGCAGACCCATTCTTGCAAGAATCCCTGAGTAAAAGTTAGTTATGATAGGTTGTCACCAGTCAGATTAAGTTGGCTGAGAACTTTTTATCTTTTCTACCAACAATTTCTCTATTTACTTTGCTACAGAATAATAGAAAAGAAGGGTCTTTGGTCCAGAAGCTATGCCAGGCTTGAAACACAAGATATAACTATGCATTTTTTGTGTGGAAAAAAAATTAGTGAGTTATAAAGTCCACTTTGTAGATAGGAAACAAAATACCAAATAAATTCAGTACAGTCACCAATAAAATAATTTTTCACTACCTTTTGATTACAAGTCTTGGATTTCAGTACATGATCAGTTCTTTATAAGATAATTATTGTAGAAATATTATCTGGGCCTTCTGCTTGGTCATGGTTAGGAGGCCCTTCTTACTCTTTCAATTTCTTCATAAGCACTATTTAAGTGCCCTTAGCGAGACTGTTACATTCTAAAGCTCCACAATTAATGCAATTAATTTTTAAGTATACAAAAATTATCACTGTTGTTGTTGTTAGTTGCGAAGTTGTGTCCGACCCATCGCAACCCCATGGACAATGTTCCTCCAGGCCTTCCTATCCTCTACCATCCTCTGGAGTCCATTTAAGCTCACGCCTACTGCTTCCATCCAGCCACCTCATTCTCTGTCGTGCCTTTCTTCTTTTGCCCTCAATCTTTCCCAGCATTAGGCTCTTCTCCAGCAAGTCTCTGCTTTTTAGTACGCTGTCTAGATTTGCCATAGCTTTCCTCTCCAGGAGCAAGAGTCTTTTAATTTCTTGGCTGCAGTCCCCATCTGCGGTGATCTTGGAGCCCAGGAAAATAAAATCTGTGACTACCTCCATTTCTTCCCCATCTATCTGCCAGGAATTGAGAGGGCTGGATGCCATGATCTTAGTTTTCTTAATGTTGAGTTTCAAGCCAATTTTTGCACTCTCTTCCTTCACCCGCATCAAGAGGCTTTTTAGTTCCTCTTTGCTTTCTGCCATTAGAGTGGTATCATCTGCATATCTGAGGTTGTTGAAGTTTCTCCAGGCAATCTTAATTCCAACTTTTGATTCATCCAGCCCCGCTTTTCTTATGATGTGTTCTACATATAAGTTAAATATAAGTTAAATAGGCAGGGCGATAGTATACAGCCTTGCCGGACTCCTTTCCCAATTTTGAACCAATCAGTGGTTACTGTTAGCATTATTTAAATAAATATTATTTAAATAATATTTATTTAAATAAATAAATATTATTTAAATAAGTTAAAAATAAATAATTATTTTAATAAGTGATAATTATTATTATCACTGTTAGCATTATTTAAAACAACCAAACAGCAGTACTATGTAAGCTTTAAAAATGATACAGATTTATCCACCCAGTTATATTCAGAATTATAATAACAGAAGGGAAGGGACCTTAGATTCTTCTAGTCCAACCCCCTCCTCAAGCAGGAGACCCTATATACCATTCCATACAAGTAGCTATTCAATATCTTCTTAAAAACATCCAGTGTTGGAGATTCACAATTTCTGAAGGCAAGCGATTCCACTGCTTAATTGTTCTCACTGTTAGGAAATTTCTCCTTAGTTCTAGGTTGCTTTTTTCCTTGATTAGTTTCCATTAATTGTCTTCTGGTGCTTTGGAAAATATTTTGACCCCCTTGTCTTTGTAGGAGCACCTCAAATATTGGAATACTGCTGTCATGTCACCCCTAGTCCTTCTTTAGACTAGACATACCCAGCAACCGTTCTTTATATATTCTAGCCTTCAGCCCTCTAATCATCTTTGTTGCTCTTTTCTGCACTCTTTCCAGAGCCTCAACATCTTTTTATAATATGATGACCAAAACTGGAAGCAGTATTCTAGGTCTTCCTAAAATTAATCACTCCAAATTAAATGAAAATACCTTACAGAGGGAAAGAAAAGAGCTTGAGAAAAAATACAAAGGTGAAAGACTATTTTAAGGAGCTACTTCTGGTCATTTCTATTCTCTACTCTCTCAAAAGTAGATTGAGGATCCATACCCTCTTTACTTTCAATAACTTAAGAAGGCTAATGAGAAGGAAGAATGCGTCATTCAATTGCTGCCCTGTTTTAACTATTGCAGGTCCCAGAGCTACAAAAAAAATTCCCTCCTCCATTCCCTTTACACAAAAGAGTCAATTTCAATTGTTTTGCCTGGGTTACTGAAAGGAAGCCATGAAGCTGGCAAATCAGCATTCTCTTTCAGGGTTTGCAGCAAGTCATGAGCAATGAATTCTAGGAAGGCACAAATCCTCCATGGCCACAAATAGAGAAAGAAATATAAAGGTTAAAAGTAAATTGTCTCAGCTCTCCAACAATCAAATAAAAGAAAAGAAAAGAAAAGAAAAGGACGAAAAAAGTTGTCATAAAAAGACAGAGTAGGAATACAAATTAAAATAAGCAAGAAAATGGTAAGAGAATTGACAAGCAGCCAATTCAAGCAGTCAGATGAATGGAGCAATAGGGTTTTGTTTTGTTTTTAAATGGCAATGTAGAAATTGTTTGCTACTACCTTCCTCTAGATTTTTTCCTCTTTTTAAATTTCCTACCTTAACCAATAATCTTAGTGTTCTTTAGATGAATCCCAATCCGGTTTAGTTTTGGGGCACAAAGCTGGCTAAATGCTGCCACCTGCTGAGTCCCTAGTTTTTGGCACAATTTAACAATCCTTTCCCATTTGTAACACACCATGCTGCCCCCAGAAAACCTGTTTCTGATTTTCGTTTTCATTTCAATTTCTGGCTCTCCCCATTCCACCACATTTGAGCTGTGTACTTCTCAATTGCAGTCATCTCTTGACTGAACCATTGCAGCTAGCAGTTGATTATGCCACTTCTATGCATAAATACCAGAAGTGGGAGGGATTGGGTAGTTCACTGAAACTCCAGGAACAATTTTGATGAAGGATCATAATGATTTTCTGAGAGGGGTTATATGCCCATGCATCCCAAAAGTCAATAACAAATATTTCATAAATATAAGTGTCTGAGACTGTCTCTGTGTCATGCCTAATGATGTTCAAATTAACCAAGCCTTAAATACAAATATTTGGTGCTATCAGTAATAACATTTTTTCCCCTCTTTTTCTTCTCTCCATCCCCATTTTCCCTTGCAATAATTTTGAACAATTCTCTAGTACTATCTGTCATTCCACAGTCAGTCACACTACAAGATGACAGAATAAATTGGAAAGAAAACACATATGTCCATAGTGATATATGCAGACCTGCACAATTACTCAATCCTAAAGTAGGTCATGAATATACAGTGTTCAGGTTTACAATCAGGACAAATGTATAGGGCAATTAAAACTATAGTGCTGAAAAGGGCTCTCTGGAAGAACTAAAGGTGCAAAATGCTTCAGTGGAGGAATTCAGAAGGCAATCCTATTATTCTTATTTCAATGCTTTTTAGGAAGAGTAACTCTATTTGAATTAAGAAATTAACAGTGGATAAATCAACTTTCTTGGAGGTTTCAAGCAACTTTTGAGCAGGAGGATCTCAACTTTTTTTTTAAAAAAATATAAACTGAAATACTAACTGAAAGATATAGAAAGATAACTGAAAGATATAGAAAGATAAAGAAAAATACAACAGATTTAAACTTAATGTTAACCGCTTTAATCTAGATTGCAGAAAATATGACTTCTGTAACAGAATCATCAGTGCTTGGAATACTTTACCTGACTCTGTGGTCTCTTCCATAATCCTAAAAGCTTTAACCAAAAACTTTCTACTATTGACCTCACCCCATTCCTAAGAGGAGCATAAGGGGCGTACATAAGCGCACAAACGTGCCTACCGTTCCTGTCCTATTGTTTTTCTTTTCTTCTTCTATAGTATATGTTTATATACTATATAATCTTTTTATATGATGTTGTGACAAAATAAATAAATAAATAAAAAGAAATAAAAGAAATGTATAAGTGTTTCTACATTTCTAAAATATATAGCATCAAGCTCACAAATTGTATTATATTATATAGAATTTTTCACTATTGTGCATTCAGGATTAAGCCTTGGCCGAAATAGAATTCAATAGTTTGGTGTACACATTGTGCTAAACTGAAACCAAGCAAATTATGTTATGGTTTTTGTTTTGTTTTTTTAAACAAGTTTTATTGATTTTTTCTTTCACATACTTATTTTAAGAACAGAGTATTGACCGGGTCAAATCTTATACAACTTATAACATAGTTATATATTAATTTTTGTAATCTTTTCCAATCTTCTTTTTTTATTTTTTCCAAATACAATTTATATATTTCAATTTCTGCCAAAATATTCTTTTCCCCCTTTTTAATCTTACTTTTTTTTTTTAATTTACATTTATATCCCGCCCTTCTCCGAAGACTCAGGGCGGCTTACAGTGTGTAAGGCAATAGTTTCATTCTATTTGTATATTTACAAAGTCAATTTATTGCCCCCCCAACAATCTGGGTCCTCATTTTACCTACCTTATAAAGGATGGAAGGCTGAGTCAACCTTGGACCTGGTGGGACTAGAACCTGCAGTAATTGCAGGCAGCTGTGTTTTAATAACAGGCTTCTTACAGCCTGAGCCACACCGCGGCCCTTAATATCTTCTGTACTTAATATATAAACAATATCACCATCCACCCTTCAAATCCTAGTTTCTTAGCATTATTTCAATTAATTGTCTTGTTTCTCCATTTATTAAGTATGTTTCTCAAAATCCCCATCACATTTTTTGGCTATAAACAATGTACTTCATCTTATTCCATTCTTATATTGAAAATCTTTAACTTTATTAACTTTTCATATCTCTTAATGTGAATCTCTTCTTAATCTCTTATTAATACATTACAAGCAATATCACTATCTAACCTTAATTCCTGATTTCTTATTCTAACATCAGTTAATTATTTTATTTCATCATTTACAACATATTTTTTCAAAAACCCATCACACTTTTTAACATTTCAATTTTATCTCTTAATTTTAGTTATTTTCATAATTAAACCAAATTACCACTTCATGTTTCATCTGCTAGTCCATTTTACATTAAACGATATGTATCATGTTTACTTCTTACATAAAATTACTAATATTAACCTTTTCTCTTGGTCGCTCGAAAATTCCAGTTCTTAATGTTTTTCTCTTCTTGGTACTTGATAAGCAGTCACTATCCACCCTTAATTCCTAATTTCTTATTCAAGCATCAATTAGTTATTTTATTTCATCATTTACGACATATTTTTTCAAAATCCCCAGCACAGTTTTTAACATTTCAATTTTATCTCTTAATTTCAGTTATTTTCATAATTAAACCCAATTACCACTTCATATGTCATCTACTGGTCCATTTTACAATAAACAATATACATCATCATGTTTTCTTCCTACATGCAATTACTACTATTAACACAGTTCCCTTAGATCAACTAATATATACCTTATTTTCTTTCCTCCTCTCCACTATCCTTCCCCTTTTAACCATTTTCTCTTGGTCTCTCCAAAATCCCACTTCTTAATATTTTTCTCCTTTTGTCCCATTCTCTTATTGTCTTCTTTTCTTTTTCTTTTTATATTTATTGTATCTTTCTCCTGAATCTTTTCTCTAATTTTTGAATTTGTTACTCACATAATTCTCCTCCAGTTTTTATCCAATCTTTTTCCATTACCTTCTTTTTCCAGCAGTTTTAAAAAAAACAAATACTCCTTAAAGTTTCTCACAGTAGCTAAGGTCACTGCAGTTCCTTCAATTTTCAAAGCGGTTATTGTAGTGCTTTCTTTCCACCAGCAGATGTCTCTCTCAATTCCACATTTCCCAAAACAACAAATTATCACACTTACAAAACTATTTTAAATCCACATAGAAAATACTTTCAGACTTTGATGCAGATTTGCTTAGAGTTAACACTTCTGTTGAACTTTGTCATTCCTTTAGGTTGCATTATTTGTAGGATTGTCTATCAGTGTCATTCTGGTGAAAATAAGACCATAACATAGTACATACTGGCCACTGGAAATGCCTGGGTTTGCAAATAGTTTATTTTATTATTTATTTATTTTATTAAATTTATTGGTCACCCATCTTAAAACAAGGTAAATCTGGGGCTAAGCAGCACTATATCTTAATCGTGGTTGTTGAATAAATGATAATAGATTGGTTATGTTTTGCAGTATAATAAGATAAACATACATACTACATATATATAAAGAGTCCAGCCACTGCCCTTCCCAATGTTTTCTGACTTTTCCAAAGATTTTATAAACAAACTATTATTATGATAACTGGAGACACTTTGTATATGCTCACTCATACTCATTAATGGAAATCTACGTGGTTTAAAAATAAGTTGTGCAATGACTTATTTACATTATTACATAATCTGGAGTTAAGTACTGATTGGAGTACAGGTTGAAGGGAGTTGACCATGTTCTGCTAGATGAGACCAAAGGTTTTGTCATGT
Source organism: Ahaetulla prasina (assembly GCF_028640845.1). Taxonomy (NCBI): domain Eukaryota; kingdom Metazoa; phylum Chordata; class Lepidosauria; order Squamata; family Colubridae; genus Ahaetulla; species Ahaetulla prasina. The sequence goes on along the minus strand of NC_080542.1, from coordinate 49,152,068 downwards.
CTTGTATTTGATCTCTAACAGATGATAGCATTCACAGCACTGCATCATAATTCAATTAAATAGTTATATATTAGCCACAAATGATTAGTATCATAGATCAAATTAAACAGTAACCATTGTTTATAAAGCGTTATAGCAAAGCTCATGCACCCTATTAAGTGAACTACATTACACATGTCTGTGCTGTCCATCTATCGGCATAACTTGAATGCCTCTGAAAATCTCAAAAGGATAACAAGAATGCATCAGCCTTCACTTGTTTTTTATTCTCTGTATCTGCTCCTCAAAATCATTTTGCCCCTTAACATGAAGACTCCATTAAGGAAGAGATAGACTCCAATTCTCAAAAAAACAGTGCTAATATTGTCATTGGTTAGGGCTAAAAAATATTTGTGGCTTGTTTGCAAGATTAATAAAATTAAGTTAGATTTGAAGGGCTAGACTGATATTTATAATATCCTTCATTAGCTTATTATGTCCTATTAAAAAAATCAAAATAATTTATATTTGCTTCATTTTTCTCACATATTTGTGAGGTCTAGCAGCAATTAAGCAAGAGATTTTTAAGGAAAATATTTATCAATGCAAACCTTTCCAGCTTGAAAGCAGGGTGCACACGTTTTAGAACAAACAAATAAAGCAAGCCAGTAATTTTGGCAGAAAGTTTTTAAGAGAGAGAGAGAGAAAAAAGAAAACAGACATCATAACCTAGCAGTGCTTGCTAAACATTAATCAAGCAAGTTCTGTTTACTTTTTTGATAAGAAGGGCATCCCCTTTCCCCTTTGCCTTCCTGACTTAAGAATTTCTCAGAAACTGAGATGTCAAGAGAAGCCTTTTAAAGGCGCACAAGAAGGATTTTCTTTCATCTGCTTGTCTCAAGGGCCCTGCCCTTACTTCCCAGTCCACAGCATGAAGTGAGAGTCTTTCTTTGTTCTACCAATAGCGGTTCATAATTTCTTCTTTCTTAGTTCCTCCTTTTTCCTTTCTTGGGGATTGGAGGTGGGGGCATTATTCTAAATTTTCTCCATGCTCACACTTTGGGAATATCAAACTCACAGTGTAAGTTCACAACTGATGTAAATGATCACTTTGCAAATGCAAAGGTCAACAGCGATGGACAAAAGGCAGAGGTACAGATAAACCGGCAGCCTGAACTTAGCTGCAAGAAAGTACACATAATACAGTTTGCTGGCCCATTGCTTCCACATATAATTTCTGTCCTAAAAGACCTTTTGCTGGATACTCCTATTTTGTAATTGTGAATACTGTTGAGAATTAAAGAGGTTTTTGATGCCATCAATCATGCTATCTTTCAATCCCTGCATATAAGGATTAATCGTAGTTGGTACTATATTGTGATGGTTCTCCCTTTTCAGTGGTCAGATGGAGTTGCTGTTGGCAGAGAGATAGAGATCAAGCCAGAGACTCTTGGCATGGGGAGTGCGTCAGGGCTTGACCCACTCACCTTTCCTATTTAATAATTTAATAATTTATATAATAATTTAATAATTTAATAATTAAAAATAATAATAGAACTGCAGAAAAAATAATTGCTACCAACCTGCCTTCCATTGAGGACCTGTATACTGCACGAATCAAGAAGAGGGCCGTGAAAATATTTACACATCCCTCACATCCAGGACATAAACTGTTTCAACTCCTACCCTCAAAACGACGCTATAGAGCACTGCACAACAGAACAGTTAGACACAAGAACAGTTTTTTCCCGAAGGCCATCACTCTGCTAAACAAATAATTCCCACAACACTGTCAAACTATTTACTAAATCTGCACTACTATTAATCTTCTCATCGTTCCCATCACCAATCTCTTTCCACTTATGACTGTATGACTGTAACTTTGTTGCTGGCAATCCTTATGATTTATATTGATATATTGACCATCATTTGTGTTGTAAATGTTGTACCTTGATGAACGTATCTTTTCTTTTATGTACACTGAGAGCATATGCACCAAGACAAATTCTTTGTGTGTCCAAACACACTTGGCCAATAAAAATTCTATTCTATTCTATTCTATTTGAGGTCAGATACCTGCATTATGCTGATTATCTCCTGTGGTACATCTCAAACCTGAGTGACTAGAAGGTGTTGTCTTGGTATCTGAAAACTGTGCAAAGAGGTGGGGGGAGGAACAGGCTCAAACTCAACCTTGACAAGATAAAGTGGTTATAAGTATTTGAACCACCTGGATTTGAATATATTCCATCTTTAGACCTAAATGACTTTGCATTTCTCTCTCTGAGACTATTCTGCAATTTGCAGGATCTTCCTGCACTTAACAGTTCCTGCAGTTGTGGGTAGCAGTTGTGACCAGGAATGCCTTTGCCCAAATTCATATAGTATGCTTATACCTGAACCATATGATAATTAGTCATTCTATTTTATCCTCATATATGGACTATTATAATATACTTTTTATGTGTTTATCCTTGAAATCCACTTGGAGCCTGTATTTGGTCCAGCATCCAGAAACATGGGTAGTGAAGGTCATACCATAATATGCTCTTATAATGCTATTGCTTCATGAGCTACAATGGTTACCAATCACCTTCTGGGTGCAATCATATATGAAGCCCTTCATAACATATGGCTGGGTTACTTGGGAGACAATCTCTCCTTCATAATTTCTGCCTGTCCTATACAATCAGGAAGTATCAACATTCTGGGTCACCTAATGGACCCAGAAGCAAGACTTTTCTGCTACAACACCTGGACATGCTGCAGTGATGTCTTCCCAAAGATTCCTATAGTGTCCATCCTGATGCTGTTTAAATGTGTCCTTAAAACCTGACTTTTACTCCAGACCTTGGGTTAGAGTAGTTGGCATGCTTCTTCTAAGATGTTTACTTTGGTGGTTTGGGTGGGTTTTTTAAAAAAATATTTGTTTTGTATGATCACTGTAATATCCAATCTGGGTCTCTTTAATATTCTGTTTAATTTATTTCATGATGTACACTGCCCAGAGTTGAAAAACAGATAAAAACAGATAAACCCCTCTCCCCATCCTGTGGTCTTGAATACATATACTACCCAGACCAGCCTAAGACATTTAAATGTTTGTGGCAGAAGTAGCTTTATTCTGCCTTGTGGGAAGACTGTACTTGAAAATACAACATTAGTTTATGTTATGCTTTCAAGATCTGTCTTCCCACTAGGCAGAATGAAACTACTTCTGAATATAAAGTCTGAACAAGAATGCTTAGCCTCAAACAGAACAGATCTATGCTAGGATTCATTCCTACTATTAAGGGAAAATTAAGCAGTTTCAGCTCCCATAATTCCTAGCTAAGAAGAACATATTTGAAGGGTAATATGTTGTGGAAGTATAGGTGTCACGAAAGACATCTGGCCAGTAACTACTCAAGCTCCATTCAATTGCCCCAAATCCACCTTGATGCAAGGGATTACAGGGCTGCTCAAAGAAACAAACAAACAAAAAATGTTGTGGAAGTATGATAAACCTTCACCAAGAGCCTTATTAATTAAAATATCACACAAATGTGAAGGAACGAAGTCCATGCAGGTAGAAAAGATGTAATTTAAAACATAATTATTTAATGATTGAACAATCAGATAAATTAGTTTGAATTTTATATTCATTCTGATCTACATGCTTCTCTAATTCTGGATTGCCAGGAGCTAATGCTTAAGTGGCCTAGCACAATGCAGCTTGATTAACATATGCTGTACAGCTTTGCTTCTGCAGTTGCGTTGCTTCTCTATAACAAATGTGGAGTAGAGAGATTCTGCTCATTCTTCATAGTCCTACCACAAAAATTGTGATTTTTCAAATGAAGTGTTTTTCAACCTCTGCAATATTAAATATGTGGATTTTAACACCCAGAATTTTCAGCCAGCTTCATAAATTTACTGAAGTTGAGAAATACTGCACCAGAAGTATGAACTGTAATTTCTTATTTTACACTTAGCCAAGTATTGCATCTTCTGACCTGATTTCCCAGTTTTGTTACAATATTGTTAACATGCAGTGTGGTAACAGTGTTATTTTCAACGGTACATGAACAGTACAATTTATTGACACATGTGATGCTGGGTTTAGTACACTAATAGCCACTGGAAGGAGCAGAAAATGATGTGAAGAACATTTGTTATGGGGAAAAAAGGACAGAAAGCAATATATTGCAGACTTTTTTTGAGACCTGGACCAGAAAAGTGGTTAGACAAATGGTGAGATAACTTTTTGTTAGAGTGGACTGCAATTTGTGACAGAAATGGATGGCAAAAGCATTCATTCAAGTTCCCAGCTTCTTATCCTTTCTAAAAACTGAAATACAGTCAGTGGTGGGATTCAGCCAGTTCACACCACTTTGGGAGAACCGGTTGTTAACTTTCTGAGCAGTTTGGTGAACTGGTTGTTGGAAGAAATCATTAGGGCGGAGAACCAGTTGTTAAATTATTTGAATCCCACCACTGAATACAGTATATATAGAATGTCAGCCACTTACTTGTTTTGTAAGAAAGGCCTACATATTTCTGTCTTTCTGTGCCTCTCACACATTAGTACTGGCATGAGAAGAAAATTTTGCACCAGAATTACAATCATATTTTCCACTGCACGCCACCTGTTGCCTAGAATATTTATTGCACATATCTTTATTTCAGATAGGAATTACATTAATTAGAACTCACTACTGGAATACATTTTAAAACCAATAGTTAATCTTAATAGAATAACAAGATAACTAAATTGAAAGGAAACTTTGAGGTCTTTTAGTCCAGCCCCCTGCTCAAGCAGGAGACCCTATACCATTTCAGGCAAACGGCTGTCCAGTCTCTCCTTAAAAAGCTCCAGTAATGGAACACCCACAACTTTTGAAGGCAAGCTTTTCCACTGGTTAATTGTTCTAACTGTTAGGAAATTTTCCTTTATTTCTGGGTTGGATCTCTCCTTGATTATTGTAGTTTCCATCAGGGGTGAAATCTAAAAATTTTCCCTACCGGTTCTGTGGGCGTGGCTTAATTGGTGGGCGTGGCTTGGTGGTCAGATGACTGGGTGGGCGTGGCCAATAAAAAGAAATAATAATAAATAATAAATAAGGTATACAAAACAATAAGAGGTACCAAAAACCAACTTTCACACTTTACACACACACACAATACAACACAACTGACTCACACACAATGTAAAAACAGCTGCATTTCACCCAAAATGGCCCCTGAAACAAGCAGGAACCCCACATTTTCACACTTTACACACACACAACACAACTGACTCTCTCTCTCTCACACACACAATGCCACATACAGCTTTGTGAGATTTTGTATGTTTGTGTAATTAGAGTGAAACACTACAGAAACACACAAAATCTCACAAAGCTGCACAAATATTTTATTTTATTATTTTTATTTATTTTTTTAGAATAGGGGTTTCCAATCTTAGTAACTTAGTTTGTGGACTTCAACTCCCTGAGTTCCTCATTCAGCAAAGCAGGAAGTCAAAGCAAGCTTTTTTTTTTCTTCAGTAGCTGAAGAAAGCATGGCGTTGCCAGCCCGAAAGAGCAATAATTATAGGTAAGGGAGGAGGGGGAATTGGTTGGGCATGGGTGGGGGCTCTTGTAAGTGGGGGCTGTTAAAAAGTGAGTTTAAAAGCCTGTGAGGATCAGGAAAGTCGTCTGGGATCGCCAGAGGAGGCTTTTAAAACCTCATTGTTTTTTCTTGTTTTTTTCCCCCCCTTTGGCTGAAGAGGGTTTTTTTAAAAAAAACTTTTAAAGGGTTTTGATGATCTCTGCTCAGCCCCGCGATCATCAGAGGTTTTTTTTTTTACTTTTAAAGGCATGTTTCGGCTGAAGAAAAACTTTTAAAAGTAAAAAAAAAAACCCTCTGCTGATGGTGCGGCTCAGCAGAGAGGGGGCAGGGCCAGGGATTTTTGCTACTGGTCCTCCGAACCAGCAGCTGCCATCGCTATCTAATCGGGCGAGCCGGTGCAAACCGGGAGCATTTCACCCCTGGTTTCCATCCATTGCTTCTTATACAGCCTTCAAGGGCTTTGGAGAAGTGCTTCTTTGTAACAGCCCTTTAGATATTGGAAAACTTGCTATCGTGTCACTCCAGTCCTTAGACATAGTCAATCCTGCAAGCATTCTTCATATATTTTAGCCTCCAGCCCCCTAATCATTTTTGTCGCTCCCGAGACATCTTTGTCTTGGGAAAGAGAGACATGGAAGACAAAATTAACATACACTGAGCAATTATAACTAACTTTGTATATGTACATCTAGAGGGGTAAATAAAGGCTTTAAAGGAAGGAAGCAAAATTTCCAGTAGGGTTCAACCGAAGAATTGTATTTCTAGGTTTGAAATAAAGTAATGGATATTAGACATATCAGCTTCTCTGTGGTAGGACTCCATGGCTGATTCCCAAATTTTATTATGCAGTCAGGAATCCAGATCCTGGAAAACACTTAGACCAAGACCTCAACAATTCAGTCAAAGTCATTCTGGGACTACACTGAAGCATTGTGAGTTAGCATCCTGGAAAAACATATGTTTGAACTTTTGTCCAATATTTACTCCTACTTTTTCAGAGATGTCACCCATGTCTATGTGCATTCTGAGTTAGAGTGAATGGAGTAGTGTGCCTTCTCACGGGACACAGGATGTATGTTGATAAAGAAAATATGGCGTTTTTACAAGCTATTTGCTCCAATACTACAAACAAGGCACATTCTTGCATATGCTCTTACCACTTAAAACATAAATAATTAGGAGGATTGAACAAACTGTGGACAGGATGCTCAGAGCAGAGCAGTCCATAAATGTATTTATGATATTTAAAAGTTGAGTTCTTTGGGCCTTTACCGTGATGCCATGATCAGGGGTCTCCAACCTTGGTAACTTTAAGCCTGGAGAAGTTTAACTCCCAGAATTCCCCAGCCAGCAGAATTGAAGTCTCTCCAGGCTTAAAGTTGCCAAGGTTGGAGACCCCTGTCTTAGACGAGGCTACTATTAGGGAGTATTCCAAAATACAGTCACTCCAAGCCACTTTGACAGCACATTCTAGCATGTGATTCATTACCTGTCCAAAACCTGCTGAAAATTGGATTGTACAATACTGTGCTTTAAATAGAACTTTTCCTAAGTGGTCATCATACAATAAGCTAAACAATATAAACAGCATCTTGTTATTAATTTTTCTGGACCTCCTTTTGGAGCTAAGTATCTTTTTCCTATTTCTTCTGGCCTATTCAAATCTTTGTAGATTCCCAAGATTACATCAACACTAAGAGGGGAAAAAAGACCAGACCATACTCCCCAAAAAATATTCCAGAGGAAGAGATTAAACAATATTTAGATAGGATGAATCTAACTAAACTAGTGGAGACAAAAAGAGAGATATTAAATGAAACAATAACTATGATGGAATTAGTGGAGGCGAGAAAGAAGCAAAAGAACAGCAGTATTTCATAATGCTAAACAAGTGTTTTCCTGCGATATCACTACATTTGTTTTTTTAAAGATGTGTCTAGCAATCTCCTGGAAGAGCACTCAGTCTATATTTTAAAAAGATCTGGTCAACATGCAAATATGCAAAAAGGAGTGATGAAGTATGATGGAGTTCTTCTAAAAACTACTTCCACCCAAAAACCCTCCACTGTGCATATGATCTGCTGGGCATAAAATAAATTGGGAGAGACTAATCAATAAATAATAACACTACCAACAATACAGCTACCCTTCAAAAAGACCTTGACTGTGTCAGAATGGTCAAAAACTTGGCAACTCCAAATCTCAACCAGCAAATGCTTTGTCTTACACATTGGAAAAAAGAATCTGAACACTAAATACAAGCTCGATGGACATTACCTTGTAGATGATCCCCATCCCATTAAAGACTTTGGAGTTTTCATATCAAATGATCTAAGTGCCAAAGACCACTACAACTACATCGCAAAAAAGGCTTTAAGAGTTGTAAACTTAATCTTGCGTAGCTTCTTCTCCAAAAACACTACACTACTAACCAGAGAATATAAAACATTTGCTAGACCAATTCTTGAATACAGCTCGCCTGTCTGGGACCCATACCTCATTTCAGACATTAATACAATTGAGCATGTCCAGAAATATTTTACAAGAAGAGTTCTCCACTCCTCTGATTACAACATAATACCTTATGCCACCAGACTTGAAATCCTGGGTTTAGAAAATTTAGAACTCCGCCGCCTTCAACATGACCTGAGCTTAACTCATAGAATCAACTGTTACAATGTCCATCCTGTTGAAGACTACTTCAGCTTCAATCACAACAATACACGAGCACACAATAGATTTAAGCTTAATGTGAACCGCTCTAATCTTGATTGCAGAAAATATGACTTCTTCAGTTAATGAACTTCTTCATTAATAGAGTTGTTAATGCCTGGAATGCACTACCAGACTCTGTGGTCTCTTCCCAAAATCCCCAAAGCTTTAACCAAAAACTATCTACTATTGACCTCACCCCATTCCTAAGACATCTGTAAGGGGCATGCATAAGAGCACCAGCGTGCCTATGGTTCCTGTCCTAATGTTCCCTTTGATTGTATCCAATTTCGTATAGTTATTACATGCTAATGCTTATATATATGCTTATATATATCGTATAGTTATTTCATGCTTATGCTTATATATATTGTTGTGACAAATAAATAAAAAAATAAATACTGCAAAATATTGGCAGTGTTGGCAATGAGGTTATTTCTGGGCTTAGCAATGCTAGACATCTTTTGTTCAATCAATCTTTGGAAAGATTGTTAAAAAAACAGTATACCTACAACTTCAAAGAGAAAGCAGATTATCTGGACCCGTTACAGTCAGATTTTAGGCCAGGATATAGCACCAAGATAGTATTGATTACACTTGTAGATTACCTCTGTCAGGCCTGGGATGGGAATAGTGTATAGTGTAATGGCTAACCTTTTTGCCATCGCGTGCCAAAAGCGACGGCAATTATGGGTGTCCGCATGCTCACACCAATAATTCAATGCACCCCACCTTCGCGCATATGTGCATGCGACCCCCCTGTGCTTCCCCTGCTTTTGGCATGTGATGGCACATTTTTTGCCCTCCCCAGGCTCCAGAGGCTTTCTAGGAGTCTGGGGAGGGCGAAGACAGCCTCCCCCACCCCGGAGGCCCTCTGGAGCAGGGGTCCCCAACCTTTTGGACCTTAGGGACTACCAAGTTCATAGTTTTAAATCCCGTAGACTACTAATACGAATCCAGTGCACTGCTTGCTGAAGCGCCTGGACTCCCAATGATGGGATGGGGTCCTTCAGGCACTCTCTCTCTTTTCTCTTTCTCTCTCTCTCCCACTCTCTTTCTCTCTTTCTCTCTCCCCCCTCTCCCATTCACTCTCTTATTCTCTGATTCCCTCTGTCTCTTTCTTTCTTTCTTTCTCTCTCATTCTTTCTCTTTCATTCTGTCTCTTTCTCTCATTCTCTGTCTCTCATTCTCTCGGATTCTCTCTCTGTCTCTGTCTCTTTCTCTCTTTCTCTTTCATTCTGTCTTCTTCTTTCTTTCTATCACTGTTTCTCTATCTCACTCTCTCTCTCTTCCCCCTCTCCCCCTCTTTCTCATTCTCTCTCTCTCACACATTCTCTCTTTCATTCTGTCTCCTTCTCTCTCTCTCTCTCTCTCTCTTTCTCTCTCTTCCCCCTCTCATTCTCTTTCACTCTCTTATCTCATGGGCCAGCCAGTGTCTTGGGGCTGAAAGGAAGTCAAGCAACTCCCTGAGAGACTGAACTGCCTGGAGCACCAACAAGGGTCAGTGAGATCCAGCAAGAGACAAAGCTTCGCTCTCGCTCTGGAATATGGAGCGAATCTCCATCCCACCCCCTTCCCTTTCCATGTGAGAAGTGATTGGGAAGGGAGGGCGATGGGTGGGGTGGGGACAGCCACTGGTGGATTCAGCTGACAGGAAACTACAGCAGAGGGAAGAAACAGCTCGGGGTTCCCACCACCCATTGCTTTGGCCCGCCTGCACCGCCACTCCTCCTTGCACCATTACCTCATTCCGGTTGGCGAGGGCTGTGCTGCGAAGTTGCAAGTTGCACAAATCTCCCTCTATGGCTGAGATTTCATGCCCCACTATGATCTGCCTGGCCAGTCCCATATTCCAGCGCTCTAGTCACAGGACTGGCCATTGCTCATCCCAGAGCAGCTCCTCTGCCCGGGTGAGCCGCAGACCACCAAAATTTTCTCACGGACCACCAGTGATCCGCGGACCACCGGTTGGTGACCACTGCTCTGGAGGCCAGAAATGGCCCATTTCCCAACTTCTGGTCGGCACAGAAGGCCCAAAAGTCAGCTGGCCGCCATTTGCATGCGTACTGGAGCTGAGCTAGGGCAACGCTTGCGTGCCCACAGATATGGCTCCGCGTGCCACCTGTGGCATGCGTGCCATAGGTTTGCCATCACAGGTGTATACATTCTGGCCTTAACTGATTTCTTAACATTTTTTGATTCTATTGATCATAGTAGCCTTCTAAGAATTGGAAATGGGGCTACTATTCTCCTGTAGTTCTCCTACTTCCTCTCTTGCAGTTGGTATTGGTATGGGGTGGGTGTTGTCCAGTTCTAAGACACTGCTTTGTGGAGCACCTCTGGACTTGATTCTCCTTATTTCAATTTAACATCCATTAGCATTGGGTACAATCAGCATATTGACAAAAATCTGTTTATATCTCTGTGCAGACTACTTAAACAATCCCGTTGAGTTGTTTTCCAACCCATACAATGCCTCCAGTACCTGGAAGTTATATCAATTGGGATAGGTAAAAAATCAGTTTTGGCTCAAAGTGGCTGTGAGTTTAGGGTTTCCCAATGACATGTCCCTGGTGTTTAATTTGGATATTAGAGATTCTCAGCTTGTGCTCAAAAAGAAGGTGGCAGCCATGTCCAAAGGGACACAAGATACATTTGTGCAGTTGTGCCATTTCCTGGATGGGGGGCACTGCTCATACTTCAGTCACTTCCTAGTTGGACTATTGCAATGCATTCTACATGGGGCTGTTCTTGAAGAGCATTCAGAAGCTGCAGCAGATCTAGAGTACAATAGCATGGATATTAGTGGGTTCACCCTTGTGTACCCATGTACTGTAACTCCACTGCTAAATGAAGTCCAAGTAGGTTTCAAAGTGCAGTTCAAGATGCTAGTTATCCTTAAACGGCATGGAGTTAGGTTACTTATGAAATCACTTATCCTGGATATTTTCTATTCATCCTACCAGATCCAGAAAGGTGAGCATTTTCTGTGTATCTTCAATGAAGGAATGTCTTTCGAGAAAGCACACAGGTTTTTTCTGAAGCAATGGGGCCAGGATGTTGATACAGCTAACATGGGGTAGTTCAATATGAGTTTTATTGGGGCCTCAACATTGTTTATTTATTTATTTTCTATATTAGGTTTATATTTTGTTCATCACACAGAGTTCTGGTAGATGGGTAGTTATCTAAGAATGAATGAATGAATGAATGAATGAATGAATGAATGAATGGTATAATGTAGACATTACATTATGAAGTGGGCAAAATGACATTTTCCAAAACAGTAAACCTGGCAGCTGCAAGAAATCAGTTGTAACACATTCATTTGGGACAGAATCAGCAAGATACAACTAGCAGAACCATCTCCTTTTCTGGTTTAAATTGATGAAATCGACAGCATTTTTTTCCCCAGGAAGGTTTGATACTCTTTTAAAAGCACATTTTTTTAAAAAAAGTCCAGTGCTATATAAGAAACCCACATGGTAGTTTTTCAAAACAGCAAAGAGGCAGTAGGCAGGCAGAAAAACGGACTTATGACCATTTCTCATAACTGTTGAAGCATCCCCATGGTCATGTGATTTACATTCAAATGCTAGATAACTGGTTCATATTTATGAAGGTTGCAGTGTCATGGGCTCATGTGATCATCTTTTGCGAGTTTCTGAAAAACTAAGTCAATGGGGAAGTCAGACTCAATTAAGAATCATGTTACTAAATTAACAACGGCATTGATTCGTTTAACAACTGTGGCAAGAAAAGATGTAAAATGGGACAAAATTCACTTTAAATTCCAGGCTCAATTGTGATAGTAAGTTTAGGACTACTTATACCACGACTTCTATTAATCAAAAGCTCTATGATTTAATGTTGTATGTGAATGAATTATTTCAGAATCTTTTATGTTCCCAGCATAAGTCTTAAGATTTCCAATTAAATTATGCTATAGGCAATTGGAGCTCTTCGGCTTATTTTCTTTTTTATCTTCTTTATCTTATAGCTTTTAATTATATAATAATAGATTAGGTTTATTTTTTAAAACTATATATTTGTCTTACATAATAATAGTAATGTAATATAGTGCTACTGGTTCGCCAAACTGGTAGTAAAAACATGTAAAAAAAAAGTTCCAATGATCAGCTGAGCAATGTGCAATTGTGGGATTTTTTTTTTTTACTTTTTAACATTTTTTTACTACTGGTTCTCCAGAACCGATAGCAACCGATAGTGCATTTGCCCCCGTTTTACGACTTTTGTTAAGTTGTTAAGTAAAGCACTGCAGTTGTGAAATGAGTGACATGGTTAAGAATGCTGCAATGATCATAAATGTGAGGACTGGTCATAAGTTTGAGGACCAGTCATAAATCACTTTTTTCTGGCACTTCAAATAGCCCTTATGTGTAGTGTAAGGCGATGAAGTAAGGTTGTGTCCAACTGGATGTTCTGAAACACCCCAAAACAACAGCCAAACTTGGGAAGAGAAAAAATATCTGAATTTCAGCTATTTTAAAATAATCCAGGAAGCTTTTCCTCCCTGACCAATTTCCACCTGTCAAGTGGACTCTGTCTGAAGGGATGGGTCATGGGGGTGGGGGTGGGGTCAGAGAGGCCTACCTATCCTGACACCAGATCAACCTGTATAAGTTCCAGTTTCTCCCCTTTCCTTATTTTAACAGATTAACAAACAGACCTTGTAGATCATCTAGTCCAACTCCCGCCCTGCCCAAGCAGGAGAATCTTACACCATTTCTGTACCCAACTGTACACCATGTAAATAGTGAATTTTAAAATTAATTTAATTTTTTTTAAAAAAAAATTTTAATTGCTTTTTTTTTTTAAAAGAACAACTTACCCAAGGCAGGCAGGTCACGTGGGAGGCAGGCAGATTCAGGGAGGCTCGCAGGCAGATCAGATTGATGGTGTTGGCCTGGGCCATGCAAAGCAAAGCAGCAGGTAAGCTGGAGGCAATTTTTAAGAAATAATATTATTTCCCTTCCAAGGGGACTGTTATGCAATGTTATGGCGGGCAAAGTCAGGTTAGCAATGGTGTAGCAGGCGGGTGAGATGAGGAATGACTGAGTGGGAAGAGGTGGGACCAGTTGGTGGTGTGATTTACTGTTTCTCCGAACTGCACAATATCGTAACAACTGTTTTGCCTGAACCAGTCCAAACCGACTGAATCCCACCCCTGTTTTAATTGGAAAACCATGAGAACAAGTATGTAAACTATCAAATAATAAAGTAAATAAGAAGATAGAGAGCAACTCGATAACAGAATAACAGAAATTAGCAATAATAGGAACAGGCATGCCAGCAACACAAATTTCATTCAAGTGTCTTATATTTTATAGGGCCTGACTCAAAGTTGGGGAAGAGCCTTGTCTTTAAGGCACTTGTGGAAGAACTGAAGAATGTGGATTATTTTAGCCTTGGAGGGAATGATGCTGCATAGGACAAATGTATCAGAGAAGACATGACCTCTGGGTCTAAGTGACATTGTTTGTGGAAGAGACCTGGAACATACCCAATCTGCCAAATCTGAGGGGATGAGTAGACAATTGGAGACAGATGGTTCTGAGAATACCCAGCCCTGCATCATGAAGAGTTTTATTTATAACAACCCTTGAACTTCACCTAGAAACTTAATGTTATATAGTTATTAAAGAACTCCAATATCAACCTAGATATGGAGTCAAGCAGTTCAGGTAGAGAAGGTCTACATAGCAAGGAGATTGCTCTAGTAACAGTAATTCCATTTGTTCCCTGGAATCAAATCACAATTGGTTATATGTAGGGCAATACCCCAGAAAGCTTTCAGTCTTTTGTATAACTGTGGCCCTGGGGGTTTACAGTTGGTGCCATAATCAAATCTCAGGTGGGTACATTTCTGAGAAGAGAGCCCCCCTCCCAAATGCCCTGTGGGTCTTGGTAATGCATATTTGTTTGGCTCTTTCATCCATTCCCAGGATATTCAGAGATTGATGATTAAGTATGGTGTTCAGGGAAGTGAAGAATGAAATCAGGATTAAACACTGAGGTCACCTTCCCAAAAACAGTTTCCTGTTTTCTACCATATCTCCCCTTACTATCATCATGGCAATATTAGCACCTTTCTTTATTCCTCTAGACATGATATTTTCATATCCCTTATCTTTCATATCATCAAAAATAGGGCCCCAATTCACACTACAATATTGTATGTGGTTATCTTTCCAGCAAATTTCCAGCAAAGGTCTTCCAGATTCCTTTACTTTAATACTCAGTGTCCCTAGACTCTTAGCAGTTAATTCACCACACATCTGTCACAGTAGTGGGTTTCAATTTCGTTCACTACCAGTTCGCTCATGGGCACACGTGCGAACTGGTAGCGCACGTGCGCATGCACAGAGACGTCCAGGCGGATGGGTGGGGCCTCTCACCACCGCTGCTACCAGTTCATCCAATCTGGGACAAACTGGTAGCAACCCACCACTGATCTGTCATGCAAACATGACTGACACACCATCTTCCAGTCCCAACCCAATCAGCTATACCACCCTTAATTTCTCAGTCGCATTGCCTTCTTCCCCAACCACCTGTTCTGACCCAGCCTTAGCAGAAGCAAGAAACAGACTCCTTGTCACAAAAAACCCCTCTTTATTTACCTCTTGTGAATCACCCATCAAAAAGTCCAGGCAATAGTCCTTCAAGTAATTAATTGCAGTAACAAACCTTTCAGTTTCTTGCGATAATTGCAAGGCTGTGAGCTCCCAGCCGAAAGGCTGCAAATTAAGTTCTGGCAAGCAAATTTTGTGGCACAAAACACAAAGAGCAAAATTTTCAGAACTACGAACTGTCTCTTAAGACAACCACTCCCCTTTCCTTCTATTTATTCCCCAGCCAGGGAGGGGCCAGTCAGTGTCCACGTGTACTTTGCTTCCTGAGTTGATTCCTTGTCCTCCGTTGCTCACCTCTTCTAACTGCTCTGCGCATATGTGCATTTATTTATTTATTTATTTAATCAAATTTTTATACCGCCCTATCTCCCAAAGGACTCAGGGCGGTTTACAGCCAGATAAAAATACAGAAATCATACACAATAAAAACTAATTAAAAAACTTATTTAAATAGGCCAAAATTTAAAATTACAATTAAAATGATAAAACCCCATTACCTAAAATTAATAATTAACCCCAGTTAAAATTAAATAAAACTTTTAAAACTTTTAGTCCAGTCCCGCTTGGATAAATAAATGCGTTTTCAGCTCACAGCAAAACGTCCGAAGATCAGGCGCTTGGCGTAAACCAGGGGGAAGTTCGTTCCAAAGTGTAGGAGCTCCCACAGAGAAGGCCCTGCCCCTGGGGGCCGCCAGCCGACATTGTTTGGCGGACGGCACCCTGAGAAGACCCTCTCTGTGTGAGCGTACGGGTCGGTGGGAGGCATGAGGTAACAGCAGGCGGTCCCGTAAGTACCCGGGCCCTAAGCCATGGAGCGCTTTAAAGGTGGTAACCAAAATCTTAAAGTGCACCCTAAAGACCACAGGAAGCCAGTGCAGACTGCGTAGTAGTGGTGTTACATGGGAGCAACGAGTGGCTCCCGTTACTACCCGCGCAGCTGCATTCTGGACTAGCTGCAGCCTCCGGGTGCACTTCAAGGGCAGCCCCATGTAGAGAGCATTGCAATAGTCCAAACGAGATGTAACCAGAGCGTGAGTGACCGTGCATAAGGCATCCCGGTCAAGGAAGGGGTGCAACTGGCGGACCAAGCGTACTTGGTAAAAGGCCCTCCTGGAGACGGCTGCCAGATGATCATCGAACGACAGCCGCCCATCCAGGAGGACACCCAAGTTGCGCACCCTTTCTGGAACACACCCCAGATGTTCTTCCTTTTCACTCATATCAGCCTCCAAAGGCAGCTGTCTCTCCGGTGGCTGGACAGCCCTGGCTCTATCTCTGCAGAGCATCTATCAGAGCCTTCC
Source organism: Ahaetulla prasina (assembly GCF_028640845.1). NCBI lineage: Eukaryota > Metazoa > Chordata > Lepidosauria > Squamata > Colubridae > Ahaetulla > Ahaetulla prasina. The sequence goes on along the minus strand of NC_080542.1, from coordinate 49,135,828 downwards.
CCAGATTCCAGAACGGGCTCAAGTTCCTCCCCAACCTCCTCATCATCCGAGTTTGCCACTCTGCTGGTGGCTGGCGGGCCACAACACCACCTTACCAACTATTCCAGCCTGTTCTCACTTGACACCATCATATCAGTGCTCACGTTTTCCAGCATGTTTCATTAATACATAATATCACAAGCAATTAACCTTTTAAAAAATATTGTATTTTTTAAAATTTAAGTAGAAATGTTAAAATATCTAAAGGTAAGAACAGGTTCTTTTCTTCTCTAATAGAACCTCCCCAGGTAACCCTAACTGATGCTTTTTGAAATGCATCTCAGGTCCTCCACAAGTTTAATGTTTATTGAAAATGTGTTAGACTTGTGTTTAAAGGAAATAGGACTACCAATCAGTCTTTTGAAAGATTTTAGCCCTGTATTGCACCGGTCCATTTAAACTGAGAAAAGAAATCAGGTTCTGCCAGTTGTTCATTGCTACTTCTGACATCAATAAGTGCATTAGAAGCAAGCAAAGATGGAACTTGCTCATTAATTGATCATTCCTTCCGCCATATTCTGCACCCTTCCTCTGCACCTTTTAGCTCTATTGAACCAGGCTAATGGTGTTTGTAACTATGGAGTACCATTTGAGACCAAAGTATTAAGGACAGATAGAAGAGAAAAGAAAAAGTGGTAGTGGTGGGGGAAGCCTGTTTTTTACTCTTCCCTTGTAATTGAGATACTTTTTAATTACAATAGTACAGGTGAAACTCAAAAAATTAGAATATCGTGCAAAAGTTCATTTATTTCAGTAATGCAACTTAAAAGGTGAAACTAATATATGAGATAGACTCATTACATGTAAAGTGAGATAGTTCACGCCTTGATTTGTAATAATTTTGATGATTATGGCTGACAGCTCATGAAAACCCCAAATTCACAATCTCAGAAAATTAGAATATTATATGAAATCAATAAAACAAGGATTATACATAGAACAATATCGGACCTCTGAAAAGTATAAGCATGCATATGTACTCAGCACTTGGTTTGGGCCCCTTTTGCATCAATTACTGCCTCAATGCGGCGTGGCATGGATGCTATCAGCCTGTGGCACTGCTGAGGTGTTATGGAAGACCAGGATGCTTCATGCTTCAAACGGCTTTCAGCTCTTCTGCATTGTTCAGTTTCATGTCTCTCATCTTTCTCTTGGCAATGCCCCGTAGATTCTCTATGAGGTTCAGGTCAGGCGAGTTTGCTGCCCAATCAAGCACAGTAATCCCATGGGCATTGAACCAGGTTTTGGTATTTTTGGTAATGTGGGCAGGTGCCAAGTCCTGCTACAAAATGAAGTCAGCATCCCCATAAAGCTCGTCTGCGGAAGGAAGCATGAAGTGCTCCAAAATCTCCTAGTAGACAGCTGCGTTGATCCTGGACTTAATGAAGCACAGTGGGCCAACACCAGCAGATGACATGGCTCCCCAAATCAACACAGACTGTGAAAACTTCACACTGGACTTCAAGCATCTTGCAGTGTGTGCCTCTCCATTCTTCCTCCAGACTCTGGATCCTTGGTTTCCAAATGAGTTGCAAAAGGTGCAAAAGTTGCTCTCATCAAAAAAGAGGACTTTGTACCACTGAGCAACAGACCAGTTCTTTTTTTCTTTAGCCCAGGTAACACGCTTCTGATATTGTTTTAGGAGCGGCTTGACAAGAGGAATACGACATTTGAAGCCCATGTCCAGGATCCATCTATGTGTGGTGGCTCTTGATGCACTGACTCCAGCCTCAGTCCATTCCTTGTGAAAGTCCCCAACACATCTGAATGGCCTTTTCCTGACAATCTTCTCTAGGCTGCAGTCATCCCTGCTGCTTGTGCACCTTTTTCTTCCACAGTTTTCCCTTCCACATGACTTTCTATTAATGTGCTTTGATACAGCACTTTGGAAACATCAGACTTTCTTTGCAATTACCTTTTGAGGCTTTCTCTCCTTATGGAGGGTGTCAATGATGGTTTTCTGCACAACTGTCATGTCAGCAGTCTTTCCCATGATTGTGATTCCTACTGAACCAGACTGGGAGACCATTTAAAGGCTCAGGAAGCCTTTGCAGGTGTTATGGCTTAATTAGCTGATTAGCTGTTTTGAGCCTAGAATATAGAACCTTTTCACAATATTCTAATTTTCTGAGATTGTGAATTTGGGATTTTCATGAGCTGTAAGCCATAATCATCAAAATTAGGACAAAGCAAGGCATGAACTATCTCGCTTTGCATGTAATGAGTCTATCTCATATATTAGTTTCACCTTTTAAATTGCATTACTGAAATAAATGAACTTTTGCACGATATTCTAAAGAAACAGAAAAGCAGCAAAAATAGAAGAGAGGATTGCTGGAAGAACCTGCAGAAACCAGAATAGTACTAGCCTTTTCTTCAAAAAATATGTGAGGATTTAGGCGATATATTATCTGAACCACTTAATACTAACTTGATAGCTTTTGAAAAAAGAATGGATGAAAAACATGTAAAGATGAAAGAGGGGATGAAAGAAGAAGTTAAGAAGATGGAAAGCTCTGTTAAAAACTGACCGGAGTTATAAAACAAATTAATAGCAAAGTGAAAATTTGCTATTAGTAAGTAAGAAGTTAGGAGAAAGAGAATTAGACCATCTACCATTACTGGAATTAAGAGAGAAGAAATTTTGTTCGAGATTCAGAGCATTCTGTTTGTTTCCCATCTCAGTATCAATAGATCTTAATTTTTTCAAGATCAACTAGATCATTCAAGTACTGCCACCTACTATAACCCTCCCCCCTTTCTGTTCAATTATATATCCAATTCTCCAAGATTGCTTGGACCGGTCCCTGCTGTTTACCTGACATGGTTTTTCAGGAGTGGTTTGCCACTGCTTCTGTCCTAAAACTCAAAGACTCACCCCAGGTCTCCTAGCTGGGTTTGTGCTCAAGGTGGGACTAGACCTCACAGTCACCTGGTGTCCAGCCTGCTGCTCTAACCTCTACACCAAACAGGCTCTCCCGACCTATTGACAGTAAAATGCCAAGACAGAAATTACAGTGGCATAATGAACTCTATACAAAGCTTTTGACCTACCATCCCATCCCACCCCACTTCACTCATATTGTGACACCCATTTCCTTTTGTAATGATGAATCATTGCTATTATACATGTTTTCAATATATGGTAATTTACTTACAAACTCAGGCTTATTTACAGCTGATCCTAAATAATCCCAGCTTGATCCAGTAAAATATATTTCTCTACATCCCAGGTTTTAAATGTTGCTTCTGATGCAAGCTCCTACTATGCAGAGTAAGTTGGTATTCTGGACAAAATTCCTGGGAAAACAAAAATTAGAAAATCATTCCAGGTAGCAGATTTGGGGGGTTGGGGGGGAAGTAAGATTGGGAAAAGATACACTCTATTCTTTTGTGATCCACTTCTCTGGAAAGTTCAACTCTATTCTTAGAAATTATTGCTGATCAAGATTCCTATTTTTAAAATATTATTTTAATTTATGTTTTATTTCATTTTTGAATTTAGATTTTAACAATTTCTTTTGTTGTAAAGTCATTTTGTTGTTACAAGAGTATATAGTTCAGGTTAATGTAATTGTTCATTCTTATGCAAAATATTCTGCAATATTCTGGGAATGAGAAAGAAAGGATTTGGAGCAATTAGCTGTGTACATAACATTGAGTCTCATTTAAAATCCAGCTTTAGAACTGCACAAGTATTTTTATAGAATGGCATAAATAGATAGAATTAGCCTAATGAAAGGCTAGAACTACTCCTTGAGAAAAAATGGACAAAAGAAAAGCCTAAGGATATGTTTTTGCTTCTAGCACCATCTATGGTCCATCTGGATTCACAATGAATTTCCGAGTTTTAAAAGTGAGTTCCTCAAATCAGGAGAAAGCACCTAGCTAACATGGGGATGGTCTCAAATGCTAAGCAGAATTAGAAATATAGCAATTTTGACGTTCATACTTTTCAAACTTTTTAAAACGTGTTTTGTCTGAAATCCTGGAATATATGAATATTTAAACATTACTTCAGAATAAAGTGAAAAATCCTGTATTTTAACTTTTCATCAAAGACTTTCCTTTATTGCTCCTTTCTATATTGCAGATATGACTTCTAAGTCTCAATTTTTGTCATAGTAAAATGTTCACGCTATATCGATCTTTGCCTTTATTCCGCACATGTATTGGGAATTTCAATATATTACTATACATTATATTATTAAGTCTGCAATACTATTAATCTTCTCATCGTTCCTATCACCCATTTCCTCTCACTTATGACTGTATGACTGTAACCTTGTTGCTGGTACCCTTAAGATTTATATTGACTGTTTCCCTATGACTATCATTAAGTGTTGTACATTATGATTCTTGACGAATGTATGTTTTCTTTTATGTACACCAGGAGCGTTTGCACCAAGACAGATTCCTTGTGTGTCCAATCACACTTGGCCAGTAAAAAATTCTATCCTATCCTATCCTAAATATACTTCAGGGAGGAAAAAAATCTTACAATCTATGGTTGCTCAAACATCCCACTGCCCATCAGCTTAAGCTCTGGTTAAATTAGTGTACACAGTTAAGAGATCTAAATGCAGATTTATATGATCAGCGGATGGTACTAAGTGTTATACAAACTTGCCACTTCCCCAGATATTTCCAGCACATATTTTAATAGCATTCAGTGATGGTTTGACAAAGCTGCAAGGTCTGGGTTGATACAACATATTAAACCATACACCATGATTACAAATCACAGTTGCCTAAGTTCAAATAAAAAAATACATAAAAACAAATGTTCTACTTAATGTACGGACCTTCACTTTTATTTTCCAGTTACGCTTCTTTTCACAACATACCAAACAGTGCAGATGCATTTGGTTTCCATTTAGTCTATTTTAGGAACCCAGTCACTGAGTGTACAAATCATGGCTAAGTATGTGTGAACATAGCCAAATGTTAATAAATTTTGGTTAAGCAAACCATAATGGAATGTTTGAACTCAAAGGTGCTTTTTCAAGAGGCAACTCGACTTTCTAGTTTTTCTTTGAAAACGTTTCACTCCTCATTCAAGAAGCTTCTTCAGCTCTGACTGGATGGTGTGGAATGGAAGGATTTATATTTCTTGCAGACAGCTGGTCATTTGCATTCTTTTAGCGAGTCCTTAAGGTCACCTGGAGGTTTAGGGTCACTTGAGTGGTACAAATGGGTGTGGAACTCTTTTGCAACTGTTGAAAAGACTGAGTTGTAGATTGGAGATAGATTATGTCATATTCCTACAGAGGGCTGTTCAATTTTGACATAAACGGCTTCTTTAACCCCTCTTTCAAGCCAGCGATCCCCTCTGTCCAAAATATGGATTTTGCTGTCTTTTAAATGCAAGTGGACTGCTGAATCTAGTCCTGATCGGTTTATTCTCCTATGTTTGTTCTCCATACCATGACCTGGATGACTGAGAATCTTCGTAGACATTTGATCTTTGTACTTAAATTGTGACATTTTGGGACTCAGTGGGACCCCACTATACCCTTAATTATGTTTTGCTTTCCATGGTTCATAATTAGTATCAGCTGAGACCAGGAAACTACAATATCTCCCACTATAAATCCCCTTCCTCCTCAGGGAAATGGAAAAACTAAACATTCCTGGAGTGAGAGGAATTCCTTCCCCCCCACTTAGTTTTAAACGCAACATATTAATATCTGATTTTTATTCCTTTCTAGCCTTCGCGTTTTATTTTGCTTTAGCTTTAGCTTAAGTTTGTGTGACAAGAAAAGAAGTTAAAACTTATTTCAACTTTATATCCAATTTATATAGTTATTACATCTTATACTCATAAATATGCTTATATGTTATATAGTTGCTTCATGCTTATGCGTATGTATGCTGTTATGACACATAAAAATAAAAAAAAAACTGCCTTGGCTTATCTCCGGGTGATTAATATCGTTTACCGGCTTCTCATTGGATAGGAGGAAGCTCATCCAACTGCGTGCCAGAAGTTCCCGCCCACTAAGATTAGTGGGCGGGGAGAAAGAACAGAAATACCACTACCGATTACTACGGCGCAGTTATCCAGGGGCCAAATTTGGGCAAAGACGGTGCTGTGTTCGGCTATCTGATTGGTTCTCTGGAGGAGCACTGACGATAACAGCGTCCACTTACAGGCATGAGCTCAGCAGAAGAAAGGATAAAAACTTAGAGGGGCCCTCCAATGACATCCCCGAGTTTCCTATCCCTGTGGGTCTCCGCCGAGGAAGATGCGGGGGAAGGAAGGATATGGAGAGGGCGGGGAATGCCGCTTCTTATTGGTCGTCTTTTTTTCTGCGGCATCCAATTGTGGGGAGGCCTGAGCGAGGTGTGGGGGGAGGGGGAGGGGATGATCCCTTGGGAAGTCGCTTCCTTCTCTCGCCCGCCCCCTCCCTTCCCCCAGCCTGTCAGGTGTGGTAACGGTTGTTCTCCTTCCCCCGGCTGCTGTGAGAGACGCCCTCAGCTTCCCTTGGGCATGGCGGGGGTTCCACGACGCCTCTCTTTGTCCCCAGGTTTCCCTGAAGGAAAGGAGTGAGAGGCGTTCTTAAAGCTGTGTAGGGAAAGGGATGGAGATGAGGGGGTGGGGGAACGGGGGTGAGGAAGAATGCTAAACAATAAGAATAGCACGCTGAGGTATGAAGCAGAAGCGGAGGGGTCAGGCAAAGGACAGGCGGGAGAAGAGAAGGGGTACGGGGCATCTGGAATTGAAAGGGGCAGTATTATGAGGGGAAAGGGGCAAGAGGAAAAATACGGAACGGGTACAAACTGTGTAGAGAATTTGGAAGAGTGGAGGCCAGCAGATATTTAAGAGATTGGAAATGTAGCTAAGGAAAATAAACGGGATGTGCAAACAATAAAACGCAAGGGGAACCAGAGGAACTTGAGGAATTGAAAGTCAAGAGGTTGTAAAACTATTAACCAAACACCACTATGAAGCAAGGGTGCATTCATTAATTACACATCAATAATAATCGTGCATTTAGCAAAAGGAACCAAGTGGTTTTCTAGTCATGTTTTTCCAAATGGCCCAACTATTCTCAGTGGAGGAATCTAAATTTTTCTTTTGGTTTGGCTCATTTATATTTAAAGTTATGTCTGGGAATTTGAATAAATATCTAGACTTTAGCTATTCATTTTGCTAACTAATCAAACCTTTGAGTTTTAAAACTCAGAAATCCAAGTTGGAGATGCAGATACTATTGTGCAATTCTTTCCAAATCTTTTTGAACATAATTCTGTAATGCAAAAAAAAAAATAATGTAGAGCAATATTTTTATTGGGGTGATTCCCGGAAAGCCAGCATATAGAAATGTACTTACCCAATTTTTTTAATGTAAAGCAAACAATTAAGATGTGAATTAATTGTCTTTCTACTTTCATTATTTTATACCAGCCTAAAGTAGCTTTCAGAGGTACCAGCCGCTATTTGAATAGTACAGAATCCAGTGGAAGACTGACGGATGTGTTCAATAACGTTATCATGACAGGTTGCAGTTCCTTCTATGATTGCTACAAATTGCAGGTTCAGTCAGTTTTTTAAAAGATAATTTTACTTTAAAAACATTTTAGTGAGTAACCACATTGAAGCATGTATGACAGTATATGGTCCTATTATATTGACTTTAAAATAAACTTCATATTTAAAATGCATTATGAAATAGTTCATGAGTGAATTCAATATTGGGATGATAACAGAATAATCTCCAACAGTATGGGCAGCTCATCAATCATATGACTCTGGCACCCTGTTTTTGCAGGTTTTTTTATAGCAGAACAATGCCATTTTTTTCAACAAAGCGTAAATATAAATAGTTTTCCATTTATTTTCAGAGGGAAATTTTAAAAAGCAAGATTTTGTTAGGCTTAACATACATATGTTTTTAAAAATCCTATCCCAAAACCTTAAGCAGAGGTAACAGACTTCTACTGTTTCTAAAAATTCATTTCAACATCCTACGATTCTTCGTCAATGAAAACAGATGTGTAGCCCATGCCCCAAAATAAATTAATGATATTTTAGTATGGTTTATACATTGTTTACTCAGCTATCCTTGCCATGCTTCTGTATCAGAAAAAAGGATTGTCTATATAGTCTCTTGTGAGATTCAGAAGATATAGGGAAGAATGGGTCAAATGACATATCCTTTCTTTACTTTGTTTTTTTAATTCTATGTTTTGCTCTTCTGTGTGTTTTTTCTGCTTCTACGAAAACTAAATGAGAATTCAGTGTAATATATTTGATAAATTATGAATAAAAATGAGTTAAAAAAAGCCTCTAAATTTTCACTACTTGAACAATATATTTGTTTCTTCATTTGAATGGAAAATACCTTTGCATTATTTGTCCCAGGAACTTGGAGTAAAGTGTTGGGACTTACAAAGTGATTGCTCATCTATGTCTTGTTTTTTTTTTTTTGCAAAAAGTTTTTTATTTTTTATAAACATAATAGTAAAAAAAATCATTGTGAACAGATTATCAGTCAGGTACATTCTTAAGCGTATTTCAAATTTCATCCCCCATTGTATTCTATACAATATATTTTCTTCTCCTTCTTAAAATTAATAGTTATTTGCACATATCTAATAAAAAATTGTATTCTATCCTGTTAATGTTTAAGTGAAGTCTAGTCCCCAAATTTTAATTCCCCAAAACATCATTAATAATTCTTCTGTTAACTTCTTAAATTTCACAAATTTAAACATATTTCTATATTGCTTTTAATCAGAGGTCAGACCATCTAAAAACCCTTTCTTAAAGCTACCTTGAAATCATATAGACATTTCCATCTTACTTAGGAGTAGTCCTGAAATCAAAAGACTATTCCCTCCTATCAACTTCCTCTGCCTTAAACATATGCTTAAAAAATTTCCATATCATCAGTTCTCAATAAAAATAAACAACAACTTAGAATTAAAAGGGGTAAGTACTTCTTGTTTCTCCCAATAATTCCCTTATTGTATTCGACTATTCCCTATCACTAATCATTTTAAATCCCTTACATATTCTTAAAAAAAAAGGAAAGAAAAAAATATGGATTATATGGATATAAATTCTTTTAACACTCATTTCCCTCTTTCCCCATTTTAATCTGTAGTCTTTCCCTCATTCCCCAAAACATCATTAATAGTTATTCTATAATTGTCACTTGTACTCTTGCATAAATATATAATTCTCTGTTAAATTCCTTATTATAGATCTGAGAGCAGCCATTCAGGATCCTTTCTTAAAGCTGTCGTATGATCACACCAACCTATCCACCTTCATGGGAATAGTCCTGAAATCACAAAGACTGTTCGATTCTTGCATTCTTCCTCTGCCTCTAGAAATCACTGTTTAATGCAGTTGCAGATCATAAGTAACAATATTCTTAAAAATTTTAAATCATAGAAACTAACTTTCTTGTCCAAAGTCTTGTTATTCCATAGTTATCACTTGTATTCTTGTTTAGATAACAAAGTTCTCTGCTTAGTTCTTCAATCTAAAGGCAGCCATCCAGAATCCTTTCTTAAAGCTGTCGTGCCATCACAACAACATATCAATCTTCTTGGGAATAGTCCTAAAACAAGAGCTATTTGACTCTTACATTTCTTCCCCTGCCTCTAGATGTCACTCTTTAATACAGTTACAGACCACAAGTAACTAAGTAGCCATTTTAGGTGACAATTAAGTTTCTTCTTATTCTTAAGTATTTTAAATCATAAAAATCAATTTTCTAGTCCAGAATCTTTTTTTAAATGCATCCTAAAATCACATTGAAATTATCTTAAGATCTCAAAAACAATTTCTTACTTTCATTTTTCTTCTCTCTTTAAGTATCTTTTGAATTAGTCGCAATTAACACAGTGTCCATTTTATTTCTGTAAAGATAAACCATGCCTTCCCTTTGTCTCCGCTTGTTTTCCTTTTTCCAAATCTTATCCCATTTTAATAATTTCTTTAAATTTCTTCTAATCCCAAGTTTCAGAGGATAGAGGGATTTGAGGTATTCCATTAAAGTCAAAATAGGATTCCCTTTAACTCAGTGGTTCTCAACCTTTATAGTGCTGCGACCCCTTTAATACAATTCCCCACGATGTGGTGACCCCTTTAATACAATTCCCCACGATGTGGCGACCCCTTTAATACAATTCCCTATGATATGGCGACCCCAACCATAAAATTATTTTCGTTTTGACTTTATCGCGCCTGAAGCTGTATTGGCTAGCGATCTGAACTGCTTGCAATTGCCTTGGGGATGGATGCATTAAAGTGGAGACTTCTCCACTATCAAGTTTATCGCGCCTGAAGCCAGATTAGGCTAGCGATTGGGAGTGATTGCAGGTGGCTTGAGAGGGAGACATCAGAGTAAAGATTTCTCTCTTTTTTAATTCATCGCGCCTGAAGCCGAATTCGGCTAGCGATTTGAAGAGCCTGCAGCTGGCTTATGGAGTCAACCATTGGAGCGCGATTCTTCGACTCGCAAGTATACTTCCCATATTTCCGATGGTCTTAGGCGACCCCTGGCAAATCGTCATTCGACTCCCAACGGGGTCCCGACCCACAGGTTGAGAACCACTGCTTTAACTCCTTTTTCTTATTTCTTTTGTATCTTGAATAGTCTATCAAAACTTCCAGGGGTCTCAAAGCATACTTAATTAAAGGGTGTTTATTTTCCTTTCTTGTTTAATTAGGGCTCTTAACTTCATTGCAAGCCCTCTCTTTTCAAAGTTTAGGTATTCTTTAAATTGATTCTTTCTGTTAATTAGGGCTCTAGACTTCCATTCCAAGCCCTCTCCTTCAGAATTTAGGGTATCCTTTAATTTATTTCCTTCCATTTTCAATTTCCATTAAATTTAGCCGCTGGTTCCAAATTTCTTCAATGCTTGTGCATATTTTAAAAGCATTATTTCTCCGTGAGCTGATGACAACTCACCCGACTTCAACATTCTGTTCTGTAAGAATGCTTCTTTCTCCTGCCTGATTCTTGTGGCCGTCTCCGACTTTGTAGCAGCTGATGGCGGTTGCCATTCCTCCCCGATGGGTCAGGGGAAAAAGACCAGGGCTGCAGGGAGTTTGCTGCCTCCTGGTCGCTCTGGCAGCTCCCCCATTCTTCGCTGCCACTACAAGGCAGCTATGGTCCGCAACAGATCCCCATTTTGAGGGGATTTCGGCGCTCACCCTGGAGCTATCTGGATGAGCGACTGTTTCGTCGCGACGCTGGCCACGCCTCCTCACTCATCTATGTGTTGCTGAGGCCCTGACTAAATTGCTTTCAAACCAGTATGGCATTTATACCGAAATTAATAAACATTTTTAATAGTACTTTATTCTGTCATTTTCATAATTCAGAAATATGGTACTTTCCAATACAATGCTATAACAGCAAAAATGTATTAAGAACATATTATTGTTTGTGGTAGTTTAGCATGATGAAGAAATCACAGGATCCAGTGGACCCATGACAGATGTTACTCCAAATTCAGATGTTTTTGTGTAATCTTGTTCCAGTTTTTGGTTGTATTTTATGTTTTAGGTCTTTGGCCATATAATAATGAATTTACTCTATTACAGGTAGTCCTTGATTTAGGATCACAATTGAGCCCAAATTTCTATTGCTAAGCAAGACAGTTTTTAAGTGAATCCTGCAGTTAAGTTAGTAACACAATTGTTTAGTAAATCTGGCTTTCCCATGGACTTTGCTTGGCAGAAGGTTGTAAACGGTAATCACATCAGGAGTGGGTTTCACTTACCTTTGCTACCGGTTTACTCGCGCTCGCACACTTGTGTGTGTGCCATTTCTGTGCATGCACAGATCGTATTTGATGATGTTCAGGCAGATGGGCAAAGCCTCCTGCCGCTACTTCTACTGATTCACTCGAACTGGGACGAACTGGTAGCAACCCACGATTGGATCACATGATCCTAGGACACTGCAACTATTACGAATACATGCAAATTGCCAGGCATCCGAATTTTGATCATGGGACAGTGAGGATGCTGCAACAAATATAAATGTGAAAAATGGTCATAAGTCATTTCTTTTCAGTACTGTTGTAACTTTGAACAGTCACTAAATTAATTATGTAAGTTGAGGACAGGTCTAGACAACTTAATATGGCCAACTTGCTGTGGGACAGCTCACCATAGCTAACTCGCCATGGGACAAGAGTTACAGTAATATCAAAGAAATTGTAGAATAGAATCATTAAAGAAAGGATGCCAAAGGAGGGACAAAATGAAATCTGAATGACAAAAATAAATTTAAAAAATATTTTAAATAATTAAATTGAATTGTTGAATTGTCCCTGGTGAGTTGCCATGGTCAATTGGCCCATTCTGATTGAGGACTACTAAAATGATTTATCTGTGAATGAGTATTGGTTGATCAAGAGCAAGGCAACAGTACCAACTTGCTACTGTGAACCAAGATATTTCTGAACTTCAAATCTGAAATTCAGAAAGTGTCATGCTAATTAAGGGTACTGAAAATTCTAATTCAGGTACATTTGGAGGGCTATTTATCCTACATGTCTATTGATTTCATGCCCAGATTTGAATTTTCCAAAAGCAACTGGCTAGAGATTCATTCAGATCATTTACCAAGGGCAAACAAAATATTACTTCTAGCCCTCACTACTGATTATTATGATTATGTACACTGAGAGCATATGCATCAAAGACAAATTCCTTATGTGTCCAATCACACTTGGCCAATAAAGAATTCCTATTCTATTCTATTCTATTCTATTCTATTCTATTCTATTCTATTCTATTCTATTCTATTCTATATAGTGATTATTAATGACCAGCTCTTCACTTTTAACAATTTTGTTCCTGATTTGTTCTCAACCTGGTTGATTTTCTTGTGGCGCATGTATCATTGTTTAATTGAATCCATCCATCTTGCTCTTGGTCACCCTCTTCTCTTTTATTTTATTTTTCTCAGTATTCTCCAGAAAGCTTGATCATTTAATATAATAATTTGACCCTTATTTATGCCTCAAATGAAAACTTTGGATAAACTTGTTTGACATTTAAATTCAATAGCATCGGTACCCTTACTATCTTGTTTTTCAAATCCCAGTTTTCACTTCCATAGAAAACAATTGCCAGCAACATTTTTATTTTTATTTTGTTTATTTAGAAAATGTATATAGCTGCATATTCGCACATGGTTATTCAAGGTGGTTTACAGGAATATAAAAACATATGTAAAAAATAAAGCTAATAGAAGAAAATAAAATAATATAATAATATAAGAGCCCCCACCCCGGCGACAGCATATCACGCAAGCCATTTAATGGGCTCCATCCTACTCTCGGTTCCCCAGGCCCGCTGGCAGAACCAGGTGTTCAGTGCTTTCCGGAAGAGTGTTAGAGCGGGGGCCATTCTAATCTCTAGGGGAATGATGTTACAGAGAGGGAGCCACTAGAGAAAAGGCCGTTCTGGGTCCCACCAAGTGTATCTAGGGGATGGGTCCTGCAACATTCCTTGCCTCCCCACTCTAGTGAGTCGGGTAGATGTGACCGGCAAGACACAGTCTCTCAGATAACCTGGTCCCAAGTCATGAAGGGTTTAATCTTGAATTGTACCTGGAAGCAAATTGGCAACCAATGCAGCTCCCACCCTTCGGTGAGGTGATACATGTGCACACTTAGGTCTGCACAAAACCATGCAGGTTGCTGCATTTTGCACCAACTGGAGCTTCCAGATGCTCTTCAAGGGCAGCCCCATGTAGAGTATGTTGCAGTATCAAGACGGGAAGTGACTAGGGCATGAATGACTGTGAGTAGGGATTTTTGTAAGTATAGACGGAACATGGCATCCAAATAGCTTTTCCAAGATCTTTATTATTACTCTACCAAGTGCTTGTCTGGGGAATATTTCTTCGTTGCTAATTCTTATATATTATATATATATATATTTGTTTTCTGAGGTTTTCACGGGTGTTTGTATATAGGTCTTTGGTTGTTCGGGTTTTCTCCCGTGTAAAATTGGAAGTGTCTTGGCGACGTTTCGACGAAGTCTCATTCGTCATCTTCAGGCTTCAGCTTCGTGCTTCTGGGAGCAATGTGTGATCGCAGCTGTTTCTTCCTTTTAACTGCTAGTGGGGGTTTGAACTGATTGGGTGGGAGCTTGGCTGTGCTCTGATTGGATGGGGTTTTTTCTGTGCTCTGATTGGCTGGGGGTGTGTCCTGTGTTGGTGGGGGCTTGGTTGTGCTCAGTCTAGTCTGTGCTGCAGGGGGATTTGAGCTGGTGAGCTGCATAGCTGTTGTTTGGCTTTGTGGTCGTGCTACATCTTCATAGTGGGTGTCAGTCTGCTGCATGAATGGATTGGAGGGGTTTGAAATGGCTAATGTTGCAGCTGCGGTCTGGCTTCTGGTCCTTGGTCGTGCTTCATGATCAGTGTGGGTTTGGGTCTGCTTTCTGGGTGGATGTGCGGTGGTGACATCCTGTGTGGACCTTGTGAGTGTGGGTCTGGTGTCATTCCTCGTGTTAGGGACTCGTTTGTCAATAAGGCGGGTTTCCAAATGGCTGGTAGGCGGAGGTGTCATCTCGTTTGTTCATGCTGTGTGGGCGTTTTCTATCTCAATGGCTTCTCTGATTATTCTGTTGTTAAAGTGTTCAGTTTTGGCGATAGTTCTGGTCTTTTAAAGTCAATATCATGTCCTGTGACTTTAAAGTGTTGGACCAGGGAAGAAGTTGGTTCCTCTTTTTTGAATGAATTCTTGTGTTCTTCAATGCGTGCACTTATTCTTCTGTTGGTTTGTCCAATGTATGTGGTGGGGCAGGCGGTGCATGGGATTTCATATACTCCTTGATTTTCTAACTCAATTTTGTCTTTGGGGTTTCTTAGGATGGTGGATACTTTTCTGTTTGTGCAGAATGCTGTCTTGATGTTGTGTTTGTGGAGGATCTTGCTGATTCTGTCTGTGGTGCCTTTTATATATGGGAGGAGGGCTGTGTCGTTTTCTTGTTCTCTGTCTTGGATTTTAGTGGGGGGTTCTTTTTGGATTAGTTTGGTAATCTTATTTCTCTGGAATCCCCCCCCCCCAAGCACATCCTAGATCTGACCAACCACTGCCTATCCAACACATACTTCATCTATAATGGACAAAAATACAAACAAGCAGAAGGAGCACCCATGGGATCACCCCTCTCACCTGTCATTGCCAATCTCTACATGGAACACTTTGAAACCCAAGCTCTAGAAAAATCGGATCACAAACCCAAACTCTGGCTCAGATATGTAGACGACACCTTCATAATCTGGCCACACGGGAAAGAAAAACTTGACAACTTCCTCACACACCTCAATAGCCTACACCCCAAAATACAGTTCACCATGGAAACAGAAGTTAATAACCAACTTCCTTCCTGGATGTCTTAGTCTACAGAAACCCAATGGCTCCCTAGGACACACCATCTACCAGAAGAAAACACACACAAACCGCTATCTGCACGCACTCACACCACCACGCAGCACAGATCAACTCCGTAGCCAAGACACTCATCTCCAGAACAAAATGCTTAGCTGATGAACAACACCTAAAACCTGAACTAGACACTCTCACTAACGTACTAACATCCAATGGATTCCAGAGAAATAAGATTACCAAACTAATCCAAAAAGAAACCCCCACTAAAATCCAAGAGAGAGAACAAGAAAACAGCACAGCCCTCCTCCCATATATAAAAGGCACCACAGACAGAATCAGCAAGATCCTCCACAAACACAACATCAAGACAGCATTCTGCACAAACAGAAAAATATCCACCATCCTAAGAAACCCCAAAGACAAAATTGAGTTAGAAAATCAAGGAGTATATGAAATCCCATGCACCGCCTGCCCCACCACATACATTGGACAAACCAACAGAAGAATAAGTGCACGCATTGAAGAACACAAGAACTCATTCAAAAGAGGAACCAACTTCTTCCTGGTCCAACACTTTAAAGTCACAGGACATGATATTGACTTTAAAAGACCAGAACTATCGCCAAAACTGAACACTTTAACAACAGAATAATCAGAGAAGCCATTGAGATAGAAAAACGCCCACACAGCATGAACAAACGAGATGACACCTCCCGCCTACCAGCCATTTGGAAACCTGCTCTTATTGACAAACGAGTCCCTAACACGAGGAATGACACCAGACCCACACTCACAAGGTCCACACAGGATGTCACCACCGCACATCCACCCAGAAAGCAGACCCAAACCCACACTGATCATGAAGCACGACCAAGGACCAGAAGCCAGACCGCAGCTGCAACATTAGCCATTTCAAACCCCTCCAATCCATTCATGCAGCAGACCCACTATGAAGATGTAGCACGACCACAAAGCCAAACAACAGCTATGCAGCTCACCAGCTCAAATCCCCCTGCAGCACAGACCAGACTGAGCACAACCAAGCCCCCACCAACACAGGACACACCCCCAGCCAATCAGAGCACAGAAAAAACCCCATCCAATCAGAGCACAGCCAAGCTCCCACCCAATCAGTTCAAACCCCCACTAGCAGTTAAAAGGAAGAAACAGCTGCGATCACACATTGCTCCCAGAAGCACGAAGCTGAAGCCTGAAGATGACGAATGAGACTTCGTCGAAACGTCGCCAAGACACTTCCAATTTTACACGGGAGAAAACCCGAACAACCAAAGACCTATATATATATATATATATATTTATTAAACATTGTTTCAAAAAAAAGACTCTTTAAACAATAATTTCTTTCAAACAGTTTCGCAATGGTTAAACATTCCTTACTTATCAATTTTTTCTCCCTTATTTCAATGTATCATTTATACATACAAGTCTAATATTAATTTATTTACATATATACATATAAATAACAGTGTACACAATTTCATTCCTACAAACTGCATTTTCTCTGTTTCCTCTTATTTGTTGTTATATTCCTATTCCTATATCTTCCTTATTTGATCTTTCTTTCATTGCTAATTCTTTTGATGGTTGATTCTAAAAGGCAGAATTTGTTTGTTATTTACTTGCCGTCTATTATTGTAGGGGGCTATACAAGGCAGATTATTTTTAAAATATATAATCTTAGTCTTGGTAATTATGGTAATTTTTTTTACCATATTCTTTGACTTTCATGACTAGATGTTGCAGGTCATTTGCATTTTTTAGCTGTCAGAATAGTGGCATCATAGCAAATTATTGATGTTTCTTCTTCCAGCTTTAAAACCATGCTCACCTTCAAACTCAGCATTCCTCAGTATATACTCAACCTAGAGGCTAAATATATAAGAGGAGTATATACAGATGTTCTCTATCATCTTAACATACTGGTAATTTGTTTTACTGGTCAGGTTAATAAACTTCCAGACAAAGCATAGGGCTGAAAATGTTGTTGTGTTTTATTTTCTATGGGATGCCTTTGTAGAATCTGCTGAGCCTACAGACATAAAAATATATACACTACTGTGCTTGGGAATGGTAGTTTCAGTATGCTACCCTGTCATGTTTTTTTTTAATTAAAACAAGAGATGTTACAGGTATATACAGAAGTTTGGTGTTTTCCAAAAGAAGCAATAGCACATTGAAGCAAATAAATATAAACTTGGGAAGCCAGGAAGCAGAGATGTTTGTTGATATAAGATATTTTCCTCTTGAAATTGTTGTATACATACTAATATATGTTAACATTTCATTTGCATGACTATTTAATCATTTGTTAATTAAAAACTTTAAAATATTTTGCCGTACTTGATAGCCTTCAGTTTAAATGACATGAGACTTCAGGGAAAGTACCTGGGAGAAACGATTGGAAAAAAGGGCAGTAGGTCCTAACTGTTAACTTATATAATGGGTGATTGGGATGGAAACAGGTAGTCTCATGTAATGATTGCCACTGAAGGCAGCAATTGAAGGAAGGCTTGTACCTTGGTCCTTTATTGATCTTGGAAAATACAATAAATCACATATACATGCTTAGATTTTCAAAAATAGTCCTAAAAGTGTTACCTCTGAGATAATCACAAAAATAATAGGTAGCTACATCACACTATTGCATTACTTCAGAAAATGTTCCTTTTTAACTAACAGCAGTGCTGTACATATTATTCCATTGTTTGGTATATTTATTACTCCTATGTTAAGACTCTTTGGACATCCAGTTTACTACAGGATGGATTTACATTGTGATGATATAGAAATCATTTTTAGTTGTGAGGGAATAAAATATAAAGAATGATTTATATTTTCAGTGCTTTATTGACAAGTGAAATCCAAATAAACTGCATTTTTAATTTTTTATATGCTCTGGAAGTTGAACTTCACTTTCTATTTCCTGCTTACATTAGTTAATATAATACAAGAACAATTCTGATAATTTTTTCTTCCAATGCTTGGATTAATTTGAAAATAAGATAATATGTTATGTTGTTTGTTAAAAACATGAAATTATAAAATGTAAAATGTTGAGTATTTATTGAAATGTGAATTGTTATGTTGTTAAGTGAATTGTTCGTTGTTGTGGCTTGGTAAGATCATGAAACAATTTTGCCTTGAAATCAAATTAAATTGAATTGAGAAACAATGTCTAGCTTCATGCATTTGCATAAATCTAACTTCCTAGTATTAAGCAAACAAGCCTGATGGTTCTTTTTCTCTTTATAACCTGCTTAACCTCAATACTGGAAATTAACTATAAAATTTATTTTGTAAGTTAAGAAAAGTACTGCTTTGTATATTGCTTTATATATTATCTTTTTTCTTCTTTAAAATACAGAATGAAGAGAATGTAGACTTACGGCAGACTTACAGTACTTCACTTTCTACAACCACTGAATGTTTAAACCACAATGACTCTTCTCTTTTCTACGTCCCATGGTCCACTTATGCAGATGATAATAAACAACCTCCAAATTCTCAAATTAATGTAAAGAACAGGTATATGATTTAAGAATTAAATGAACTTTGAAATTTGTTTTGCTTTCTGGCATAAGACTTATGTTGGGATTGTTTCTAACGTGCAGCAATCTTTCTGCACAGAGCATTTTTATTTTTGCCCCTAATTTATAGCATATATTTAACTTTTTAGAATGAATAAAATTTCAAATACTCTCCTGGTACTAACTCTGGATTTATTTATTTTTTTTAAAAGAAGGATGAGGAAAAATTAAACCTGACAATAGAGAAACTAAAAAGTCATGTTATCCAAATCATGTTATGTCATCCTATTCCATTCTGTAAACCTATTTGCTTTTGATTATCTTTTTTTAAAAAACAGAAATACAGTGATAGTAGATGTAAAAATCAGAGCCTTCAAATGTCTCTCGTCTTCTAATAGCAAGATAATAATTTAAGAATTACAACTGTATATTTCACCATATCGCCTTATGTTGTACTGTATTCTACTCTGGCTGATCATTTTATTCATCTAAATGATAAAGTCTGATAAGTCAATTGAAGAGAGAAAGAATCTCTTGCATTTTCTATCTTTACAAAAGAAGTTGTGTGAATATTTAGGGAATGCTGGCAACAACATTTTAAAAGAATGATTTTGAGGGGTCTGAGTTTTATAAAATTATATAAAATTTTATAATTGTAAAATCATCTGAGCCTGAATTTTGGAATTTTCCTTGGGAAAATTCTGGCATTATTAACTGTATTTATAAAAAAGGTGTGGTTTTGGCCTTTCCAACCCATAGAATATTAGAGGTTTTTTTTTAATTTAACTCGTGACACTTGTTTTTGCTTTTGAAAATTACATCAGTTTTATATTTTTAATGTGGATGTATTTGCTCTGAATAAGTAATAATTTAAGTACAGCAATAAAAATGGTGATACAGTATTCTGTAATTTCACAAGTTGCACTGCTGAACAGCTGTCATCTTAGCAGAGTACTATAAAATAAATAAATTTCATCAATGTAAAGTTTACATATTATCAGATGACTGCAAGGCTGACAAATTGTTAAATCATTGGAGATTTCCTCCAGCAATAGCAGTTTGGATATATTTGGATTATGGAAGTTCTTAATTGTATGGTATTAAAATGTGAATTGATATAAAATTATGTGTGATTCAGATCATGATTTGGTTGGGAAATACATTTTTATCAGCTGTTATCTGGTAGGAAGCTAGCAGAGTTTCCTACCAGACAGAGAAATATAGAGAAAAATTAGTTATGCTATGTAAGAAGGAACTTGGTGAAATAGGTTGTAGTTCTGAATTCATTATATCATAAGTACAGACTATACAATTAAAAAGATCAAAGATAATAGAATTTGGATGATAAGCAACAATTCACTATACTTTATTTGTCCTCAGGATTCAAACAGAAAGAAATGACTATGGCAGTGAAACAGATCTATATGGACTTGTGTCTAACATCTTGGAAGAACAAGATAAATCACAGCCCTATTTTACTGAAGGGTTAGTACTGTATTTAGAATAGAACAACATTTTCTCATGCTCGCAGCAGCATTCATCATATATAGCCTAATAGTAGGCTATATATTACTTTTAACCTAATAGTAACAAGTTGCAATTTCTATCCCTATTTAGCATACGTATTCTAAAATTCAGGGGACACGGTGGCTCAGGGGCTAGGACGTTGAGCTTGTTGATGGAAAGGTTGGCAGCTCGGTGGTTCGAATCCCTACTGCTGCCGTGTAATGGGGTGAGCTCCCGTTACTTGTCCCAGCTTCTGCCAACCTAGCAGTTTCGAAAGCCTGTAAAAATGCAAGTAGAAAAAATAGGGACCACCTTTGGTGGGAAGGTAACAGCATTCCGTGCGCCTTTGGCATTGAGTCATGCCGGCCACATGACCACGGAGATGTCTTCAGACAGCGCTGGCTCTTCAGCTTTGAAATGGAGATGAGCACCGCCCCCTAGAGTCGGCAACGACTAGCACCTATGTGCGAGGGGAAACCTTTACCTTTTTATTCTAAAATTAAAATTTCTAAGTTTTTTTTCAGCTATTTCAGCTGTTTAATAAGGTTGGAAACCAGGGGTCTCCAGCCTTGGCAACTTTCAGATTTATGGACTTTGCTGGCTGAGCTTTGCTGGCTGAGGAATTCTGGGAGTTGAAGTCCACAAGTCTGAAAGTTGCCAAGGTTGGAGACCCCTGTCTTAAACAGTATATTGGTTCTATTTCAAAATACTATCTTCTTGAATTGATTCAATAAATAAGATATATGCCAGTTACTTGCAACCTCTTCATATTATCAGCATACTACCTTTTAAATATTTATTTTTACTTTAATATATATGTTGTTCTAAAACTATAATTGTAATAGCTTTTAATAGCTCTCTGAGTACATTAATTATAGGATACATCAAAACTAAAAGCATAAAGTATAAAACCTAGTAAGGAATTGCCAAAACTATTTATGTTTCATTCTTCTAGAGCATGTGCCTCCAATTTAAAATCTGTATGGCCTGTGAGCACTACTCGATTTACAGATCATCCTGATTTGTTGTCTGAAACAAAAAGAGCAATAGATGGAGTCATTCCTCAACAGGCTTTTTATGGCGGAGAATCTTTACCAGTTTCTGAAAAACAGTATCTGCACAGTGGTAATGTAACTTTGCAGCAGAAGGTGGATGACCTTTACCATGAGCTTACTAATATAGATCTTGATGAGCAATGGCTGTTTCCTTCCAGGAATGATAATCTCAGCTGTTACAATGTTCAGTCCAATGAGACTGCAAAGGCACCACAATTTCAAGACTATTCATATGCGAAAACATGTTTTACCCCACAAACCAATCTTTTAGAAGCAATAAAAGAATCAGGAGCAGATACCTACACTTACGGAAGAGAAAAAACAGGTCCTAAGGGACATGAGTCACAACATCAAAAGAAAGCTGAAATGTTTCTTTCACAATTTAATAGATATGGTGAAAGTGCTGATTATTATAGATACCTGGATTATTCTCATCTTAATAAAGTAAAGCAAAATAAAAACATAAATTATGGTGTTCAAGAGAGTAAAAAATTACCAAGTGGAACACCTGAGTTACCAATGTTAGATACAGATAATTATAGTAAAATTTTTCAAAACAAACAAGTTGTCCCAAAGAAAATGGAAGATGTATCTTCAGAAGAGCAGAATTTTACATATCAAAAGACTACAGGACTCATGTCAGAAAAACAGTTTGTGAATGAAAATTCATTTACCCCTGATTTTGGTTTAAAGTCAGATTTTACCCTGAAGTCTCATATAGCTGTTCCAGGAAGTGGTGATTTTGCAAATGTTACAGAAAATTCAGATTATTTCAAATCACTGAATATTTTAGCAACAAACCCAGTAACTACTTCACCAAACACAAATCTGAGGCCAACATGGATAAATATACAAGCTAAAAACAGTTCCTCTGTCCCTATTCGGAATCAAAGCACCTTGATAAAATTGAGTAATTTATCTACAGGTTCAAAAGGATCCAATCATTCTTATGATTTTTCTCAGCTATCATCAGCCAATGTAACTTTAAATAATAATTTGTTGCTTCAGAAATATCGCCAAGAAGCACCTACAGTATTTTCCAGTTTTGATTTCAAAGATGGTGGTGCTGCAGACAGAGTTTCTTCTTCCAGTCATACAGAAGGATTAAGTAAAGTAGAAGAAAGCCTTTTTGAGTCCATTATTGACAAAAAAATTAAGCCACCAAATGGTTTTTGTGATAACTATTCACAGCAATATGGGATCATTGAAAATGTGAACAAGCACAATTTTCAAGTTAAACCACAGATTGCATATTATGAAGTTGAGGAAGGCCAAAAACATTTAGATGGATTGTCTCAAAATTCTTACCAAGATATATTGGAGTCTCAAGGCCATTTAAATAGTCATAGACAAGGAAGTGGAGATAGTAATATTGTCAGTAACCGTGTAAATCGCAACCAGGTTTCTTGTTTCTCAAATAATTTTATGATGGGTGATTTGAGACATAGCCCAAATGCCCAACAACTAAATTCAAATAGATTTCCTTTGAAATCCAACCATGCTTTTGGACCGTCAGTTATTCCTTTGATGGATTCCTATGATTTGTTTTCCTATGAGGATTTAAGCCATTTGTACCCATATTTTAATGATATGATGTATGGAGACAGTTCTTTCACCGGCTTCATGCCAACATTTGGATTTCAAAGACCAGTGAAAACTCGAAGTGGATCAGCGAGTGAGCTTCATATTAGATTGGAAGAATGTTATGAACAGTGGAGAGCTCTAGAAAAAGAAAGGAAAAAGGTAAGAAACTTATGCAGAGTAGAATAGTTATTACAAATAATATATGTCTTATTTTTAAATTTCTTCTTAAATTACTTCTAATAGAAGTTCAAATATCCACATTCTACTATACTAAATAAAACAGAAACTAAGGTATAAAACAATGAAAAATTAATTATTAATAGGTACAGTAATAGAAAACAAGGAACAGCAGTCATAAATAAGTTTTCTAGTATTAGTTCAAATGAATTCAGTGGGCTTATTTTTGGGTAGTCAAATCCAAGACCTCCCAACAGTGGTACTCCAAAATTTACCATATTTTTTGGCGTATAAGACGCACCGGAGTATAAGACACACCTTAGTTTTTGAGGAGGAAAATAAGAATAAAGTTGATTGGCAGGTAGATTGGCCTCCCGGAATACCCCCAATCAGCTGTTCCCAGAGGTGAATTTTAGCAACATTCCTTGGTTGTGAGCTCTGTGCCTTTCTTTTTTTTTTTTGCTTTTTTTTTTCTGCCTCTGAAACACTGTTTCAGAAAAAACTTTTTTCTGCCTCTGAAAGCCTCCAAAACAGAGCTTCAGAAAAAAAGTCTCTGAAGCTCTGTTTGGGGGCTTCTTTTCTGAAGCTTTGTTTCTGATGCTTTTTTCAGTCTCTGAAACCTCCGTTTGAGAAGCTGGGTTACATTTGGATTATAAGACCCATCCAGATTTTCACCCTCTTTTTTGGGGGGAAAATGTGCGTCTTATACTCTGAAAAATACGGTACCTCTTTTCCTTGTGAAATGAAAGTAGCTTCTTATTTTTGTATGAAAGAATAAAGTATTACTCTTGAGAACACAAGTACTTCCTTCATCAAAAATTGAATACAGGTAGTTCTTGACTTACGATCTTAATTGAGCCCAAAATTTCTGTTGTTAAATGAGACATTTGTTAAGTGAATTTTGCCCTATTTTAAAACTTTCTTGCCACACTTATTAAATGAATCACTGCAGTTGTTAAGTTAGTAATACAATAGTTAAGTGAATCTGGCTTCTCCATTGACCTTGCTTGTCAGAAGGTTTCAAAAGGTGATCACATGACCGTGGGACACTACAATTGTCATAACAGTGAGTCAGTTGCCAAGCATCTGAATTTTAATCATATCACCATGGGAGTGCTACAATGGTCATAAGTGTCAAAAACTGTTATAAGTCACTTTTTTCAGTGCCATTGTAACTATGAATGGTCACTAAATGAACTGTTGTAAGTTGAGGAATACTTGTAGTCAGGCCATCACAAAAGGAATCCCATAGAGAGAAACAAAAATTCAATATAGATAGTTCTCGACTTATGACAATTGAGCCTAAAATTTCTGTTGCTAAGTGAATCAGTTGTTAAATGAAATTTGCCCCATTTTATGACTTTTCTTGCTACAGTTGTTAAATGAATCACTGCAGTTATTAAGTTAATTAGATTGTTAAGTGAATCTGGCTTCCCCATTGATTTTGCTTGTTAGAAAGTTGCAAAAGATGATCACATGGCCTTGGGATACTGTAACTGTCATAAATACATGCAAGTTGCCAAGCATCCAAATCATGGGATCATGGGGCTGCTACAATGGTTATAAGTGTGAAAAATGGTCTTAAGCAGATGTGAAATGCTCCCAGTTCAGACTGGCTCACCCGATTTGGTAGTGATGGCGGCTAGTGGTTCGGAGAACCAGTAGCAAAAATCTCTAACCCCGCCCCCTGCCTCTGCTGAACCGCACCATCATCAGAGGTTTTTGGGGTTTTTTTTACTTCTAAAAGCAGTTTTTCTTCAGCTGGAAACATGCCTTTAAAAGTAAAAAAATGCTTATTTCTGTTGCAGTTTATGTCATCACAGATGCTCACATTGGCCTTGGTACCTGATACCAGGATACATCTTTATGTTACGTTATGTGGACTCCAATCCTCCTCTTTCAAGAAACTGAATAATTTGCCAGTTGAATTTTAAGATACTCAATATTTTCAAAGCCTCTGATCTTTGTTATCCCCCAAAGAGAGGAGTCCATTCTGGATGTAAAATACACGAATGAGTTTACTATTGCAGCTTCAGATCATAAACCCTCCAATCAAATAAGGATTTCAGCTAGGGACTTCATATCTTTCTTTGATCTCTCAGAGATTTAAGATACTTTTCCATAGTAATGGCACAAACATTTCTCTGATTTTCTTATCAAAATAATCATTTAGAGTTCTAAACCTTATTTTTTTATTTGCCCTGGACCCAAAGGTGTTTTCTGTATTTTATTTATGTACCTGTTTAAACAATTTGTATAGCTGTCCATCTCAAACAATGGGTATCATACAAAGTTTTTAAAAAATCACAAAAGTGCAAACTCCTAATGTCCCAATTAAACAATAATTGCCCCCAACAATCTGGGTTATCATTTTACTGACCTCAGAAGGATGAAAGGCTGAGTCAACCTATGTGATTATATAATTGCAAGTTACATAATTTTGTACTTTGGTTTCTTCCATGCCAGAAAGAAACTTTACACCAGTGCCCAATATTTTGTTATCTTCGATATCAAAATTTCCATGTTTTCTAGTATTGACTATTCTAGTGACTGGTTGGAATCCAGCATCTATGCTTGGAGCTGGTATCACTATTTGCAGTGTAGTGTAGAAAATATTTCTTATCATAACTAGTTTTAATGTGACATTACTTATTCTGCTTTTCAGACTGAATCTGCCCTTGCCAAGAATTACCCTGGGAAGAAGGTATCTAGTACTAATAACACTCCTATACCAAGACTGACATCAAATCCATCCAGAGTTGACCGTTTAATTGTGGATCAGTTACGAGAGCAAGCCAGAGTGAGTTATTTAAATTTCAAATGTTTATTTTTATTATTTTATTAGCTTTGTTACTTTTCACAAATGGGCACAACTTTCTGCCAAACAGAAAGATTGACCATTACATGCAATGAAATGTCATTCCTAATAGACATGGCTGCACAAAATAATTTTATAGAATTTTATAGAAGTCATTTGATGTTCAACACAGTTTGTTCCATCTTCAGTCCTGTCAGTTTAAGAAAGGAGGACTGGATGCAGTTTCTATCAATTTTCCTTGCTACAAGTTGGCATTCCTGCTCCCTCTTACTGGTTTTTCTCCTGCTTGTGCTCTTGGGTTAATGATGAAAATAGAAGCAAGCATGTGTTGGGAAGGGAAGCATCACCCTGTAAAAAAGGTGTAATGGCTTCAAAAACTGAGAAAAAGTACCTGCTTGCACATTTTAATTTAAAAAAATATCTTCATATCCTGAATCTGAAGTTTATTAAGATCAGAACAATTCAAGGAAATAAATAAGTGAAACAATTTACATTATATTTCTTATAGTCTAAAATATGACTTGTCTTGGCGGAGGACATAGAATAAAAAAATACTTTTAGAACATTCATGAGAGAATCTAAAAACTTGACAGCCATAAGTAGAAACAATAGTAATAAATACATTAAGCAAAACCCACAGCAATACTATAAAACTAGACAATAGAAAAAGCAAAAAATTGGGCAAAGGCTTCTGAATCAGCTTGATTTTCACTGTTCTATTTTTAAAAATCAAAGAAAGGGTAGCTAACAACTTCGTGGAAGCTATTCCACAATTTCTGTGCTGCCATAGAGAAGTGACACCTTGCTTCAGTCTGTTCCTCCTCCAGCCTTACAGAAGTGAAGAATTTGTATCAATTATTCCTAATAGATTTAACTGGTTGGCCAATACTGGCTGCAATAATGATCCTGCAGGTATAAGTAATTTTTATCATGATTTAATTTATCATGATTTAATTGTACTGGTAAATTGTAGTTGTACCATAAAAAAAGCCCCCTGAAATATTGTTCTATCAATATAATTTTCAAAAACACAAAATGTTTTGAAATTCTTAAATTCAGAATCTTGTGAAATGGCATGGGGTACTTCAGCAAATACAAATAGGACAACTGCTTTGGATCCACAAAAATATAGTTCTTTGAAAGATTTAAAAAGCAATTTCATACTATAGTTTTATAGTGAAGCCTTCAATGTAATTTTTCTTTTCAATACTTTTGAGAAAGGGCTAAATTTCTCTTGACAGAAGTCAATTAGGATGGACTTTTAAACTGCTATCTATTAATATTCATAGGTTGTGACTCTGCTGGGAAAGATGGAACGTCTTCGAAGTTCTCCCCTTCATGCTAATATCTGTACTGCTCTTGATAAGCATTTGGAAGCAATACATGTTGTACAATCTCGCAGAAAGGATGAAATTGTCAATGCTTCACATCGGCAAAGACAAGGAGGCCCCCGGTGTCAAGATGACAGAGGTAATACAGAATAACAGTTGGAAGGGACCTTTAAGGCTTCAACTCCCTGTTCAAACAGGAGGCCCTACACCATTTTGGAGAAGTGGCTGTCCAATCCCTTCTTAAAAACTTCCAGGGATGGAACCCTATAACTTCTGAAGGCAAGCCGTTCCATTGGATAATTGTTCTAACTGTCAGGAAATTTCTCATTATTTTCTGAGTTGAATCTCTTTGACAAGTTTTAGTCTGTTACTTGTTGTCTTGCCCTCAAGTTCTTTGAAGAATAGGATGTCCCCTTCTTTGTGACAGCCCCTCAAATATTGGAAGACTGCTATGATGTCAACCTATCCTTCTGTTCATTAAAATAGACATAATTCCCTCAAGTGTACATGATATGTTTTAGCTTTCAGATCCCTGATCATCTTTGTTGCTCTTCTCTATACCATTTTTATAGCCTCAATATCTTTTTTTGTATCATGGTGACCAAAACTGGCCATAGTATTCCAACTGTGATCTTACTAAGGCAGTATATAGCAGTATTAATACTTCATGTGATCTTGATACTATTCCTATGTTGATTGAGTTTTTTGGCAGCAGTAGCACATTGCTAGCTCATACTTAAATGGTTGTCCACTAGGACTCCTGGATACCTCTCAAAATGACTGTTGTTGAGTCTGGTACCACCTATTCGTACCTGTGTATTTGGTTTTTCTTGCTTAAGTCTAAAACCTTAGTTTTTCATCACCTAATTGAATTTTGCTGGATAGGACCCAGTGTTCAAGATCTTCCTGGATCTTGAGCTTATCTTCTAAGGTGTTGTCTGCAAATTTTATGAGTTCTATTCCCTCATCTAAATTATCTATGAAGATATTGAAGAGTACTAGGCCTAGGAACAGAATCTTGGGGTACCACTGCATATTTCCCTCTATGTAGATCTAGTTCCATTAAGTGCTACATGTTGAATAGAGTTTGTCAGCCAGTTACATATCCATCTGGTAGTGATGCTGTCCATCCCACATTTTTCTATCTTACCAAAATGTAGGTTGTGATCTACTTTGGCAAATACGTTACTGAAGTCCAAGTGTGCTTTGTCCACAGCATTTCACTGGTCCACTAATTTAGTTACTTTGTCTAAGAATGCAATAAAATTTGGACATGATTTGTTTTTGACAAAGCCATATGGCTACTAGTAATAGTTTTGCTAGCTTCTAGGTATTCACAGATCTCTTGTTTGATGATCTTTTCCAGGATCTTCCCAGTTACTGATGTCAGGCTCATAGGCCTGTAATTTCCTGAATTTGTTTTTTCTCTCCTTTTCTAGAGATGGGAACCATATCAGTTCTTTTCCAGTCCTCTGATAGTTTGCTGGTGCTCCAGGCGTTTTAAAAGATAAGGTTCAGTGGTTTTATGATTATGTCTGCCAGCAACTTCAGAATTCTGGGATGTAATCCATCTGGTCCTGGTGATTTAATCTCATCTATGGTGGGCAAGAGTTGTCTTACCATTTTCTTGTCTATTTTGAGTTACATTCCTAGTCTGTATCTGTAGAGAGATTTTCAGTCATCCAGTTTCAGAGCTGAAGAAGCTTCTTGGATGAGAAACTAAACGTCTTCAAAGAAAAACAAAGAAGTCCAGTTGCCTTTTGAAAAAGCAACTTTGGTCTGTCTTTTATGGTTCTGCTTTTGATAGAATAGACTATTTTTTCTTTTGTGTGCAGACATATGGAAAGAATGAATTAAGCAGTTCCATTTTCTCTCTGCTGTGATCATATTCTCCTTATCCCACTGGGGAACTGATCTTTTCTTTGACTTTTTTCTTGCTTTTTGCATGTTGAAAGAATTTTTTATTTTATTTTTGACATTTGTTGCGAGTTTTAGCTCATTCTGAGCCTTAGCTTTTCTGACTTTACCTTTGCAGGTTCAAGCTATATCCTGGTATTCTGTTTTAGTTATGGGTCCCTCTTTCAATTTTTTTAAACAGGTGAAACTCAAAAAATTAGAATATCGTGCAAAAGTTTATTTCAGTAATGCAGCTTAAAAGGTGAAACTAATATATGAGATAGACTCATTACATGCAAAGTGAGATAGTTCACACCTTGATTTGTCATAATTTTGATGATTATGGCTGACAGCTCATGAAAACCCCAAATTCACAATCTCAGAAAATTAGAATATTATATGAAATCAATAAAACAAGGATTGTACATAGAACAATATCGGACTTCTGAAAAGTATAAGCATGCATATGTACTCAGTACTTGGTTTGGGCCCCTTTTGCATCAATTACTGTCTCAATGCGGCGTGGCATGGATGCTATCAGCCTGTGACACTGCTGAGGTGTTATGGAAGACCAGGATGCTTCAATAGCGGCCTTCAGCTCTTCTGCATTGTTCGGTCTCATGTCTCTCATCTTTCTCTTGGCAATGCCCCATAAATTCTCCATAGGGTTCAGGTCAGGCGAGTTTACTGGCCAATCAAGCACAGTAATCCCATGGGCACTGAACCAGGTTTTGGTACTTTTGGCAGTGTGGGCAGATGCCAAGTCCTGCTGGAAAATGAAGTCAGCATCCCCATAAAGCTCGTCTGCGGAAGAAAGCATGAAGTGCTCCAAAATTTCCTGGTAGACAGCTGCGTTGATCCTGGACTTAATGAAGCACAGTGGACCAACACCAGCCGATGACATGGCTCCCCAAATCAACCAGACTGTGGAAACTTCACACTGGACTTCAAGCATCTTGCAGTGTGTGCCTTTTCATTCTTCCTCTAGACTCTGAGTCCTTGGTTTCTGAAAATTTGCTCTCATCAGAAAAGAGGACTTTGGACCACTGAGCAACAGACCAGTTCTTTTTTTTCTTTAGCCCAGGTAACACGCTTCTGACGTTGCTTGTTGTTCAGAAGCGGCTTGACAAGAGGAATACAACATTTGAAGCCCATGTCCAGGATCCGTCTGTGTGTAGTAGCTCTTGATGCATGGACTCCAGCCTCAGTCTACTCCTTGTGAAAGTCCCCAACACTTTTGAATGGCCTTTTCCTGACAATCCTCTCCATGCTGCGGTCATCCATGCTGCTTGTGCACCTTTTTCTTCCACACTTTTCCCTTCCACATGACTTTCTATTAACGTGCTTTGATATAGCACTTTGGGAACATCTAACTTATTTTGCAATTACCTTTTGAGGCTTTCCCTCCTTATGGAGGGTGTCAGTGATGGTTTTCTCCACAACTGTCATGTCAGCAGTCTTTCCCATGATTGTGATTCCTACTGAACCAGACTGGAAGACCATTTAAAGGCTCAGGAACCCTTTATAGGTGTTATGGCTTAATTAGCTCATTAGAGTGGGACACTTTGAGCCTAGAATATTGAACCCGAGATTGTAAATTTGGGGTTTTCATGAGCTGTAAGCCATAATCATCAAAATTATGACAAATCAAGGCGTGAACGATCTCACTTTGCATGTAGTGAGTCCATCTCATATATTACCATATTTTTTGGCATATAAGACGCACTTTTTTACCCCCAAAAAGAAGGTAAAACTCTGGGTCTTATATGCTGAATGTAGCCCCGCCCATCCGCAAGCCCCCACCCTTTGAACATTTTCCAGCAGTTCCAGGCAGCGGGGATCTGGACTGGGGCACAGCCTTTACTGAAGATGAACAAACCTCTTCGGGACACTTTTTGGGGTGAGATCTGCCCAGTGGCTTTGGTGAAAAAGGCGGGCCCCATGGTTCGCAGCCGGTCACCCCTCTGGCCCTCCAGCAGGCAATTCAGGCCAGGCAATGGTTGTGATGACTTTGCTCCCCACCAACGTGAGGAGCCACTGCTACAGCCACCGCCTAAACCCTCTCTATGCCCAGGAGCCGAGCTGAGCCAGAGCCATGAAACGTCCCTCCCATCACTGTGCATTGGCCTGATTCCCCAAGGCAAATTTCAGAGCTGCATTTCAGGCGGCGGCCAGTTCCCCTGCAATGGGCAGCGGGGAACTGGGAACCCTTTTGAATTCGAGGAGGGGATCGCAGTGCTGCCACCTGAAAGTGCTCCTTGGGAAAGAGGTGAGTCTGCTGAGAAGGAGGACAAGGGTGCGCGGGAAGGAGCGCTGCTGCCTGAAAGTGCTCCTTTCCGTTGCACATTGCAGAGGCGTGCACCCTCATCATCCTTCTCAGCAGACTCACCTCTTTCCTAAGGAGCAGTTTCAGGCGGCAGTGCTGCGATCCCCTCCTCGAATCCAAAAGGGTTCCCGGTTCCCCACTGCCCATTGCAGGAGAACTGGCTGCTGCCTGAAACACGGCTCTGAAATTTGCCTTGGGGAATCGGGCCAATGGGCAGCGGTGGCTGGAAAGGAGGGACGTTCCATGGCTTCAGCTCGGCTCGGCTCGGCTCCTGGCCATAGAAAGGGCTTAGACGGTGGCAGCAAAGCGTTTATCAAACCAGCTTTATCCCTAGCCACAACGTGACTTCGAGGCTACCGCCCAAGCAGAAGCAGCTGAGCTGGAAGCAAAACAAGTTCAGTGGCATCTCTAATCCCTACTGAGGGGTGCTCATGGCCCCCTCTGCAACTCCTCCGGTGTCTTCGCTGGATTATTTGGACATTTACAAGTGAACGCAGCTAAAGTTGCTGTTGTCTCACATCACCTGTCCCCAGAAAAAAAGGCACATTGACCTCAAGAGACCCATCAGCAAGAGCTATGTGGCTGCTATAAAGGCAAAAGATTATCTTGCGACAACACCTATAGCTTCAAATACATTGTTTGATCAGTGCAGTTTGTATGCTGAGTTTGCATTTAGCTATGCACTTTGTTTCATAATATGGATTTGACTTTAGGATTCTGACTTGACAATGGATAATGGACTAAAGATGTTTGCAATGCTAAGATATATTTGTAATTTATCACTGTACTGCCTAATTAATAAACTTAAATTCAAAAAAAAAAAAAAAAAGAAAATCATCCCCCGCCCCACTCATTCCAGTTAAACGCATGTGTAGCTTTATAGGGTTTGTTTTAAACAGATAACTGTGCTGCTCGTTACCAAAATCAAGTGGAAGTCTAGACATGGCTGATCCTGATGGTGATAGGCAGAGGCAAAATTCTTTTTTTCTTGTTCCCCCCCCCCCAAAAATAAGGTGCATTTTATATGCCAAAAAATACGGAAGTTTCACTTTTTAAGTTGCATTACTGAAATAAATGAACTTTTGCACGATATTCTAATTTTTTGAGTTTCACCTGTACTTGTCCTTTTTATCTTTCAGTTTAACAGAGAGTTCTTTATGCAACTAAGCTGGTTTTTTCTTGAATCTCTTATTTTTCTTTTTCAGTGGTCTTATGCTAGACTGGATTTTTATAATCTCATTTTTCTGAGATTGTTTTCTGCTTTAAGATTTTTATCCATGGAATCCTTCCCAAATTCGAAGTTTGTTGAAATAAGCTCTGTTAAAGTCTAAGGCATTGCTTTGATTTGTTCTATTTCTTTTGTCTGTATTATATTGAATTTTAAAATGATAGAGTCACTCTCCTCCAAAGTTCCCGCAGCCTGAACCTCTTCTATCATTTCAGTTCTTTTAATAAGAAGTCCAGTATAGCTGACGTCTTGTTCCTTTCTCTAGATTTTGGGAGACAATTGCCTACTAGGTTTGTCTGGAATCTATTTGATCTCTCAGTAGAGACAGTGTTTGCCTTCCAATTGATATTAGGATATCAGTGCAGACTTCTGTGGGAGCCCCTCTTCTGGGAACTTCTCTATAGCCTGCATAATTATTAAACTCAGAAATGAGTGTGTGCAGTACTGGATTGAAAGCAGGCAAGAGTACTTCATGTCTGGCATGGGCATGCTCTCTGTACCTTTTGATGCCAACTGATATAAAGAGACTGTATCAGATTCAAAGCACTCTTGCCCACTTCAGTTTAGTTACTGCACATTTTTGTTAGAAATATTCTCCATTAAAAGATTGGAAAACTATATAAATAATTTTTTCTATTGTTTATTACAATAATTTAAGCCCTAGCAATATCACCGTTTCTTAAATGGGAATTTCTTTTATGTTCCTTTTAGATAGGAATAGGTAATATTTACCAGATCTGTATGATTCAGATATATTTTTCTCCCACAATAGAATAAAAATAATGCAATATTGCTGAAATCAGTAGCAGATACTGTGTGTGTTTGTGTCTTAGTAACAATTTTGAGCAGTTGATAAGAATTTATGTTCTGTATTTTCTTATTTTGTAGATGTTTTTGCTCTTGCATTGGCTATTAAAGAGATGTGCATAGCAACACGTAAAGCTCGTACTACACTGTGGTGTGCTCTTCAGATGACATTGCCTAAAACAACCTATACATCTGTACCAGCTGAAATGGAAAAGGTTTTACAAGAGCTAGTAGCATCTCAAGATAAATTATATGATCAGATGAATAGTGGCAATCCTATGATTCAAAGGGGAGATACAAAAAAGCACTGAAGAGCAAAGGCAAAACACAAATATATATATATATTATATATATATATATATAAATAAAATCAGTACACTAAAAATGGTAAATATATGTTGTTTAAACATTCTGTCCAAATTCAAAGTAAATACAAGAAAGTAAAGTTGGCTTATGTGAATCCAGCAGCTAGGTGATAAGTATTAGTTAACATAAGCCATGATGTCTATGTTAACTGCTGTTGGAATCAGTATATTAATGAGGCTGAACTACTGTATTAGGTTCAATAAATCAGTACATTTTAAACTTCTAAATCCATTCTACAGTGTAAGTATACACAATGAGAGTTTGGTTGTATAATAAAAATTCTTTTAGATTACATTATTACTTTCAAATAATGAACTGAATTGCTGTCACATATTATCGTGTGCACAGTCTAGTAAGACAAGCTTTGATTGTGAAAAGAAAAAAGATTTCATTTAGACAATGAGTACCTGGAAACTGAAAGAAAGCAAAGCTAAACACACCCAGTATGAAAATTTTAAAAATGAAAATATTTAAAGGAAGACATATTTATAAATTTGAAATGTTATTCTACGCGTAAGTACAAAATTAACCTTATTTTTTTCAAATTAGTGATGCTATCATAAAGTTATTATTCAACCATGCATGTTAGGGAACATAAAAAGAAACTCTCAAATCATTTGTACTATTATTTTAAATAATATCAATAAAACAGTGCCTGTTTCAAAGTATTTAAATGTAAAAAAAAATTACATTTATGTAATCTGTGTCCTTACAGTTATGCTGCAACTAAAATAATGAGTATTTTTAATACCCTTGGTTTACTTTAAGAAGGGTATCAAGAAGTTCTAAAATGCACTTTCTTTACGGTTACACTTTAGCCAGTTTGGTTTGAAATTGTTTAATGTATATTTTGTTTCCTTGGTTTGCTTCTGCGTACTTTAGCACTGTTGAACGATTGCTTTTGTCTTAATATCTTTTTATTGAATGTGAGTAACTTATTAAATTAGCATGTTATTATGTGGCTCAGGAGATCTTGGGTTTTAACAATATAGCATGAACATAAACTGTATAATGTCTGGATAAAATTTATTAATCTGCCCTTTGCTAGGTACACAGATATTTTAAATATTTGTGTTCTTCCAGCATTTAGAAATCCTGGTGTGCTAAAAAGTATAATCAAACCACATAAATTGCCTTTAGATGATGAGAGGAATTGATTGAGATTGCAAGGGAAAATGTAGGGAACAATTTTGATCATTGATATGACATTCCATGCTGCCAAAATAAACTGCAGATGGCAGCAGATTCATACCACTATGCTATAGTAGCCACTCAAAAGATGGGTTGAGTTTTGACATTGAAATGTTTCATGTTATGAAAACAAATATTGTACTGACTTCAGTCTCTCAATTAATAAACCGTATTTTGTTGCAGTAAATTGTGTTTTTCCTACGTCTATGCCTTAACTTTCAGAGACAAGATATTGCCAAATAGGGCTATATAAATTAAAAACTTCAGGCTCCCTCGCTTCACTTTTCCAGCATTTTTACAAGCTTTTAGCTTGTAAAAGCTAAAGCTATTATAGGATAGGCTCAGTGGTGGGTTTTAATTTTTTTTACTACTGGTTCTGTGGGTGTGGCTTGGTGGGCGTGGCATGGCTTGGTGGGTATGGCTGGGGAAGGATACTGTAAAATCTCCATTCCCTCCCCACTCCAGGAGAAGGTTACTGAAAAATCCCCATTTCCTCCCGATCAGCTGGGACTTGGGAGGTGAGAATAGATCATGCCAGTCAGAGGTGATATTTACCGGTTCTCCGAACTATTCAAAATTTCCACTACTGGTTCTCCAGAACTGGTCAGAACCTGCTGAAACCTACCTCTAGATAGGCTTCTGTGAGGCAAGCCTGAGGGAGAGAAGGGGATAGGATATGGGAGGCTTCTGTGTGGCAAGCCTGAGGGAGATTAGGTATTTTCTAATAGGATCTGAGAACTAGAGAGGCACACCTATTCAAGTTTAGGTGGGAGAAGTGTTTTGGACCCAGCATAGTGTGCTCGTTGTATCTATCATTGGCTTCTTTGCCAAACTATGAATGTCCTGGAACTGCAAGCTCAGGAACCTTGAGCACATAAATACCAGATCCAATGCACTTTTCCCGATTGCACATTTGTATGGAGAACTATAGAACTACTTGTTCAATTGACATGACAAAAATTGATCTGGCCAATATTTGGAAATATACAAAATGTAAATTTCCAGTTCTTATTGGATAGGTCAATACAGCATTTAAAGGGGATTATTTCCTATTTAATGAATTGAGTAATCTACTTTTCCTTGAAAATAGGTGTTTTGTTTATTTATATTCCACCTTTACTTTTTAAACAATTCAAGGTGGTGAACATACCCGATACTCAATTCCTCCTCCTATTTTTCCCATAGCAAAAACTGTTGATGTAAATTGGGCTGAGAAAGAATGAGTGGCTAACATTAACAGTATTTTTAGATGCTATGATCACTTCAAAGTCACCTCTATAATGGCACTGCTACTATTCTTGTTTGATGTTACTTGGAAATAAACAAATGGTTGAATCTTTCCAATATCATATATATAGAACTAATCCTCGCTACACACACTTCAGCACAGTTCCCATCTTTATCCGCAGTCTCTTGACCACTGCAGACAGAGTAACTCTTTCTTACTTGAAAGTCTGTGCGGATCAACTGGCCCCCATCTTCACCTGCATCTTTAATCATTAGAGATGTATTATATTCCTTCTTGCTTCAAAAGTCTACTATCTGGGGCCCAAAAAACATCAGGGAGCTGAGTGACTACATACTGGTTTCTCCGACATCTGTATTTAGGAAAACCTTTGAAAGATTAGTGTTGATCCACCTGAAAATCATCACAGACCCGCTGCTGGACTTCCTTGCAGTTTGCCTACCGAGCAAATAAATTAACAGATGATGCTGTTAATATGGCATTGCACTACATCTTACAACATCTTGAATCCCCAAGGATCTATGCAAGGTCCTTTTTGTAGACTTCAGCTCAGCATTCAATATTACCACCCCAGAAATTCACTCTAAACTGACACAGCTAGTTACACCTGTCCACTTATATATGAATTATAAGCTTTCCAACAGATAGAAAGCAGGTGAAGCCAGTAAAATAATATTTAATACCTGTTCAGTAAGCACAGGCGCTCCCCAGGGCTTTGTGCTCTCTCCATATCAATGACTCCTGACCGTTCTCCTAATGGTATCTAACGGCTATATTACTTTTTTGTTTGTATGTACACAGAGCTGTTGCACTGGAGATAAATTCCTTGTGTGTCAATCACACTTGGCCAATAAAGTATCACTACTCTTCCATTTTCATTCCATTCCATTCCCATCAGGTGCTAGAATGTACCTTTTTAATCATGACCCTTTGAATCTAATTGTTGCAAAAACTCTTCCTCTACTGCTTCCTCAGAGCAGTGAAACATTTCATAAAACTCCAAGTTGATATTTGGAAAAGTTATGTGAAAGTTAATATAGCTACATTTAGTACACTAATGGCATAAATAACAAGCTGGATTAGTTATGAGAGAGGTTATGTATAAAGAACAACTAATAATGCCCTATGAGCATTGGTAAATATGGCAAGGACATATAAGTTATTTAGTACAGTAAATGTAGAGAAAAGATAATTTGACAGCAATGCCAACAGTGTATGTCACAATAGCTGTTCCTTAATAAATCTTGAACATAGAACTATTGAAATAACAGTATTAATCAAACGAGATCAAGTAGTCGGATCTTCCAACAAAATTTGGATTTTGTTATTTGTGATCAGGTACTTACTGGAATTATGTCTGCTGCTATTCAGCTAATCTCCCTTATCTAAGAAGAAAATGATAAAAAGTTGCACTTTATACCAAGATCTATTGTAATAAATAAAAAATGGGGGCACATTTAATGTAGCCTTCCTTTACTTGATGTTCTCCTATTCTTGGCCTTCGATTTTCAATAATTCATCAGTGTATCAGCAAGGAAAAGGTGATAATCAGGAAGGTACAGCAATTACTCAAAAACATTTAAGTGAGTGACTGCAACAAACAAGGGTAATATTCATTGTAACAAGTCTGGAATCAAGTAGCCAGAATCCTGGGTACTGAAATGTTGATGCTGTACTAACACTATGAAACAATAATAGGATAAATAATAGGATAAAAGAAGATGCTTTGGGAGCATCTATTAGAATAAAGAGGAAAGCAAAGCCAATAACTTTAGGCCCCATGTAATTAAGGTGACCAAGCTTCTGCATTACAGCAAAACTTAAGCTGGGACCTCGCTGCTATAAATACTATTCTCTATTTCTCTAAAAGGAAAATTTTTCTTGTCCCAAATTACTTTGCCTCTAAAAGGGAAGTTATCTGATATTTGTTAAAAATTATCATTATATCTTATAAACATTAAGGATCAGAGAGTGATAGAAATCATCTTGAATTTAGCAGTTTTTGTGATAAATATGGTAATTATAAAGAATGTATGGAGCAAGAAGTCAAGCATGTAATATTCTAATTAAATTCATAGAGCTTTACCTAAGGTAGCAACAGTACAGCTTTGCTGAAGTCACATATATATTTATTAGGCCAATCCTGAACAAATGAAGTATGTTGTCTCACATTTGATGTCAGATGTTTACAGCATCGCGCAAAATCCAATCTTATACACTCATCATGGCGTGTTATCTCTTCTTGACAAATACATGTAGCAAACTGGCTTTTTCCTCAACAATTCTACCACCTATAAGTAACCTTTGGGTAGACTGAATATTATAGAAGTTCCTTAACTTTTCAGTTTTCAAGAAAATACTAAATAAGAGCAGAAAATGACAAGAAAAAACAAAAAGTCACCAGTTCTTTGGTTATAGATCTTGGCTATGACAATTCAGCCAAATTCTTGGACAGCAAAATTGTATACACAAAATTTTAAATCAAAGTTTTTATCATGAGAGAGAAAACATTCCCCCTTCCTGCAAATCTTGCCAAGTACATGCTTCTGCTTTGGAAAAACAAAGAAAAATGTTCAAAAAGCTTCTGTCTGTTTGATCATTCTGGCTGAACGTGCATGCTGTGCCATCTTTTAGATAATGGAGGGGAAGAAAGTCCAACAGCAGTTCTTAGCTACCGCTTCCTCTCGCCTTTTTGTGTCCTCTTCTTCTCTTTCTCCTTACGTTCTTGCTTAGTCAGCTTGTCTTTCTCCCGCTGGAGTTTGTCCCGCTCTTTCTTTCGCTGGGATTCATCACGTAGATGTTCTCTCTCCAGCTTACGAGCATTCATAACATCTTCCAGGTTTGTATTTTTGAACAAAGCTAAGAAGCACAGAGTTGAGGAGAACAAATCTTTTGAGCACATAAAAGTTCTGACTTTGTCTAAACATACTTGCAACAGAGCCTTAAGCCATAGAAAGAGTATAGAAGAAAAAACCAATTCCACATGGTTCTATGGAAAATGAGATTTAGCATTCAAATCTCAATTACATTTAACAATGTAGAAGATGCAACAGAAATTATCAAGAAAATAGCTGCTGCAGCTGCTGCATGATCTGTACCTAATCAATTAACCCACCAGGAAGACACTGATGAAAGCCTGAATATCTTACCAAAAAATTTCCTATAATAACTGGAAAAAAAAAATTCCATTCTTCTTTACCCAAGATTCTCCTCTAGAGGCTCAATACTCTTTTAAGATTTTATACCATTGAGATAATATGCTTCTCTATTATTATTCCAAGAATGACAAAATTTGCCTTCAGGGCCCATCCTACAAAGGATACATTTGTTAGAAGCAATAGGCATTGCTGCTGCTCCCAAATCTTCATGTACATTTACTTCAGTGTACTGAGTTAAGGATAATAAAATATTGGGAATATGGAAAAATATACTAAATGCCTATGTAAGATGCTTCATGACCATGACAAAATAATTAAGAGACCAGAAATAATCTTCCATTCCCTTAATAAAATAATCAGAAATATTTGCCTGTAGTTTTTCTTTCATCAAGGATGGCAATATAAGTATCATCAACCTCCACTTGTTCTTGATATCTTTTAACCAGAGATTTCTTATGAGTACAGAAAATTGTACCCCAAACTACCATGGCGTGTGTTTAGTCTATGCTAAAGCCATTTAAATTATTTTGAAGTAGCTTCCTACTTATTTCATCCTTACTTCAATAATAAGATGGGTGATGGGCATACAAACCTTATTATTTTTGACATAATCATAAGGAAACATCTGTTAACTAGACGGTAGAATAATGAGACTCTTCTTTTCTGATTAAACCACAGTTAATTATTAGTTATTCCTGTCAATCTTTGCTCTGACCTACATTTAAAGTTCTTACATACATTCTACTCTAAATTTATAACACAGAGCAGGTTATAACAAAAAACTAGCTAACCAAAGAATATAATTCATCCCAGCTCCAAGTCACTGAATCAGCCAGCTAAAAAATAGACACTTTCAGAACTTGAAGTAGAGAAAGGATATTCCTCGTCATCTGTCACTTCAGCATACTGTGCCAGGAGAGCAGCTTTCTGAAGTGTATCTTCCTTCAAGACCTCTTTAGTTTTCACAACAATTTGTGCCTGCTTTTCAATTATGTTTGTGATGGCTTGGATCTCATCTGGGAAGGAAAGCAAGAATAAGTAATTATCAAATCCACCAAGAAATCTTTGTTTTTCTTGCATGTGAACATAATGCTTTCCAGAAGTCAGTATTTTCTCCAATTTGAGTGCAATGTTTAAAATGTCAAAATTACAACAATAACTTTATTTAAAGCCTCAGATGAAATAACTTAAAAATTCCAGCAAAATAAAACTATTCATAAAAATAAAAACAATGTAAAAATAAAATGAAATCGAGTAAATATAAAATAAGAGACTGCATAGTTGAGTACAGAAACCTATGTCATGAAATCAGAACTGGAAAAAACAATACAAATTTTTGCAGTGAAAATCATGCAAAAGTATCCAAATCCATGCAACACCTTGAGTACCACAAAGAGTGCTATTTAATACCTTCTTTCTTCTCACTGAT
Organism: Ahaetulla prasina; assembly: GCF_028640845.1. NCBI lineage: Eukaryota > Metazoa > Chordata > Lepidosauria > Squamata > Colubridae > Ahaetulla > Ahaetulla prasina. Next base: position 49,094,745 of record NC_080542.1, on the reverse strand, counting down.
TTCAACATCTTGGGCCTCTGACCATTTTTTAATTATTTCTTTACAAACTTCTTGTAAAATATCTTCATCCTGATAAAGAACAGAGAAATTATTCAGTTGAATCAAGAAAATCTTATCTAAAACAAAAATATAATTCTATATGTTCTGTAATCTGAAATCCACTAAAGATGCAAAGTTATGTAGTTTTTTTATAATTATGTGTGTAATTATTACATTACTAAGAGTTGAAAGTGTGTCCTAATTGGGAAGCTCTTAATGATAGTTGATGCAACTTTATTACAGAGCCTGATCATTTAGTGAAGGAATCAGTTCATAAAGAATTCTATATTTTAGACTATAGACTGATTTAAATGGTTTCCTAATAAAAGCTGAATCGTTTGAATTATAGCAAGAGAACAATAGAACAAATAAATATATGACTACCAGAACAAGAGAGTACTTAGAATTTTGTGAGTTACAAGAAAGTATTTTTAAACAGTTACATAAAAGCAGATGGTAAGATATGAATGCAAGTCCCACTTACTCAATGGAAATACATTGATACAGGATTGCAGCATTGCCACAACACAAGCTGGAGTGCTACTAGCTTTTTTTTTGGTGGAAAGCAAAAGAAAACATTCTTGAATTGTAGTCCTGAGACATAAGAGACTCAAAAAGTTTGAGGCAACCAAAAAGATTAACAGATTCTTAAAGTGAGATGGTTGGTTTCTAAATTTGATTGATAAATAAGTAACTTTCACCCAGTTCCAATCTCAAAAAATTGAACTATTTTCTTGCAGATATGTTTCCAATTGTCAGGAACCAAGTTGCTATTTTTATTCTCTTATCCCTTAAACATAAAAATAAATGCATAAATTCTTAGCTGTAGTCTTGGTTTTATTTTCTCTACCCTTTTTAAATCTAATACTTTTTGCTACTGTTACAATCTTACTATTTTACTGCTACTGTAGTTTATGGCACATTATAAGATATGACCTGTGGTTGCAACAATAAACTTAGTTACATTAAGACTTTTCAAAACTCTTAATACAATCTTGACGATCTTGAGGCCAACTTTATCACGGAGCATGATCATTTAGTGATCAGAAGAGTAGAACCTCCCCTTTATAATGTACGGAATGAAGATGTTTGATAAGAAACAGAATGTTGCTTAAACCCATTCAGTAAACACCAGGAATAAACAAAATTTGAACCCAGATTTGAAAACATAACTTGAAACTTTAAGTGAATAATGCAAAGATAAAAATTAAAACTATACCCGGTGCAATACACCTAAATACCTAGCTGTTCCTAGAATTCTTCATGCACACTTTGGATATATTTTATACATACGAATATCCCCAAAACCAGGAAAGATACGAAATCCATTTTGATGGTGTCATACGAGGGGAAAGAAAAGAGAGAGGGAGGGAGGGAGGAAGGGGAAAAAAATAGCTACGGAAGCCGGTCAGGACCAATTGGTCATCATTCTCACCGGTTCCCCCGCAGCCAAGGCTCCTGCTAGCCCTTCCAGCCGCTCTGCATCGCACTCCGCTTCCCTCAATACGCCTCGTATATATCCACCGTACACATCTCCATCTAATCCAAGGGCCTCGAGACGACTCTCAAGCCAAGGCTCAAAAGCGCAGGGCGCCGCCATCTTGGGTCATAACCCGTCCGAAATAGCAGTCGCGAATTAATATACATGCGCAGTGCTCCGGCGGCGGAAGTTCGAACAAACTGTACGGATTGGAGATGTACGCTTCGGAAAAAAAATTAGCTTCGTCAGCTGAGATGACTCTCGGCAGAAAATAGTATGAATGCAACCATTTAATTTAGCGGTAATTTGGTCTCAAAAAAATCTTGTCTCCAAAGGAAGTAGCGGCAGTGGTAGGATTAACAGAATAACAGAGTTGGAAGGGACCTTATAGGTCATCTAGTCCAGGGGTCTCTAACTTCGCAACTTTAAGACTTGTGGACTTCAACTCCCAGAGTTCCTCAGGCAGCTTTGCTAGTTGAGGAACTCTGGGAGTTGAAGTCCACAACTCTTAAAGTTACCAAGGTTGGAGACCCCTGATCTAGTCCAACCATCCACCACCACCCAAGCAGGAGACCCTACCTACACCATTTCTGATAGATGGCAGTCCAGTCTCGTCTTGAAAGCTTCCAGTGGTGAAGCTCCCACAATTTCTGAAGGCAAGCTGTTCCATTGGTTGATTGCTCTCACTGTCAGAAAATTTCTCCTTATTTCAGGTTGAATCTCTCCTTGCTCAGTTTCCATCCATTATTCCTTGCCCGGCCTTTGGGTGCCTTGGAAAATAGCTTGACCCTCCTTTCTAGGGCAACCCCTCAAATATTGGAATACTGCTATCATGTCACCCCTAATCCTTCTTTTCACTAGACTAGCCATGCCCAATTCCTGCAACCTTTCATCATATGTTTTAGCCTCCAGTCCCCTAATTATCTTGGTTGCTCTTCTCTGCACTCTTTTTAGAGTCCCAACATCTTTTTTGTAATGTAGTGACCAAAACTGCATGCAGTATTCCAGGTGTAGTCTTACTAAGATTTTATAAAGTGGTATTACTTCACGTGATCTTGACTCTATGCCTCTGTTTATGTAACTAGGAATTACATTAACTTTTTTGGTTGCTGCCACAATTTTCTCAAATTTAAGTGATCGTCCACAAGGACTTCAAGGTCCCACCCTGTTTTTCAGCAAGGGTTCCCCTAATCTGTACTTGTACCTTTGGTTTTTCTTCCCTAAGTGTAAAATCTTGCTTTTCTCCACATTAAATTTCATTTTGTTGGATAGGGCCCATTGTTGAATAAGGCCCATTGTTCGAGTCTGTCAAGCTTTTATATTTTCTAAAGAGTTTAAACCTGGTGCTTCTTATAACTGGTGTATCCTGTACAAGTACACTACTAGCAAGTACTAAACAAATTAGACTGCTTATATTTTTGAGATCATCAAAGGCTGAATAGGAATTGCCATCTAATGGGAATGTAGATATTGGAAAGCACAGTTGAACTACAGGCTCATTCAAGTCAGATAAATATAAAGTATATACTGCTAGTTCATTTCAGAATTTAAACTAGAAAGAGATCTATGATGCGATTATTAAAGGTCTTTCCCCAAATGTGAGTATCATGTGATATCTAGATCTAGTCCATCTAGAAGTGCTTAAGTACTGCACTATCAGATCTGAGCTGCAAAAGTCTGGATCATTAGATAGCAAAACATATTTTATTATATCTTTTTGTTGCCACTTAGTGTTCATCTGGATTTTTGCAATTCAGAATGGCTATATTTTAAGCTCCATGGGAAGCAGAACCACAAAATACCCAACACATTTAGCCTATCATATTATATAAATTTAGTTCATCTTGTTATTTTGTAGTTCAGTGTGTTTTGTGAACTCATTAAACTGGATTCTTTAGTGAAACAATGATTAATCACTTTTCCCAGATGCAGTATGGGTAATTATTTTCATAAATAATGCTATCTTTAGATGTTTAGAATTTGTATAGCATTTCAAATACTGTAGTTTAGGACTTTAATTCCCAGAATTCATCACCAGTCATTTGGTTAAAAATTTTGATTCTTGCAATCCAACAAGTGTTTTGCTTTAAAGAATGCTAGCTTCCAATATAACTTTTTAAGGCAAGGCAAGGACAAAGATGTCTGGGGAAACAATAGGACTTGAATTCTGTGTTATTAACTTCTAATACAGACCAATTAGTTTAATATCACTACCTGGGAAGGTACCAGAAAAAATAACAAAAAAATAGATCTGTGAATATCTAGAAACAAATAAAGTTATAACTAGTAGCTGGTTTTTTGTTTTTTGTTTTTGTTTAAAAACAGATCGTGTGAAACCAATCTTACTTCATTCTTTGACAAAATGACTAAATTAGTAGACCAGCAAAATGCTGTGGACATAGTATGTTTAGACTTCAGCAAGGTGTTTGGCAAAGTAGACCACCACCTACTTCTTGGTAAGCTAGAAAAATATGGGATAGACAGCATCATCACTAGATGGATTTGTAACTGGTGACAAACTTTACTCAAAGAATAGTCCTTAATAGTGCTACACTTACATGGAAAGAAGTAAGCAGTGGGGTACCACAAGGTTCCATCTTAGGCCCAGTACTCTTCAGTATTTTAGATGAGGGAATAGAAGGGAAACTCATCTCATCTGCAGATGACACTAAACTGGCCGGAATAGCCAATACCCCAGAAGACAAGCTCAGGATCCAACAAGAACTTTACCAATTTCAACAATGGACCCTGTCCAACAAAATGAAATTCAATGTGGAGAAAAGCAAGGTTTTACATCTGGGCAGGAAAAACCAAAAGTATAAGTACAATTAGGTGAAACTGGCTCAAAAACAGTAACTGTGAGAGGGACCTTGGAGTCCTAGTAGATGATTACTTAAACATGAGTCAGCAGTGTGTCGTAGCATTCAGAAAAACTAATAGAGACCTTGGTTGTATAAACAGAGGCATAGAATCAAAATCACGTGAAGTATTAGTCCCCTTTATAAAGCCTTAGTAAGACCATACCTGGAATGCTGCATCCAGTTTTGGTCACATTATAAAATAAATGTTGAGACTTTGGAAAAAGTGCAAAGAATAGCAACTAAGATGATTAAAGGCCTGCAGACTAAAACATATGAAGAATGGTTGTAGGATTTGGGTTTGGCTAGTCTAGAGAAAAGAAGGGCTGTGGGAGTGGGAGTGTATGATAGCAGTAGTACAATATTTGAGAGGCTGCCACAAAAAGGGCAGAGGTCAATTTATTTTCCAAACCAGAGGACAGGACAAGAAACAATGGATGGAAAATAATCAAGGAGAGAAGCAACCTGGAATTAAAGAGAAACTTCCTAACAGTGAGGGCAATTAACCAGTGGAACAACTTGCTTTCAATTGTTGTAGGTACTTCATCGCTGGAGGTTTTTAAGAAGAGACAAGACAGTCACTTGTTTGAAATGGTATAGGATCTCCTGCTTGATTAGGGGGCTAGAGTAGAAGACTTCCAAGCTCCCTTCCAGCTGCAGTTTGATTTGAGTGTTGGGTGTTGGTTTATACCAGTGGTATTCAAACAGTACCCCAGGATTTAATGGTAATCATCCAGGAGTTCCACATGTCAGTTTCTCTTTATATTGTAGGAAATGTATTAAATGTACCCTCCTCTTTGGTGGAGGGTGTCTTCCCGGCCGCCTTGAAAGAGGCGGTGGTGAGGCCCCTCCTTAAGAAGCCGTCCCTGGACCTGGCTGTTTTAGGTAATTATCGTCCGGTCTCCAACCTTCGCTTCGCGGCGAAGGTTGTAGAGAGTATGGTGGCGTATCAATTTCCCTTGCACCTGGATGAAACTGTCTATCTAGACCCGTTCCAGTCCGGTTTTCGGCCCGGTTACAGCACGGAGACGGCTTTGGTCGCGTTGGTGGATGATCTCTGGAGGGCCAGGGATAGGGGTTGCTCCTCTGCCCTGGTCCTATTAGACCTCTCAGCGGCCTTCGATACCATCGACCATGGTATCCTGCTGCGCCGGTTGGAGGGATTGGGAGTGGGAGGCACCGTTTATCGGTGGTTCTCCTCCTATCTCTCCGACCGTCGCAGTCGGTGTTGACGGGGGCAGAGGTCGCCCCGAGGCGCCTCACTTGTGGGTGCCGCAGGGGTCGATCCTCTCGCCCCTTCTGTTTAACATCTACATGAAGCCGCTGGGTGAGATCATCAGTGGTTTCGGTGTGAAGTACCAGCTGTATGCGGATGACACCCAGCTGTACTTTTCTACACCGGAACACCCCAACGAAGCTCTCGAAGTGCTGTCCCGGTGCCTGGAGGCCGTACGGGTCTGGATGGGGAGAAATAGGCTCAAGCTCAATCCCTCCAAGACAGAGTGGCTGTGGATGCCGGCATCCCGGTACAGTCAGCTAAATCCGCGGCTGACCATCGGTGGCGAGTCATTGGCCCCGATGGAAAGGGTCCGCAACTTAGGCGTCCTCCTGGATGAACGGCTGTCTTTAGAAGATCATTTGACGGCCGTCTCCAGGAGAGCGTTCTACCAGGTTCGCCTGGTACGCCAGTTGCGCCCCTTTCTGGACCGGGATGCCCTATGCACGGTCACTCACGCACTCGTGACGTCTCACCTGGATTACTGCAATGCTCTCTACATGGGGCTCCCCTTGAAGGGCATCCGGAGGCTGCAGTTAGTCCAGAATGCGGCTGCGCGGGTGATAGCTGGAGCCCCTCGTGGCTCCCGTATAACACCCATCCTGCGCAGACTGCACTGGCTACCTGTGGCTTTCCGGGTGCGCTTCAAGGTGCTGGTGACCACCTTTAAAGCGCTCCATGGCATTGGGCCGGGTTACTTACGGGACCGCCTACTGCTACCGAATATCTCCCACCGACCCGTGCGCTCTCACAGAGAGGGTCTCCTCAGGGTGCCGTCAGCGCGGCAATGTCGTCTGGCGACACCCAGGGGAAGGGCCTTCTCTGTGGGGGCTCCCACCCTCTGGAATGAACTACCCCCCGGACTTCGTCAGCTTTCGGACCTCCGGACCTTCCGCCGCGGGCTTAAAACATATTTATTTAACTGTGCAGGACTGAGCTAGATTTTAAATTACTGGTTTTAAATTGGGTTTTATTTTATATTTTTAATTCTAAATTAACGGGCTTTTTTAGAATAAGTTTTTTAATTGTTTTTATATTGTATTTATATGTTTTTTAAATGCCTGTACACCGCCCTGAGTCCTTCGGGAGATAGGGCGGTATATAAATTTGATCAATAAATAAATAAATAAATTATTACTTTGTAACAATAATTTTGTTCAAATGAAATGTATTACATGAAAGATATTTATTAAATGGATTGCAAACTGATTTTTCACAATGAGAAGGGTTCCATGGGTATGTGAAGACTGAAGACCATTGGCTCATAGGAAATAATATGTCACAAGACTCTGTCACATTGGCTATCACAGATCATTATAGTTATTTTATAAATTCAGACTACAGTGGTATCTCTGTACATTTTTTTCTCATAAAAAATAATGTAAATAAATTTAATGCATTCCGAAACCAAAGACAATGCACATTTTTAAGGCAATATGTAAAAACATAAAAATAAACCTAAAAATGAATAAATACTTAAATAAAGTAAAAACTTCACTTTACCTATACTGATGAGGGAAAAAAAGCACAAAATACATAAAATGACCAAAAAAGCTAAGATAATATTGCAAGGGGATGTGCATAGGACAAGAATGTGTCACTAACACATCAACTTTTGTTTTGGCTGGACAGGGTAGTGAGACAACCAACACTGACAGCTTGCATGTTGAGTACCAAACAAATGACAAGTACCTGGATTTTCTTGTCAAAATGCATTGAGTATCAAATTAAATGAGTTTTAAAACAGTTGAATACTGAGGTAGCACAGTAGCAGTAATTCTCTGGGGCTTCACACAAAGAACTTCACCTTACAACCCAATACTCTTTTTAAATTGATACTTGCAAATTTAGTACATGTTATTTCTCTTCTAAATAAAGTTTGGTTTCTAAATTGAGTAGTTGACTTGATTCTCAAGCCAGTATCAATGAACCATGTGCTCTTCATAATCCTCAAAGAGATAAATTATAATTCTGCATATAAAATAAACAGAAATCAATGAAAAATGGGTGCCATATTTATTTTATTTTATTTTAATCTCTCCTCTATTATTTTTACAAATAACTCAAGGCAGCAAACATATCCAACACACCTTTTAACTCCTATTTCCCCCAAAATATCTCTGTGAGGCAGGTTGGGCTGAGAAAGAGAGACTGCCTTCAGAAGTTGTGGGTGCTTCAACACTGAAGGCTTTTAAGGAGAGACTGGCCAGCCACTTGTCTGGAATGGTACAGGGTCTTCTGCTTGAGCAAGGGGATGGACTAGAAGATCTCTAAGGCCCCTTCCAACTCAGTTATTTTGTCACCCAGTTAGCTATAATTTTCACCAATTGAATTTATTCCCATCACTATTAAAAACACAGGATTTTCATGGAGAGGGAATAAAATAACACATTTAAGGACGAGGATTCTCTAGCGAAGTCATTTCATGCTTTTAATTCTCCCCCCTCCCCCCCTTTCGTACTATCTAAAGCGGGTTTCCTATTCCGCGGCGATTCCCTTGTGCCTTTGCAATGTTCCAAGCCTCGCCCACTTCCATACCAACTATTTTGAACCTTCCCGACTACCGTAGTTCCCAAAATTACTACAGATCATAGAGGCAGAATTTTTAAATTTGACTTTGACTTTCAGGCAAATTCAAATTAGGTGTGAAGTTTACCGGAGAAAGATAATTTTTATATGTAAGTAAGACTCTTGTTTGTAAATAACGTAAAATTAACTGCTACCTCTAAATATAGAATATTCTCGGTTCAAAGCTTTCACTTTTCAGTAACAAAAATAATTTTCCCATTTATATTCTTTTACAAGTTAAGACTAATTGGGTTGCTGTTAGTAATAATGGCTTAACTTGTGTTCTGATGAAGTTGCTAAACGTATCAGTGATTTCTTAATTCCACGCGTTTTCCTTTTTCTTTTAATTAAATTGTTTGAAAGAAGAGAGACAAGCACATTTTGCCATTTCAGTTTAGACAGCTATCGTAAACTCCTTGAAATATTAGTGTCCTCCGCCCCACTTCGTGAATTACCGCCTAATTACCATCTTCCAAGAACTTGTTTGCTTCTAATTGCTCGACTGTACTTACAGATTGAATGAGTGTATGATCTATCAGTAATAGGTTTTTTTAGACTTTATGTTATAAATGGAAAGTTTTTAACATCGTGTATCAACTTTGTACTCTGATCTTTACAGCAATTATAAATGCATTTATATTTTATTCCCTCTCTCTAGGATTATATCATGGCTAAAATAGATATATTCTTTAGGATGGAGCAAGATTCCTGATTTGTATGTATGTTTGCATTTCTTCAGGCAGTGGCTTGCTGGGCTGAAGCTGCTTTGCGTACTCATGACAACAAAAAACCTTCTTGACTAGTATCTTATTTCCACTATAGCAGTTTAATTATGAACGAAAATCAACAAATATAACAAAGGGCAATGACATTCTCCTTTTGTTTTTGCTTCCCAGAACCAGTTGATATTAATTGCTTATTCTAGTTTTCCCATTTAACCAGCTAAACCCTTTTTGTTACTACCTAATAGTTTTTGAGGATTAAGATGATTTTGTAAATCATGTAAAGCCAGAATATTTTGTTGTATTTTTTAAAATTCTGGATGTTAATTTGTGGTTTGCAGATAATGCTAAGTTATAATGCATGAATACATTGTGCTGGACCAAGAATGAAGTTTGCAGCTTAGTTCAATGTATGAGAACTCACTGTGACGTTTGTTCAAGGCAGGCAAGGTCTATTTTGGCTGCCGAAGTCATCACATACAGAGAATAGTAAGGACAGCCAAGAAGGTAATAGGAAACTCACATCCTGTTATTCAGGATACTGCTTATAAGCACTATGTGCTTAGAGCTCAAAGCATTGTTAGAGACCCCACACACCCACTTAATGGTCTGTTTCTGTTGCTCCCTTCTGGGAGGAGGTTTCAAAGTATTTCTAGCAGGACTACGAGATTCAGTAACAATTTTGTTCCCTATGCCATCCATCTGGTAAATTCGCAAGATTCATTTTTCTCGCCATGTACATATAGTATACATCTGAACTATTTTTATTTATTTATTTATTTATTTGTCACACAGTATATATAAGCATAAGCATGAAATAACTAAACAATACATAAGCATGAGTATATAATAACTATATTAATTGGATATAACGAAAGGAAACAATAGCATAGGAACGGTAGGCCTGCTTGTGCTCTTATGCACGCCCCTTACAGATCTCTTAGGAATGGGGTGAGGTCAGTAGTAGACAGTTTATGGTTGAAGCTTTGGGGATTTTGGGAAGAGACCACAGAATCAGGTAGTGTATTCCAAGTATTAACAACTCTGTTGCTGAAGTCATATTTTCTACAATCAAGATTGGAGTGGTTAACATTAAGCTTAAATCTATTGTGTGATCGTGTATTGTTGCAATTGAAGCTGAAGTAGTCTTTGACAGGAAGAACATTGTAATAGATGATTCTATGAGTTAAACTCAGGTCATGTCGAAGGTGGCGGAGTTCTAAATTTTCTAAACCCAGGATTTCAAGTCTGGTGGCATAAGGTATTTTGTTGTATTCACAGGAGTGGAGAACTCTTCTTGTAAAATATTTCTGGACACGTTCAATTGTATTGATGTCAGAAATGTGGTATGGGTTCCAGATAGTCGAGCTTTATTCAAGAATTGGTCTAGCAAATGTTTTATATGCTCTGGTTAGTAGTGTAATGTTTTTGGAGAAGAAGCTACGCAAGATTAGGTTTACAACTCTTAAAGCTTTTTTTGCAATGTAGTTACAGTGGGCATTGGCACTTAGATCATTTGATGTGAAAACTCCAAGGTCTTCAACAGGGTGGGGGTCATCTGTAAGGTAATGTCCATCAAGCTTGTTGTTGTTGTTAGTTGCGAAGTCGTGTCCGACCCATCGTGACCCCATGGACAACATTCCTCCAGGCCTTCCTGTCCTCTACCATCCTCTGGAGTCCATTTAAACTCATGCCTACTGCTTCAGTGACTCCATCCAGCCATCTCGTTCTCTGTCGTCCCCTTCTTCTTTTGCCCTCAATCTTTCCCAGCATTAGACTCTTCTCCAGTGAGTCCTTCTTTCTCATTAGGTGGCCAAAGTATTTTAGTTTCATCTTCAGGATCTGGCCTTCTAAAGAGCAATCAGGGTTGATCTCCTCTACAACTGACTTGTTTTCTCGCCTTGCAGTCCAAGGGACTCTCAGGAGTCTTCTCCAGCACCAGAGTTCAAAGGCCTCAATTCTTTGGCGATCAGCCTTTCTTATGGTCCAACCTTCACAGCCATACATTGCAACTGGGAAAACCATAGCTTTGACTATACGCACTTTTGTTGGCAGGGTGATGTCTCTGCTTTTTAGTACGCTGTCTAGATTTGCCATAGCTTTCCTCCCCAGGAGCAAGCGTCTTTTAATTTCTTGGCTGCAGTCCCCATCTGCGGTGATCTTGGAGCCAGGAAAATAAAATCTGTCACTACCTCCATTTCTTCACCATCTATCTGCCAGGAATTGAAAGGGACGGATGCCATGATTTTAGTTTTCTTAATGTTGAGTTTCAAGCCAACTCTTGCACTCTCCTCCTTCACCCGCATCAAGAGACTCTTTAGTTCCTCTTCGCTTTCTGCCATTAGAGTGATATCATCTGCATATCTGAGATTGTTGATATTTCTTCCGGCAATCTTAATTCCAATTTTTGATTCATCTAGCCCCGCCTTTCTCATGATGTGTTCTGCATATAAGTTAAATAGGCAGGGTGATAGTATACAGCCTTGCTGGACTCCTTTTCCAATTTTGAACCAATCAGTGGTTCCGTGTCCAGTTCTCACTGTGGCTTCTTGACCCGCATACAGGTTTCTCAAGAGACAAATAAGATGGTCTGGTACTCCCATTTCTTTAAGAACTTGCCACAATTTATTGTGATCCACACAATCAAAGGCTTTAGCATAGTCAATGAAGCAGAAGTAGATGTTTTTCTGGAACTGTGAAGATGTGTTTAGGTTCCTTTTTCCAATTTGTAAGACTGAGCATTTGCTGGTTGAGATTTGGAGTTGCCAAGTTTTAGACCATTCAGATACAAAGTCAAGGTCTTTTTGAAGGGTAGCTGTATTGTTGGTGGTGTTAAATAGTTTGACATCGTCAGCAAAGAGAACACAATTACTTGTAATATGGTCACAGAGATCATTAATGTATAATATGAAGAATGTTGGTCCAGGACGCTGCCTTGGAGAATGCCACTTTTGACAGGAATAGGATTTGATAGAGCATTGCCAATTTTGACCACTTGTTGTCTGTTTGACAGGAAAGCTGTTATCCAATTGTGGAGGGATCCTGAGATGCCGTAGGATTTTAGTTTTAGGAGAAGTTTGTCATGTACTACTGAGTCAAAAGCTTTACAGAAGTCTATGTAAATTGCATCTATTGCTTGCCTTGATCCAGATTTGTAGTCCATATGGTTTTGCAGTGGAGATTGTATTGTTTGTGTCATATAATATATGCGGGTATATGCATAATTATGTATCTATGTATGTATGTATGTATTTATATTTTTTTCATGTTTATGTAGTATATATTGGAGATAGTGACTTTTTGAGAGTGGTGTGCAATGAAATTTCATTTCAATGTATGCTGATTAGTATACATTTAAAATGACAATAAAGTTATTCTAAGTCATGATACGTAAAGAATAATATCCCATTTAATTTTCAGCTTCGCTAGATGGCCATGAGCATAACAACTATATCAATTGCACAAAGAAAGATGATGAGATTATGAGTACAGCCAAACGACTTGGAGGAGTGAGTATAATGGACCTATTTCTTTTGGAATGGAAAGCTGCCATCATAATGTAGCTAGGCGTAAAGAGAACAATTTCTAGGGCTTTTGTTTGAATTAGAGCTTATTCTGCAGAAACAGTTTTATAACTCTGCTGCATGTGCAGAGTAAATTTAGGAATAGAATAGAATTATTGACCAAGTGTGATTGGACAAACAAGGAATTTGTCCTTGGTGCATAAGCTCTCACTGTACATAAAAGATATAAGTGATAAATCATTATCATACCATAGTAATCATCATGAATCATAAGATACAACACTTAGTGATAGTCATAGAATAAGCACTCAGCATAAAGCATGTTAGGAAACTAAACAATATAAATCATAAAGATAAAAGCAACAAAGTTATAGTCATAAGCAGAAAAGGAAATAGGTAATAGGAAGGATGAGAAGAATAATAGCAATACAGTTTTAGTAAATAATTTGACAGTGTTGTGGGAATTAGTTGTTTAGCAGAGTGATGGCATGGAGGGAAAATTGTCCTTTTGTTAATTGTTCTAGTGTGCAATGCCCTATAACGTCGTTTTGAGGGTAGAAGTTGAAACAATGTCTAGGATGTGAGGGGTCTGTAAATATTTTCACAGCCCTCTTTTTGACTCATGCATTATACAGATCCTCAGTGGAAGGCAGGTTGGTAGCAATTGTTTTTTCTGCAGTTCTAATTATCTGTTGAAGTCTGTGTCTGTCTTGTTTGGTTGTGGAGCTAAACCAGACAGTTATAGAGGTGTAGATGACAAACTCAATAATTCCTCTGTAGAACTGGATCAGCAGCTCCTTGGGCAGTCTAAGCTTTCTGAGCTGGCACAGAAAGAACATTCTTTGTTGTGCTTTTTAAAGTTAATTTAGTTTACTTTATTGTCATTGCACACAAAATTAAATGCCATCCTTAATGTAAATTATAACTATAAAAATAAAATACAAACACACATCCTTCACATTCTATGCAATTGAATTGAAAACCTGATATTGCATTAGAATAGAATAGAACTCTCTATTGGCCAAGTGTGATTGGACACACAAGGAATTTGTCTTTGCTCTCAGTGTACATAAAAAGACAAGATGCGCTCGTCAAGAATCACCAGGCACAACACCCAGTGACAGTCATAAGGTACAATAAGCAATCAAATCATACTAAGAAACAAACAATAGCAATATAAATCGCAAGGATACAAGCAAAAAAGTTACAGTCATGCAGTCACAAGTGGAAGGAGATGGGCAACAGGAATGATGAGAAGTCCAATAGCAATAGTAATACAGCCTTAATGAATAGTTTGACAGTGTTGAGGGAATTATTTGTTTAGCAGAGTGATGGCGTTCAGGAAAAAACTGTTCTTGTATCTAGATATCTTTGTGTACAGTGCTCTATAGCGTTGTTTTGAGGGTAGGAGTTGAAACAGTTTATGTCCAGGATGTGGGGGATCTGTAAATATTTTCACAGACCTCTTTTTGACTCGTGCAGTATAAAGGTCCTCAATGGAAGGCAGGTTGGTAGTAATTGTTTTTTCTGAAGTTCAATTATCCTCTGAAGTCTATGTCTGTCTTGTTGGGTTGCAGAACCAAACCAGACAGTTATAGAGGTGCAGATGACAGACTCAGTAGTTCCTCTATAGAACTGTATCAGCAGCTCCTTGGACAATCTGAGCTTCTTTTTTTTTTTTTTATAAAAAGTTTTATTTTTACAATCATATCAAATAATTCATCCAATGTACAGTTATATACAATTAGTCGGGCTTGCCCAGTCACCACCACCCTTTTTAACACTCTTCCCTCTTCTACCTTCTTTTACTTTCCAAACCTTCCTCTCCTTCTCTTATCTACATTCACTCCTCCCTCCACCCTACACCTTTCTCCCTCTACTATCCCTCTTCCTTCCTCTTCTCCTCTTTCCTACCTCCTACTCTCTCTTTTCTCCCTCCCCACCGTTCTAAAATGGTAACTATGCAGACCCGACCCTACATTAATTATATTTCTTCAATAATCCCTGTACATTAACCATCACTCCATCTCTACCAACCCCCAATTCCCTCCCCTTACCCCCACCCTCCACCCCGACTTCCCAGAACAAAATGCAGGGTATCAAAACTAACAATCATAATCCAAAATAATTCCTAAATTATAATCTTTAGTCACACCACACTTAGTCACACTCTCAATTCCCCTCTCCTTCAAAAATATATCTAATACAAAATATTTCCTAAATTTACTCATATGCTATTCGATATTTTTTTTTATCTGATACTTATTTTAAATATAATCAATCCACATTTTCCATTCTAAAATATATTTTTCTAGTATATAGTCTTTCAAGTAAGCGGAGATTTTTGTCATCTCTGCCAGATTTGATACTTTGAGTGTCCATTTGTTGTTTTGTTTTGTTCATTCTTCGATTGTAGGTAATTCTTCTTTCTTCCAATACTGAGCAATCAAAAGTCTTGCGACTGTTATTAAGTTCAAAATCAATTTAGTCTCTATAGCTGTATAGTCCATAATTATTCCTAGTAGAAAGAACTGCGGAGTAAACTTAATCTTCTTTTTCAAAATATTCTGCATGATCCACCAGCCTTTAATCCAAAATACTTTAACTTTTTTACAAGTCCACCATATATGGTAATAAGTAGCATCTTCACAATCGCATCTCCAACATTTAGCAAGATCTAATATGTGTTTCTTGTAAACAGGTAATGTCATTTTTAAATTATTTCAAATAATGAAATACTTTCCTTCTCTTCTGCGGTGAATTCAGGCCATTAACATTCCAAGATAATAGTTTAATTGCCATTATCGGCCAAAGGAAACTTTTGGAACACCAGCCGCAGATCACATTTTACTTTAGGCCTTGCTCCTCCACTGTTTCCATTGTAGTAGTTGCCAGTTGTTGTTGTGCCTTCATCTCTTGTTCCTTGCGTTTAGCAGCAGCTCTAGTCAGCCTTTGTTCTTTTGAATCTAAACCCGTCGTAGGTATTTCCAACACTTGTAATAAATCTTCTTCCATCACAATCTGTTCTTGTACCTGCTTCACTTCTCTTCCTTCACTTCAGCCTCCCTTCTTCTAGCTTCCAATGGGGGAAGACTTCCAACTTTTAATACCTCAACATAAAATTCTCTTGCTTTTCCAACCGTATTGAAACGATGTACTTTCCCTGCATAATATACTATTATACCAGTTGGAATATCCCATCTATATTCAATCTGATGTTTTTTAAGTTCATTCACCAGGAAGGCAAATTCCTTCCTAGCCCTTAACATTTTTGGTGGAATTTCCTTTAATATCAAGATATCTTGACCAGCAATCTGAATCTTCTCCCCCTTATATGAAGCTTGCAAAATCTGATTTCTCACTATTCTGTTTGTAAAATAAATAACAACATCCCTTGGCAACTTTTTTTGCCTTGCTATCCAAGAATTCACACGATATATTTTTCAATTTGATAAGCCACATCTGCTGGACGAGCTGCTAATATCTCAGCAAATACTTCAGAAAAATTTCCCTTAAATTCTCTTCCTTATTTTCTTTCAAACCTCGGATTCTAAGAGCAAATTCCATATTTCTGTATTGTATCAAAACTATTTCATCCTCTGTCTTTTCCATTTTACTTTGAAATTCATCCATTTTATTTTCTAATTTTGAATTATGTTGCTTAATTACTTCAACCTCCTCTTCCAATAAAATCACATTCGTTGCCAAACTTTGTACTGCCATTACAAATCCTTCTTTAACTTCTTTATTTCCCACTTGAATTTCTGATATCTGCTCTTTCATTTCAGACATCTCATCAGTTATAACTTTAAATTTTTCTTCTATAAAGCCTTTTAAGTTCTCTTGTAACGCCTCTAAATTCAATGTTCTAGTCTCTGCTGTATGAGCTGGAGAGGCACCAGCTGATAAAGTTCCAAAGCTCTTTGTTACAGTAGACTTTAATTGTTTGGCTGCCATCTTCTATAAAATTATTTATTTATTTATTTCCAACTTAATATTCACTTTAAATCTTCTTAACTTCTGAGAAACACAGTCTTTTAAAGCAGTATTTAAAAAATCTCCCTAGATTCTATCAGCAGGCAGCAAAGAGTTAAAGCAGCAAGTAACATGCAAATTACCAACTGCAGAGGCACACACTGAAAGTATCACTTTCGCTTTCCACTCGTTAACTTGTTAACAATTCGCCTCCATTTTCTTGCTGTTTTCAAGCTTGTTACAAAGTATCGGGGAATCGGCTTGGCTACTTGCTTAAAGTTCTCCCACTTTCGTTCTGTCCGGTATAATCCTTTATTGTCCAAAATAAATCTCGGCGTTTGGTCGTGGTGATTGGTTCCGCCAAAGCAGAAGAATCCTCGGATCTGGAGCACTTCGGGTTACTGGAGGGAACTTAACCCTTCAAACCCCTTTTTTCTCAGGGGCTTTAGGGAAATTCAACCTCTGCCCTCAGCTCACCCCTTCTCCTTCTCCCGAAGAGGGGGTTTTCCGAACCGCTGGGCAGCAGATTTAAGCTGTCCTAGCGATTCCACATAATCCAGAGGTTGGTGATCGTAAAGATCACCGCCATCACCTACGGTGCCAAACCGGAAGTTGACAATCTGAGCTTCTTGAGTTGGTGCAGAAAGAACATTCTTTGTTGTGCTTTTTTGATGACGTTTTTGATGTTCGGTGTCCATTTTAGGTCTTGAGATATGATAGAACCTAGAAATTTGAAGTTCTCTACTGTTGTTACTGTGTACTGTATTGTAAGAGGTGGTAGTATGTGAGGGTTTCTCCTAAAGTCCACTACCATTTCTACGGTTTTGAGTGTGTTCAGTTCCAGATTGTTCTGGTTGCACCATAAGGCTAGTTGTTCAACTCCCATCTGTATGCAGATTCATTGTTGTCTCGAATGAGACCAATCAATGTTGTATCATCTGTAAACTTCAGTAGTTTAACAAATGGATTGTTTGAGGTGCAGTCATTGGTATATAGAGAGAAGCGAAGTGGAGAAAGCACACTTCCTTGGGGGCCCCATTAGTATTGTATACAATATACAGGTGAATTCAATATAGAATTCAGTAGTATACAGTAGAATTCAATATAGTTACTGCCCTGAGTTATAAGCTGTTTTTCAGTCTATTTGTCCTTGTTTTTATTATCCTGTATCATCTGCCAGATGGTAAAAGTTCAAAAAAAAGGTGCCCAGGATGAGATGAATCTTTAAGAATGTTTTGAACTTTCTTAAGGCAGTGGGAGCTATAAATCTCTTCCTAAGAGGGGAGAGGGCAACCAATGATTCTCTGGGCAATGATCTTAACCCTTTGGAGTGCTGTTCTATCTGCCACTGTGCAATTGACAGACCATACACAGATGTAGTAAATTAAAATATTCTCTATGGTGCAGCGGTAGAAGGTCACCAGCAGTTTTTCATTCAGTTGTTGTTTCCTGAGAAGTCTCAGGTAGTATAATCTCTGCTGGGCCCCTCTGATCACCAATAACACCAATAAGACCAAAGAGCTTATAATGGACTATAGAAGGAATAGATCAGACATCCAGCCATTGCTTATCAATGGAGACTGAGTAGAGCACTGAGGACCTGAGCAAGTCGCCAATTTTAAGTTTCTAGGTGTTATCATAAAAAAGAATCTGACCTGGGGCATTCACATTGCAGCACTGATCATGAAAGCAAGTGGTCCACTTCATCTTGATAGGCAGACTCATCCCCCCCGGAGATGAGTCCCACCACTGTTGTATCATCTGCAAATTTAGTAATAGTATTACTAGTGTGAGTGGGAATGCAGTCATGCACATAAAGAGTATTGAGTACACACCTTATCTCGCTTGGCAAGCTGCCACGTAACTTGTTTCCAAATGCAGTATAAGGCAAAACTTGGCACAGAGTCTCCCAGAGTCACGGAATGAATGAATTGTTTCCTGCAAAAGCCTACTCCCGGTTCGCTCCTCTTTTGTTTCCTATGGAAGGGGCCAAATACCTCCAAGGTGTGACTTTACTTTCAAGTCGACCCTGCTTTCTGAGTTGTTCTTGTCTTCTGGCAGCTCTGCACATGCGCACACTGGGAACTGGCTCCAGCTGTTTCTCTGCTTCATTGCTGTCCAGTTCCCTCTCTGCCTCCAATGCAGAGCCTTTGTCCGAGCTTTCCCCAGCCCCCACGATTGGTCCATATTCCTCCCCAACCTCCTCACTGTCCGACTCTTTTTTTAAAATTTATTTTTTAATTTATTTATTTGTCACAACAGTATATATAAGCATGAGCATGAAATAACTATACGATATATAAGCGTAAATATAATCATAAGTATGTGATAACTATATGAAATGGGATACAATCAAAGGGAACATTAGGACAGGAACGGTAGGCACGTTGGTGCTCTTTTGCACGCCCCTTACAGACCTCTTAGGAATGGGGAGAGGTCAATAGTAGATAGTTTTTGGTTAAAGCTTTGGGGATTTTGGGAAGAGACCACAGAGTCTGGTAGTGCATTCCAGGCATTAACAACTCTGTTACTAAAGTCATATTTTCTGCAATCAAGATTGGAGCGGTTCACATTAAGCTTAAATCTATTGTGTGCTCGTGTATTGTTGTGATTGAAGCTGACGTAGTCTTTAACAGGAAGGACGTTGTAACAGATGATTCTATGAGTTAAACTCAGGTCATGTCGAAGGTGGCGGAGTTCTAAATTTTCTAAACCCAGGATTTCAAGTCTGGTAGCATAAGTTTTTTTTTTAATTTGCATTTATATCCCGCCCTTCTCTGAAGATTCAGGGCGGCTTACACTATGTTAGCAATAGTCTTCATCCTATTTATATATTTATATACAAAGTCAACTTATTGCCATAAAACCTCATAGTTATTCTTATACAATTTCACATTTGACGATGTAAAATTAATAAGTATTTAACCTTCTTTACAATTTCAAATCCTGTTATTTCCTCTAGTTTTTCTTTCTGTTGTCTGGCCATATTTTTTATTATCACTTTTGTCTTTTTCTGATTTACCTTAAACCCTGAAATCTTCCCATATTGATCAATTATTTCCAACAAAGATTTACTAGAATTTATAGGGTTTGTTAAAGTAATCACCAGGTCATCTGCAAAAGCTCTTAGCTTATATTCATGTTGCCTAACTCTAATTCCCTCTATCTCCTTTACTTCTCATATTTTATCCAATAATGGTTCTAGAGTTAAAATAAACAATAATGGTGATAAAGGACATCCCTGTCTTGTTCCTTTCGCAATCTTAAAAGACCTAAGATGGCGCCGACGAAGGCTGCCTCGGTGAAATGCTCTCTAATTGTTTCTTTATTTCTAATTGTTCTCTGTGACTCACTACGGATTTCCTACTCACGAGACCATCTGCTAAAAATTAAGGAACATTTCTTTAAGGAGCAGCTTTCTTTAATCTCACCCCCGCCTGTCTTTACAAACACGGAGGAGATTCTAACACAGGAGGAGGCAATTCCCACGGAGCCATGGATTACTAAAAAAACCAAACGACGGAAACGAAGGAAACGAGGTAAACGATCTGGGATCTTAATCAAGCTAAGAACTCGCACTAAAACTCCTCTGCCTTCAATTTTCCTAACAAATATACGCTCACTTGCAAATAAGATGGATGAAATACTCCTCTTAAACAAATACTATTCTGATTTTCGCAATTCAGCAGTCCTATGCTTCTCTGAAACCTGGTTAAATGAATCCATTGAAAATAGCAGCCTGAACATTCCAGGATTTCAAATTGAACGATCAGACAGGGTTCCAGAAACATCTGGTAAAAAGAAAGGAGGAGGCTTATGCCTATATATTAATTCAACCTGGTGTCAAGATTTTAACATAATTTACAAATTCTGTGACAACAATTTAGAGACTCTAATTATCAATTGCAAACCTTACTATTCGCCTCGTGAATTTTCCTCATTTCTTCTAATTGCTGTTTATGTCCCACCACAAGCCTGTGTAAACGAGGCATTACGAACTCTAGCTGACCAAATCATGGAGGCTGAAGCCAAACACCCTGATTCACTGGCCATTGTTTTGGGAGATCTAAACAAGGCAAACTTAAGGAAAGAACTACCAAAATACTTTCAGCATGTCAATTGTCCCACCAGAGGCAAGAATACTCTAGACCACTGCTACACAACACTAAAAGATGCCTATCGGTCTTTACCACGTGCAGCTGTAGGACACTCTGATCATTGCATGATTCACCTTGTACCTGCTTACAGGCAAAGACTTAAAGCCATAAAACCAATAATTAAATCAGTGAAAACCTGGACGGAGGAATCAGAATTAAAGCTACAGGCATGTTTTGACTGCACTGATTGGAATATTTTAAAGATACCTCTGCAGACCTGGATGAACTCACAGATACTGTAACATCATATGTCAGCTTCTGTGAAGACCTATGTGTACCTACAAGGAACTTGCGAATACACAGTAATAACAAACCTTGGTTTACACCTAAACTTAAGCAGCTCGACATTCCAAAGAGGAAGCCTACAGAAAAGGTGATAAAATGCTGTACAATCAGGCCAGAAATGCACTAACAAGGAGATAAGAGCAGCAAAAGAAGCTACTCTGAAAAGCTAAAGAATCAATTTTCAGCAAATGAACCAGCAAACATGTGGAAAACTCTTAAAAATATCACGGCTATGGCAAACCTCCTTCCCAGGCTGAAGGTAATCAACAACTGGCAGATGACCTGAATGAGTTTTACTGCAGGTTTGAAAGGAAACTACAGCCACCTATCTCCACAACCCCATCTCAGACACAGCAACAACAGCCAAGCCTCCTACAACTGACCCCATTTCATTGGGTTCACAACCCCTAGTGATCACAGAAAAGGAAGTGCAGGACCTATTTCACAGACAAAAGCCAGGAAAAGCTCCAGGCCCAGACAAGATAACTCCTTCTTGCTTAAAAGTCTGTGCTGACCAATTGGCCCCCATCTTCACCCATATTTTCAATAAATCACTAGAGATGTGCTATGTTCCTTCTTGCTTCATCTACCATCATCCCAGTGCCGAAGAAGCCCACCATCAAGGAACTGAATGACTACAGACCAGTTGCTCTAACATCTGTAGTCATGAAAACCTTTGAAAGGCTAGTGCTTTCCTACCTGAAAACCATCACGAATCCGCTTTTAGACCCTTGCAATTTGCATACCGAGCAAATAGATCAACAGATGATGCTGTTAATATGGCTCTGCACTACATCCTACAACATCTTGAGTCTCCAAAGACCTATGCAAGGGTCCTTTTTGTAGACTTTAGTTCAGCATTCAATACCATCATTCCAGACATTCTTCTAACTAAGCTAAACCAGCTACAGGTTTACAACAGACTTGTAAGTGGATCACAAGCTTCCTAACAAACAGGAAGCAGCAGGTGAAGCTAAGCAAGATCACATCAAATACCTGTACAATTAGCACAGGGGCCCCCCAAGGCTGTGTGCTCTCCCCACTTCTCTTCTCTCTGTATACCAATGACTGCATCTCCAATGATCCATTTGTTAAGCTACTGAAGTTCGCAGATGACACAACAGTGATTGGTCTCATTCGAGACAATGACGAATCCGCATATAGGCGAGAGGTCGAACGACTAGCCTTGTGGTGCAACCAAAACAATCTGGAACTGAACACACTCAAAACCGTAGAAATGGTGGTAGATTTTAGGAAAACCCTTCCATACTTCCACCTCTCACAATACTTGACAACACAGTATCAACAGTAGAAACCTTCAAATTTCTGGGTTCTATCATATCGCAAGATCTCAAATGGACAGCTAACATCAAAAACATCATTAAAAGGACAACAAAGAATGTTCTCTCTGCGCCAACTCAGTAAGCTCAAACTGCCCAAGGAGCTGCTGATCCAGTTCTACAGAGGAATTATTGAGTCTGTCATTTGCACCTCTATAACTGTCTGGTTCGGTTCTGCAACCCAACAAGAAAAACACAGACTTCAGAGGATAATTAGAACTACAGAAAAATAATTGCTACCAACTTGCCTTCCATTGAGGACCTGTATACTGCACGAATCAAGAAGAGGGCCGTGAAAATATTTGCAGATCCCTCGCATCCTGGACATAAACTGTTTCAACTCCTACCCTCAAAGCGCTATAGAGCACTGCACACCAGAACAACTAGACACAAGAACAGTTTTTCCCGAAGGCCATCACTCTGCTAAACAAATAATTCCCTCAACACTGTCAGACTATTTACTGAATCTGCACTACTATTAATCGTTTCATAGTTCCCATCACCAATCTCTTTCCACTTATGACTGTATGACTATAACTTGTTGCTGGCAATCCTTATGATTTATATTGATATATTGACCATCAATTGTGTTGTAAATGTTGTACCTTGATGAACGTATCTTTTCTTTTATGTACACTGAGAGCATATGCACCAAGACAAATTCCTTGTGTGTCCAATCACACTTGGCCAATAAAATTCTATTCTATTCTATTCTATTCTATTCTATTCTATTCTATTCTATTCTATTCTATTCTATTCTATTCTATTCTAAAAGGTTCTGTTAAGCTACCATTGATTATAATCTGTGCTGTTTGCTCTCCATAAATTGCCCTAATTATTCTTGTAAAACCATCTCCAAATTGCATCTTTTCTATTAATTTAAATAAAAAATCCCAATGCAGTCGATCAAAAGCTTTCTCTGCATCGAGAAAGATAAATGCTGCTGGAATAAAAATTTTCTTTTCTAAACACTCCAGTAAATTAACAATCTGCCTAACATTATTCCTCATCTGTCTCCCTTTTATAAATCCAGATTGATCATTATGAATTCGTCGCTGCAAAATCAACATTAATCTATTAGCTATTATTTTAACAAAAATCTTATAATCATTATTTAAAAGTGAGATTGGCCTATAGTTCCCAGGTTTAGAACAATCCTGTTCCTCTTTTGGTATCAATGAAATAAAAGAGGTTCTCCATGAGGGGGGAATTCCCCCTCCTAATTGTATCTGATTAAATAATTCCTTAAGTGAACCTAACATCTCATCCTGTAAATTCCTATAATAACTAACTGTGAGCCCATCCGTACCAGGAGTTTTCCCCATTTTTAATTGTTTAATTACCAAAATAATTTCTTCAGAGGTTATAGGCCGATTCAGTTCATCCGTTTGTTCTAAAGTTAAATTTTTAACCTTATATTCCTTCAAATAATTATTAATATCCCTGTTCAATATATTATCTTTAAGATATAAATTTATATAATATTCTAAAAAAGCTTTTTTAATTTTATCCTGTTGATATCTCTCTTTGCCTTTATATTCTATTTTTTCTATAGTACGTTGTTTTTGTCTTTTCCTTAAGGTGTATGCTAACCACCTACCAGGTCTATTTGCATTACAAAAAGTATTATGTTTGGCATATTGTATATTTGTTGCCACCTGATCAGCCATTATCATATTAAATTGATTCTGTAATAACTTTATTGCATCTTTAAGTTTTTGATCATGCGGGTTATGTATTAATAATAGTTGTTTCTTGTAAATTTCCTCTTCTAGATACCTACACTGTCTTTGTTGCTTATTTCTCTGTCTATTATTAATATATATTAATACACCTCTCATAAAACTTTACTGGCATCCCAAATCATTTCTATCGATGTTTCGTTATTCAATTTATAATCAAAAAATTCTTTCATCTGCTTTTTACATTGATTTACATTATCCTGATATCTAAACAAATTTTCATTTAATCTCCAAGTTCTTCTACCTTCTTTTCCATATTGCAATTCCATCCAAACAGGACTATGATCAGACAAACATCTTGGAAATATCTTAGTTTTCTTCACCCTGAAAAGCAAATCATTAGAAATTAAAATAAAATCAATACGTGAGAAGGATTGATGCCTATCAGAGAAAAAAGTATAGTCTCTTTCCTCCAAATTCCGCAGTCTCCATACATCTCTCAACTCGAAATCTTCTATCATGTCAAAAAAGGATTTAGGCAGCTTTGCATGTGCAGGTATCTTCTTAGAAAAAATTCTCTTGTCCTTTCGTGTATCTATTACTCCATTCCAATCTCCCAATATAATACACGATTTATAATCCCATAGAATCAACTTATCATACAACATTCTATAAAATTTTTCTTGTTGCTGATTGGGTGCATATATATACCAAACAAGAGGGTCCTTTTTGTTTCTATTGTAAGTTCAATAGCAATATATCTTCCGTGAATATCTGCCTCTATTAACTTGGCTGGTATATCTTTTCTCAAATAAACCACTATGCCATGTTTTTTCTCCAAATCTGAAGCAACAAAATGTTTACCTAACTTTGAGTTTATTAAGTACTTTTGATCTGATAGTTTAATATGCGTTTCTTGTAAGCAAATCACATCATTTTTAAATTGTTTCAAATAATGAAATATTTTTCTTCTCTTCTGAGCTGAATTCAAACCATTGACATTCCAGGTCAAGATTTTATTTGCCATTACTGGCCTGCTGAAGCTTTTGAGCGATCAGCTGAAGATCGTCCTCCCGTATCTTCGGCCGTGCTCCTCCCACCGCTTCTGTAGCAGAATCCTGAACTTTACTTTGAGTTTGTTGCTCCTTTTCTTTACGCTTAAGGGCTCCCCTCGTCAGTCTTTGTTCTTGTGATTGTTCCTCAGATGGTAACATCACTGGAATCACCTCAGCTTCCACACCCATTTGAGTCTCTTGAATTCTTTTTTCTATTATTTCTACTTCAAGTTTCAGCATGGTAGAAAGAAAATCTTTGGCCTTAAGCACTGTATCACTGTTCAGAAGGAGTTGATTGTTTGGAAAAAATTGCAATTATCTTTGCTGGGGAGAATTGCTGCTATTAAAATGAATGTTTTACCTAGATTTTAATCCTCTTTCAGATGATACCAATAATTAAGAAAGATAAGAATCTTGAGGAATGGCAGAAGGGAATTAACAAATTTATATGGGAAGGTAAAAAAGCTAGGGTTAAAATGAAAATAATTCAAGATTCTCGGGAAAGGGGAGGTTTAAAAATGCCCAATTTTAAATTATACTATGAAGCAGCTGCTCTCTCTGCAATAAGTGATTGGTTTAATTTAACGGAGGAAAGAATTTTGAATATAGAAGGTTATGACTTGCTATATGGATGGCATGCATATTTAATTTATGACAAAAAAGTGGATAAAGCCTTTAAAAATCATGTGCTAAGAACTGCTCTTCTGCGTGTTTGGAAAAAATACTCTTATAAACTAAATTATAAGGTTCCTATATGGGCAAGTCCTAGACATACAATAGAGAATATAAATATAGAACAGAATCAGGAAATGATTACATATAAAGATCTTTTGTATACTGACAGAGGTAATTTGCAATTAAAATCTCTGCACGTATTAAAAGAGGAAGGGAAAAATTATAGTTGGTTTCAATATGAGCAACTACGTGCTAGATGGAAGGAAGATCAGAAAATTGGTATAGAGCAGAACGAGGGAAATTTGGTAAAGCAAATTAGAAATCAGTCTCAGGAGCATATAAAGAGATTGTATAATGTGTTACTTGAAATAGATTCTGAAAGGGACTTGGTAAAGGACTGTATGATAAAGTGGGCACAAAATTTTCAGGAGCCAATATTATTGGAAATTTGGGAAAAAATTTGGGTTAGAAATGTTAAATTCATGCAGGCACAGAATCTGAGGGAAAATTTTTATAAAATGTTTTATAGATGGCATTTAGATCCTAAAAAATTATCGTGTATGTATCCAGATATGCAAGCAAAATGTTGGAGATGTAATTGTGATGACGCTACATATTTTCACATTTGGTGGACTTGTAAGGATATAAAGGCCTTTTGGATAAAAATTTGGTGGATCTTACAAAATGTTTTGAAAAAGAAGATAAAGTTTCTGCATAATTTTTTTGTTGGGAATTATTACGGATTGTACAGTAATTGAGACTAAATTGATTTTAAATCTAATAACAGCAGCAAGATTACTAATAGGACAATACTGGAAGAAAAAAGAAGTACCTACAATAGAAGAATGGATATTGAAGGTTGCCAATTTGGCTGAGATGGCGAAGATATCAGCCTTTTTGAAAGACAATACGCAGGAAAGATACTTAAAGGAATGGAAAAAATGGATTGACTATATTCAACATAGATATCAGACTAAGAGTTATCAGATTGTTTTTGAATGATTATGATGTATTATTTTTGATTGGTTTCAGGGGAAGTTAGGAATTGATGATTGTAGGGGTATAATTAAGTTGGGATGAAATTTTTTTAGCATATGTTTGTTTTATTTTTAACTATACCTTGTGTTCGTTCCGGGAAGTTGGGGGGGGGAGGGGGGTTGTGAAGGGAGGGGGAGAGGGGGGGGAAAGGGGAAAAAAAATTTTGTAAAATGTTTGAATTAAAAAAAAAAAAGTCAACTTATTGCCCCCAACAATCTGGGTCCTCATTTTACCTACCTTATAAAGGATGGAAAGCTGAGTCAACCTTGGGCCTGGTGGGACGTTAGTAATTGCAGGCAGCTGTGTTAATAACAGACTGTCTTACCAGTCTTAGCCACAGAGGCCCAGGATTTCAAGTCTGGTGGCATAAGGTTTTTTGTTGTAATCAGAGGAGTGGAGAACTCTTATTGTAAAATATTTCTGGACACGCTCAATTGTATTAATGTCCAAAATGAGGTATGGGTTCCAGACAGGCAAGCTGTATTCAAGAATTGGTCTAGTGAATGTTTTATATGCTCTGGTTAGTGTTGCTGCTGCCAGTTCTGCTGGCTGCTAGTGGGCCACAACAGTCTAGTATTGTAAGAAGTATAGGAGGGTTTCTCCTCCATCATTTCTATGGTTTTGAGTGTGTTTAGTTCAAGATTGTTCTGGTTGCAGAAGGCTAGTTGTTCAATCTCCCATCTGTATGCAGATTCATCATTGTCTCAAATGAGACCAATCACTGTTGTATCATCTGCAAACTTCAGTACTTTAACAGAGGGATCTTTTGAAATGCAGTCGTTGGTGTACAGAGAGAAGTGGAGAGAACACACAGCCCTGGGGGACTCCTGTGCCAATTTTACAGGTATCTGATGTGATTTTGCCTAACTTCACCTGCTGCTTCCTGTTTGTTAGGAAGCTTATGATACATTTACAAGTGTGGTCAGGCACAGCTATCTGATTTAGTTTAGTTAGAAGAATATCTGGAATGATGGTATTGAATGCTGAGCTGAAGTCTACCCTTTGTTAAATAAATAGCTTGCATATATACAACTGAAGGTGAAGAGGTTGGACTTCTAGGAAAGAAAGTGTATCACATAATGGCATTTGAGAGGGTTTTTTTCCTCTGTCCCTCTCTATCTCTGTCTCTTTCTCTCTCTCAAATTCAGTTCCATATTTTGTTTTCTGGTTGAAACACTGGTTGGTTCATTCCTGCATAGTCTCTTCACAGTTCAATAGAGCTTTTTATAACAAACACAAGAGGAGCTGGGTTTTTGTTCCTCAAACCTATTGTGGCTTCAGAAGCAGAAAGAGAGGCAATTTCACAAGGGCACAAAGTACAACTATTTAAGTCTCTTAAACAGATTGAACAGCTTTCTCACAATTGTGGAACAATCTACCTATGGTAATGTGGTTTGCCTGTCTGAAGGTTTTTAAGGGTAAGGCAGTAGCGCCTCAAGGACATTTTAACTGGTTTCCTGCACATTGAGTGTGTTAGACTAGATTATCTTTCATGATTCTATTTTATGTAAAATACATGGCATGCAATTGCATTGTATGTGTGAGGAAGCTGAAACAACTTTATTTGTTATTAATCACTTAAGATAACTTATTAAAGGTATGGTTCTTCCTATTAACTGTTCCATTCACTTTCATCTGATCCTACTAAGCTAAATGGCAATTATGCTTGATTTCTGCTCTTTGTTTCTATCTATCATAGGTTATTGAAAGTTTTCTCAGTAAAGAAGTGAATTGTGTTACATCCAGTAGCTGCAAAGCTAGATAAGAAAGAAGGCTAAAGAAGGAAATGGTTACTCTGCTGAAAGATGTTGGAAATAAATCTTTTTCAAGACTCCCAGAGGGTCAGGGATGCCCCTTGCTCAAACCAGTTGATGTGGTAAGAACTTTGAGTTGGAAACAATGCTTACTCTTTTTTAATACATATTTTTAAAAGGAAGAACAAGATTTTGGCATGTTTTTAAAATTAACCTGCTAGTTTGACCCTAGTTCTTAAGTTTGTTTCTTGTGGGGTGCTAGTAAGCTTTGCATTCCTTATGAGAACTGCTAGATAAATATCCAAGTTGCACAACTTTTCTTTATTGTTCTATAATCCTGATTAACTTCAGAATTTGAAATTTGAACATTCCAAATATGTTTTTATATAATTTTTATATTTACCAAAGAATGTTCTCCAATGCTGTTTAAAACCTGGCATAAATATGCACATTCTGCATATTCAATTCAGAGTTTACACTAATTTGGGAAAAACAGATTTACCCAATGAAATAGCGGGAAAGAAATGAATGAATTTCAGAATAAAACCTGGCAAGCATGAAAAAAACAATGAATGTAGGCCCAGTGCAAAGGTCAGTTAAGCCTAATTTATCTATCACTGCTATAAATAACCATTTTGTTGTACTCCAAAAACTATTTTGCAGACCCTGGTCAGTCATGGGAAGAAGCTGTTACATAAAGCTATTGGCAGTCAGGTAAGCAATGTGGCTGTTAGGTTTTCTTTCAACTGTGAATAAAGCATAAGTAGGGACAAAGATGGAGTTGAAACATTATCCCCAAATTATTAGGTCCAATTTGTCTCACAAGGTTGAGCCTTCCATCTGATGCAGAATTGCAAATTTACTATAGATACTCTTGAGGAGAATAGTTTCTAATGAGTCAAGCAAAAAGTATTCAGATGAGAATGGGGTTTTTAAAAAATATAAACTAAACACTTGTTTCTACACAGTGGATTGTCCAATACTCCATGAAAAGCGGGCATGAGGGTTTCCTGAGCATTCTCTCAAAATCATTCAATAATGGATTTCTTTGTTTGGAAAAATTGCAATTATCTTTGCTGGGGAGAATTGCTGCTATTAAAATGAATGTTTTACCTAGATTTTAATCCTCTTTCAGATGATACCAATAATTAAGAAAGATAAGAATCTTGAGGAATGGCAGAAGGAATTAACAAATTTATATGGGAAGGTAAAAAGCTAGGTTAAAATGAAAATAATTCAAGATTCTCGGAAAGGGAGGTTTAAAATGCCCAATTTTAAATTATACTATGAAGCAGCTGCCTCTCTGCAATAAGTGATTGGTTTAATTTAACGGAGGAAAGAATTTTGAATATAGAAGGTTATGATTTGCTATATGGATGGCATGCATATTTAATTTATGACAAAAAGTGGATAAGGCCTTTAAAAATCATGTGCTAAGAACTGCTCTTCATGTGTTTGGAAAAATACTCTTATAAACTAAATTATAAGGTTCCTATATGGGCAAGTCCTAGACATACAATAGAGAATATAAATAGAACAGAATCAGGAAATGATTACATATAAAGATCTTTTGTATACTGACAGAGGTAATTTGCAATTAAAATCTCTGCACGTATTAAAAGAGGAAGGGAAAAATTATAGTTGGTTTCAATATGAGCAACTACGTGCTAGATGGAAGGAAGATCAGAAAATTGGTATAGAGCAGAACGAGGGAAATTTGGTAAAGCAAATTAGAAATCAGTCTCAGGAGCATATAAAGAGATTGTATAATGTGTTACTTGAAATAGATTCTGAAAGGGACTTGGTAAAGGACTGTATGATAAAGTGGGCACAAAATTTTCAGGAGCCAATATTATTGGAAATTTGGGAAAAAATTTGGGTTAGAAATGTTAAATTCATGCAGGCACAGAATCTGAGGGAAAATTTTTATAAAATGTTTTATAGATGGCATCTAGATCCTAAAAAATTATCGTGTATGTATCCAGATATGCAAGCAAAATGTTGGAGATGTAATTGTGATGACGCTACATATTTTCACATTTGGTGGACTTGTAAGGATATAAAGGCCTTTTGGATAAAAATTTGGTGGATCTACAAAATGTTTTAAAAAGAAGATAAAGTTTCTGCATAATTTTTTTGTTGGGAATTATTACGGATTGTACAGTAATTGAGACTAAATTGATTTTAAATCTAATAACAGCAGCAAGATTACTAATAGGACAATACTGGAAGAAAAAGAAGTACCTACAATAGAAGAATGGATATTGAAAGTTGCCAATTTGGCTGAGATGGCTAAGATATCAGCCTTTTGAAAGACAATAAGAAAGATACTTAAAGGAATGAAAAAATGGATTGACTATATTCAACGTAGATATCAGACTAAGAGTTATCAGACTGTTTTTGAATGATTATGATGTATTATTTTGATTGGTTTTGGGAAGTTAGGAATTGATGATTGTAGGGTATAATTGTTGGGATGAAATTTTTTTAGCATATGTTTGTTTTATTTTTAACTATACCTTGTGTTCGTTCCGGGAAGTTGGGGGGGGGAGGGGGGTTGTGAAGGGAGGGGGAGAGGGGGGGGAAAGGGGAAAAAAAATTTTGTAAAATGTTTGAATTAAAAAAAAAAAAGTCAACTTATTGCCCCCAACAATCTGGGTCCTCATTTTACCTACCTTATAAAGGATGGAAAGCTGAGTCAACCTTGGGCCTGGTGGGACGTTAGTAATTGCAGGCAGCTGTGTTAATAACAGACTGTCTTACCAGTCTTAGCCACAGAGGCCCAGGATTTCAAGTCTGGTGGCATAAGGTTTTTTGTTGTAATCAGAGGAGTGGAGAACTCTTATTGTAAAATATTTCTGGACACGCTCAATTGTATTAATGTCCAAAATGAGGTATGGGTTCCAGACAGGCAAGCTGTATTCAAGAATTGGTCTAGTGAATGTTTTATATGCTCTGGTTAGTGTTGCTGCTGCCAGTTCTGCTGGCTGCTAGTGGGCCACAACAGTCTAGTATTGTAAGAAGTATAGGAGGGTTTCTCCTCCATCATTTCTATGGTTTTGAGTGTGTTTAGTTCAAGATTGTTCCAGTTGCATCACAAGGTTCAACCTCCCATTTGTATGCAGATTCATTGTTGTCTCGAATGAGACCAGTCACTATTATATCATCTACAAACTTCAGTACTTTAACAGAGGGATCTTTTGAGATGCAGTCATTGGTGTATAAAGAGAAGAGAAGTAGAGAGAACACACAGCCCTGGGGAGGCCCTGTGCTAATTGTACAGGTATCTGATGTGATTTTGCCTAACTTCACCCGCTGCTTCCTGTCTGTTAGGAAGCTTATGATCCACTTACAAATGTGGTCAGGCACAGCTATCTGATTTAGTTTAGTTAGAAGAATATCTGGAATGATGGTATTGAATGCTGAGCTGAAGTCTACCCTTTGTTAAATAAATAGCTTGCATATATACAACTGAAGGTGAAGAGGTTGGACTTCTAGGAAAGAAAGTGTATCACATAATGGCATTTGAGAGGGTTTTTTTCCTCTGTCCCTCTCTATCTCTGTCTCTTTCTCTCTCTCAAATTCAGTTCCATATTTTGTTTTCTGGTTGAAACACTGGTTGGTTCATTCCTGCATAGTCTCTTCACAGTTCAATAGAGCTTTTTATAACAAACACAAGAGGAGCTGGGTTTTTGTTCCTCAAACCTATTGTGGCTTCAGAAGCAGAAAGAGAGGCAATTTCACAAGGGCACAAAGTACAACTATTTAAGTCTCTTAAACAGATTGAACAGCTTTCTCACAATTGTGGAACAATCTACCTATGGTAATGTGGTTTGCCTGTCTGAAGGTTTTTAAGGGGTAAGGCAGTAGCGTCTCAAGGACATTTTAACTGGTTTCCCTGCACATTGGAGTGTGTTAGACTAGATTATCTTTCATGATTCTATTTTATGTAAAATACATGGCATGCAATTGCATTGTATGTGTGAGGAAGCTGAAACAACTTTATTTGTTATTAATCACTTAAGATAACTTATTAAAGGTATGGTTCTTCCTATTAACTGTTCCATTCACTTTCATCTGATCCTACTAAGCTAAATGGCAATTATGCTTGATTTCTGCTCTTTGTTTCTATCTATCATAGGTTATTGAAAGTTTTCTCAGTAAAGAAGTGAATTGTGTTACATCCAGTAGCTGCAAAGCTAGATAAGAAAGAAGGCTAAAGAAGGAAATGGTTACTCTGCTGAAAGATGTTGGAAATAAATCTTTTTCAAGACTCCCAGAGGGTCAGGGATGCCCCTTGCTCAAACCAGTTGATGTGGTAAGAACTTTGAGTTGGAAACAATGCTTACTCTTTTTTAATACATATTTTTAAAAGGAAGAACAAGATTTTGGCATGTTTTTAAAATTAACCTGCTAGTTTGACCCCTAGTTCTTAAATTTGTTTCTTGTGGGGTGCTAGTAAGCTTTGCATTCCTTATGAGAACTGCTAGATAAATATCCAAGTTGCACAACTTTTCTTTATTGTTCTATAATCCTGATTAACTTCAGAATTTGAAATTTGAACATTCCAAATATGTTTTTATATAATTTTTATATTTACCAAAGAATGTTCTCCAATGCTGTTTAAAACCTGGCATAAATATGCACATTCTGCATATTCAATTCAGAGTTTACACTAATTTGGGAAAAACAGATTTACCCAATGAAATAGCGGGAAAGAAATGAATGAATTTCAGAATAAAACCTGGCAAGCATGAAAAAAACAATGAATGTAGGCCCAGTGCAAAGGTCAGTTAAGCCTAATTTATCTATCACTGCTATAAATAACCATTTTGTTGTACTCCAAAAACTATTTTGCAGACCCTGGTCAGTCATGGGAAGAAGCTGTTACATAAAGCTATTGGCAGTCAGGTAAGCAATGTGGCTGTTAGGTTTTCTTTCAACTGTGAATAAAGCATAAGTAGGGACAAAGATGGAGTTGAAACATTATCCCCAAATTATTAGGTCCAATTTGTCTCACAAGGTTGAGCCTTCCATCTGATGCAGAATTGCAAATTTACTATAGATACTCTTGAGGAGAATAGTTTCTAATGAGTCAAGCAAAAAGTATTCAGATGAGAATGGGGTTTTTAAAAAATATAAACTAAACACTTGTTTCTACACAGTGGATTGTCCAATACTCCATGAAAAGCGGGCATGAGGGTTTCCTGAGCATTCTCTCAAAATCATTCAATAATGGATTTCTTTGTTTGGAAAAATATACTCTGTTTTTGTGAGATCTTTCAGCAATTCCAATGATCAGTTATCTTTCGGGACAACATATGTGGCAGCAATTTCTTTGTCAATGCATGATCCTGGGGCATTCCGATTATATACAGAGATGGTATCCTTGTTTCTCATGAGTTGAGATTGTAAACTGAAAAACAATCCATTCTAGCCTCTTCTAAAAGTTTTACCTATGATGTCCTTCATTCCATCCCAGATATAATATCGTCTTCTGAGTTCTGGGACAGTTGTTACTTTTCTTACATTAAGTTTATATTTAAGTACTATTTCAGCACCAATCTTACCCACACACATAAATAATTAAACAGATTATTGATATTGAGCTTTTGGTGCTGTCTCCTTTAAAGCTATGGTTCCCAGGATATTATTAAAACACACAAGTTAGTTAAAACAGGTGTACATTTCAGACTTATTGCTTACTATTGTTGGCCTATGCAGTCTGTGTACTTTCTTCTTCCATTTCAATTTAAATTTATGTTAATATTAATTAATTAATTATTTAATTAAATTAACTAGTTTTGTTGTATACATGATGTACAATAACAATAAAGGCTATTATTATTAATATGCCATCGATATGACTTCATTGATATCTCATTTTTTAATCTGAGATGTTAGTGTTGTGAAAAAATAGATTTGTCTGACATTGACAAATGACAAAGATGAATATATGACTAAGCATAAATACAAACCTACATGGCTTTATTAATATATAATATAATTTTAAACTAGTGAGGAACAGGACAATAAATAGTCAGTAGGGTCATCTATATAGTATAGCTTCCATTTTTCTCCACACCCAGAGTGTTCAACAGAATATTGAACACTGTTGTGCTCAATACTAAACTGTTGATTTAACTATTAAGCAAACTCGACTGCTAGCAGTCATTTCCCAGTTCATGGGAAATTACTGGTTGGATTTATACAGGGAGTCATTGATTTGCAACAGTTCATTTATAAACCATTCAAAGTTACAATGGCACTGAAAAAAGTGACCTTTGACTGTTTTTCACATTTATGAAAATTAACATTGCAGCATCCCTAATGTCAGCATTCCAGAAAAATCTCTGCTCCAATGAACCTACGGTCATGTGATCAAAATTCTGATACTTGGCAACTGGTTCGTATTTATGACAATTGCAGTATCCTAAGGTCATGTGATCAGCTTTTGTGATCTCTTGACAAGCAAAGTCAATGAGGAAGCCAGATTCACTTAACAACCATGTTACTAACTTAACAATTGCAGTGATTCACTTAACAACTTTGACAGGAAAGGTCATAAAATGGGGCAAAACCTGCTTAACAAATGTCTCACCATAGCAACATAAATTTTGGGCTCACTTGTGGTCATAAGTTAAGAACTACCTTATATTGATTAAATAATGGTTTGATTTTGTCATGTGTAATTGAACAGCCATAATGGCTTGGTTCACACATAAGCCCAGATGAAACACTGCATCAAATTTACTGCATTGGAAAATTTGGCTGGTTGCTGCTATTTCTTATTACATGGAAATTTCCCTGCCTAGTCAGAGATCAGGCTTTATATATTCCAGCATCTGGAAAATCATAGGTTAGCCATTTGTGTTTTCCCACACATAGATGCCAGTTTTGGCCCTGATTCTGAGCACTTTTCTGCTGCTGAGTAGCACTCCAGCAATTTTCTTTGAACCATCCTTCCAGCTAGTCAATGGAGAGTCAGAAATGGTAGCTAATCTGGCCTCCTTTTTCATAAACAAAACAACCTGGCAGTAAAGCATCATGTTACCTTGCCTGTAGTAGTGAGGTAGGAAATAATTTGAGCTGTAAGTGTCTGCTTTTGAGAAACTACCTGCCTTGCAGGCCCAGAGGAGAAACACTGCAAAACTACATTTTAGTGTTCTTTCTAGACAGCAACCCTGTCAACAAGTAAACATATTTGACTTCCACAGGAGCCTCATGATGTCATTAAGACATTAAAAAGTATTGATTAAAAATCAATGTGATTTTATTAAATCTTGGAAAGCCATTGGCAGAATAAACAGTACTGAATTTGCTGATCAGCAGGGTGGATTTGACTTAAATTAAGTTTTGAGTTGATGTGATAAATCAAGATTTGATTTAAATGAACTAGTAAAAAGGCTTGATTTAAATCAACTTGATTTAAATCAAGAGGCTCCTCCTCTGACCTGCTTCCATTTTAATGGAATGGCTGGTGATGTGGCAGTAACACAGCAAGGTGAGCATCAGTGGGCTGCTGCCGGTTTGCACCCATTCAGGCGATTTGGTAGTTAAGATTATGCGCAGTTCACCAAACCGGCAAATGCTACCAGTGGCTGGCCTCGCCCCCCCCCCCCCATCTCACTGTGCCTGCCTTGGCTGGTGGCTAGAGTCATGCCCGCATCCAGCTACTCTAGCTCGTTTGCTCACTTGCCCAAACAACGTGGCCAGCTGATCTGCATGCCTTGCCCTCTTGCTTGCCTTTGCCATGGCCTATCATGTGGGCCACACGACCCAGCTGATATCCATGCCTTGCCTGTTCTGGTCACCAGCTGCCCACGAAGATAACGCGCTCAACTGAAGGATCGCCTCTGGGTGGACAGAGTGAGGCTCGGCCACCTTTCGTTTCTGGCTCTGGCCATCGTTCCACCCACATGCCACCCACTCTCCGTTCTCCTCAGGTGGGGATGTGCCAGTCCCTGGCTCTGGCCTTTCCTGGGGCCTCCTCCCGCATGCCGCCTGCTCACCTTTTGCCCTTACTCAATCTCCACGCTTCTTCCCCCGCGACCACCTCTTTCTTCATCCCGTGACCTTATCTTCCTCTCACGGCTGGTGGCAGAGGGGAAGTCAAGCCAGGGCTGAGCCATCGCAGCTTGGCTCTCTGCTAGCCCGCATCTCACCGCCTTTGTCACGGGCTGGATGTGGAACTCAAGGTGAAGCAGAGGTTGAGCAGGTGGCAAGCCAGAGCAGGGTCCGAAAGGCATCCGAACCTTGTCTTGTCGTTCTCCGCTCCTGGAAGCCTGAAGCCACCTCCTCTTTTTTTAGGTGCGAGAACGCTCCAGCTGCCGCTCTTTGCCAGCATGAGCAGCCTTCAACCGCCGCTGCTGGCTCAGTTCTGGCCAGAAAAGAGCAGCGGCTGGAGGTTTCTCACACCGGCAAAGAGGCCGCCATTTTCATCTGTTTTTTGGGCCCTAAAACAGCCCCCAAATCCCCAAAAAGCGGTCTGAAAAGCTATATGTGGCCCATTTTCTGCCTCTATTTGGCTGTCTGCACCATGCTGAATTGCAGTGGGGAGGTGGGGAAAAAGGAAAAAAATCCACTCAGTCTATATGTACTCACCAGCACGAAGAAAATCTCTCTTCCAGCTTGCAGGTTTGAGCATTGGGAACTTGAGGAATGGACTGTATGCCCAGACTTGCTGCTGCTCCAAGCCAAGCTCTGTCTGCAGCGTCCAACCCCCCAAAATTTTCCGCGGAGAGGAAAGGTGCACTGAGGCCACCAGCAGGCTTGCTGAGGCATGCAAATTGCAATATGCTGCCACTAAGCTTCCTGGGTTCCTTGGAAGAGCACTGGAAGAAAAGGAGTCTGATTGTGAGGGCAGGCTTTTCCAAGGCTAGTCGTAGAGGAAAACAGTGAGTGTGCCTTTCCTCCCTGTGGCTCTAATTCTTAAAAATTAGAGGGGGTAATTCTTAAAAATTTGGGGGGTTGCGCACATGGGGCGCTGGGGGAATCAGGGCCTGGAGAGGGGAGCGCAGGCTGACTGGGCGGAGAAGGAGTACCGGACTTCCAGCACTCATGTGGGGAACCCAGGCTTGGAGCAATAGCAACGGTTTGGAGCTTGTTAAGGAGGACCGCTCCTCTGCCCAGCCATAGGTTTTCAAGCCTGGGCTGCTTGGAATGAAAAGCATGCAATATGCTGCCACTAAGCTCCCTGAGTTCCTCGCACGAGCATGGAAGAAAATTGGACACTGCAGCCAGAGCTGGGCTTGGAGCAACAGCAAGTCCTGGCGCACAATCTACTCTTCAAGCTCCCAATGCCTGAACCGGCGAGCTGGAGGAGAGATTTTCTGTCATGATGGTGAGTATGTATGGACCGAGTGGAATTTTTGCTTTTCCCCCCACCTCCCCATTATGATCCAGCACGGCGCAGACAGCATAGTGGAGGCAGAAAATGGGGCGTTTCCATTGGCCCTTCTCTTTTTTTCTTCCTAGTCTCCTTTTGCCAGCATGTGCCAGGCAGGCTGGACAGGCAGTCATGATCTTTAGATGGGCTTTTATTTTGTCAGCGCAAGATGGGGGTGGGGGTGGGGGCAAAGGGGCTCGGAATGGTACATAGGAAATTGCCCTGGCTCTGCAGCATCGGCCAGCCTGCGCCGCCCTACCTTGCCGTGAGTGACGTTGAGTTGGCCATGCCCACCCAGTCATATGACCACCCAGCCACATCCACCTGCCATGCCCACCCTACCAGTCATTAGGGCAGAGAACCAGTTGTTAGAAAAATTGCAGCCCACCACTGAAGGTGAGGGAAGTGGCGGGCAGCAGATGAATGGATGCCTGCTAACAGGCACTGCCATGATGGATCTAAAATGACAGAGGCTCTTTAAATGTGGGGTCTCATTCTTGCTGGTAGTTAGAATGTTCAATATTATTATTTGCAAACAAAATGAAGGTTTCCTATTTAGCTTGCAGAGCTTGGATTCATTGAATGAGTTTACAAAAAATGTAAATATTGCAGAATATACAGCCTCATGCTATATAACTAAGCTCCATTTCATGCTAAATAAATTAAATTATTAATGTGTCTTAAATAGAAAACTATCTTTAGATAGATTTTTACTCCAAAAGTATTTTATTAAAATAATTTAATAAAAATCTAAAAAATCCTATTAAAAATTTAAAAATCCAATTTTTTTTTTTTAATCGATTTTTATCCCCCTTGGTGACCAGTTTGATCATGTACAAAATCCTTCTTATACAGATAGTCCTCGACTTATGACCACAATTGATCCCAAAATTTCTGTTGTTAAGTGGTACATTTGTTAAATTAGTTTTGCCCCATTTGATGATCATTCTTGCCACAGTTGTTAAGTTTCAAACAGTGGTTAAACAAATCTTGTTTCCCTACTGACTTTGCTTGTCAAAAGGTTGCATTTCCATTATGACCACCACTATTAGTACAGTGTGCTTGGCCAATCAAGCATATATATAGAGAGAGCGGTTAGGTTCCTCAAAGTTGTTGTCTTCATTTAAATAGGTTTGGATAATTTGGTTAATGTTTTCTTGAGGAAATGTGTAATGCCTTTAAGAGAAAAATCTAAGGGGTTCCTAGATTCTTTAATTTTTTAAAATTTCAAGCATAGATCCTCTAATTTCGTGTTACCATTTTAAGTATATCTAATGTTTTATTTTTATTTTAAGATAATAGCATTATGTCTTAATTTCAGACTGCCTCAGAGAACATTATTTAGTTTGGTTCCAAATGTGGTTTCTGATAGATGTGAAATGGAGACCCAAACCCACAATTTATGAAAGCAAGTTATTCCATTGGTTTGCTCTCACCATTAGGAAATTTCTCCTAAGTTGATTCTCTCCTTGGTTTCCAACCATTGTTTCTTTTTTTAAAAACAAACTATTTTTATTATTTTTGTAAAAATATACATCTGTATTGTGTGAGTTGGTTCTGAGTATCATTCATATTAGTCCAATTCACAATAACAGTGTTAGTTATCTCTATCCCATTTATCAAATTTAAGTAATCCTCATTATATTGTTCAAACATACATAAACAAGAAATGCCTAACTCTTCATCTTTATTTTGATCTTCATCTAAGTCTTTTTTATTCAGTCTAGACATTTCTCTATTATATATAAACAAATTT
The DNA here is from genome assembly GCF_028640845.1 of Ahaetulla prasina. NCBI lineage: Eukaryota > Metazoa > Chordata > Lepidosauria > Squamata > Colubridae > Ahaetulla > Ahaetulla prasina. Next base: position 49,055,173 of record NC_080542.1, on the reverse strand, counting down.
GACTAGGTATCATTCATATTGATCCAGTTCATGCTAACATTGTTAGTAGTCTCTATCGCATTTATCAAATTTATATAATCCTCATTATATTATTTAAACATATGTAAAAGGAAAATGTCTAATATCATCTCTTTTCCCCTTTTGTGCTTAACTTCTTATCTATTTTTTTATATTAATCCAATTCACAATAATAGTGTTAGTAAACTGTATCACATTTATCCAAATTTAAGTAGTTGCCTCTATCTTCATCTGTATCTTTCTTGTTCAATCTAAACATTTCTCTATTATATATGAACATATTTGACTCAATATCATTTATATTGATCCAGTTCTCATTAGCATTGTTAATTATCTCTATCACATTAATCAAATATCCTGTTTCCCCCAAAATAAGACATCCCCAATCAGGCTTTTGAGCGCCTGGCTATAAGCCCAAGCGCTTATTTCAGTGTTCAGAAAAATATAAGACAAGGTCTTATTTTCGGGGAAACACGGTAGTAATCCTCACTATATTATTTAAACATAAAAGAAAAATGTCTAACATCTGTAAACTTCTAATCTTTCTATTATTTTTATTCATTCTATAAACAATTTATGTTCTAATATTTCCCCTATCTAATTTTATTTCTGCCTCCTACCTTACACTCAGGCTAGTTTAATATTTCAAGGGCAATTTTTCTACCCATCATCTCTTCTATTCTTTAGTGCTTCAATTCTTATCCATTTTTTAGTTTGCCTCTACACTCCTCATCTTTATCTCTATCTTCATCTATTTCTTTTTTTATTCAATCTAAACTTTCTTCCCAGTACAATCTTGTATTGCCAACTCTCCCAGTTATCTGCCCATAGCCCAATCTCCTTATCAAAGATATCTTCCTGTCTCTCCAATTGATTTATCTGTTTTATTTTCTTCAATCTTTCTTTCTTTGTCACCTGATTTGTCAATCCTATTTTTTGCTCCAGTCCTTGATTCATTTGTTGATCTGACCAATCCCTCTGTTCTTTCTGCTCCTTTTGCTTATTATTTATCTGTTTATCCTCTTCATCAAGCTGTTGCTTTATTTGCTGATTTTTCTGATCCATATATTTCCCTGTTCATGTTTCATTTGTTGTCTTAAATAATCAGTTTCATCCATTCTTTCTGTTGCTTCCACCAGTTTGTGGGTGGTTTGGTCTTTGTTCCATGTTCTTTGCAGAATGTTTTCCATTTTCTGATTTATACCGTCTACTAAATTCATAATATCTTGAAACAACAAGGTCATCTCATTGAGAAATCCTTTCATTTCCACAGCTGTTCCACAGCTGTTCCTTCAACTCCAGTCATAATAACAATACAAATATTTATTTATTTATTTATTTATTTCGATTTTATACCGTCTACTAAATTCATAATATCTTGAAACAACAAGGTCATCTCATTGAGAAATCCTTTCATTTCCACAGCTGTTCCACAGCTGTTCCTTCAACTCCAGTCATAATAACAATACAAATATTTATTTATTTATTTATTTATTTCGATTTTTATACCGCCCTTCTCCCGGAGGACTCAGGGCGGTGTACAGCCAAGTAAAAATTCAATATATAAACATTAAAAAGAGGTTAAAAAGAAATATTATAATGTGGCCGAAATTTTAAAACCATTTAAAATCTTAAAACATAAATACCCCAATAAAATTTCAATCCAGTCCCGCTTGAATAAATAGGTGCGTTTTCAGCTCACGCCGAAAGGTCCGAAGATCAGGCAATTGACGTAAACCGGGGGGAAGTTCATTCCAGAGCGTAGGAGCTCCAACAGAGAAGGCCCTTCCCCTGGGGGCCGCCAGCCGACATTGCTTGGCGGACGCACCCTGAGAAGGCCCTCTGTGTGAGCGTACGGGTCGGTGGGAGGCACAAGGTAACAGCAGGCGGTCCCGTAAGTACCTGGGTCCTAAGCCATGGAGCGCTTTAAAGGTGGTAACCAAAATCTTGAAGCGCACCCGAAAGACCACAGGAAGCCAGTGCAAGCTGCGCAGGATTGGTGTTACATGGGAGCAACGAGTTGCCCCCACTATTACCTGCGCAGCTGCATTCTGGACTAGTTGCAGCCTCCGGGTGCACTTCAAGGGCAGCCCCATGTAGAGAGCATTGCAATAGTCCAAGCGGGAAGTGACAAGGGCATGAGTGACCGTGCATAAGGCATCCCGGTCAAGAAAGGGGCGCAACTGGCGCACCAAGCGCACTTGGTGGAAGGCCCTCTTGGAGATGGCCGCCAAATGATCGTCAAACGACAGTCGCCCATCCAAGAGGACACCCAAGTTGCGCACCCTCTCCGTTGGGGCCAATAAATCGCCCCCCACAGCCAGCTGCGGCTGCAGCTGACTACCGGGGTGCCGGCATCCACAGCCACTCCATCTTGGAGGGATTGAGCTTGAGGGATTGGGCCATTTCCTGAGGGTCTGGCTCACGACACGGCTGAGGAACTAGTTGCGGCCTGGGAACGGGCCGCGGCGGGGGCCTTAGATCGTGTCGTGCCTTTGCGGCCTCTGACCCGGCGCAGGTCCCAAACGGCTCCTTGGTTCTCCGAGGAGCTGAGGGGGATGAAGCGCCGGAGAAGACGCCTGGAGAGTTCTTGGAGGTCCAGCCGCTCCGAGGCTGATCGGACACTAGTGAAGTCCTATACTAGGACTTACCTAGTGGCACTGAGGGAAGCGAGGCGTTGCTACGCCTCCTCCCTCATTGCGTCGGCAGATAACCGCCCAGCCGCCCTGTTTCGGGTGACTCGTTCCCTCCTTCATCACGGGAGCGGATGACCCGCTGCAGGACGTGCTGAGGAGTTTAACGGTTATCTATACGATAAAATCGTTCAGCTTCGGGACGGTTTGGACCAAAATTGCAGTGGCCCAGGGGAGGCGTCCGAGGGTGGTCTTGGTGATATTTTATGGGATGAGTTTGACCCTGTGGCTCCCGAGGACATGGACAGGTTGTTGGGTAGGTTGAATGCCACCACATGTTTACTGGACCCGTGCCCCTCCTGGCTGGTGCTGGCCACCCAGGAGGTGACACGAGGCTGGCTCCAGGCAATTCGGGCGTCTCCTTGGTGGAGGAGTCTTCCGCCGCCTTGAAAGAGGCGGTGGTGAGACCCTCCTCAAGAAGCCTGCCTTGGACCCAGCTGTTTTAGGTAATTATCGTCGGTCTCCAACCCGCTCGCGCGAAGGTTGTAGAGAGTATGGTGGCATATCAGTTTCTTACACCTGGATGAAACTGTCTATCTAGACCTGCTCCAGTCTGGTTTCCGCCCGGTTACAGCACGGAGACGGCTTTGGTCGCAGGATGATCTCTGGAGGGCCAGGATAGGGGTGTTCCTCTGCCCTGGTCCTATTAGACCTCTCAGCGGCTTTTGATACCATCGACCATGGTATCCTGCTGCGCCGTTGGAGGGATTGGGAGTGGAGGCACCGCTTATCGGTGGTTCTCCTCCCATCTCTCGACCGTCGCAGACGGTGTTGACGGGGGCAGAGGTCGGCCCGAGGCGCCTCACTTGTGGGGTGCCGCAGGGTCGATTCTCTCGCCTTTGTTCAACATCTATATGAAGCCGCTGGGTGAGATCATCAGTGGCTTCGTGTGAGGTACCAGCTGTACGCTGATGACACCCAGCTGTACTTTTCCACACCGGCCACCCCAATGAAGCTATTGAAGTGCTGTCCCGTGTCTGGAAGCCGACGGGTCTGGATGGGGAGAAACAGGCTCAAGCTCAATCCTCCAAGACAGAGTGGCTGTGGATGCCGGCATCCCGGTACAGTCAGCTGCAACCGCTGCTGACTGTTGGGGCGAGTCATTGGCCCCGACGGAGAGGGTGCGAACTTGGGCGCCCTCCTGGATGAACGGCTGTCCTTGAAGATCATTTGGCGGCCGCCTCCAGGAGAGCTTTTACCAGGTTCGCTTGGTACGCCAGTTGCGCCTTTCTGGACCGGGATGCCTATGCACGGTCACCACGCCTCGTGACGCCTCGCCTGGATTACTGCAATGTTTCTACATGGGGCTCCCTTGAAGGGCATCCGGAGACTGCAGTTAGTCCAGAATGCGGCTGCGCTGGTGATAGAAGGAGCCCTCGTGGCTCCCGGTGACACCTATCCTGCGCAGACTGCACTGGCTACCTGTGGCCTTCGGGTGCGCTTCAAGGTGTTGGTGACCACCTTTAAAGCGCTCCATGGCATAGGGCCGGGCTATTCTGGGACCGCCTTCTGCTACCGAATACCTCTCACCGACCCGTGCGCTCTCACAGAGAGGGACTCCTCAGGGTGCCGTCAGCTAGGCAGTGCCGTCTGGCGACGCCCAGGGGAAGGGCCTTCTCTGTGGGGGCTCCCGCCCTCTGGGACGAGCTCCCCCCAGGACTTCGCCAACTCTCGGACCTTAGAACCTACCGTCGTGAGCTTAAAACACACTTATTTAGGTGCAGGACTGGACTAGGTTTTTAGATTTTAAATTTTGAAATTTTAAATTTTATATTGATTTTAATTGGTTTTGGTAATCAGGCTGGTTAGAATAAGTTTTTTATTAGTGTTTTAATCTGTATTTATATGTTCTTTTTATATGCCTGTTAACCGCCCTGAGTCCCTCGGGAGATAGGGCGGTATACAAATGTGATCAATAAATAAATAAATAAGTCTGTTTCTCCCCATCCAGACCCGTACAGCTTCCAGACACCGGGACAGCACTTCGACAGCTTCGTTGGGGTGGTTCGGGGTGGAAAAGTACAGCTGAGTATCATCAGCGTACAGATGATAACTCACTCCGAAACCACTGATGACCTCACCCAGCGGCTTCATGTAGATGTTGAACAGGAGGGGCGAGAGAATCGACCCCTGAGGCACCCCACAAGTAAGGTGCCTCGCGGTCGACCTCTGCCCCCCTGTCAACACTCTCATGCATCGTCGGAGAGATAGGAGGAGAACCACCGATAAACGGTGCCTCCCACTCCCAACCCCTCCAACCGGTGCAGCAAGATATCATGGTCGATGGTATCAAACGCCACTGAGAGATCTAATAGGACCAGGGCAGAGGAACAACCCCTATCCCTGGCCCTCCAGAGGTCATCCACCAACGCGACCAAAGCTGTCTCCGTACTGTGACCGGCCCGGAAGCCGGACTGGAACGGGTCTAGATAGACAGCTTCATCCAGGTACTGGGGAAGCTGCCATGCAACCACACTCTCTACAACCTTCGCCACAAAGCGAAGGTTGGAGACAGGACGATAATTTCCCAAGATAGCTGGGTCCAGGGAAGGCTTCTTAAGGAGGGGTCTCACCACTGCCTCTTTCAAAGCAGCGGGGAAAACCCCTTCCATCAATGAAGCATTTATAATTCCCCGGAGCCAGCCTCGTGTCACTTCCTGAGTAGCCAGCACTAGCCAGGAAGGACACGGGTCCAGTAAACATGTGGTCGCATGTAGCCTCCCCAGTAACCTGTCCACGTCCTCGAGAGCCACAGTCTCAAACTCGTCCCAAATAACCTCAACAAGACGTGCCTCTGCCATCCCACTTGGATCATCGCAATTTTGGTCTAGACTATCCCGAAGCTGAACGATTTTATCGTATAGATAACCGTTAAACTCCTCAGCACGTCCCTGTAGGGCAGGGGTGTCCAAAGTTTTTTGAGTGAGGGCCAAATACAGAAAAATAAGCAAAGGCCCGGGCCACCGGGGGGGGGGGGGGCTGAAATTTTTTTGTACCAGTTCTTTGAGCGTGGCTTATTTTGGGGTGTGGCTTGGTGGTCATGTGACTGGTGGGCGTGGCTAACTGCTCATGTGACTGAGTGGATGTGGCTATGGGCATAGAAACTACTCAGAGGGCTAAAAAAAGTAATTTTTGACCAGTCCTCACACTTATGACCATCCTCACATTTATGCCCATTGCAGCATTTTTAACAACCATATCACTCATTTCACAACTGCTTCTCTTCACCACGGTTACAAGATAGGGTGCAAAATGTAAAGATAGTTGTAGGTGTGAGGACCAGTCAAAAGTGTGAGGACAGGTCAAAAATAACTTTTTCAGCCCTCTGAGTAGTCCCTATGCACAAAATGCTGCAACAGGCATAAATGATGACCGGTCATAAGTGTGAGGACTGGTCAAAGTGCGATATAGTTTTTGTCTGGAGACATTCTGCACACTTCCCCCACCAACGCTTATTCGGCCCTTGCCGCCTCACCTGTTTCTCGATGCGGTCTTCTTCTTTTCCGCCAGGAGTCCCAGCTGCTTTCTATCAGTCTGCAGGGTGCAAAACTGTCACGCTGGGAGATCCTGCAGCATGCAAAGAAGCCCCAAGGGTCCCTCGGTTTGGGCACAGGTTTGGGAGCAGAGCCCCAAAGGGCTTTGAAGCTGCTCCGAGGCAGCTGGGGCCCATGTACAGAGTGCACACAATAGCCTCAAGCCACAAGAGTTTTGCAGCCAGCCAGTCCTTCTCAGAGGCAGACAAAATGAAACAGAAACAAGCCAAGCGGGTGAGAGACACCTTCAAAGGCAAACAAACAAAAAAACTTCCCTTTTGGGAAGAGGCAGCGCTGTGCTAGGAAGGCCGGCTGTTCTCCCCCTCCGAGGGCCTCCGAGGGCCTTGTGGGTCAGCCAGGAGGCTTTGGCCCCTTGGAGGAACGACCCTGGCAATGCACCATGGGGCACAGGGGCCACCAGCCGGCCAAGCTGCCTTGGGCCCAAAAGACTTTTTGCGAGGAAGGGCTTCATCCCCCTTGGGCATCCCGGCATCCCAGGATGTTGCCATCTTCCCCAGCTGTGGCAACACTGCGGGGGGTGGGTGGTGGGTCTCTTGGCTCTCTCCCAGAGCCTCCTTGGTCACTCAGCTTCCCGGACAAGGCCCCAACTCAGCTGCGCCCCCCTACCAGGCATTCCCACCAACTGAGCTGCATCGCCGGGAGGGGAGGCGGTGGCTGGAGAGGACAACCCGCCGCTGCCCCCACCCAGAGGTTCTCCGGGAGCAGAAGGCCCTGCTCCCGCCGACCTCGGCAGCCCTGGCAGCGGGGCCCACTCAGCAGCCCAACCCTCCCATCCTCCTCCGCTCCGCTCCCCCGCCCGTCCAGCCCTGCTCTGCCGACCCGCCCGGAGAGCCTACCTGCGCGGCACCGCGAGCCGAGGGCGCCCAGAGCAGCGCCGGAAGCTCTGCCGCCCGCCCGCCTCCTCCTTTGTCTGGTGGGCTGGGCTGGAGCCGTGGGCGCCCCGGCGCCCCTACAGCCCAGTGGCGGAATGCCCGGCCCGCAGCCCCGGGTGGGCGGGGGTCGCCTCAGCGGAGCCTCCCCGCATCTGCAACCGGGCGAGCGGCGGCGTTGCCATCTTCCCCAGCTGTGGCAACACCGCGGGGGGCGGGGTGGGGTGGGTCTCTTCGGCTCTCTCCCAGAGCCTCCTTGGTCACTCAGCTTCCCGGACAAGCCCCCAACTCAGCTGCGCCCCCCCCTTACCAGGCATTCCCACCAACTGAGCTGCATCGCTGGGAGGGGAGGCGGTGGCTGGAGAGGACAACCCGCCGCTGCCCCCACCCAGAGGTTCTCCGGGGAGCAGAAGCGTCCCGTTCCCGCCGGGACCCTCGGCAGCCCCGGCAGCGGGGCCCACTCAGCAGCTCACCCCTCCCATCCTCCTCCCCTCCGCTCCCCCGCCCGTCCAGCCCTGCTCTGCCGACCCGCCGGGGGAGGCTACCTGCGCCCGCGAGCAGGCGCCGGGAACAGCGCCGGAAGCTCTGCCGCCCGCCCGCCTCCTCCTTTGTCTGGTGGGCTGGGCTGGAGCCGTGGGCGTCCTGGGCGCCCCCTACAGCCCAGTGGCGGAATGGCCGGCCCGCAGCCCCGGGTGGGCGGGGGTCGCCTCAGCGGAGCCTCCCCGCATCTGCAACCGGGCGAGCGGCGGCGTTGCCATCTTCCCCAGCTGTGGCAACACCGCGGGGGGCGGGGTGGGGTGGGTCTCTTCGGCTCTCTCCCAGAGCCTCCTTGGTCACTCAGCTTCCCGGACAAGCCCCCAACTCAGCTGCGCCCCCCCCTTACCAGGCATTCCCACCAACTGAGCTGCATCGCCGGGGGAGGGGGGGAGGCGGTGGCTGGAGAGGGACAACCCGCCTTCGCTGCCCCCCACCCAGAGGTTCTCCGGGGAGCAGAAGCGTCCCGTTCCCGCCGGGACCCTCGGCAGCCCCGGCAGCGGGGCCCACTCAGCAGCTCAACCCTCCCATCCTCCTCCACTCCGCTCCCCCGCCCGTCCAGCCCTGCTCTGCCGACCCGCCTGGAGAGCCTACCTGCGCGGCGCCGCGAGCCGAGGGCGCCCGGAACAGCGCCGGAAGCTCTGCCGCCCGCCCGCCTCCTCCTTTGTCTGGTGGGCCGGGCTGGTGCCATGGGCGTCCCGGGCGCCCCCTACAGCCCAGTGGTGGAATGGCCGGCCCGCAGCCCCGGGTGGGCGGGGGTAGCCTCAGCGGAGCCTCCCCGCATCTGCAACCGGGCAAGCGGCGGCTTCCTTGGGGACCAGGACGGGGGCCGCACCCTACTGTCCATCGAGAATATGCTGCAGGCCAATAAAAACTGACCCGCGGGCCGCAGTTGGCCCGCGGGACGTAGTTTGGACACCCCTGCTGTAGGGGGTCATCCCGCCCCTCCTGATGAAGGAGGGAGCGCGTCACCCGGAACAGGGCGGCCGGGCGGTTATCTGCCGATGCAATGAGGGTGGAAACGTAGGAACGTTTCGCCTCCCTCATTGCCACTAGGTAGGTCTTAGTAAAAGATCTCACTAGTGTCCGATCAGCCTCGGAACGGCTAGACCTCCAGGTACTCTCTAGGCGTCTTCTCCGGCGTTTCATCTCCCTCAGCTCCTCAGAGAACCAAGGAGCCAAGTGAGATCTGCGCCGGGTCAGAGGCCGCAAAGGCACGACATGGTCCAAAGCCCCCGTCGCGGCCCGCTCCCAGGCCGCAACGAGTTCTTCAGTCGTGCCGTGGGCAAGATCCTCAGGGAACGGCCCAAGCTCCGTCCGGAACCTCTCAGGGTCCATCAGGCGCCTGGGATGGAACCAACGCATTGGCTCCGTCTCCCTGCGGTGGTGAGCGGCGGTCTGAAAGTCCAGGCGAAGGAGAAAATGATCCGACCATGACACCGGTTCCGTCATTAAATCTCCTAATACCAGATCATTAATCCACTGTCCAGAGATAAAAATCAGATCTAGTGTGCCTCCCCGTGTGTGGGGCCATCAGTTACTTGAATCAGGTCCATGGCCGTCATGGAAGCCAGGAACTCCTGAGCTACCGTTGATGACAAGCCGGCCGATGGCAAGTTGAAGTCCCCATGACCAAAAGTCTGGGGTCTCAACTGCCACCCCGGCAAGCACCTCCAGCAGCTCAGGCAGGGCTGTAGTCACGCAGCAAGGAGCCAGGTACGCGATCAACAGACCCATCTGATTCCTATGGCCCCACTTCACAAGGAGGGATTCACAACCAGCTATCTGAGGCACAGTGGACTCCCTCGGCTCTAGACTTTCTCTAATCACAACCGCCACCCCCCCACCCCTACCTTGGGCCCTCGGCTGATGAAATGCACGGGAACCTGGGGGGCACAGTTCAACCAGGGGAACACCCCCCTCTGTGCCCAACCAGGTCTCCGTAATGCCCGTAATGTCCGCGGACTCCCTCTGTATAAGATCGTAAATCAAGGGAGCCTTATTTACCACGGACCGGGCATTGCACAGCACCAGCCGAAGACCCAAGCTCTGAGGATCTTGGCCATCCGGGGAACGGGTAAGGACTGAGGGGCCGGAGCACGTGATCGCCTTTAAACATTGAGCACGTGCTCCCAGGGGACGATGCGACCCCTTGCCTCCGCCATATCTGCCTCTCCCATTTACCGTACAGATGGAATGACACTCTACGCTCTGAACATCCCCCTCCCCCCCTGTCTTCGGACCCAATGAAATAAAGCCGTGAGCACGCACTGGGACTGGACATACCCTCCCCTCCCACCCCAATGGGTTTCCCCCCCATCTCCCCCCTCCCAACCCTTAAGATCCCCATTAAAACTCCCCTTAAAAAATCCATTAAAACAACTAATTAAAAAGCCCCTAAGCCTCCTATTTTTAGCATGCCACCTCTCGGGGCTCCAAAGCCCGTCCTCAAGGTGGGCCCTCGATAATATGGCCAAACCCGCGAGAGAGGGGCATCTCGCAGGGCAAGAAGGTCAGCCGCAGTAAACGTTCGCATCACAGAGAAAGTCCGGCAGGAGGCCCATCCTGGGCCGGTCAAGATGGTAACAGATGATACAGTGACCACGACCAGTCTGTCCTGATGGGAAACAGTCAATGGTGATCCTTGTGCGGTAGAGGACAAAACCGCTCACTCAGTCAGTTCACCACCCCATATAAATAGTCAGGGGTGGACTAAGGAAGAAGGAGGGGGGGGGAACCGATGATAAAGATGTTAAACAGGCAGGCCGCCGCCTTGAAACACCGAGGCAGGCCGCCGCCGCCGGCCACCTCCGCCTGGCCATCGCCGCCGAAAGCGTCCCATCACCGCCGCATGAGGCCACCGACATCCCCACCATCTAGGAAGGGACACCAGTCGCCAAATCCTGCCAGTAATCCCGGGGCTCCACCGGCGCCAGCGCCAAACGAAGAAAAGCCAGGCCGCCACCGCCGCCAGGAAGCCAACAAGGCTGACGGGAGCCCGGGAGGCCCTCCAGATCTCCACTGGGCGCAACCCCTCCGGGGCTCCTCCCCTCGCCCCCGAAGTCGCCCAGCACCAAGTCACCCATCTTCCTGAACGACTGAAGCCTCCTCCATCAGGGCAGGGATCTAAGGGGGCCCAAGGTGTCAAAGGCCCCTGCCGCCGCCGCCGCCAGAACACCAAAAAGCCCGGCGGCAGCTCGGCAAGCCGCAGGCCGCCCAGCAAGCCGCCCGGCAAGCCGGGCAAGCTGCCAGGGCCGCCACTGCTTCCTCCCACAGGCGGGGTCCAAGGGGGGCCCTGGATATCAGAGACCCCCTGTCGCCGTCGCCGCCGCCGCTGCCGCCAGAACGCCGAAAAGGCCGGCGGCAGCTCGGCAAGCCGCAGCCGCCCGGCAAGCCGCCAGGATCACCGCTGAAGCAAGGACACTCCGGGGCTCCTCCCAACGCCCCCCGAAGTCGTCCTGCACCAAGTCACCCCTCCTCCGGGTGACTGGATGTTCTTCCATCAGGGCGGGGGCCTAAGATGTCACCAAGGCCCCCCCCCAGAACCGGACAAGTCCCGAAAAGGCCCACCGCCGCTCCCCCGATCAGCAGGACGGCGCCATCTTGGACATGCTCAGAAGGTTACTGAGAATAAACAATCACAACTCAGTCAAATTCAAAAGTTCCAAAACCCTAAAAATAGAATAGAATAGAATAGAATAGAATAGAATAGAATAGAATAGAATAGAATAGAATAGAATAGAATAGAATTTTTTATTGGCCAAGTGTGATTGGACATACAAGGAATTAGTCTTGGTGCATATGCTCTCAGTGTACATAAAAGAAAAGATACCTTAATCAAGGTACAACACTTACAACACTTAATGATAGTCATAGGCTACAATTAAGCAATCAGAAAACAATCAATTACAGTATGGTTTGTTAAATGGCATTCTCCTCTCCAATTTCCATACTGTCTTTTTTCCAGCAGATATTTATTTCACTCAATCTCCAATTCTTTCAAAACAGGGATGATTGTTTAAATAAACCCATTCCAGCGTTTATTCAATATTTTGATAGTCCAAGAAATTCTCCAAATTCTTGAAATGTACTCTGTGGTTTTAATCTTTTGTTATAGCTTTCCAACGTCTCTTTTATAAAGTTTCTTTCTTATTTCTACCTCTAGTGAGCATAAGACATTAAACAGGCCCCCATCTTCACCCATATTTTCAATAAATCACTAGAGATGTGTTATGTTCCTTCTTGCTTCAAATGCTCTACCATCATCCCAGTGCCGAAGAAGCCCACCATCAAGGAACTGAATGACTACAGACCAGTTGCTTTAACATCTGTAGTCATGAAAACCTTTGAAAGGCTAGTGCTTTCCTACTTGAAAACCATCACGGATCTGCTGTTAGACCCCTTGCAATTTGCATACCGAGAAAATAGACAACAGATGATGCTGTTAATATGGCTCTGCACAACATCCTACAACATCTTGAGTCTCCAAAGACCTATGCAAGGGTCCTTTTTGTAGACTTTAGTTCAGCATTCAATACCATCATTCCAGACATTCTTCTAACTAAGCTAAACCAGCTACAGGTACCAGAACAGACTTGTAAGTGGATCACAAGTTTCCTAACAGGAAGCAGCAGGTGAAGCTAAGCAAGATCACATCAAATACCTGTACAATTAGCACAGGGGCCCCCCAAGGCTGTGTGCTCTCCCCACTTCTCTTCCCTCTGTATACCAATGACTGCATCTCCAGTGTTCCATCTGTTAAGCTACTGAAGTTCTCAGATGACACAATAGTGATTGGTCTCATTCGAGACAATGATGAATCCGCATATAGACGAGAGGTCGAACGACTAGCCTTGTGGTGCAACCAAAACAATCTGGAACTGAACACACTCAAAACCGTAGAAATGGTGGTAGACTTTAGGAGAAACCCTTCCATACTTCCACCTCTCACAATACTAGACAACACAGTATCAACAGTAGAAACCTTCAAATTTCTAGGTTCTATCATATCTGGTTCGGTTCTGCAACCCAACACGAAAAACACAGACTTCAGAGGATAATTAGAACTGCAGAAAAAATAATTGCTACCAACCTGCCTTCCATTGAGGACCTGTATACTGCACGAATCAAGAAGAGGGCCGTGAAAATATTTACAGACCCCTCGCATCCTGGACATAAACTGTTTCAACTCCTACCCTCAAAACGACGCTATAGAGCACTGCACACCAGAACAACTAGACACAAGAACAGTTTTTTCCCGAAGGCCATCACTCTGCTAAACAAATAATTCCATCAACACTGTCAAACTATTTACTGAATCTGCACTACTATTAATCATCTCATATTTCCCATCACCAATCTCTTTCCACTTATGACTGTATGACTATAACTTGTTGCTGGCAATCCTTATGATTTATATTGATATATTGACCATCAATTGTGTTGTAAATGTTGTACCTTGATGAACGTATCTTTTTCTTTTATGTACACTGAGAGCATATGCACCAAGACAAATTCCTTGTGTCCAATCACACTTGGCCAATAAAATTCTATTCTATTCTATTCTATTCTATTCTATTCTATTCTATTCTATTCTATTCTATTCTATTCTATTCTATTCTAACAGCTAAAAATCACAGCCACCAAATGTTAAGGTTTTTAGGAGTCTGGGAATCACTTTTTCTTTCGTCACTAGATGGCGCTCTCAATTTACTTTTCAGCATAAATCTCTTTAAAAAATATTTTCTTCCACTGCTTAAACAATATTTTTAGAGTCTCTTCTCTAGGCTTTTTTTTTTAAATGCTTGGTGTAATTTATAATGAAAAAAGAAACATCTCACCCAGCAACACAATCTCTGTTCACTGCTCTCTTCGCTCCTGCACTGTCTTAGGTTTTCTAACTGTCCCCAGCTTCATGGCAGCCATTTTTGCTGCTGCTGCTCCTTCATCTTTGGATGAGGGGGCTTTCCGAATCAGGGAGGAGAAATGTGGCTCTCCTCAACCTGCAAGACAGTCTCCGTTTACTTCACCACCCCTCCAGGATGGCTATGGCTCCAATTGGAGCCCTCTGACAGGGAGAGCTCGGAATAGACACATCTATTTATCCGTGCAGGGCTGGCCTAGGGTTTGATTTTTTATAAATTTAATTTTAATGGGGTTTTGTATTTTAACTATAGTTTTAAATTTGGCCTAATGGAATAAGTTTTTTAAATGTTGTTTTAACATGTATTTCTATTATATTTTATGTTTTATAAGGCTGTAAACCGCCCTGAGTCCTTCGGGAGATAGGGCGGTATAAAAGTTTGAATAATAAATAAATAAATAAATAAATAAAATGTGGCCGCGGAGCTCGCCAATGTCCAAAGGCACTGGAAGCACAGCCGGAAGTTCTCAACCAACCATTATTTCTTCTCTTGCCAACTGGTGCTTTGGAAAATAAGTTGACAGTATTGCTTTTTCTAATTGAAACCTTATGCTCAGGGGATATTCTCGATCACATTACAAAAATGGGCTTTAGAGACTATTATTGTGGCTCCATTTCAGCTTTTCCCAATTTAATGTCATCTTTTTATCCCAGGATACTCAGTATTAATGTTTCAGAATTCAGCTGTAATAGTTGTTTGGGAATTCTGGAGCTTGCAGCATAGTATTTCTGGTGTTTACCAAGTTGAGGAAGGTTAACTAGTCTTTCCTAGAAAGATGAATCCAGTTAGTGGTATTGTTTGGAGAGTGGGTTGGTTTCTCATATACCTTTTTCCCCCAAAAAAGAGGATGAAAATCTGGGTGTGTCTTATACTCCAAATGTAGCCCCACCCAGCTTCTTAAACAGAGGTTTCAGAGGCTTAAAAAAGCATCAGAAACGGAGCTTAGAAAAAAAGCCCCAAATGGAGCGTCACGGAGCTAAGAAAAAAAGCTCCAAATGGAACTTCAGAAAAGAAGCTCTGAAACAGAGCTTCAGAGGCTTTTTTAAAAAAAGTTTTTTATTTTCCATAATAATTCCCACAATTTGACCAGTGTACAGTACAATCACTTATCCAACAATCGATCCTATACTCAAATTATGCTCAATCGGGCCTGCTCAGTCGCCACTCCCTTCCTTAATCCTTTCTACCCTTCTCATCCTTCTTCTACTTTCCCTACCATCCTCCTCCTCACTTTCCTACTTCCCCTCCTCCTTCCCACTTCTCACTTCCATCCTTTCTAACCCTCTATCTTCCCCTCCTTCTCCTCCTCCTATCCTTTCTTCCCCCTTCCTTCTCTCCTACCTACTTGCCTACCTACTTTCTTCCTTCTTTACTCCTCTTTCCTTACCCTTTCCCTTCTGGAGTGGTTACCGAGCAGCCCCGACTTTACACCATTCCAACTTATTTAATTCTACCATTATTCCTGTACAATGACAATTAATCAATTTGTAATCTTCCCCCTTCCCCCCCCCCATTTCCCCTCCCTCCTCCCCCCCCCCGGAACTTCCCAGAACAGAATACAGGGTATAGTAACTAACAAACATAATCTAAAATATAACATAAACCATAATCCATTTCACACCATCACACTATCAATTTCCTTCTTTCTTAAACTCTAATACAAAGCAAATTCTAACTTCACTCAAAAACTAATTGGTATTTTTTAATCTGATACTTATTTTGAATATAATCGATCCACTTTCTCCATTCCAAAATATATTTTTCTTGTGTATAGTCTTTCAAGTAGGCAGAAATTTTTGCCATTTCTGCTAAATTTGATACTTTACTAATCCATTCTCCAATTGTAGGTAAGTCTTCTTTCTTCCAATATTGTGCAGTCAATAATCTTGCAGCAGTTATTAAATTCAAAATCATTTTTGTCTCTACAACAGTACAATGTTTTATATGCCTGTGAACCGCCCTGAGTCCTTTGGGAGATAGGGCGGTATATAAATTTAAATAATAAAATAAAATAATAAAATAAATAAATAAAATAAATAAAATAAACAATCTGGAATTATTCCTAATAAAAAGAACTGTGGAATAAACTTGATCTTCTTTTTCAAAATGTTCTGCATAATCCACCATATTGTAATTTAAAAAGCTTATGATAATAAATAGCATCTTCCCAATCACATCTCCAACATTTTGCTTTCACATTTGGATACATACACAACAGTTTTTTCGGATCTAAATGCCATCTATAAAACATTTTATAAAAATTTTCTCTTAAATTTTGTGCTTGCATAAATTTAACATTCCTCACCCAATTTTTCCCCATGTTTCTAACATTATAGGTTGTTGAAAATTTTGTGCCCATCTTACCATACAATCTTTAACCAACTCCATTTCTGAATCAATTTCTACCAATACATTATATAATCTCTTTATATGCTGTTGACCTTGATCTTTTATTTGTTTTACCAAATTATCATCACTTTGCCCAGAGGCTTTTTTTTTGAAGCTCTGTTTCAGAGCTTCAGAGGCTGAAAAAAGTTTTTTCTGAAACAGTTTCAGAGGCAGAAAAAAAAGCCCCCCAAAAGCAAGACACAGAGCCCACAACCAAGGAACCTGTTGCTAAAATTCACCTCTGAGAACAGCTGATTGAGGGTATTCAGTGCTTCAGTTATGCTCTGGTTACATACAGATTCAACTACTGTATTCCAGTATTCTATCTATAACCTTTGAACGCAGTTTGTAAACCTCAATTAGTACAGTATGCAAAGGCATGGATATATTCACACTATATTATTCCAATTTTATATCAGAAAGATTGGTTCCTGGTTTGTTTCTGGGATCAATTGAAAGTGGAAGTATTGCAGATTAAGTTATTTAAAAGCCACTTTTATCTCTATGAATAGTCTCAAAGTTGTGATTACCTTATAAGAAGCTCAATCATCAAATTCACTTAAAAGTGGCAGAGCCTTTTTAGGAATGGGCCAGATTTATAGAACTATTTTATGAAGGAAATATTATTGGCTCCTTCAATACTTATTTTAATTAGACTTGAAAAGATATTTTTCTCCACGCAATATATTATTAATATTTTAAGTTTTTAATGTCATAAAAAACTTTTTGCATTGATTTTCTGAAATAGTTTTATGTTATTAGGATTAAATGTCTTATAATTTTAACACTGTTATTTTGTAATAACCTTTGTCTTCAAATTTGGCATATTTTTCAGTTTTAATCATTTTTATTGAACATTTAAAATGCCCCTTGATTTGGATAATCTTGAAAAAGATAAGCAGAATTAGTAGTTCCATGAGAGTTTATCAGGAAATCCCAGGTGTAGAGGCTAAGCTAGAAAATTAACAAAATATTTTAGAAGCAATGAGGGGCAAAACACTTTTACAATAGATATTAAAAAGTCTACACACACTCGTTAAAATTCCAGGTTTAGAGATATAGAAAAATCAGACCAAAATAAATCACTTAAGATTTTTTAACCTTTAATATAATATATATGCTGTACAATTAAATTTGAAAACAAAATGAAATCTTCTAGGGGGGAAATAATAAGTGATTAGGAGAAAAGTTTATCTGAAGGGAGAATTTAGTGTACTTTGTGATATACAATAAGTAGATATTTTTTTCTTCTGTGTGAAAATAATGTAGTATTTTAATTTTGCCAGGAGATGGCAGGTCAGAACAATAAAGTATTTGCCAGTATAATGGCTGCCTGGCTAAATTCATCCATATACGGAGTACTAAAGCTCTTGTTCTTGTAACCTTTGGTGAAAATGATGCCTCACTGGGCAGCAGTTTTTGAATCAAAATACCTCAAATGGGTTAACTTACAGATGGGTCCCAAATCTGGGACCCATGAGCCCCATGGACTTGAAATTTGGCAAACTTTATAAAATACTTTATGACAAAAAAATATCATAAAATATTTTATGACAGAATACAAAATAGCATACAGCATTTCCTGAGGTCAACTCTAGATGTTTGACTGTGCTGTAGTTCAAGATGGGCTGCTTTCAAGGTAGATCCATCTCTGAATATCTCCCTGAATTTTAAAGAACTTTTGCAGTAAAGGCAGTACATTGAAAGCTCTGTCTTTGTTGAAAGCACTGAGGAGTCTAGTAAGTAAATAATTCTTAAATGATAACTTAGGGGGTGATGGTTTGTATGGTATTTGATTATTGCTGACAAATATTTTACTGTCAGTAACTTCTGTGCCTTTAGCAGTGTGAGGTATACTGTAATCATTATTAAATAAAAGTATCATAATCTCTGTCATGAAAAGATTAAGTAGTGGGGAAAGTTTGGCTTTTTTGAGCAGGGGGAAGGTGTCAGGATGCTGTTACATAACATAACATAACATCAGAGTTGGAAGGGACCTTGGAGGCCTTCTAGTCCAACCCCCTGCCCAGGCAGGAAACCCTACACCATCTCAGTCAGATGGTTATCCAACATTTTCTTAAAAATTTCCAGTTAAAGGCTCATTTCTATTCAGCTGGCTAATATAACCTTAGTTGGGCCACAAAGCAAGCACAAAACAAAGCAAAATATTTTTTTTGTCATGGGCATAGAAAGGGCATATTATACTTATCTGTAGGTAAAGTAAATGTTATCCTGGAGGACTATCCATACCCTTTAGAAGGGGAACCAATGTTCCTTCATATCTTATTTTAATCTGTCTGTCAATTATATCATTTTGGAAAGCTGAAATAAAGAACAGATTTAGTTAAGAGGAGGAGAAAATTATATTGCTATTAACTGATCCATCCATCCATCCATCCATTGATAAAATTTATTGGCCATCCATCTTACAATAGGGTAACTCTGGGTGGCTTGCAGTCATTAAAATAGATCTATACATATACATTAACATATAAATAAATTAAAACCAAACATTAAAATCAAAAGTCACATGGGGAGGGTGGGGGTAGAACGGGGGTGGGGTGGGATCTGTTACTCAATCAATCGCCTCCACTATGCTGTTTCCCCATTGGGAACCAAAGCCAACTGGCAGAGCCATGTCTTCAGGCCCTTATGAAAGGATAGGAGAGTTGGGGCCAACCTCACATTGGGGGCAAGATATACTAGAGGGCAGGAGCAACTGCAGAGAAGGCCCCCCCTCTTGGACCTGCCAGCCAGAAAAATCAGGCGGATGCATGCATCCTCTGCCACCATGAGTGGGACTAGCCAGTTGGAGTGGGGTGACATGGTCCCTCAAATAATCGACCCATGCCATAAAGGGTTTTAAAGGTGACCACCAACACCTTGAATTGTACCCGGAAGCAGACTGGCAACCAACACAGCTTGCGGAGCAGCAATGTTACAGGGCTGTTCTTGGGCCCTCCAAAACCGCCTACACTGCTATACTCTGCACCAGCTGTAGCTTCTGAAAGCTCTTCAAGGCTAGCCCTATGTAGAGCAGATTACAATAGTCCAGCTATGAGATGACCAGGAACTGAGCAACTGAGCACAGGAAATCCTGATCCAGGAAGGGTCGCAACTGGCACACAACACAGAATGTCAGAATGACTCCTAGCCATGACTGCCACCTGCTCTTCAAGCAAGAGATCTGAGTTCAGTAGAACAGGGGTCTCCAATCCTGGGCTGCAGCCCACTACTGAGCTGTGGCCTATTCGCAGTCAGGCTGCAGGCCAGCGAACACACACACATGCCGCTTAACTTGTGTGAGTGGCAGGTCAGAGCACACACACACAGCTGTGCTTATGGAGCGGTGGGCCAAGGGGCACGCGCTGCATGTACATACATATCAGCCCACCATTTGCACAGTCTGGTTCCCCTCTTTACCCCTCCTTCCCGCTGGGGTGCCAATCTGCAAAGATTGCAGTAGAGGTCCCAAGTTGTGAACTGGATTTTTCTGTGCCAGTGCTACTCAATCCAGAATCAAAGATAACCAAGTCCCCCCAAAGCTGTCGGTTTGATCAGAGTTCAATCAAAGTCTGTTGTCCCACATCCAGGCCCCCACAGCCTTCTGACACAGTGAGAAGGTGGCCACAGCATCACTTAGGTCACCAAAAATGGAAATATAGAGTTGGATGTCATCAACATACTCTAGATACCTCAACCTGTGGTGACAGAGGATCTCATGCAGCGGTTTCATATAGATGTTGAAAAGGAGTGGAGAAATGATAATGACTATATATATAGTCATTATGATAATGATAATTATCATTATCATTATCATAATGATAATTATCATTATCATAATGACTATATATATAGTCATTATGATAATGATAATGACTATATATAGGTAATGACTATGGAGTCATTACCTGACTCCATAGTCTCTACTCAAAATCCCAAAATCTTCAACCAAAAACTGTCTACTATTGACCTCACCCCATTCCTAAGAAGGTTATAAGGGGCGTGCATAAGAGCACAAAAGTGCCTACCGTTCCTGTCCTATTGTTCCCTTCATCATATCAAATTGATATAGTTGATGCATATTTTTTTACATATATGTATATATTTTCTTCAAAATATGTTGTTTTATCTATGACAATTGTTTGTGTATACTGTTGTGACAAAAAAAAAAAGTATCAAGCCCTGTAGCCAGTGGTGGGATTCAGCCAGTTCGCATCACTTCGGGAGAACCGGTTGTTAACTTTCTGAGCAGTTTGGCAAAGTGGTTGTTGGAAGAAATCATTAGGGCAGAGAACTGTTCGTTAAATTACTTGAATCCCACCACTGCCTGTAGTGCACTGAGGGCTGGACCTCTCATTCCCTATCAATACTGATTGGGAATGGCCAAGGAGAAAGGAGCTGAACCAGCACAGAACTGTGCCTCCCGGCCCCAGTCCCCATAGCTGACCCAAAAGGATACCATAGTCAATGGTATTGAAAGCCGCTGAGAGGTGAAGAAGAGCATTGTCCCCATCCCATTCTTGCCAGAGATCATCAACAAGCGTGCCCAATACCATTTCTGTCTCATAACCGGCCTGGATCCTGACTGAAAGGGGTCCGGATAATCCTTTTCATCCAGGACCCTCTGCAGCTGTCAGGCAACCACCGTTTCCATTTAACTAGATCTGTTTTTTATTTCAGCCTTTCAAATCTAATGCTCCCCTGATGTGTTGCATTTTGATTTATTTATTTTCCAGCCAAATAGCTACATATAGGGTCGTGGTGGCTCAGGCTGTAAGATAGCCTGTTATTAAAACACAGCAGCCTGCAATTACTGCAGGTTCGAATCCCACCAGGCCCAAGGTTGACTCAGCCTTCCATCCTTTATAAGGTAGGTAAAATGAGGACCCAGATTGTTGGGGGGGCAATAAGCTGACTTTGTAAATATACAAATAGAATGAGACTATTGCCTTGCACCCTGTAAGCCGCCCTGAGTCTTCGGAGAAGGGCGGGATATAAATGTAAATTTTAAAAAAATGATAATATTTAATATCTGCATTTGGTGCTTAAAAACATAGCATAGTCGCTCGAAAAGTTGATAATCTGACAGAATTGTGATTAAACCTTGTCTCAGTTCTCCCTTTCCTTACAAAGACAAGGAATCAACTGGAAATGTTTTGCTTTGTTTCCCTCAACTATCTTTGGAAAAAATGTGATATTTTCCCTTCAAGAAAAGTTATTGTACATACAAAGATTATCCAAGAAACAACCTCTGCAAAGAAAGGTAATGCTGAAAGGACTGTTCTAATTATTGGAGTGGGGGAAGATGTATGTGGTAGAATAGTAGGAGAATTGGAAAACACATTTTTTAAAGATACAGATGCTTTTTTGATGCAATAAGAAAGACGTGATGTAAACTAGTGTTTCTCTCATGGCTGGCTGGGGAATTTTGTCCATACATCTTAAAGTTGTCAAGGTTCAGAAACATTGATATAGACCATTCTTTCTTGTCCCAGATAAATGCCTACCAGAGTATGTCAAGGTGGAAATTATTGTGACCTCTATTCACTTCATACAAATGACTCCTATAATAGTGCTTGCTTATCATAGAAATTGGGGTAAGGGTCTCATCATGAAAGCAAATATTAATTAAAAGATCCTTGATTTTTTTCTTTCAGCAGTTTGCATAATTTTAAATGATCAAATGGCAGGCAGAACTTCAAATAAATTCCAGAATATATAGGATAGCTGATGGAAATTAGAGTTTTGTTTTGTTTTTTATTTGAATTTATATCCCGCCCTTCTCCGAAGACTCAGGGCGGCTTACACTGTGTTAAGCAATAGTCTTCATCCATTCGTATATTATATACAAACTCAACTTTTATTGCCCCCAACAATCTGGGTCCTCATTTTACCTATCTTATAAAGGATGGAAGGCTGAGTCAACCTTGGGCCTGGTGGAACTTGAACTTGTAGTAATTGCAAGCAGCTGTGTTAATAACAGACAGACTTAGTCTGCTGAGCCACCAGAGTTGATTTGAAGAGAGCAAAATCAAATGATCATCTCTTCCATGGCTTTGGAGACACAGGAGCATAAACCATAGTGTAGATACATGATTGACTAAAAAGACAGGAGCCAAATCAGTTGCATAGGATCTGCATAACAGACTGCTTGCTTCTGAAGATGCCAGCCAGTTGCTGGCAAAATCTGTCATCTAGACCATAGTTGCTAAACCTGAAGCTCAGTACTGTCACCATTTATATTGATAGTCATTGTCTGCCACATAAGTTCTCTATGCCCAATCTGACCCCAGGAATCCTAAATATACACTACACGGGAATGAGCCTCATTATTCCCATTTAGTACAATTTATTAATGTATTAAATTGTATACTGCCTGGCTCTTGATGATTGGGTGGCTCATAATAATCAAACATTCATATTTCATGTATAGTTTGCATTTTTTTAAATGCTTGCTCTGGTTTAGAATCTTGTCTTAATATGTTTTCTTAGTTTAGGAGAAAGTGCTTGCTTCTGGATCCCTATTTTTAAAAAGTGAGTAGAGAAAGTATTTGTTTAGAAATGCTAGATAGAGTGATCTGGTTTGTCTCCTTTTGGTTGCAACTGGCAGAGATTCTGAGTTTTCATTGTGACTTGGTTGCACATCTTGATATACTCTGTGCTTAAATGAGAAAAGGCTTCAGAAGGAGGCGATTTCATTCAAAAGCAACCATTTCCCCCACACCCAAGCAACATGTATTTTTCCTCTTTTTGAAATAGAAAGAAAACACACTGCTTCAGAAGATCATTGCTTCCAAAATGAGGTCAGGAAAGTTGGTACTCTCAATGAGGTTGGGACTATGACTGTGGGAGAAGTACAGAAGAGAGAGAATGAAGAATCATTGTCTCTCTAGGTTTTTTTTCCTGTCTAACAAAGTTCTAGAATAAGAAAATCCACCTTCTTTCTCCATATTTGCTGGAGAACTGAAATATTGTGCCACATTTATTTTTCCTTTCTAGCAAACCTATACAACCGCTGGAAAGGAGAAAAGCATAATGGGGAGGTGGGGTGAAGGTTATAGGGAAAAATATCAACCTTGAGGATATCAACCGCCTTCCAGGATGTTCTTCCTTCAAAAATGTGTGTGTTAAAGAACAGGCCAAGTAGATCCAATCAGATTGCAATTCCTGGTCAGGCTCTTCCCCCCTGCCGACCAGAATGTTTGTCCAGGGGGTTGTATTGTTTTTTCTGATGGAAAACATCACTCTTGCCAGATCATTTTGACCTGTCACAGTGACTGGCTGGTAATGAAATGGTAACTATACAGTGACAATATATCCTGAACAAACAGCAGTTGCCTTGGCACCATAGCAAGAAAAGTGGATGGATGAAGTTGAAAACACCAATTTAGTTAAGTGATAATAAGGATTTGGTTCAATAACTTAACTTTGGTTCAGTTAAGTGAGAGAGGATTTTATGAACAAGAAAGATGATTGGAGAACCTTTTGTGAGAATTAATGCTGAATAAACTTACTACGGTTGATTCACCTGAGACTCTATGTTTTTAAGTCCTCTCTTAATGCCAGTGAGAATCTGGAATTTTCATTGTTGGGAATTTTAGCATTGGCTTTGCCTATCCAGCTTTTCCTTACCTGACTACCTCTTCTGCGAAATGTTTAAATGTTTCTTAATATCTGAATCTGCTGATGGATTTTCATTGTATGCCTAATAAAGCCGAAGCCCATCTCCTGTTCTCTGGAGATATGCTATTGTGGCTGCCAGCTCTGGATAGTGTCCCACTCACTAACAATGCTGTATTGGCTTAGTGCTGGCACTGTGCCTACTCATGAGGCAGACTGTTGTTTTAATATAATAATCGTCTTGTTGCACAGTGTTTAAGTAACGGTCACCTGCACTAGCTTGCTCAGCTGTTTCTTTCAGAGTTGGCTGCTTTAGCAACAACCCCTAGCCTGAGAGAACTCACTATTTAATTTTAAAGAGAAGTGGTAGAGTTCGATTTTTCTGATTTCTTCTAATCTTTCTTCCAAACCGAAACTGGAAATTGGTATCTTATGTTGTTTTTTATATTTTGATAGCTGCCAAAAGTTGTTTCTCCCTCTTCACTCTTTATCTTATATTTCTTGTAGCGAGGCTGAGACCACCATTTGTGAAAATTGAAGACCATAGCAGGTAAAGGGAGCTTAGTAAAATTTCATCTTCTGGCTTTCTAAAGTTGAATACATCAGAGTTTGGCACACCCTAATGCACATAAGTTTGTCTGTCTTTAGGGAATGCATAGACTGGGCATCTGTTGCAGGTAGAATGGTTGCAGAGATGCAGCCTAAGGCTTTTCATCTTGTCTTTCAAAAGTTTAGAGAGGCCTTTGCTCTTCTCTGGAACCTCATTTCTCATAATTCATTGAATCTCATAATTCATAGTCCATTTTTTACAAGTCTAGAAGGGCACAGAGTAAATTGGTTTTTTTCCAGGAGTGAGTGTGGTGAAAGGTTCTTTCCAGGTTTCAGCAGACTGGATAGGGATGGTTAATGGACCATATCGGACTCACAGGTTGAAATTGTCTACTCCTTTCATCATCTCTTATTTTGAGATAATTATGATAGTCTCCTGTAATTAAAAGCACAGTTCTCTTTAATGACAGTAACTCTGGAATTACAATTGATTTTAGAGCTTTAATTTATTGACAAGTTATATCTATTTTTATCCTGCCTTTTTTTTAAATCTAATAAACCTTCAGACATTTAAAGAGGTGGAAATTTTGTGAAAGATTTTTAAAAGTGATCTTAAGAATTGGGGCAGAAACTGATGAAGGATCTTTAATGCCAAAAACAATCCCTTGAAACAGCTAACGAATAATAATACTGAAGCTTCAGTGAAACATGATCATAAAAACCCAACCCTATTTCATATAGTCATTCTGTTGCTACAGTTTTATTTAGTTATTTATCAAAGATCAAACTACATATAATGCATTATGTAAGGTAATTTAAACTAGAGATTACAGGAGATTTGTTGTTTATTAAATTTTATCCCACCTTTATTACTTTTATAAGTAATTCAAGGTGGTTAACATATATAATATTCCTATCTTTTCCTCTTTATCTCCACAACAAGAACTTTGTGAAAGGGGTTGGGCTGAGAGAGAATGACTGGTCAAAGTTACCCAGTCAGCTTTCATGCTTAAGGCAAGACTAGAATAGAATAGAATTTTTTTTAATTGGCCAAGTGTGATTGGACACACAAGGAATTTGTCTTGGTGCATATGCTCTCAAGTGTACATAAAAGAAAAGATACCTTCATCAAGGTACAACACTTACAAAACTTAACGATAATCATAGGGTACAAATTTAATACTTAATGATACAACACTTAATGATAGTCATAGGCTACAAATAAGCAATCAGGAAACAATCAATATCAATATAAATCATAAGGATACAAATAAGTTACAGTCATACAGTCGTAAGTGGGAGGAGATGGGTGATAGGAATGATGAGAAGATTAATAGTAATGCAGACCTAGTAACTAGTTTAGCAGTGTTGAGGGAATTATTTGTTTAGCGGAGTGATGGCGTTCAGGAAAAAACTGTTCTTGTGTCTAGTTGTTCTGGTGTTCAGTGCTCTATAGCGTTGTTTTGAGGGTAGGAGTTGAAACAGTTTATGTCCAGGATGTGAGAGGTCTGTAAATATTTTCACAGCCCTCTTTTTCACTCATGCAGTATACAGGTCCTCAGTGGAAGGCAGGTTGGTAGCAATTGTTTTTTCTGCGGTTCTAATTATTCTCTGAAGTCTGTGTCTGTCTTGTTGGGTTGCAGAACCAAACAGGACAGTTATAGACAGTCTCCTGATTTGTAGGCCAGCACCTTAACCACTACAAGCTGGCTGTACAAGCAGGCTGTAACATTTATTTTCATAAGTAGCCATAGTCATTTGGACAGATAAACTATACCTATAAACACTTCAAGTTGCCTAGAATGAGTCCCAGTCATTTTGACTTCACCCAGCTAATTCTGTAGCCAGAAACTAATTTAAACCATTTTCTGTCTCGCCTAAATTAGCCAAAAAGTATATTGATGTTTCCTCGTTGTTGATTTCACTCAATGGTTTGTACAACTCTTTATAAATCTTCATAGAGCATGCATGATAAAAGTGAGCCTACAAAATAAATAATAAGAGTTTCAAACAACAATTTCTTAGCTTACCTTCTGGAATTACCATCCAAATAAAATGTAAAAATTATTACATAAAATGTTTAATTTCTGGCTATCTATGCTAGAAATTAAACATTTCATGTGATGATTTAGTTATTTAATTATTTATCTGGAAGAATACCACTTCCAGCATTTTTTTTGTTTTTTATTCTTGTTTTATTTTAAAGCTAAATATTTAGCTAAAAATCTTTAGCTATAAATTTTATTAAAATTTATAATATTTATTTTAAAGCTAAAAATTTAGCTAAAAAATAAGCTAAATGTCTATTCTTTTTCAGGATATTGTAAGCCACAAGACATTCAAGAATTTTAACAGGATTGTGCTGTCCCTGACTGACCTCTGGTTAGTCTTGTATACTGACTCCGAATTGGTCTAATATTTATGGAGTTCACCATGGCTGGGGAAAATGGCTGTTCCTAATTTTCTCCCCAAGATTCAGTTTATTTATTTTATTTATTTTTTATTAATCACATTTATATACCGCCCTATCTCCCAAGGGACTCAGGGCGGTTCACAGGCAAGTAAAAAGCACATATAAATACAGACTAAAATAACAATTAAAAAACTTATTCTAGAAGGCCGAATTATTAAAAAACAATATAAATAATAAAACCCATTTAAAACCAATACAAATTTAAAATCTAATCCAGTCCTGCGCAGATGAATAAATGTGTTTTAAGCTCGCGACGGAAGGTTCGGAGGTCCGGAAGTTGACGAAGTCCTGGGGGGAGTTTGTTCCAGAGGGTGGGAGCCCCCACAGAGAAGACCCTTCCCCTGGGTGTCGCCAGACGACACTGCCTAGCTGACGGCACCCTGAGGAGTCCCTCTCTGTGAGAGCGCACGGGTCGGTGAGAGGTATTCGGTAGCAGTAGGCGGTCCCGTAAGTAACCCGGCCCTATGCCATGGAGCGCTTTAAAGATGGTTACCAAAACCTTGAAGCGCACCCGGAAGGCCACAGGTAGCCAGTGCAGTCTGTGCAGGATAGGTGTCACACGGGAGCCACGAGGGGCTCCCTCTATCCCTCTATTATTTTTCTCCTTTTTATCTAGCCAATTCCAACCATTTCTTAAAGTGTTCAAGAATTTTCCTCAATTATATTTCCCATTATCAAGAACATGTAGCATATTTGAACCCAATTCAAAGTAAGTATACATATTGGAATTGGGGAAGGAATAAAATCTATTTAGGAAAGATTTAAACACAATAAACACAACCCAAACTTCATGTGTGGTTTAGAAGCAAGGAAGAATACTACCTCCAGTAGTATTTCTCCTCACTATGTGCTCAGATTAAAATTTTTAGAAATTTTAATAAGTGGAGCTCCCTATTTTCATATTCAAAAAGTAGCTTGGATCTAGATGAGGATCATAGATTGTGCACACAAAAAACCCCATGAGATTGGTTCATAGTTGTAATGAACAAAAAGCAAGATAGAGATTTGGATTTATATGAGGGAAAATGGGAGTTCTTATATATGACTCTTTCTGTCTCTGCAGAGAATCCAAAACCAGACCCACTAAGCCAAGAACTCTCTTTATCGTTCTCAACACACAGAAAGGCTACTGTGAGTGTTGTGCAGAAGATTTCACAGATTTACAGACGGTAAGAAAACACCCTGTCATCTAGAATTGCTGTAGACATTTTTAGGCTTTATTGATGACAGCATCTGTTATTCCTGGACTGGATGCATAAAACCTGAATTTCATGTAGTTAAAATAGTTGCTATACTGAATGGTGTTGAGATTAGTGGGAGACTATCTCTACATTTATTGCTTCAGAAATTATAAAATCTGGTAGTTTTCTTCGTATCTTCTCACTTTACATTCCTCAAACAGAATGAGTTGCTGGACATCATGGAAACAGAATGGAACTTGAAAACCAGACCCATTTTGAGATGATTTGAATGAATGCCTTTGGGTAATTTAAATAGGCTATTCAATTGTTTTGCTTTGTCAGTTAAGTTCCGGAGCTCAAAGTCTTCTACTTGCCTTTTCACAGAAGAATTTTCCTTTCTTTGTCTGATTGATAGATCTAATGAGACGGAACAAGGTGTTTTTTCATGTTTTGGTTTAATATTATTGTTTTTTCCCCTTTTATACATTTTGCTCATTTTATTAACTTTCTGATGGCATTGTCTTCACAGCATCTTCAAAGCTTGCAACATCAGGAATTTGTCCTGTATTTCACCCAGTATGCTTTCTTAGATAGCATCATCTCCCAATTGAACAGTGACTTTATGCCTTCCTGCACTCCACTGCTGAGGTATAAGTATGATCCACAGGTAGAGAAGAAGAGTATTAAAGATGATACTGCTTCAAAGTATGAGAATTTCTGACTTCCTTTTGCTTACTGAAGATTTTGTTTCCCCCCCACAAAGATTTCCCCCCCCCTACAACTAGCAAAACATGTAGGCAGAAGAGAGAGAGAGAGAAGAATAGATCTTTAGTGAGAAATTATGTCCAGAATTTATCCTGGTTTTGAAAGCAAATTAAGGATTCTTATTCTTCAGATCAATGCAAGATGCCCACACAATAAAGCCAAAATTCTGTGTATGTATCTGGATTAAGCTTCCACCCCCCTCTCTCCCGCTCCCCCCTCCCTCTCTCCCTCTTTCTCTCCCGTGTATGTGTGCGTTAGTGAGCACAAGATTGTATGGAAAGAATAGTAAAACAGGACTAGAGGAATTTGATAATTGATTGATTGATTGATTGATTGATTGAATCAATCAATCAATCACTCACTCACTCACTCAATCACTTGATTATTTGCTATTAAGTCATTTTTGATTCCTAATGACTAAACTGCTAGGTTTACTCCATGATAATGCCTGGTTCGAGCTCATGGAGAAAATCTTGCTGATTTGTGTAGAAGCTAAGTACTATTTTTGTGGCAGCGCAGGACAGTAACATAGGCAGAACACTTGTGATAGTTGAAAGCTTTACATTGATATCTCCCTGTTTTTATTTTCAGTATATGTAATGATATTTCTTCTGAATTTGAAACAGAGGCTGCTGAACGTGTCAAAGTACCATTTTCAGGTCAGGTAGTGGAAAGTCAGATACTATTTATTTATTTATTTATTTATTTAGTCACAACAATATACATAAGCATCACACAAAAAGATTATATAGTATATAAACATATATATGAAGAAATATAAGGAGGTATAAGCATATATATATATATAAGAAGAAAAAAGAAAAACAATAGGATAGGAATGGTAGGCACGTTTGTGCTCTTATGCACACAGATCATCTTGTTAGCTTGGGGGATCCACCATGCTTGCTTAAGGAGCAAAATTTCCTTCACCTGATAGTAACATCCATGGAGATGACCACCACATTGGTACCATTTGCCTCTGACACCCATGAAAAAGGCAGAGTGGTTGCAGACACTTGCCTAAAGACTGCAGTCTCCGTTGAATGCAAATTTGGTGTTTCTCCTCAGGAGGGGAAATTCCCAACACAAGCTGGCATGTTACCTTGCAAACGCAAGCACCCTTATGGGCAATATGGACAGGTGAAAAAAAAGACAAACGTTGTTATCAGATAAAAGCCTGTCTAATAAGAATTTGTTCCCTAAAGACCAACAAATTGAAACAACAGGACACTTACTTCCTACTCAACTCAATTTGCCTGCAATTCCATCATACACCCCCGGCTCTTATTGTGTTCCCCCACAGTTACCTCAGAAAGTCCTGCACTGTCAGTCTTGCAAGCCTGTTGCTATAGACACGAGCTATTTCAAAAATCCAATGCAACAGCTAG
The DNA here is from genome assembly GCF_028640845.1 of Ahaetulla prasina. NCBI lineage: Eukaryota > Metazoa > Chordata > Lepidosauria > Squamata > Colubridae > Ahaetulla > Ahaetulla prasina. The sequence goes on along the minus strand of NC_080542.1, from coordinate 49,025,214 downwards.
ACCAGAAGGAGGTGGCTACAATCTCTCCCTGTAAGGAATGGGAAATGCACAATTCTTGCAACTTTTCCAGTATTGATAATACATTGAGCAGCCTACCTAGATTCCATGAGGACAAACAAGTACCCTGAAACTGGTGGACTGTGAGCTGGAGTGCTGCTCATCTTGCATGGATGTATTTGAGCTAGCATGAATATGTTGCCACAGCAACCAGGTTCAGGGCCCGACCTTTCCTTTCTTACCCACTGACTAGTCCTTCAACAGAAGCAAAGGTATCTTCCACCATGTCTGAATGAGATGAAACGCTACTTTGGGTGCTGGCAGGTGCATCCCATCTCTCTTTGGAGAGTCTGAATGATGCTACATTGCCCGGGAACTGATTAGCTTGCAAGATAGTAACTATGAATCCCATCTCTATTCTGTACTCCAGTAGACATCTGAGCAGGGAGAGATGAGCAGAGCAACCTTAAATGAGCAGAGCAACCTTCTGGAGATAGAAAGGACTTCCTTTACTAGAGTTGAGAATTGCCTGAAAAATGGCCCCTAGTTAAGACTTTTCTCATCAGCCTCTGGCTGCCTGTTTTTTTATATGTATTTAAAATTTCCATGTAAAATCCTGAGCTTCTTTACCTATGTTGCAGGAAGAAGCCATCTGCCATTTTGTGTGGGCTGATTTGAGTGCATGCTGCATTTCTCCAAAGACTCCCAAATATCTTTGTGTGTAAGAGAGAGAAGTAGAGATGACACGCTTGAGCATTTTCAGAAATTAAGCAAGAATATTAATCTATGTAGGTGCCTCTATTAGAATTGTTACAACAGTCCTAATTGGATGTCCTAATGGGAGTGTTACTTGTTCATTTATTAGCGAGGAAAGTAGTTAAAGTAATATTCTTCCCTCTCTTCAGCTTTGACACAGCTTAGTGTTGAGGTCAAACCAGCACAAGAATTTGTGAACAGCAATAGAGGATGGCAAGCGCTGAGTGTTCACTTTCACTAATCAACCAGGTTGGAGTAGGGGACATTTATGCTCCCTTCTGTCCCCCTCTCCAGACAGCTTTGTTTCTGGGCCTTTTAATGGAGGGAAGTGGGAGTAGAAAAGCTGCTTGTACATTTTGCAATGATCTAGTTTCAATAGCCCATCCTTTCCAAGTCTCACAACATTTTTGTGTCTGCATATCAAAATGTTTTTTAATTAATGATATTTTTCTTCTTCAGCTTCTTTAAAGATAACTGAACATATTCTCTATTATAAACTAAATTTATGTATATCACTATATCCGATGTGTAGAGTTAAAGAGATTATTAACATTTTTGTTCATTGCTACTTGATCAGTGTATCTACTGCAGCCAGTCTAACTCACAAAAAAAATGTTTATGCACAGAAGACTATGGTAATAAAAGTAATGTTATTAATAAAGCACCTAACATTTTTCAGAAAAACACATCTCCTTGTAGTACTACTACATCAGTTACCAATACCTAAATATTTCTTTTTCCTTTTTTAAACTCCATTTTTTTTATAAGAGGTACAGAATCATAAGTATACAGAACTAGTAGTTTGTATTCTGGAAATCTCTTCTGCAACCAAAGACTCAGGTTGCACAGAAGCTTTGGCATGGCGGAGACATTGCTTTTTGACTCACAGTTGTTTGAAAAATTAACATGGTAATTCCATATTATATATAATGACTGGGTCCACACATCACTCTAAAATGGTAACTTGGTTAAATGAAGGAGTGTAGCGAGGTGAATTTCTTGCCCACTCCTGTGTTTCTTTTTCAACTTAATGATGACATACCGAAACCCATTCTTCTCTCTGTACATAGCAAAAACATACATTTGAGATGCATGTCACTCATATTTCAGTCCCTGGAAATATTTAGCAACTTTTACCAGAAGCTTCTACTGTTTGCATTATAAATAATGCCTTAGTAGTTGCCATGGTCTGTCTTTATTCATTTTTGTTCTTCACAGTAAAGACTTCTTTTCTCTCACAAATTTTAATTTTCTAATGAAATTGGTGGCATAAATAATAAAAACAACAAGAACACAATAGTGCTTTTAATGAATTGAAACTACTGAAAGCTCTTTCACTCTTTTCCAAACACCAGGAATTTACATAGTAAAAGATAATTAAATCTAGTTTTTAAACAAAAACAACTACAGGGAAAAGATTCTAATTAAAATTAGGAGACCTGGACATTCTCTATAGCTTCTTGATTAACCTCAAACAGGTTGATACAGCAAAATACAAATGGAGGAAATTATCCTCAAATGTTTTTTTTTTTAAAATGGGGTGATAATACAGAAATCATTATAATGTAACAGAAGGTCAGTCTTTGTGTCCTTTACAAAATTTGTACTAATAAAAGAACAACTCCAGACTATTGTAGAAGCAATCATATTCTGGTTTTAAGCAGAAGTGAGAAAAAAGTTATAAAGAACACGAGAGTCATGACTTAAAAAAAATGACTGCTATTTTAATTATAGTAATCATAAAACAATCTAGTATGTTTGGGTACTTAGCATTTTATGATAAAAAGGCCTACATGTGGTTATGGAGAGAATTTAGAAAGCTGATAATCCATTAAAGAACAAAAAGATGGTCCCCTTGGTATTTAGATAATAGGTGATCTCAAAAAATGCATCTTGCAGATGTAAATTTGCATCTCTAAGCCTGATCAAAATCCTTGTTCTTAAATATGCCATTCATGTAACTTAAAGGTAGGGCAGGGTACTTGAAACAATGAACAAATAACATAATATAATAACAGAGTTGGAAGGGACCTTGGAGGTCTTCTAGTCCAACCCCCTGCCGAGGCAGGAAACCCTACACCATTTCAGACAAATGGCTGTCCAACATTTTCTTAAAAATTTCCAGTGTTGGAGCATTCACAACTTCTGCAGGCAAGTTGTTCCACTTATTAATTGTTCTAACTGTCTGGAAATTTCTCCTTAGTTCTAAGTTGCTTCTTTCCTTGATCAGTTTCTACCCATTGCTTCTTGTTCCACCCTCAGGTGCTGTGGAGAATAGCTTGACCCCCTCTTCTCTGTGGCAACCCCTGAGATATTGGAACACTGCTATCATGTCTCCCCTAGTCCTTCTTTTCATTAAACTAGACATACCGAGTTCCTGCAACTGTTCTTCATATGTTTTGCAGCAATTACTTTAGAGTTATTAAAAGGTTGGAACACAGTTTGGAACATAGCCACAGTTTATTTGCCTATATCAACTGACTACTAAATCAAGTTTTATAAAAACTGAATTAATTCAGAAAAGAGAAAAAGCAAGAACAAGTTAGTTGAGCTGCTTCGCATCCTTCATTGCCAGTTTCCTCATTGAGTTTGCATATGAGACATGTGGGGAAGGTTACAAATGGCGATCACATCACTATGGCTCTTTGCAGTGTACAGTAATTACACGCGGGACACACAAATGCCCTGATAGTGATCATATGACTGCAGGATGTTACTACAACTGTTACTTGGAAGACCAGTTTTATGTCCATTTTTTTCAGTGATACTGTAACTTCGAATAACCATTCAAATTTATGGTATCACTGAAAAAAATGGACACAAAACTGGTCCTCCAAGTAACAGCTGAGCAAACAGACATAAACTGAGGGCTACCTATAGTTGGTGACTCAGACTTGTGAATGGAAGTGCATGGAGTGCCCTATGCACAATCTTCATGGTGTACCATGTTTGCTGGTCAGTTTGCTTTAATGTTGCCTTCTATATAGAAATGCTATCTGTACAAAATTGCACATTGCTGGCTGGCTTGGTGTGACTTACTAAATAAGATTTAATTTTATCTAAATAGGTCAGGCTTATTCTTCTGACCTGAGTAAAGGGGATGGAATTAAGCATAATCTCCCTGGTAATAGTGGAAGGCACTCTGAGCCTTTTGGAAGACAAAATCTTTGACTTTAAACTCAATAAAATTGAGAATCTGGGCAATCTCCAAAGGTGGCAGCTCTTTATTATATAAATGATCAATGTTTGTGCCTGGGATAAATTTTATTGTGACTTGACTGATTGTCAACAATCAGTTTATGTCTGCTGATATATATATGTATATGACACCCCTCTCCTTTTGTGATTTTTACTGCCTTCTCTCATGCTTGTCCATACAGAAAGTCTGTGTATGGAGCTGGAGAGCAAGCGAGCACCAGAGACGGCTCTTCCATGCTAAAAAGGCAGGAGGAGGGATCTTTGTAGCTCACGTGTCCCTTTTCTCTCTTGCTCCCCCCCACCCCCCCGCAATTCTCCACAGTTCTCCCTCACATCATGTTAGGCTCTTCTATCCATCACTGCATAATCAAGAGGAAGAAATTTTTGTCTTTCTCCTGCCTGTTTCCAACTCTTTGCTGGTTCTGATTTGCCTCTGCAAAAGATTCCCATCGCCTGCCCTGAACTGCTTTTTCTTCCACTCCTCTTCTTCCACCCTTCTCTTTCTCAGAAATAATCCAGAGGGAAGAGCAAAGAGGAAAAGCAAGGAGAGGCAAGGCAAGGACCAGTAAGAATCCCAGACTTTCAATGCAAAGCAAAAGAAAACGAAGAAAGGGCATCACAATCTGCCTCCCTTGCATGCCAGACAGCTGGTGCCAACTCTGGTTCCGATTATGAAGGCATTATGAGCTGCTCGCTCCAGAACTGGGTGTTGACAGCTTTCTGCTGCTTGCTGCTTTGTCATTCAGGTGAGGGAAAAAACTCTCTTTGCTTTGGCCTCCTAACTTTCCCCCCTTACCCCACCCCCCTTCTCTCTTTGTATTGCTTTGGAGTAGTGAGCACTGTATGAGGTAGGAAGCTGGGTACAGGCACTGGAGTACCAATCAAGCAGTGGGAGTTACATTGCATACATTTCTCAAAGTGACAGGGAGCACCATATTCCAATAGTGTCTCCTTTCTCCCCCCCTCCCCTCCAGCAATAGCTTTCGCTACTCACCTTTTGGAATGGGGCACATGGGGAAGGAGATGCTGCAATTTTCTGTTTGTAAATATATCTCTTGTTTAAAATCTATCCCTTTTTTATAGACACATTTTTACATTCTATCAGCGCTGGGACTGCAGTCTTTTCTGCTGCATCAACACATTTTCTGCAGTTCCTTTCTGAGATGGAGATGGTTAAGCAACAGCTGGGGAGGGTGTCTGAAATTGCCTGTCAGGTTTACCTGGTAATGGGGCAGTGGCTGGAGGATTCCTCTGGCATTTGCCGTTCAAGCTTAAACGGGTGACAGCTATGCTCATAGATTTCTTGATAAACATGAATGAATTGGATGAAAGAAGCTGGGAAAATGGGAAAAATACTGAAATGCTTGGAAATGCAGTAACCCAGAGTTCAGCTTAAGTATTTTAGATTTTGGGGCCAGTCGAAAAATACATGTGATTATAACAAACAAAAGGAGACACAGTCCTTGAATACATGCAGAGTGCATTCCCTTCATTGTCCAGTGGCCTGGAGCATATCCAGGATTGAAAGGTAGTAAATGTCGATTCCAGGAAAGGTTTAACCTCAGCACCTGTCATTTTTAGAATGTAAAGTAGTGTGCACGCCCAAAAGAAAGTGAATCAGGCCTAAGGTTGTGTGAAAGGGCACTGAGATGGCCGTTTTCAATATGGACTGGTTTTTCTTTATACTAGCTATGTGCAAGTGTTCCTGCTAAATTGACTTTTAGTATACACCAAGGTTTGGCTTAGCTTAGTTTAACTGAGAATGCATTAGAATTTAGCCCTCAGATGTCTTCTGGAGCTCAGCCTACAATCTAGAACAGCTTATCTGAGTATATTCAGATTTTTGCCTTCTCCACTGATATCAAAATGACCTGTTTCCCTTCCACACCAGAATTTATGCACAAGGACTTTCGCTTCCAAGTAGACTGAACCCCTTTGCTGATATTCCAGCTACTCTTTTCTCTTTGCTTTGATTGCACTTTGCACGACAATTGTTGATTTTGTTCTGTTTTTCATTTTGGAGGTTTTGTGAAGGCAGATCCACAACCTGGTGATTTACGGAGGTGGGTCCCAAATTCCAGTTGGCGCAAAAGATGGGGTATTTCAGAAATCACATATCCCACTAGGCTGGTGAAACACAACTCTGGGGGAGAGATCCAGAAGTATCAGCTGGACACAAGAGTAAGAAAAGAGACTGGTGGCAGCAGAGGAGGCGACAGAAAAGGAGGAAGCCCTGTAAGTGATTCCAAGAAGCTTCTCCCACACACCATTTCATAAGCTGGTTTTGTTTTTCTTCTCACAGCTTTGTACTAAGGTTCCTACCAATAAGGCACAGGTGGCTGTGGGAGGAAAGAGCAGACTCCAAGCTGTTCTTTGAAGCCAGATGGTATACACATGTAATGGCTGGGTAGCAATAGTTACTTCCAACTTTTTAACTGGATACTAATATTCAGTGGTGCAGCACTTTGGCTGGCAGTTTTAGACAACTCAAGCATTTTTTTCAGGACAAGAAGTGAAATGTCTCAGCTGGCATTCCATCTCCTGCCCCCTGTTACTAAAGCCAGTTCTTGCCAGCATTCTGAGTTAGATATGTCCATGGGAAGGGACTTTGGACAAGAAAGGGGAAGGGGAAGGGGAAGGGGAAGGAAGGAAGGAGGAAAAGGGGAAGGAAGGAAAGGGAGGGGGGAGGGGAAGAAGGGGAAGGGGAAGGAAGGAAGGAAGGAAGGAAGGAAGGAAGGAAGGAAGAAAAAGGCGAAGGGAAAGGGAAAGCAAAATATATTTTCATCCCAAAACATCACTTATATTTATCTTTCCTATGGAATCAGTAGCAATAATAGCTAAGTTCATATATTCTGCTAAGCTATGATTTACTGAATCATAACTTATTAAAGTACTATTATTTGGATTTACATGGTACAGTGTACCATAAACCAATGGTTTTCCTTTCTGCAGACCATTAAATTGTCATAAAAAACATTGAGAACTACTACATATGCCAAGGCTGGCAACATACTGACTTTATGCCAGGGGTGAAATCTAAAAATTTTCTCTACCGGTTCTGTGGGCGTGGCTTAATTGGTGGGCATAGCTTGGTGGTCAGATGACTGGGTTGGCATGGCCAATAACAATAAATAATAAAAATAATAAACAAAGTATACAAAACAATAAGAGGTACCAAAAACCAACTTTCACATTTTACACACACATAACACAATTGACTCACACACAATGTAAAAGCAGCTGCACTTCACACTTCACATACTTCACACAGCCACAAAAAGCTCAAAAACCAACTTTCACACTTTACACACACAACACAAAACAACACAACTGACTCATACACAATGTAAAAGCAGCTGCACTTCACACTCCACACACTTCACACAATCACAAAAAGCTCAAAAACCAACTTTCACACTTTACACACACACAACACAACACAACTCACACACTCAGAAACACACATAAAATGCCACATACAGCTTTCTGAGATTTTGTGTGTTTGTGTAGTTAGAGTGAAACACTACAGAAACACACCAAATCTCAGAAAGCTGCACAAATATTTTATTTTATTATTTTATTTATATTTTTTAGATCAGGGATCTAACTTTAAGGTACTAAACTTAGTAACTTTAAGGTTTGTGGACTTCAACTCCTAGAGTTCCTCAGCCAGCAAAGCAGTTGCTGACTGAGCAGATGGATTTCAGGCAAGCGGCTGCTACTGATGCAATAGATCTAAAGCATGGCTTTCGCAGCTGGAAAGGAGCAAATAAGGTAAGTGCTTTATCGCAGCCCAGAATCTCTTAAAAGGAGGTTTTCTACAAGCTCTTAGGCTGAAGATCTTGTAGAAAACATGTTTTTTTACTTTTAAAGGCATGTTTTTGGCTGAAGAAAAACTGCTTTAAAAGTCAAAAAAACCCAAAAACCTCATGCCGTGGCTCGGCAGAGGCAGGGGGCGGGGCCAGGGATTTTTGCTACTGGTCCTCTGAACCATCTGCTGCGATCGCTACCGGATCGGGTGAGCCTGTCCGGACTGGGAGCATTTCACCCCTGCTTTATGCTCTATAGTACATGCATTCTCCAGATGGTACCCCTAAGAGCCCAAATTAAATAAAAAATAATCAAAGAATGGCCATATCTCATGATATTTTGGTGCTCTGACTTAAAGCACTGTAAGAAATTTGCCAAAACTACTACACTCTTGATAATCTCTTGAGACTGATAGTGTATAAATATGTGAAAGATCATGGAGGTGGTGGGGGTGGTAAGTGATATACACTGCAATATTGTGGCACAAATCCTGCCCCTTGTATTTTTTTATGCAATGCAAGTTCAAAAGCCAAAGCTTGTGTCATGATCTCACAACTCAATCATTTTGACATCCTTACTGGTTGCAAATGCTTGTGTGTATTTCTGTAATTTATTAGAATGATCTCAATCTTTTGTTCAGGAACAGTAATGGACGATAATTAATAAACATAATGAGACTTTTAATTATTATGTGCGTGGCCCACCTATGGTCCCTAATTATAGATTGAGATCACTGACAATCAATCATGGTTTAAAAAGCATACTATAGGCAAATTCTAAACCCAAGCTAACCAAAATATACTTGCAAGACTTGCACTGCTCTATTAGAATTTGCTCAACTGATTTGATTGTGTCTGGAAAAGCACCCGATTGTTCCCCAGTTGGATGAGGTCAAGCAGGAAGCATTGCTTTTCCATGGTAGAGACAGCCCTCAGGAAGACTTTTCCCACCCATCTTTTTCCACTTGGCAGAAGATGAAGATGAAATTCTTTTAAGAGGGCATTTAGAAAACAAGCCCACTTGAGAATTGTTAGTAGGTTTTGCAGTATTTTGTTTCTGTATTCTTATATATTCTGTGATTTATTCCTTTTTGTAAGCTGCTATGTATCTGTTTAGATCAGTGTCTCTCAACCTTGGAAACTTGAATATGTGTGGACTTTAACTCCCAGAATTCCCCAGCCAGTATGGTTTAGATTTAGATTGTGGTGAGATATAAATAAATAAACCACAATTGCTATATTCCCACAACAAGCTTTGTCTCCTCCAATAAATTGTATCATAGCTGAAGGCGATGGCTATATTTTTATAACCCTCTGAAGCACAAACTTGCCAACCTGTTTTTATCTAGCCTAATGTGTTATGTGAACTTGAGGTGATGATGCACTGCAGCTAACCTCATTTACCCAAAAGAAAGTAATATTGTGTGAATAATGGGATCTGGGATTTTTTCACCTTTTGGGTAGATGATAGACCATAGGGCCGTGGTGGCTCAGGCTGTAAGATAGCCTGTTATTAAAAAAAACACAGCAGCCTGCAATTACTGCAGGCTCGAATCCCACCAGGCCCAAGGTTGACTCAGCCTTCCATCCTTTATAAGGTAGGTAAAATGAGGACCCAGATTGTTGGGGGGGCAATAAGTTGACTTTGTAAATATACAAATAGAATGAGACTATTGCCTTACACACTGTAAGCCGCCCTGAGTCTTCGGAGAAGGGCGGGATATAAATGTAAATTAAAAAAAAAATAGACACTGCTCTAGAATCCAATCTGAAGAATTCAAATTATGGAGATCATGGAGAGACATCAGAACAGTATAATATCTAAGGAAGTTAAAATTGCAACTCTTTTAAATAGAAAGTATCAGTAGTTTAGGATTACTTCCACTTTCCTATTTTCTTTATTAGTTAATTTCATCTTTGTCAGATTTCCTTGAAGTAGTACTGTTGGTAATTAAAGATGAGCTTTACATACTGAACACAATATAAAAGCAAAATATTTCACAATTAGTTCTCAGTTTGTGTCCATGACAAAAAGAAATGATGAAAGGCTAAAACTGCTAGAAAATAGAAGAATTATTGTACTTGCAAGATGTCTCAGCCACCCTTACTCCTTTTTAAAAATTCTTTAAATCTGAGTTTCCAGATTCCTGGATTCCAAGATTTTAAAAGCAGGGTATTACAAGTTCATCATTTATGTAGGAGCATAGCTGATCAGATATGCAGTATGTAGTTTCTGATTTAGCATTCATGTAGATCAATTAATGCTTAATATTAATACAGCCATCTTGATTGCTGGTTGTGCTTGCAGACGCACTATTCAGTTAACCAAACCATAGTTTACTGAATCCACCCAACTCTCTATGATGGCACAATGCATGGAGTCCAAAGCTAGCCAAACATTTTTTAATATGCAAATCCAGTTTTCGGACTATAGAAAGAAAAAACAGACAGAAATCACAGAACATTTGCAGCAAAGCAATAATATGTTGTGTAGCAGTCTTAAGTCATTATGGACCTTCCACTATCCCACTTTTGATGCTTGCCTCTGAAATGAGAACTTTTTTTTAAATGAAAAATTTAATAATCACATTTACCTTCACTCTCTTGCCCATACCTTTTCTAGCATTGTTGGATTACAACTCTCATCATACCTAGCTAATTATATTGTGCTTCATATCTGGAAAGCAGCAAGTTAGGAAAAATATTATTAATTATTTTCACCCTTTTGTGTTCTGCTATCTCTGCTTTCTGTTCCTTTCTCAAAGGCTGTGCTCACATAGAACCCTGAGCCCCATCTGACCACATTTTAACTTTGCATACATACCTATCCAAGTTGTTGTGTGAACTCATACTGGGTTCACTAAGAACTCATACTGGGTTCACTAAGAAAAAAAGAAAAAGTTGATAAATTGCAATTAATTGTGCCACACAAGCTCAGCCAGTGAGAATTATGACATTGCTGATTTTGAATTCAGAAAGGTGGGAGCCTAGATAAGATTGTAATACCTGCATTATGTTGCTATGATTCAAATGGTGTGATTTACATTTTTGCTTCATGAACGTTTCATTTGTGTATATTGATGTTATGATGCACAAGTCAATATTCTGATGCACAGAGCCTGTTATGGACATGTATGGCTGTCATAGATAGTTTCTTCAGGAAAGATATGCCTGACCTTTGTAAGGATACTTGCATAGCTATTTATAATACAGTGATAGATTTTTATAATGTCTCAAAACATAAAGCATCATTAGTTAAATATTTGTGGGAAATTTGTGCATTCCTATTGGATCTCTTAATCTCATCTGCTCACATTTTCATCTTTCTCTTGTTCTACTGACCTCAGTATGCCAACTACATACTGTAGATAAAATTAGAGATCTTAAAGCAATTGAGGGAAGGCTTATTTGCAGAGCTGCCTTAGTTTTAAAAATGCTGCCAAGCAGAAGAGGCCAGGGGATGAAGCTTCAGGGAGAATTGGATATTTTTGATAGTTTTTCTTCTTTCTAAAAAAATAATTAATTAATTTCAAAATTTTAGATAATAGCTACTTCAACTACTAAGTTCAGAAAGTTGCTACACTCTTAATAATTTCAGAGGGGAAACAAGTTGTTATACATAGGGAATTGTTTTTTTAACTGAACATTCACAATTCAGTAAAGAATTAAAAATTCTTCTTTGTCTCCAGAGTAAAGATATGTTAATGGATATGGTCTGTTTTTAATATATCTTGTTAGATATTCTAGGTAAATGAACGCCGTTGCTGTTATTAATTTATCCAGCCTTTTTAAATATATATATAGGTATATGTCAGACATATTGTGGGTTTGGTTATAGATCATAGAAAATGGATATTTCAATAGAGTAAAAAAAAATTTTTGTTTTTCAAGTGCATATATAATTACACCATACTGTACTGTGCTGTACTATTAAATGTGCAATAGCATTGTATCTGAAAATATACATACCTTAAGTAGAAATGCTTGATTGCTAAAATGCTAATAATCTGAGCTTTAGCAAGTTCTAATCTTTTTCTGATGGAGGGTAAAAAAAGAAATGCAGTATCTGTGAAGTGCAATAAAGCAAAGCATAATATTATGAGGTATGTCTGTATAACTCAAGAAGCTGAACGTATTTAATAGTTCTGCTCCTATATTCCACACAACAACCCTGTGAAGGCTGAGAGAGAATGACTGCTCCAAAATCATCCAGCTGCCTTTCATGCCTAAGGGAGACCTAGAACTCACAGTCTCCTGGTTTTTAACCCCTCACTTTAACTATTACACCAAAGTTAAGTGGATAGGAGAAATTCTCACTCAAATTCACACATTTTAGAAATTGATGCCTGGCCATTTTTCATCTCAAAATACATATTTCCTATTCTGATGACTTCCTATATTTAAAATATTTGCACAATATTATTTCTATGCTGTTGTAGGATCTCAGTGTCTTTTATATCATATCTTCTATGGCAGCATGATAGTTTTGTTAGATAGGATGTAGAATTGTCCCCAAGAATAGAATCTGCAAAAAGACCCACTTGCAAAATTTAGAGAATTTTTGTTTCCTTTGGCTCTGCCTTCCTTAAGCAGGAAGAAATAGAAGAAAAAGCATTGGTCACACAGATTATTTTGCTTTGCTGCATTTTAATTCTGGTTCTAACCACTGTGAAATCCCCTGGAGTTGTGATAGGAATTAACAGTTGGCGGCATTCTGGGAATTTAATTTCAAAGAAGAATATTAGAGATGGACAGTGAAGTATTTTCTGGCAGGACCTGCAGAACTGGCTCACTTCCCTATGCAAAAAGACCCACTTGCAAAATTAGAGTGCTTCCAGATGGACTGCTCAATGTGCTGCTAATCGAAAAACATTGTAGAGGTAGTCTATCTGTGGTAAGAATAAAAAAAGAAGGGTTATACTACAAGAGACAGGAAGATTGTGCAACGAAAGCTTTGTCAAGAAACATTTGTGAGACTGCTGGAGAGGTAGTCTCAGAGTGGGAAAATTATTTCCTTCACCCCATGAATGTAGTGTATTATGTTTTCCATATTTCACTAACTTGAGGCCCTCTTTATAAAGACTTTATTTTTTAAAAAATAAAATAACATTTACCATCCTTCAATATTAAATGCATCATATAGAGTCCAGTTTTCAATTAATTCAGTGTGACAGACTTACCATTGATTTCCTTGTAAAATATATTTAGCTAGCTTAGTTTGTCAGCCAGTTTGGGAGAGTTGTTAAGTTCTAATCCTTCCTGAAGCACAAAGCCAGATGTGTGACTCTAGGCCAGTCAATTTTCTCAGCCCTAGGGAGAAGGCAGTGGCAAATCACTTGGAAAATTGCAGGAACTACACCATTCGCCAGGAGGCAACAGTGACACAAAGGCACAAAATAAACCTATAATAAACAATTACCTTAATTTGGACCTGTCAGTGTAAAAAAGCAAAAACATCCAGGTTTTGAAACAATAGTCCCCAACCTTTCATGGACTGGCAGTGGTGGCAGTTGGGGTTTGTGGGAGGGAGGGGATGGTTTCTCGTGCAAGTCCACTGCTTGTGCACATGGAGATCTGTCATTTGTACGGCTTGCTTCCCAACATGGCAGGGATTGGGGAACCCTGTTTTAGAAGGTACCTATTCTATTTCATTCTGGCATCTCTATCCAAATTTTGGGCATGTCATTGTCATATATCAGTTACAAACTGAACATTCAGATCCTATTAATACAAAATAACTCTAAAGGAGGCAGGGTAGAACAGTAATTCATGCGGCAGCCTCTTTCTTCTGAAGATGAATGTATGGCAATAATAACATGATCACATGTCATTGCATAATAACTGTTCCTGTAGGCATATAACTTGCCAATTACTTAGTGTCAAACTAAATAAGACCACAAAGATTTATTATTGCCTTTCCCAATGTTTCTGGGTATTTAGAGACAAAGTGGAGTAAAGTAGACTACAACTAGAAAGACCCAAGGAAGCTCTACATGTGGCTTTGGACCAATTTCACAGGTTGCTAGGTGGGAAAATAGCTGTTGGGTTAAAAGAATGGTATGAATATTAATAATAATAATAAAATATACTTTACTTAATTGATACTCAAGATTACCATCCTACCAAGTCATTCATTTTAGAAAAATAAACTGAAATAGAACAAGTAGAAGCTAAATAACACAACTTAAAAATTTAGCCTCTCCAAACATTTAAGAGCAGGAAGATTTTATAGAATCATTGAAAAGATGGGAAATTGTCAAAAACTGGCAGAAGAATGTAGTTAAAGTTAGTCACTGGGAGGTCTGTCTCCCCACTGTTTCCATTCTGTTCTGTAAGAAAATTCCAGCTCTAATTTTTTTCTGATCTACTTTTGCCTTCTACACTTTCTTTCATCAAAACCTCTTTAATGGATTCCATTAAACTCTATTGTAGGTGTATGTTAAACTAGATTTAATTGAAGGTGCGCGGAAGATCTCATCCATAATGAATTAGATAATCACTCTGCCACGATGGGAGCAAAGGTAGAATTGCTGCTGCTGCAGCTGGATGTGGGGGTGTCACACAATTTATATAACAATATATGCAGTACATGGCCAATTATAGTGGGTAGGTGATTCAATCTACAGATCCTCCTTTATGTTTTTCATTCTGTCTGTAGTTCCCTCAGAGGATAGTTTATTCCAGAGTTAATCTGTTGTCCAGAGTTAATCTGTTGTCTAGATAAATAAATGGGCAGAGGACAAGTTGGGCAAGGCAGGACAGTATTAAAAATTCTAATTCTGCATAGTGCCCGTTTTATGATAAAGCTTGTGAGATGTTTCATAAGCTTTTCTGGGATTTTCTGGCATTATTTTGTTTTACATTCTGACAGGTTTACATTTCCAAATTTCCAAATTTAAGCAAATCTAGAATTGCTCCCGAACATTTTTTCATTCTACATTTTTATGAAAGTTCACATGATTTCATTGTAGAATGGTTGTATTTCAAAGTTGTATCTGTAGTCTTCTGGTCTTTTTTAGGCCACATTTGTGCAATAAAATGTCATCCTCTGTAAAACCTGGAAAAAAGTACTGATTGTTTTCAATATCAATAGTGTCTTAAATTAAAACTAGTTGCATATTCCTTTGAATCAGCATGGTTGGCTTGATACTGGTGGACAGCTGATTAATTAATCAGGTACTGGTTTTGTATGAACATGGAACTGATCATTAATTTGCTACAAAAGAAATAAAATGAGATCAGTAATTAAAGCCTTCTTCATAGGAACGGGAACTGATCAATTAAGAAGTAATTCAATGTTCTGAACAAAAGCACAAAAAACAAAACAAAACAAAAACAGAAGAGGTGGAAACTGAAGAAAACTGATAATTTCATCAATGTAGGGAAACAAGCTTGTGATTTATTAATTGTTATAGAATAAACTTAATTATGGAAAAAGGGAATTGTAGAATTATATAGCATTATACTGACTATTATATGGATCTATCATTTAATTCCAAATGTGATAAAAGACTGAAATATAGAATGAACAGTATAGTATCTATCCCAGATTATTTTTGTAGTTTATTATAATGAACTGAAAAATTTCTATAGGTAAATATGAATTTCATTTTGAAGTGGAGATTTCAAGGTTTGTAATTTTATTTCATTTTTTTTGTATAGTAAGATTAAAACATAATAAAGATGAATATAGCAAATTAAATGCTATATATATATATATATATATAGCATATATATATATATATATATATATATGAACATGACTTCCCCCTTCAAGTTTAAATAATTTTAATACATCATCTCCTTCTAAAATACAAGAAATATTCCAGGTCACTTTCTTGGTTTATTATTTGTATATCCCTTTTTATTATATGGACATCAGACAGTTTTTTTATGTGTCCTGTGTTGCATCTCTTTTGATTTTATTCTTGTAGCATTTTATTTTTGAATTCTTTTTCAATCAGTCTCAGCCTTGTCTAGTAAACCTGTTCCGTAACATCTTTTAAACACAGACGATCTACAGAGGCAGACACTTTTAAAATTATTGTATATATCCATTGTTCAAAAATACCCTTCAGTATGTCCAATTTTAAAATATTTTGCACCATTCTCTTTTAATAAATCTTTAGTTCCTTCTAGTTCCCTCTAGTGTCCAATCTTCAAAATATCATCCCAAACAACAACATTTACTGATAAAAGAGATTATTGTAATTAATTCCAAAATCATATTTCAAATTTAGCTGGACTCTTAGTCCATTTATAGGTTTTCAAAATCAAAGTTCTAATTACTCTTCTGCTGTTTATTTCTTCCCCATCCTAAACACACATTTTAAGTCCTTAAACTTGTATATTAAAAATTCTTTCTCTAAGAATTGAAGGAAACTGACCTAGTGTTTTCAGACTTATTGATCCAAAGATTCCTAATAACTGAAAACCAGTTATTAAGCAATTCCTGAAAGTGCTTAGAAAAAGAAATATGGAAAACCAATCTCCTTTTAAAGACACCAAGCATGTTTTGAGCAAGATGGCTATTCTTTTGCCTCAGAGCCCTAAACACATTAGAGACTGTTGTCTTGCTGTCTTCCTATGAGAAGCAACTGCCTGTAGCACTTGTGGGCAATCTCAAGGCTTCTTCTTGTCCAGAGATGAATTACAAAGATCCGGTACTTGCCTTTTTTTGTCCATTTCTTCACCATTTCTTTCCTCAGGGTCCAGAGATATCATTGTTTATAATGTATATTCAAAAATGTTGGTTGTAACATGCATGATGAATTTATTTCTAATATTCCTGCCGGACCATATATAACCCAAGTATTAAATTTCTGAACTCAAATGAATCAGTGCAGTGTAGAGAGTTCAGAATTTCTAAAAATCCAGCAAAGCATGCAGGGACACTTTACT
The DNA here is from genome assembly GCF_028640845.1 of Ahaetulla prasina. Classification (NCBI taxonomy): domain Eukaryota; kingdom Metazoa; phylum Chordata; class Lepidosauria; order Squamata; family Colubridae; genus Ahaetulla; species Ahaetulla prasina. Next base: position 49,008,553 of record NC_080542.1, on the reverse strand, counting down.
ACACTTTACTACCAGTTAACAAATAATACATATAAAGTGATACATGTACCACCATGAATACCATTTATACTTGCTTGCAATGACCTATAACTACCATTTGGTACACGTTAATCGGCGAGATACATTTGGATCTCCTTAGGGTTTTTTTGCCTTTTGGTTTTCTTTAATTTTAGTTTTCACTATTTCGATATCATTTGCATGTGATTGCTTCACTGTATATCTTTTTAGAAATACTTTTTTTTATTTACTTCATCGACACCAAGAACCCCAATCTTCTCATCGTGTATAACAGGCTTGCCATTTCTGGGGTGAAATATCTAGCCAAACCTAAATAGTGCCAAAGAGAAATAGAAAATTCTAGATCATATCAGTAGTTGGTAATTTTATTTTTTTTGTAGTAAGATGCGATTAAGCATTTGATATTTTGGAATTTATTGTAAATGAGAAAAATGGGTGTCACATATGTGTTTTACTACAGATGATTGTCAAGAAGTTTTAAAATATTACAAAAGAATTTGGGATTTTTTTTCATGGCAGTATTTTGGAACAAATTGCTATTGGACATGTACAAAATTTAGATTACCAATTGATGGCAGAAAGAAGATGCAAAAAAGACTGGCTTTTTGCAGGCCTGGTTTATAATTGAGTAATAGAATTTATCTTTTCATTAAGACTTCTAGAGTTTGTTATTTTGCTGAGTATGCTACTTTAACATTTAAAATTTTGTAAGCTTCCCAGAATAATCCAGAAGTTGATGGCGTATCAGTTTGTGAAATCAAGTGACAATTAATTAGCAAGAGAACTGTTAATATCAATCCCTGAAATTCTTTTGTGATCCCAATTTACCTTTATTTTTTTTTCCTGAGCAGTAAAATCCTGGCTGTTTTATTTCATTATTTTTGTCTCATGCCTGTGGGATATGCGATACACATAAAAAGTGAGGGGTGGGGCCTTGATTGCACCTTGCAACCGCCCTATTAGCATTCTCGACACCCTCTCCCATGAATGCCCTATCAGCTGGTAATCTATAGTGTTACTCCATGAGTACTAAGGTTCTTCATAAGCTTTGCAGGACAGACTTTTTTCAAATATTTTTGAAAATATTGAATATATTTTAACCATCCAATTTGTTTATATGACTGTATCCTTTGTGGGGAAGAGAAAGGGAGACTTTCAATTTTCTTCTCCTACTGTAGCCTTTAAATCAGCTCCTCACCATGACTCAATGTGAGCAAAAGGAGTCACTATCTAAACTGAAATTTGGAGTGACCTTTTCCTCTGCTTAAATATGTTGTAAATACCAACCAGAAGGAAGCATTACATATGTTCCTTCTCTTTGCAATATATTCTGAACTTATCTTGTCTTTTATGTTGAACCTTCTATAGTGTTTTCTTGGAAATCATGTTTTTCAGCCCTTGAAATATTCTCACCACTTCACGCCACAATTGTCCTGTCTTCTGCAGGAAAAGGAATGAGCAAATCACAAACCAGAACTAACTCTCATGTTTGAGTAAATTTCTTTTTCTTAGCCCTTATTTTTAGCCTTAGCCCTTCCTTCCTCCTCTATTATAAAGCCAAAAATTGCATTAATTCAATATGCCGCAGCAGCATTTTAGCAGGGTTAAATCTGAGCCAGGATTTAGTCCCAGAAGCTTTTAGACTGTTGTCTACATTTCTCCCATTGTTCCAACCACTCTGATGATCCATTTGATTTCACATTCCATTACCAAACCTCCTCCCATTAGCACGCTGTTGCTCTGCTTGTTTATGGGCATTCTCTGATATAATTTAAATCCCAATATTGAAGAAGTTGTCCTCAGAACACATGCAATTGGTGCTAATACACTCTCAACTGAAGGGAAAAAAGCATGTCACAAAATGTATTTTTTGCTTATGGAACTCTTTGCCACAAGCTTTTATTGATCATTGCTGACAGAAGGCTTTATAAAGGAGTGGACTTATTTTTTGAGGACACTAGCAGCGGCCAACTTCCATCCATAGTTGCAGGCTTTTATAAAGCAACTTTTAGTTTTATGTGCAACATTTTAAGACGAATGCTAATTTAAAAAGGTGAGAGAGAAGGAGGAAGCGAGTATGATGCAGCAGCTTAAACTTCCTTCTGACATGCAAGGCCATACCCTGTGAGAAATACAACAGAACATTACAAACTTAAAGTAGTACCATGTTTCTCTGAAAATAAGACCCGGACTTAAGTTTTTTTTGAATCCTGAAATAGGCAGTTGGCCTTATTGCCATGCGCTCAAAAGCCCGATTGGGCTTATTATATCAGGGGATGTCTTATTTTGGGGGAAATGGTATTCCAATTTATGATTTCATGCATTTTATATTGAGCTTTAGTACAGTGAAAACCTTTATACTGCATATAATTGAAACTTTGAAATTCACTGCCACAAACTATTTCTGGCTGTTATTTTATCTGGGTTCAAAACAGGGTTGGAACAATTCACAGAAATCATGACTATTAGCCTTGATGGCCATCCACCTGGCAGACTAGTGGGCTTCCTTGTATAGTTGGTTGGCTGCTGGTTAGCTATTGGTTGGCAACTGTGAGAACAGACTGCGGGACTAAATGGGCCACGGGTCCAATTCAGTGGGCCATACACATTCCTATGTTTCTGAATCCAGACTTTGTGCAGTAGGAACATATGTCTGTTGTTGACTAAAAGTGTTACTTGTTTGTTTCTGCCCAAATTCCTGCCAGTTTCCATTTCCTGACCAAGCTGCGTGAAACTATGTTTATGAACATGAATGTACTCAGGGAATTGTGTGAGAAATATATACACAAAAGTTTGAGGTATATGCAGACTGTAGAAGAAACTTAAGGAAAAAAAAACTAATAAAAGCTGGAAGGAAAGCAAACATCTCCTTTGGCTAGACACTGCTGTTCTAAATACCGCACATATTTGCAAAGTGCAGTTCCCTAAGCCATTACGTTGCAGATCTTACAATTCTAGTACATTCCAATAAGCACATTATATATTGATATTTTGTCTTATTAATGTTCAAGCAAAAGTGAAATCAGAGTGCTAGAGTGCAAAATGGTGCAAAGATTTAGATGCCAAGTAGCTATCCTTATAATCCAGGGTTTCAGTTGTGCTACTGCATAGAATACAGTAAATACTGCTTCATTCTCTGAACTGACACCAGAACTCATATTGGCTCCTGTGTCTTGCAAAAATCTTTTGGAAAAAATAATCATAATATTGACTCTGTGTCAATGTTGGTTTGTGCCTGCTTTAATTAGTCCTTGCAGGTGGTCAGCTGCAGCAGCTCAGTTCAACTTCATTCACTGAGCTTCCTCTTTCCTAAAGATCCACGTGTTGAGGTGTCGTAACAAACGGTCTGTAGTTTCCTGCAGTTCCAGGGAAGGAACGAGGCTGGGTTTGTATATAAATTGGTTGTGGTATCCAGAAATCACTTATGTCCACCATTCTTTAATTTTTAAACGTTAATGAAATTCAGAGTTGTGCAGAAGTTTAATTGTATCAATTATATTGTCATATTTGTATTTTCTATAAAAAAATAACATTATAATTGGAACGGCTTCATTATCTATCTGCAGGTAGTCCTTGGTTAACAGCTAATCATTCAGCAACTGTTCAAAGTTACAGTAGCACTAAACAAGTGGAGTTTATGACTCGTCCCCAAAGTTCTGACCATCCTTCCATCCCTGTGGTCATAAACCGGCCCACATTTATGACAGTTGCAGCTTGATGTAGTCATATGGATTACAATTTGTGACTTTTCCTGCCAGCTTCCCACAAGAAAACTTGGTAGGGAAGCCAACAGGGAAGGTCACAAGTTGCTCTGGTAAGTCTTCCGCATCTTGAATCTTCCCTGAGCCTCGTTATGCTTGTATCATGCTAACTGGGCTACTTGTGCTCTCTCTCCCACTCAGCTGCTTACTTACCTATTGGTCTGCTCGCAAGTCCTCTGGGACTTCAACTTTGGCTGTTAGAAGCTGGCAGGAAGTAGCAAGGAAGTGCTTACCTGATGACATATGATCCTCATTTAACTACAGCAACAGAACTGCAGGGGTTGCTCTTGCTATGCAATGAAGTCATGGACATTGCACTTTATGACCACATCAGTTAGCAATGGAAATTATGGTTCCAATTCCCATAGTAATTCAAAAACTATCTGGGTCTCTTTCTCTAGTCAAAAGTTGCCAAATATCCATTCCCAGAAGCTCATATCATTCTGTTTTTCAAATAGTTTGTCCTCCTTAACAACCACAATTGGGATCAGCAAATCTATCATTAAGTAACATGGTCATTAAACGAGACATCATGTAACTTCAATGCCTCATGATCTCACTTTTGCTGTGGTTATTATATTATTAAGTTAAGCAAATCGCTGCTGTCATTAAGCAAGAAATAACGTGGTCGCAACTTGCAATTTTACTGCTGGCTTTTGCATTGTTTCTGCTTCTTGGAAGCCATCTGTGAAGTGTCCAAGTAATAACCATGTGACCTTGGGATTCTGAGATAGTTGTAAACTCCATCAGTTGTGCGCTGCCCTGATCTCGGATGCATGGACGCTGCAATGGTTTTAAGTGCAAGGACTGTTGTAAAGTTATTTTTCAGCACTGTCATAACTTCAAATAGTTGCTGGATAGGGCATTTGTTAAACATGAACTATCTGTATTGCACTTTCATTTGAGTTTTTATAAGATTCAAGGGGGAAAAAACCCCATGAGATTTACCAGGTGATGATGGGAAGTCCTATTCTCATCTTTTAATATATGATAGGCAGTTTTGAGTTGACTCTTATCCAAGCTGGTTGTAAAAACAGGATTTGAAAGCTGCGGAGTAGTGAATAAGCTACTCATTGGTTAGCCAAGATGGTTGAAGTAAACTTTTATGCAAAAAGATGTGTACTGTTCAAGATCGGAGTCAGAATCACACTCAATTAAAATTCGCTGAAGAAGCTTTGCTTGGCTGCACTAAAACATTGACTTGAGCTCTAAGCCAAGCATAGGGTTTGGTTATTTCCCACCCCCCCCTGCATTGTGGATAGAACTTGCCTGATTACTTAGATCAATAAAAGGCTTTATGAAGGTGATCCCACTGCAAGATGGTTAGATATCCGATATTCAAAAGAAAGTCTTTTTCTATTGGGCTCCCAGTTGTTGAATGCTTTCTTCAGGGAGGAGTGCTGGTTTTACCAAGTTTTAACTGTGAATTAATTTAATTGGATTGATTTCATTACGCTGTTTTATAATTTAACTTTAACTTTTGTTTTAAACATAAAAATTCCTATCAACAGAAGGGGATAGCTTAACAAACAAACAAACAACAAACAAGACATTAATAATTTGGGATGTTTGGCATTGGGGTATAGTATCCTGCAAATAATAAGTCAGAATTAACTGGAACATGTTTAGCAGCATGGAATTCAGGTCCATCAGCACTAAAAGCCAGTTTTTTTGGGGAGGGGCTGCTATTCCCTAACTAGTAAGAAGGAAATGTTTTATCTCACTATTCTGCTATTTCTATTTTGTCCAAGCTTGTTTGGGGTTCCAGAAGCAGGAAGTCAGCACCTAAGAAACCAGAGTTGTGCCTTTTGCTAGTCTTTGGGGTTTTGAGGTCTCCAGATTTTTCCCACTGCAGAGGTAATACAGATGGGAATGCCTTTTTCCCAGGGTCCTGAAGTTTGAAGAACTTGGATCTGTGTACTTTTCTGACTCTCACATGTACTCCCTGAGCCTGTGAAATCAGGGCAACATACAATTAACCAGGGAGAAATGCAATTTCTGACTGTTCTCTCATGCCATCTTTGCCATAAGATAAGGTGTGACCTTAACCAGGAAACAATTCATTTTTCTTTGCTCCATCATGATCCATTTTTCCTACTGTATAGGCACACAAGATCAACCCTTGGGACTGCAGCTACCTCAGAGCAAGTGGTTCCTTGTTCCTAGGACCTAGGTCATTCTCAGGCTAGGGTATGACAGAACTGAAAAAGCATAATGAAGGGCATATCTGAGGAAAACCTGCCCTACGGGATCCTTCCTCCTTTTCTCCCTCACTCCCTCCCTTCAAATTTTTTATATCACGCCCTCATATAGATTCTGGGCAGTTGACAAAGTAAAAACATTGAGCATGAAATGTTCTCCAAACCACAGCTCTTACCCCTCAAAGTAACATCAGGACAAAACCATAAATGGTTCCCAATGACCCTCAGTCAGCAAATCCTGCTGAGAATAATCTTCAGTGCCTTTTCAATGCAAGGAGCACTCATCTCTGTGGGTCACATATTGTACATCAGGGAGGCCACTGCTGTAGAGTCCAGCTTCTTGCCCACCTATCGCACAACAGAACTGGAGCATAAGGAGTCTTTCTTTAGATGACCTCATAGAACAGGCAGAATCATTTTGAGCAAGTAAGGTGGTTGCTCAAAATTAATTTTATATTAATTCTATATTCTTCTCTTTAGTATCAGATGTATTGGATATGGTGGTTGTGAATTCAAATTCAGTGATGAGGTATTCTGTATTTTTATAAAGGGACCTGTGTCTTTTGTCTTATGTATGTGATGATTGCAATAGATTAATTTCTTGCTGGATGCATATGAAGGGAATGGAAGGAAAGGAGAGTTAAGTTTAAGAGGGAATATGTGTGATCAGACACAATTGGTTGCATAAACAGTATTGCAGAACAACTCTGTTACAATAATATGCAATGGATAAGAGCTTATTTGATATTACCATAGGTTCCCCCTCGCACCTATGTGCTAGTCGTTCCCGACTCTAGGGGGCAGTGCTCATCTCTGTTTCAAAGCTGAAGAGGCAGCGCTGTCCGAAGACGTCTCCGTGGTCATATGGCCAGGATGACTAAATGGCAAAGGCGCACGTAACACTGTTACCTTCCCACCAAAGGTGGTGCCTATTTTTCTACTTGCATTTTTTACATTCTTTTGAATGCTAGGTTGGCAAAAGCTGAGACGAGTAATGGGAGCTCACCCCGTAACACAGCACTAAGGATTTGCTGACCTTTCGATTGACAAGCTCATCATCTTAGCCCCTTTTGCTATTACTATAGATGAAGGCAAAAGTCAAAGAAGAATCTGCCTTAATTTGTTTTTGTTCTTTTAGGTTATCCATCTGGCCCAAGTGAGTTTCCTCATCCCTGCCTTTGGTTCAACTTTCACTTTGGATCTTGAGCTGAACCAGTAAGTATTTACTGCCAAAATAATTGTTCTTGTGATTCAAATGTAAGATTCCATTTTTCGATTTGGAGCCTCTCTGATAATTGGAGCCAAGAAATACATTCAGCAAAATTATATATAGAACTGTAAATCTTGAGGAAAATCACAAAGAATAAATAAGGAAGTAGTAAAAGATGTCCACATTTAAAAAAGAAAGAAATCTTGGCCATGTGTGTCATCTCAATGCTAAACTAGGATTCTTCTTTATGATAAACTGCTTCTTATAGTATAATGGAGAACATTTGGGTGTATATTGTCAACATATGTAATAAAATGCATTCATATAAAAGGATGAAGAATATTGAACAGCAGAGTTTTAAAAATACCTGAGATTTGCTATCAAAGTACAATAAATAATGCTGGTTAGATAGTGTATGCGTGTTTTATGTTTTATGTGATAGCAGGACTTATAGGGGACAGAGCCACAGTTTGCTCAGAGTCACATCAGGAAATCTTGTCATTCTGTAAGGTGCATCTTTTCACTGCCATAATGGTCTCAACATCTTTTTTTTTAAAATGGACTCTGATCACAGACAAAATAGACTCCATTATGGAAAACTGAGTAATTTGGGTTAATACACCATGTTAAACCACAAGTTATTTGTTAGGTTTGGGTTTCAAACATAGGTGATCCCAGCTGTTGTGATTTATACATCATGGATTATAGCATAATGTGTGTATCAAGCCATTGTGACATGTTTAGTAAATTGTTATCAAATTCTGATTTAGCATTCCACATGTCCAGTGTAACAATTAGTTAAGTAAGATAACAAAAGGTATACTGTCCTCAATTTTTATCAAATTGAAATAATAAACAATTATTGTAAGTGCTGCAGGTTATGTATTTTTTAATAGTTTAATCTGGTCTATTTATGTCTGTTTATTTATTTTCATGTGGTTTTTTTTTTAATTCTGTAAGCCAAGAAGAATCATGTGAGATATTCAACTATGTGAATTGAATAAACAAAAATAAATAATTATCATTCTGGAAAAGACAATCAAGTATCCAAATTAGTTTATACTTTTACCTGTTATCTTATATGTGATCGACAAAATAAATAAATAAAAATAAATAACACCTAGTGACAAAGCTAACATGGGTTTGTCAAAAACAGATCATGCCAGATAAATCCTATTGCATTCTTTGACAAAGTGACGAAATTAGTGGACCAGAGGAATGCTGTTGATTTAATCAATTTGGACTTCAATAAGGCATTTGATAAAGTTGACCAGAACCTACTACTTGATAAAATAGAAAAATGTGGATTTGACAGCATCACCACCAGATAGATTCGTAATTGGCTGATCAACCACATTCAACATCTAGTCCTCAATGGAACTGCATCTACTTGGAGGGAACTATGCAGTAGGGTACTCCAAGGCTCTGTTTTAGGCCCAGTACTCTTCAAAATCTTCCTCAATGATTCGGACAAGGGGTTAGATGGGGAATTCATCAGATTTGCAGATGACACCAAGCTGGCAGGAATAGCCAATACTCAGGAAGATAGGTTTAAGATACAGAAGGATTTTGACAGACTTGAACATTGGGAGCTATCTAACAAAATAAAATTCTATGATGAAAAAAGTAAGGTTCTACATTTAGGCAAGAAAAACAGAATGCACAGGTACAGTATTGGTAGTACTTTGCTCAATAGTAGTAACTGTGTGAGAGGGATTTTAGAGTCATAGTGGACAACCATTTAAATATGAGCCAGCAGTGTGCTACAGCTGCTAAAAAAGCCAACACAGTTCTAGGCTGCATTAACAGAGGGATAGAATCAAGCTCACATGAAGTGTTAATACCATTTTATAACGCCTTGGTAAGGCCACATTTGGAATACTGAATCAAGTTTTGATCTCCAAGATGTAAAAAAGATGTTGAGACTGTAGAAAGAGTGCAGAGAAGAGCAACAAAGATGATTAGGGACTGGAGGCTAAAACATATAAAGTATGGTTGCTGGAATTGGATATGTTTAGTTTAATGAAAAGAAGGATTAGGGGGTGACATGATCCAATATCTCAGGAGTTGCCACAAAAATGAGGGGGTCAAGCTATTCTCCAAAGCACCTGAGGGCAGAATAAGAAGCAATGGATGGAAGCAACTTAGAACTAAGGAGAAATTTCCTGACAGAACCATTAATCAGTGGAACAACTTGCCTTGTGAGTGCTCCAACACTGGAAGTTTTTAAGAAGAGATTGGACAGCCATTTGTCTGAAATTTGTATAAGCAGGAGGTTGGACTAGAAGACCTCCAAGGTCCCTTCCGGTCTGTTACTCTATTCTATCATTGTACAAATCTAGAGAGTGATCCTATGTAAAATATTTTTTATCCAATCCTTTTTTCATATACAACTTAAGGCAGCAAACATACAATATTCCTTCTTCCTCCTATTTTCCCCACAACAGCAACCCTGTAAAGTAGATTGGGCTGAGAGAGAATGAGTGGCCCAGAGTCACTCAGCTGACTTTCATGACTAAGGCAGGATTAGAACTCATAGTCTCCTAGTTTCTAGGCTAGCATTACACCAAACTGGTTCTCCAGTTATTCAATCATAATACTCTTATTAAACTTTTCATAATATAAAGATCTAGAAAAGAAATAGAAATAAATAAGGATTACTGACAGAAAAAATGAATTGATTTCCATTTAAGCATAGACTATAAAATAAATTTGGTAACAAATTCAGGACAATCAAAGGAAAGCATGTCTTCATACAATACAAATAAATGTGTATAATTCATTGCCACTATATCTAATGCCCATTAAAAGTGATGCCTGATTTATGATGGATAAGTTCATCAACGATTCTTAGTTCCAGTAGCAAAATATTCAGGAGAAGTGTATCTCTGCATAATAGATTCTGGGACAAATTGCAAGAGATTCTTGTGAATGTGTCGTACCCCAAATGTAGAAAGAGAAAGCTGAATTAGGTGGACTTGTACAAAATATGTTTCATTCAAATGATCCTTCAAGCATATAAATAAGCAGAAATTAATAAATTAACCTCTTCGATTACACAGAAAAATATCTATATTAGTGACAGTCTGGTGACCCCTTAGAGACTTTTTGCATGAAACAGAAAAAAGGCAAACATGACTTCTGATTTTGATGAGTAGAAAGAACTGGATAATAGAAAAAAGTTAGCCTTTTTTGGAATCATAGTGTAAGTCAATATTGTTCTTGTATTAGCTGCAGAAGAAATTGGAAGTTTCTTTCTATTTCTTTTGATTTTTTCTTTATGCATTTTTCCTCTTTTTTCTTCTTTTCTTCTTATTATTTTGGGTTAGCTTTTATGTTCTTCGCAAAACTTTTAATGATAGATAGATAATGATAGATAAATGGATGGATGGATGGATGGATAATGGAACAATGGTCATTTGGGCAAGTTTCTGAATATTTTATTCCATGATATCTTAAAGAGGAAATAATATATTAAGGTATAAACTTTCATCAGCTGTAAGATTCTTATGTCAAGTAGCAGATTTATGTATATAAGAGTAGAGAAAATAATAGAAAAATGTAATATATTTTTTGGGCAGGAGATAAAGTCTGTAATTATCTACAAATATGACAAATTATTACAGACTTTATCTCATAGTGACTATTCAGAGTGCAATAATAGATGATAATACAATTATCATAGTTTTAATTTGTTAATTAACAAATTTAATTTGTTCAATCTCAATAATGAGATTGAACAACGCTGTTATCTCAATTCAGGTATTTATTTTAAAAAACTGCATATGGAATAAGCCATGTCTTAGCTTAAATTATACATCATGTTCTTCTCTCCAAAAGAAGAGACCAAGATCTCATGGATGAATTGCAATATGGGAGGTGTGAAATTTTTAACGTGGGAGTCTTCACATATGTCAGCATCTCCCAATTTGGTGACTTCCAGTATGTAGATTTCCAATACTCTTTTAATTCTCAGAATCTTGGCTGGGAGTTGTTAGAACTGAAATTTAAGGCTTCTTTATTGGCAAAATCTGAGGTGGTGGTAGGCAAATTCATAGGCAAGGATGTGGGTGCATACTTTTCCTTAACATATGGTTGTAACAGAGTGTTTGACAGGATAGGAGTTACAATGTGTTGATTTTGTATTTCTGATGGCAAGCCAAGATATGTGGCAGCAAATGTGTAAGAAGGTGTGCTTGTCTTCCTGTTTGTTTATGTAGGTGGGTATGCATATGTTTGCGTGATAAGACTGAATGCTTGTTATGAGTGGAAAGGGCCACTGCAGTTATACGAGCTTTGTCCCATCTGCTTTTATTAAACAATTATGAAACATACTTGTAACTGAACACAGCTAAAAAAAGAAGAAATGGAAATGTCTAGTTCCAGAGAATTTTCTAGATACATTGATTATGTTGATCTATGACTGTATTAAAGATTTGTTTTAATTTATATTTGTTGATAATTCTTGTGCTAATTAAAATATTGAGATATGGAAGGGGAAACACAGTTTTTTATTTCTAAAAAGGAGTTTCAATACTGAAGTATGCATCTCCTGCATATGCTTCATCTGATGAATTTGGAAATGTTATAACTACATAACAATGAGAGAAAGTCACTCTGTACTTGCTTAGTGACACTCTACACTTGTTATTTATAACTTCCAGAGATGTCTTGTCAATGAAAAACAGTTTTACTGCTTTTGTTGTAGTCAAATTTCAGTCCTTCTATCTCAGAAACTATTTTGCAGTATTACATCAGTATTTGTCAGAGGTTTTTTATTTGTGGGTGCATGTGTACAAATGGGAAACAATGCAAGCAAACTATTGACTACGACTGACACCATATTTGCTCATTTTGTGCATGTGATTATAGTCATAATTAATTCCATTCAGATCCCAGTGTTTGTTCATTTATTATTATTCATTTAAATTTACTAACCACCTAACTTCAGGGGACTCGTGAAAATATGATTATGTGCATAATGTATATCAATATATAAACTTCTGTGTACATATTGCAAGTTTAAATAGGATATAAATAGGGGCGTGGCTGTGAGAAACCAGCAATTTTTTTTCATGCAGTGATTTATTATTATATGAGCCATGAAATATTGTAAAGATATTTGGCTTTTTTTGACATTATCTCCTAAATTTGTGTCTAAATATATATCTGGGGTGAATGTAGTTCGAAGCACTATGCTTGAAGGGTGTGATTAGGTGAGTGCCTTTTAATATTTAATAAGGCATCTGGAAACATTTCTGTTCATCTGTCCTTCTGCTCTATCCTGCAAATAAATTAAGTTCAGGGTTAGGCACTGGATTGCTGTAAGATGAGGTTGCTGGTGATGAGTCTTAGTCCGTAACTAGATATGGTGTGGTAAATGAGCAGGTCAGGTAACTGAGTTTCACCCCTGGACTGTGCCTGCTTTTACCCAGGAGTCCAGATGCCCTGAAAAATGACCTGAGCAAAGCTCAATGTTCATTTTCTGTGTTGGAATTTGCTGGGGCTATAGAACTAAAGGAAATATGAAGGGCTATTTGCCAGGGACTAATATCTGCTAATAATAGTGCATCTGGGAAGAATGTTTGTAGAATGCTACAGATATGTGGATTTCAATCATGAAATCAACACATCTGTATTGAGGAAAGGCAAGCTTTGTTATTTGCCAAATTAGATTTGCCAAATAATGAATTCTAGTTCCTTGCTCAGTTAATCCATTTCTTTTTCATCCAAGGAATCTTCTCATGCAAGTCTTTGCAGAGAAGATCTGCATTCAGAAGCTAAGTTGAGAGATCCTAGAAGAAAAACAATGTGGGAATCATTGGAGACCAACAGCAAGAGATTGTTCATGCCAGTCTGGAGAGCTCACAATGTAGCTCATGCTTTGCAAGATAAAGCCCCGGTCACAATAGTGATTCAAGAAATTTCTTATGACATGCACCCATACAAGTGCCATGACTGTCTACTAGAAGATAGTTTAGAGTAGTTATACTGAGCAAAGGAGAGTGGGCAAACAGGGATAGGATCGGTCACACAAAAGAAATGACAAAAGTTTAGTGTCCTCAATCCTGTTAATTTTATAAGAATGGTTTAGGAAAACAGGAGAAAAATGAGGCAGATTTGATCTCAAATATAAGATGAAAGTGTTTATATAACTTTCATCCTTTGTCTTCTCCTATCAGCCATCTCTTGTCCTTAAATTATGTGGAACGTCATTTTGGACAGGATGGAAATGCCAGCCACACCACGGTAAGGAATCTAAAGATCTATATCTGTATTGCTTGACTTAATATTTGAAAATGTGTAGAGTGCCTTTGCATCCAGAGGGAGGGGAGGGAGTGGAGGGAAGAGGGAGAAGGAGAAGACTGCTACAAGACCTTGACCTGAATTTATTTCAGGCTAATTCTCCCATCAGTTAAACATGAAAGAACTAACTGGGTGGGGCAGTGGGAAGATTGTGGATGGGAGGAGTGCTGGTTGTACTTTGCAGCTGCTAGAGCAAAGATGTAGATTGCAGATGCTGAGTCCGAAAAAGAATGAATGGATGATCCAGAAATAGCCCTGCTATCCCGGCAAAAGGAAGCTTCACAAGTAGAGCATCAATAATACTAAGTGCTTGCTAAGTGGTTGGTCACACACAGCCTCCCAAGCAGCTGCAGCCAATCCTTGAGTCCATCCACTTTATTTCCCTGCTTTGCCAGAAGCGATGGCTTCCCCCATTCTTGTCTAAGCTAACCTGAACCATGCTGTTTTCTATAAATAGTCATGAGAGGGAGGTCGTTGCTTGCTCATGCTGCAACAACCTTGAGCACAACAGGCAGTGCAGGGACACTTGTGAACTGTTTCATAGAAAAATGCAAGCAGGCAAAAGAAGGTCAGCAGACAGGCATGCCTTTGCACAGAGGGTATAGCTGGGTATTGGTGTGCCAATGTCATTTCGAGTATCATTTATCGTTCTTCACTGCTGCTGGTATTGTTCAAGGGCAGTATTATCCACACTGATTTTTCATTTTAAACGCCATGCTTCTTTCAGCTGTACGTTCAACATCACCATGTCATACCTGAAAAATAACATTTTGCCCTCTGTCATTCTCCAATAGTGCTGAACTATTGTTGATATTAAATTAAGTAATGCTGAATATGATAGGAGTTATAGGGTAGAAAACCACATCTGGAGGTTACTGGATAGTAGAAAACTAGAACATCAGGAATCCATATTTGGAGAGTGGAAAATAGTGGAAAGTCTTATGAGAGTCTGCCTGTCCACGTATGTTCTGATTTATTCTCTGGTCATCTCTTGCCTTGGTTCCTGTAATCATCTCTTTTTCACCATAATTTCAGAAGACTTTAGCTAATTTCCTTAGTCCTCTGCCTGACGTCTGCATAGTTTATATCTCTACATAGCCATCCTACACTAATCCTTTCCTTATTATCTCCCCAAAAGCTGAAATATCAAGATCTGAATTATACAGGACAGGGAAGACAGTTCCCATTCAAATGAGATGGTCATGCAATCCACACAGAGAGAACATGTAAAAATGTTTTGTTTAACAGATGTCAGGACCAGATTTTTGATATTTTAAAGGCCATGAACATGAAAGGAGTTCAAGGGATTTGAAGTCATCTTTCAACAGTGGACTTGACTGAACAAATATTATGATAATCTGGTAATAGTTTTTCCGCTATGATGAGAAGTATTTTGCTTCCAAATTTGTATTAAGCTTGTAAATTATCATATGCAGGCAGCTCTGAAAAATTTGTTCTCTTTTTGGCTATGCAAAGATGTGTAAGTGTAACTATAACAACAAAGAAATTGAATTTCTTCCACTTTACCTTGCTATTTTTTGTCATTTTTTCATGCCTATTTATTTTTTATATTAGAGCAGTAGTAGTATTTTTTATTTGATTAATGACCAACTAATTTAAAACAATAATAGCAAAATGAAACCATTTTAGTTCAAAGTTTATTTAGCATATACTAAAAGACAAATCACACATTAATTTATATCTCTACTGCTGTAATGTTATATCCAAATAATGATAATGTAATTTAAAAAACCCACCAATTTCTTTTAGCTATTTGCTTTAGAGCAAGTTCTGAAAAAAGAGCTACCTAAAATAGTAACATGCAAAAAAGCAAAGGGTATGATCTTCTAAAAATAATTAAGAAAACAAAACCTAGTGCCAGAAAAATACAACTGAACACTCACACATCTTTGATGTAACAAAGCATAAATCATTAAATTTGTTTACCTTATCCATAGGAGGAGCCATTGTCCAACAGCAAAGTGCACCCATTTTTATTTGGAAGGCCTCAAGATCGGTTTATTGCTTATTTTCATAGCAATTTTATAACAAATTACAGCAACAAAAAACTAAAAAAACTAAAAAAGGGAAAAATTAGATGAAAAGAAAAAAGAAAAGAAAAAAAAAAGACTATAATAAAGAAAAAAGACATATAGAAAGGAATGGCTTCCCTCTTTATCACAAGCATAAATAATTTTAATAACTTATTAAAGGTAAAGGTAAAGATTTCTCCCTGTCTGAGTTGTGCCTGACTCTAGGGTCAGAAATGCTTATTTCCATTTCTTAGCCAAGGGAGTCAGGGTTTTCTGAAGACATTTCCGTGGTCATGTAGCCAGCAGAACTATACATTGAAGTGCACAAAACACTGTTACCTTCCCACCAAAGTGGTACCTATTTATCTACTCATATTTGCATGCTTTCAAATTGCTAGGTCGTGCAGGATTCGAATCTAGGTTGTATATATCCAGCGTCCCCAATAACTTATTACCTTCTCTTAACATAAAGAAATGATCTCTCCTTCCCATATCCCATCTGTTATTTAGAAATAAATTCCTAAAACCTCATCATTTCAACTCCAATCATCAAAAGTGCATGAGTCATTATAGAAATAACAAAATATATGTTTTAACCTTGATCAACAAAACCAACTCTATATTTCTTAGATTTATTTCTAACTTTCTGATGTTTAGTCACTTCAGATAGTGTCATAGATCTAGAAGTTTATTTCTTTTCATTTTTTTTCTTTGTCCCTTCTCATAAATGTTTTCAAATCTTCATAAAATATTTATCTGGGCTTACTCTCTTGATTTGTTATTTGTATATCCCTTTTAATTATGACTATATCATCTAGTTTCTTTTGTATGTTCATGTAACATTGTTTCTTATAGCATGCTATTTTTAAACCCACTTTTAAATTGGTCTCAGTATTGTCTGATAAAAGTTGTTCCTTTTCCATATTATCTTTTAAATAAAGTCTATCTATAGAGGCAGTCATTATTAAAATTACCTTCTGGGTCCATTGTTGAAAAATATGCTTCAGTATATCCAGTATTAAAATATTTTGCTCCATTCTGTATTTGTAAGTCAAATTTAAATATTTGTTTCTTTTAATTGTAACCTTATTTGCTTCTATTTCATTTAGTGTCCAATTTTTAAAATCCTATGGTTAAAAAAAAAGAATGAAAAACAAAAGTATTTTCCTAGGGGAAGGATTTTTTATAATTAATTCCAAACTCATATTTCAAATTTATCTGGACTCTTAGTCCATCCGTAACTTTCTAAATAATATTTTCGCTCTTTGTTTCAAATAGTTTTTAAGTCCTTAAACTTAAACATATTTCTTTATTCCCCCCCTTCCCCCCCAAAAAATATTTCCATTCTTCCTGCTCTGTTGGATACTCTATTTCTCTGATCTCCAATAAACCAACTGCACACACTTTATGCCACCCATCCTTTGAGTGACTGATGACATCAACCACTATGCTTCTGGAGTAGCATAGAGAATCTGAATGGTAGTGCTGTGGTGGAGAGGTTTTATTTGTCCCTTGCTAGTTGGTTGCTTATTTTGCTTCCTGTATTGAAGAACAAGCCAATTCGCATTACAAGAACTTAAGCAGATAAAAGAAAACATGATGTTTTTTACATCTCTTTTAGGGAACAAGTGAGCACTGTTACTATCAAGGCAATCTCCGTGGAGAAGCCAACTCCTTTGTGGCTTTATCTACCTGCCATGGCCTACAGTAAGTAAGGAATGGTAAAATGGGAAAAGGAACCAAGACAAAAAGCCTGGTTTCCATCAAGGCAAAGTCAGTTGTGTTTTTTTTAATTGACTGTTAGATATGGTCATGTTTTGATCTTTTGTAGATAAGTAGAAGTTTAGACATTTAAAAATTAATAACTCTGATAACAGACATTTAAAAAATAATAATTTTGATCAATCAGAAACCTGATTAAAGTTGCTACTTCAATGCTGAGTGGCCTTGGGGGTGATGTCAGCATGGTGCAATTGTGGCTTCTATCATACTGAAAAGGTCAGTTTAGTGCCTGTGAATAATATTTCCTAATCATTCTTAAAGGCATATAATCTGCATATAGACATTTCTTGGTCCAGATTCTAATTTTATTTCCCTGAGTGAGAGGAATAAGTAATGTCAACTATGGAAATGCTTAGAATGCAACTGTTTAGAAACCGTGCAACTTTGTTCTAATGAAGTTACTGATGCCTGCCTGAATATTGTTTATTAATTTTTTCCTCCTAATGTAAATACAGTTGCTTTTGTGTTTTATGTAACCTCTTCATATTTCTTTGCGCTTCTTCAGTGGTGTTTTCTCTGATGGAAAAGATGTGTACCTCCTGAAGCCTCATGATTCACTCGAACATCAAGCGGTAAGGAAAGCTTGGCCCGGGCTGTAATTCCATCACTGCCATGGAGATACTTCACTTGTGTTTCATCCCCAGAGGTGAAAGGAAGTTCGTCTTGGCTCCCTTCCCTCCTGTAAACTGTAAACTTCTGTAGATATTGGAAGTCTGTTCTAAGGCAGGGTCAGTGTCAAAGTGAGGTGTCTGGGCAAAATTACTGGCATTGAATTGCAGAGGCCCGGATTCAAATCTCTCTTCAGCCAGAAAGCTCACTTGAAGGATATCAGCAACCATTGTCTATCAGACCAACCGACATCACTAGGTTGTTCCTAGGATAAATGATAACAATTACAAGGTACACAGTTGCTTTAAGCAATAGTGACATATAAGTATAATACACATAAATTCTATTTAGACTTTCTTGGCATAGTAACAGAAAGAGAAAAAAATGCCAGCTTTAAAACTGTGAAGTCAGACCCATGCAGGGCTAATTAACTCCAACCTTTATCAAGAAATTGTTGCGTGTTTTATTTTTCTCAACACTTTTTGTTGTACACTACAATCAGTGTATTGATTTTAAAATTACCTTTCTTTCTCCCAAAGGGATATTATGGTTGCAAATCCTCCAGAAGTTGCTAAAGTAAATACCATATTCAGATTCTAAAATTTCTGCTCCAATATGAAGCTATATCATATCTGCTTCCAAAGAATTAGGGATTTTCTATAGTGCTAGATGGCTTAGGTAGCTTCTAAATCTGCTCTCCCCACCCCCCTCCACAACTTGGCCTAACGTATTTCCAGAAGCCACTCTTCTGTAAAAGCCATGATAAGAAGTTTTCCAAGGTGCTTTCCTTGAATGTTGTTACCATAGCAGCAAAGGGAAGGAGATTGCATTTCCCACCCACCCCTCCGGATAACCTGCTTCCTCTACCTTCTTACTTCTCATCTACCTCAATTTGCAGACATGTTTTACTTTATTCCAATTGATCATTTTAGAGATTGCTCGATGAAAAACATGGTAGGGGAACGTTATAATATTTTACCCAAAAAGTATTGGAGAAAAAAGAAATTGCGATAACATAAACACGAACTCCAACTTAACATAAGAAACTGATTTTCAACATTAGGGTGTTTGAATATTGTAATAGGTGAACCATTAAGTAAGAAACAATTTTTAAGCATGAACAGGCTGTTCTTCAGTCTTGAAAAACATAACACCTTAGTATATACGGCACTTCTATACAGAATCTTTTCAACAGTTTAGAAACAGTTCCAAAGCTGTGAGATCTCACAATATTGGCTAACAGAGAACTGACTCATGCTTCTTTTGGCTTTTCACCAGTTTATCTAAAATTGGGGCAAAGCTGATGTTTTTCTTTGCAAAGTTTCAGATATCTAAAACATGTAAATGATTTTATCTCTCATAGATGGAATTCTTGCTTCCACCCTTTGACTATTCTTATCCTATATGTGCATGCTATTAATTCTCAGGTCCTTTAAGAGAAAAGGATAAAAAAGATGTTGAGACTCTAGAAAGAGTGCAGAGAAGAGCAACAAAGATGATTAGGGGACTGGAGGATAAAACATATGAAGAACGGTTGCAGGAACTGGGTATGTCTAGTTTAACAAAAAGAAGGACTAGGGGAGACATGATAGCTGTGTTCCAATATCTTAGGGGCTGCCACAAAGAAGAGGGAGTCAGGCTGTTCACCAAAGCACCTGAGGGTAGAACAAGAAGCAATGGGTGGAAACTGGTCAAAGAAAGAAGCAACTTAGAACTAAGGAGAAATTTCCTGACAGTTAGAACAATTAATAAGTGGAACGACTTGCCTTCAGAAGTTGTGAATGCTCCAACACTGGAAATTTTTAAGAAAATGTTGGATAACCATCTGACTGAGATGGTATAGGGTTTCCTGCCTGGGCAGGGGGTTGGACTAGAAGGCCTCCAAGGTCCCTTCCAACTCTGATGTTATGTTATGTAAAAGATGGCTTAGTAACTTTGTGGCTTTCATAACATCACAGGGGTTGTTTTGCACACAACTGAACATAAAAATGAAAGCAAGAACAGGGGTAGTGATGCTAGCAATTATTTCTTTTTACACATACCCTGTAAAAGTTTTAAAAAATATTTTTTATCATATAAGCTTCTCCAGGTAATATAAAGAGGAATAACAGAAGAATAAAGATACAAAAAGCAAAGTAGAAGAAAAACTACTAATAAAACTTACAGTAGTGGCCAAAACTATGGAAACTTTTTGAGAAAATTGTATTTTTGAGATTTGATGGCTAATAACACCACTTTTTTTTAAAGTAGTACCATAAAATTATATATCAATGGAAAGATAATTTAATCAAGAATGTAATACAACAAAGATTGTTCAATTATCTGTATTCTATGAAACGTTATAGCCACATAACCAGCAAAAGGAAGCACAACTTGCTTAGGTTGATATCTGGTAGCTTTCCTTCATCTGATTGTAGCCAATGAGCATGAGTGTGTAGAGAGCCAATTAGGTGTCATCCTGTTTTGCCAATGGGCCAATCAGATCACAGTAGGATTCAGTTATTGATGTCATCCTGTTGAAGGTGAGAGGAGGACATTTGTCAGTGTGTTATGTGATCGCTATCACGTTGGTTAGGTTTTCTTGTGTTCTTTCATTTAGTGAGCTTGTAAAATGTAATAAAATTAAAGTAATGGTGCAAAGAGTTGACTGGTTGCCCAGAAAGTGATGTAAAAACTTGTTCACTTATTAAGTGAACAAGGCTACAGTTATAAAAAAATTAGAAGAAAAATTGATGGAAACTTAACCAAAGGTGGCATTTCTAAGTTTTGAAGAGGTTTAAGGAGACTCAATCACTACAAACCCACACTGGTAAAGGCAGGAAAAGGTGCACAACAGCAAGTGATAATAGAAGAATTAAGAGACTGTGCCTACGTGACAGAAGAAAATCATCTGGGTGTATACAAGATAAAATGGCGCAATGTAATGTGAAGTTGAGTGCAAGGACTATTCGGTGCAGATGGCAGGAATTTGGCCTAAAATCCAGACTTGCATGAAAAAAGCTGCTATTCTAATAGCATATCCTTCATAAAAGTTATTGCATTACATTCTTGATTAAATTATTTTTCTATTGATATATAGTTTTATGATATGACTCAAAAAAGTGGTGTTACTAGCCATGAAACCTCAAAAATAATGTACACTTTCCCCACTTTTCCCAGAAGGTTTCCACAATTTTGGCCACTAAGTAAAAATATAATAATAATAAACAACTTTTAGCAGTGCCTTTACTCATTCCCTTCCATTTATTTTCCCAACCACTACCTAGATATTTTTTTGCTATGGAAATGCACATCAATAGTTGAAAAATTAATGAGAGAACAATCAAAGAGAGCTTTGTAGCAGAACATCTATTTATATGTGGATATTCCACATTCTTTCCCTGTCACCCATGTTAAAAGGTTTTTGAATGATCAGGAAGACTTAAGACACTGAAGAGCTGTCAGAATATGTGATGGTAGTTGTAATGTTATGTTAGCTCTAGTACAGCAATGGCTGTTTTCCAGACTGAGTGTCCAAAGCACATGTGCGAATGTGCGCCCAACTCCCAAAATGCAATGCATGTGCGCCCCCCGTTCATGCGCCCTACCCCCGCACATTTGTATGCCCCCCCACATGCAGCCTGCCCCCCCCACATCTGTGCATGGCCCCCTGCCTGCCCCTGCACATGTGCACGCATGCACCCCGCCCCCTCCGTGTGCAGCAGAGACTCGAAGACCAGCTGGCCAGCAGGAGGCACATGGGCATGCACGGTAGAGCTGAACTGGGGTGACAGCTTGCGTGCCCACAGAGAGGGCACTGCGTGCCACCCCTGGCACACATGCCATACGTTCGCCATCACAACTTTAGTATGATGCAGTTTGTTGTAAATGGACCTATGAGGCTTTGAAAAATAAAATAATGCTATGTGGTATAGAACTGATGGGGTAGCATGGCAGGCAGAAGCCAATGTATGGGAGGGGGAGGATGAAATTAGCTAAGGGATGGAATCCTGAAAAAGGAAATCTATGCCATACATAGAGGAGAAGTCTGAAAAATGAGATTGTAAAAAAAAAATAAATGAGGAGACGCAGTGGCTCAGGGGCTAGGATGTTGAGCTTGTTGATCGAAAGCTCGGCAGCTCAGTGGTTCGAATCCCTAGTGCTGCCGTGTAATGGAGTGAGCTCCCGTTACTTGTCCCAGCTTCTGCCAACCTAGCAGTTTTGAAAGCACGTAAAAATGCAAATAGAAAAAATAGGGACCACCTTTGGTGGGAAGGTAACAGCTTTCCGTGCGCCTTTGGCGTTGAGTCGTGCCGACCACACGACCACAGAGATGTCTTTGGACAGCGCTGGCTCTTCGGCTTTGAAACGGAGATGAGCACCATCCCCTAGAGTCTGCAACAACTAGCACATATGTGCGAGGGGAACCTTTACCTTTTAAAAAAATGAGGCAGTAGCAATCTTTATTGTACACAGAAAAATTGAAAAAGAAAAAGAAAAGAAAAGCAGTTTTGCATTATGTGATTAAAAAAACAAACAAATGCTGTCTGGTGTGGAGAAATTCAGAGAGGAGAGCTAAAAGGAGACGCCCAGAGAAAGAGGTGGTTAATTGCTAAATAGGGGCCTTTTTACAACACCATGGTTCCATTGCCCAATCCTTCAAAAGCAACCTGAGCTGATTTGCAGTAATTTTCACTTCTACCCGAACTCAAAATGCTGAACACAGCATGAGCCAATCAGTTCTTCCTACCAGTTGTCCGCTAGAAGGCTCGGGTTAATGGCATTCAATCAGTACAATACCAGCAGGTTGCACTCATGCTTGGTGATATAAAGAAAAAAACAGTTGTTGCTGTTTCTCTATGAGAAGCAGGGATAATTTAGTTTGAGCAGGACCTTAGAGTCAAGGTGAGGTACATTCTCACTGATAGAAAATGGCATGCCTGTAAATTCTTCAGAGTTCTATCAGTGCAAATGGAAAATTTGCCTTTGACCGATTCTAGATATGGTAGCAACTGAGCCAAAAATAAATCAGTTTAGCTGCTGCATACAGCATGAGAGTATACACCTGGAGGCATCTTCTGAAACAAGGCAAAGACACTATGTGGAACACAGATTACAAAAAAGTCTTCCATGGTTACTGTGGCTATGTGGGGCACTAGAATTGGCCCTCACATTTGGCTTTTCAGCTCAAGATTATAGTGTAATGAACATCAATGTAGAGACTGGAACTATGGTAGTAACTTACGTTATCTTTTCAAACAATATACATTTGTCTGGAGAACTGAAGGTACTTTAAAAGCAAAGAATCCTTCAGTGTGATTTTAAATTCCTGCTTGTTTGGAGTACAAGTAATATGAATGAATTACACGTAAGCACATTTTCTTTAGGCCTTCAAATTTGTTGTTGTTGTTAGTTACGAAGTCATGTCCGACCCATCGTGACCCCATGGACAACATTCCTCCAGGCCTTCCTGTCCTCTACCATCTTCTGGAGTCCATTTAAGCTCATGCTGACTGCTTCAGTGACTCCATCCAGCCACCTCATATTCTCTATCATCCCTTTCTTCTTTCGCCTTCAATCTTCCCCAGCATTAGGCTCTTCTCCAGTGAGTCCTTCCTTCTCATTAGGTGGCCAAAGTATTTGAGTTTCATCTTCAGGATCTGGCCTTCTAAAGAGCAGTCAGAGTTCAACTCCTCTAGGACTGACCAGTTTGTTCGCCTTGCAGTCCAAAGGATTTGCAAGAGTCTTCTCCAGCACCATAGTTCAAAGGCCTCGATTCTTTCGTGCTCAGCCTTTCTTATGGTCCAATTTCCACAGCCATATATTGCAACTTGGAAAACCATAGCCTTGACTATTCACACTTTTGTTGGCAGGGTGATGTCTCTGCTCTTTAGTAAGCTATCTAGATTTGCCATAGCTTCCTCCTCAGGAGCAAGCGTCTTTTAATTTTTGGCTGCAGTCCCCATCTCTTGGAGCCCAGGAAAATAATATCTGTCACTACCTCCATTTCTTCACCACCTATTTGCCAGTAATTGAGAGGGCTGGATGCCATGATCTTAGTTTTCTTACTGTTGAGTTTCAAGCCAATTTTTGCACTCTCCTCCTTCACCCGTATCAAGAGGCTCTTTAGTTCCTTTTCGCTTTCTGCCATTAGAGTAGTATCATCTGCATATCTGAGGTTGTTGATATTTCTCCCGGCAATCTTAACTTCAACTTTTGATTCATCTAGCCCTGCCTTTCTCATGATGTGTTCTTCATATAAGTTAAATAGGCAGGGTGATAGTATACAGCCTTACTGGACTCCTTTCCCAATTTTGAACCAATCAGTGATTCGCTGTCCAATTCTCACTGTTCTTGACCCACATATAGGTTTCTCAAGAGACAAATAAGATGGTCTGGTACTCCCATCTCTATAAGAACTTACCACAATTTGTTGTGATCCACACAATCAAAGGCTTTATTAGCATAGTCAATGAAGCAGAAGTAGATGTTTTTCTGGAACTCCCTAGCTTTCTCCATGAACCAGCATATGTTGGCAATTTGATCTCTAGTTCCTCTGCCTCTTTGAAATCCTGCCTGTACTTCTGGAAGTTCTCGATCCACATACTGCTGGGCCTAGTTTGTAGAATTTTGAGCATAACTTTACTAGCATGTGATATGAGTGCAATGGTGTGATATTTTGAACATTCTTTGGCATTGCCTTTTTTTGAAATTGGAATGTAAACTGACCTTTTCCAATCCTGTGGCCATTGTTGAGTTTTTCAAATTTGCTGGCAAATTGGGTGTAGCAATTTTGCTGCACTTTTAAGATTTTGAATAGCTCAGCTGGAATACTGTCACCTCCACTACTTTGTTGTTGCTCAGATTTCCTAAGGCCCCTTTGACTTCACATTCTAGGATGTCTGGCTCAAGGTCAGTGACTACCTCATCTTGGTTATCAGGGACATTAAGTTCATTCTTATATAGTTCTGTGTAATTTTTGATCTTCTTAATCTCTTCTGCCTCTGTTAGGTCTTTACCATTTTGCTCTTTTATCATGCCCATCTTTGCATGAAACATTCCCTTCATATCTCCAGTTTTCTTGAAGAGATCTCTGGATTTCCCTATTCTATTGTTTTCTTCTATTTCTTTGCACTGTTCATTTAAGAAGGCATTCTTATCTCTTCTAGCTCTTCTCTGGAATTCTGCATTCAATTGGGTGCATTTTTCTCCCTTGCCTCCCCTTCTTTCCTCAGCTATTTGCAAAGCTTCCTCAGATAGCCGTTTTGGTTTCTTGCATTTCTTTTTCTTTGGGATGGTTTTAGTTTCTACCTCTTGTACAGTGTTGCGAACCTCTGTCCATAGTTCTTCAGGCACTCTGTCTATCAGATCTAATTCCTTAAATCTATTTGTCACTTCTACTGTATATTCATCAGGGATATGATTTAGTTCATACCTGAGTGGCATAGTGCTTCCCCTAGTTTCTTCAATTTAAGCCTAAATTTTGCAACGAGAAGCTCATGATCTGAGCCACAGTCAGTTCCTGGTCTTGTTTTTACTGACTGCATAGAACTTCTCCATCTTTGGCTGCAGAACATATAGTCAATCTGATTTCTGTGTTAACCGTCTGATGATGTCCATGTGTAGAGTCATCTCTTGGGTTGTTAAAAAAGAGTGCTATGACCATCATATTCTCTTGGCAAAATTCTATCAGCCTGTACTCCAAGGCCAAATTTGCCTGTTATTCCGGTTATCTTTTGGCTTCCTACTTTAGCATTCCAATCCTCCATCATTTTTTGGTGTTAATTCTATAAGGTGCTGTAGGGCTTCATAGAACTGATCAGTTTCATTCACTTCAGCACCAGTGGTTGGGGCATAGACTTGGACTACTGCAGTGATGAAATCCAAATTTTTTTACTACTGGTTCTGTGGGCATGGCTTGGAGGACGTGGTGGACTTGGTGGGCGTGGGTTGGTGGGCCTGGCAGGGGAAGGATATTGCAAAATCTCCATTCCCACCCCACTCCAGGGGAAGGATACTGCAAAATCCCCATTCCCACCCCACTGTGGGGCCAGCCAGAAGTGGTATTTGTCTGTTCTCTAAACTACTCAAAAATCTACTGCCAATTCTCCGAACTGCTCAAAATTCCCACTACCAGTTCTCCAGAAACTGTCAGAACCTGCTGGATTTCACCCTTGGACTACTGTGATATTGAATGGTTTGCCTTGGATTCGAACTGAGAGCATTCTGACATTTTGAGGATTGTATCCCAGTATTGCTTTTCCTATTCTTTTATTGACTATGAAGGCTACTCCATTTCTTCTGAGGCATTCTTGCCCGCAGTAGTATATCATCTGAATTAAATTCACCCATTCCTGTCCATTTTAGTTCGCTGATTTCTAAGATGTCGATGTTCAGTCTTGTCATCTCTTGTTTGACCATGTGCAGCTTGCCTTGATTCATGGATCTTACATTCTAGATTCCTATGGAGAAAAGATCTTTGCAGCATCAAACTTTCCTTTCACCATCAGATATATCCACAGCTGAGCGTCCTTTCGGCTTTTTTGCTTCATTCTTTCTGGCGCCACTAGTACTAGCCCTCTGCTCTTCCCCAGTAGCATATTGGACACCTTCTGACCTGAGGGGCTCATCTTCTGGCATCATCTCTTTTCTTCGTTTGGTATTATCCATGGGGTTTTCATAGCAAAGATACTGGAATGGATTGCCATTTCCTTCTCCAGTGGATCACATTTTGTCAGAGCTCTCTGCTATGACCTGTCCCTCTTGAGTTGCCCTGCATGGCATAGCTCATAGCTTCATTGAGCTCCGCAAGCCCCTTCGCCACGACAAGGCAGTAATCCGTGAAAGGGGGGGCTTCAAATAAATATATGTAAAGGAAGAAACTTGCTATCATGATCCTTCCTATTCTGTGATTAATTAATTCAACTCTCACAGATTGTCTGAAAAATTATCTTAATAGAGACCCAAGAGTGAATGAAATTGCAATGAATGGCGTAGTGGCCTAGTGGTGGAGACTTTTGCCTCCCATTTGGAAGGTTGAGAGTTCAGTCCTTGGGAGTTGGCAGATGTTTGTCTCTTAAGGTAGAAGGGGAAAAAAAGTTAATCTCTATCCAGTCGCCCAAACTCTACCTTGAATTAAGGGATTATAGGGTCATAAAAAGGGAGTTTAATGAATGAAATTGCACAATTCTGACATAAGAATGTAGGCAGCCTGGTTTTAGTCTTCCTATCCATTAGTAAAAAAAGGTAAAGGATTTTAAATAAATAACAATACTATGAACATTTTAATTAAACTGAAGTGAATTAAGTATTGCCTGATACCAATGTAAATACATGCTTTTTGTGGCAATATTTTTTTTCTTTTTTTAATCCCCTGCAGCAGGAGCCACTTCCTCACCAGATCAACCAGACACCAGTACCTCACATGTCCCGTGGTTGCACAGAACCAGGTAAACATGCCTTTATATCAAGAGGTTTTGGTGCCTTGTAATTAATTTTGAAATTGGGGTAAATAAGTTTCCAGCTTTTATCTCTGCATTCCTTTAAATTTTTAGAATTCTGTTCTTACCATAGTCCCAATAAATTACATGTATTCTATTGCAAATCTGCTGCATTTAATTTCTTTAATTTGTTGAGTACTGAGATACAAATGTATCCTCAATGAATCTTTCATTACCAATCTTTCCCCCTGACTTATGTGTATTTTATTTTCACCTATTTTCTTTTCCTTTGGGGGTACTTAAGGTGGGTAATTAAAAAAAAACAATTAAAAACCTAGATTAAACTTCCTAATAAAATAGATGGCATAATCGTCTAATAGTTGAAAGCCTGTTTAAAGAAATGATATGATTTTCAAAGGAATATGTTTCATGGTCTGAAAGAAACACAAGAAGTCTTCTCCTGCATTTAAAGTGGAGAATAGATTTGATATTTTATTTTATTATTTTATTTTATTATTTTAATTTTTTATTTTATTTATTTTTTATTTTATTCAATTTATGTAGCCAACCATTTGTGACTGAGTAACACAATATTTCAAAACAACCAATAAACAAAATATAGGAAAACAGTAAAAACAAAATAATCTTTAAAATCAAATAAAAAACTTAAAACTAAAATTATCTCCCCCCCACACATTAAAAAAAAAACCTCCATAAAAGGTAGGCAAGTGCAAGTCGTGGATCAATCATAGCCACTTCTTTGCTATATTTTACTCCAGTTGCAACTGCTAAACAGTCTTCAAAGAATAGCCTGAACCTTTTCTCCCCAATGTCTAATGAAATATGTAACCAGTTGAAAAATTTCCTTTGTGGCTGGATAACCTTGGTTTTAACTCAGAAGTCACAGTATTGGTTCTCAGTATAGACCTTGAGCTATTTGCTATTTTATTAAATTATCTGAAATGCCATTCTCATGCATATAGAATCCAATACTAAGTTTACTTTAACACGTGAAGACTGTCCAGAGTCTTCTATGCTTCTTGCAAACAGGAAATTTCCTATTTAGGTTTCTATCACATATTACCCCAGGATTCTTCAGAATTCAGGCCATTTTCCAGCTGGAGAAAAAAAAATTCTCAATTTTGATGTTCATTTTGGAATGGAGAAACTGCATTTTTTTTCCTGGTAACACCCCAAAGTATAATTGGAGTTTATTGTATCTTACTGGAGATACAGTAAATCTTTTGTTCAGAAAGAAATGGTTTTCCTTTGCCTGATATTGTGAAAAACAAATAGAGTTAAGAATTCCTGGAGACAACTTTCTGAAAATGAACAGTGTGTATGGTGTGTGAAAAGTTATGCAAAATTATAATAAATGGAGATACCACCAACA
This sequence comes from Ahaetulla prasina, assembly GCF_028640845.1. Lineage (NCBI taxonomy): Eukaryota > Metazoa > Chordata > Lepidosauria > Squamata > Colubridae > Ahaetulla > Ahaetulla prasina. The sequence goes on along the minus strand of NC_080542.1, from coordinate 48,979,821 downwards.
CCTTCCAAATAACCAAAGGTGTACGCCAAGGATGTCCATTGTCGCCACTTCTTTTTATCCTAATATTAGAAGTATTTCTAAATAGCATAAGAGCAAATTGAGGAATAAAAGGAACAAAAGTTAAAGGAGAAGAGTTTAAAATATAGGCCTTCGCGGATGATATAGTATTCATCATTGAAGAGCCTTTGGAATCCGGTCCCACCCTAATACAAGAAATAGAAAGATATGGGGAAGTGTCTGACTTAAAATCAATAAAGGGAAAACTAAAATGATAGTTAAAAATTTAATAACCAAACGGAAGGAAGAATTGGAAATGGAAATGGGTTTACAAATTGTAAAAAAAATCAAATATTTAGGGATATGGCTAACAGCAAAATGTTCATCACTTAAGGAGGACAACTATATGGCTTTAGCTCAAAAATTAAAGATCGATTTGGAAAGATGGGTTAGGTTACAGCTATCACTTTTAGGTAGGATAGCAGTTATTAAGATGAATGTCCTACCTAAATTACTATACTTATTCCAGACAGTCCCCATATTATTAGACAGAAAATTCTTTGGAGAACTTAATAAAATTACCACAAAATTTGTCTGGGCAGGAAAGAAGGCAAGAATTAAATTATCCACTCTTCAAGATAGTAGAGATAAGGTGGCTTTGGACTTCCAGCATGGGAACTTTACCATAAGGGGGCATCTTTGGTTTGGATAAGGGAATGGGTCAATTTAAATAATAGAAGAATTATAGCATTGGAAGGCCATGATTTACAAAAGGGGTGGCACGCCTTCAGGTGTGATAAAGGAAGTTAGACACATTCATATTTTTACAGACATAGAATAAGAAATGCATTGGTACGGAATTGGCAAAACACAAGGAAAAAACACTATATGAAAATTCCTGGCTGGTTATCCACTATGGAGACGATGATCCCCCCCCAATACACTAGACATAAGTAAGATGCCAAGATATTAGGAAATATTAGACAAACAGGGAAAATTTAAAAACATTCAGACATTAAAGGAACAGGGAATATTGATAGATTGGTGGCCATATTTACAATTGCAATCCAGATATAAGAAAGACATGGAAGAATTTGGAATTGATTTGGAACCAAACCAATTAGACAAATTATTGATAGGCCCAGAAGGAAAATTAATATCTAAATTATATAAATACCTACTAGAGTTTGATAGAATGGAAGAGGTGATAAAAGAACTGATGATTGCATGCAAAGAATATAGGGCACAATATAGATTTAGATAATTGGGAATTAATCTGGAATAAAAATTTAAAATTAACCAAATCTACTGCTTATAAAGAAAATCAATATAAAATGCTTCACCGCTGGCACCTAGCACCAGATATGTTGGCCAAAATGTACCCGAATCTAAGTCCAAAGTCTTGGAAATGTAATCAACATCAAGGTACCCTCTTTCATGCCTGGTGGACATGCCCAAGAAAAAGTACTGGATTAAGATACAGGGATGGTTACAGGATATAACAAAATGCCAAATTGAACTGAATCACCTATGAGCAACCCAGGTAGTGTTTCGTAGCCAGAGTGCTCTTGACAATAAATAGGTTTAGTCTGTAATGTCTTTAAGTGTCCAGTGATAGAGATTTATCTATGGAATTTTGAAAACTTCAGGGACAGACTATTCTAGAAGATTTCTGTTAATTGAAATGAAGCTCTGCTTTGCATACACTGAGATTCCATGAAAACATATAGCCAATTATTTTTTGGCAGGATTTTTTCTTACCAAAGAAGGAGATAAGTTGAGATGATTACGTGTCTCAGGTACCCAGCAGACCTGATATAGATAGCTCTGACACTGAGCTGTAATTTCTAAGACATGTTTTCTGAAAGGAGGATGACAACTATCTCTTGTGTTTTGCACGAGTTTGAATAGAAAGCAGCAAAATATTTCTTCCAGTAGGTGGTGAGCATTAAGATGATTTCTTCTCTCAGACATCTCAATTGGTATGCATTGGAAGAAATATCATAAATTGGTAGCAGGTAGTTATGCTAGATATTTTAGTATAATTGTATCAGAATGGTACCATAAGATTATAAATCAGCATATATAGATTACTATACTATACTGTTCCTTGTCTGATCACATCTTTTGTCTCAGTTTAAATATCTGAAAATCTGATTACCTATTTTTCCATATATGATATCCCTCTCCAATAAATAATATGTATTCTTTTCTCCCAGGGTGTTTATTTTCTGCATTGAACTACTACATTCCTCCTGGGCTTCCTAAACTGCGTCGGCGAAGACAGGTAAATTTACTAAATGACAGTAATCATCAGTTTTAAAAGCAGAAGACCCAAGAATGTGAATTTACTATACCTGAAAAACAGCACAATTTTTTAATGCATAGATTCCTAGAATGACCTGTTATGCTGGGATGGCCTTTCTATACAATCTTTATCTGAAATTGAGAATCAAGATCATGTGAAGTATTAGTACCACTTTATAATGCCTTGGTAAGACCATACTTGGAATAGTACATCCAGTTTTGGTTGTCACAATATTAAAAAAATGTTGAGATTCTGGAAGGAGTGCAGAGAAGAGCAACAAAGATAATTAGGGGTCTGAAGGCTAAAACATATGAAGAATAGTTACAGAAATTGGTTATACCTAGACTAGTGAAAAGAAGGACTAGGGATGAGATGAAAGCAAGTCTTCCAATATCTGAGGGCCTGTCACAAAGAAGAGGGGGTCAAGCTATTCTCCAAAGCATCTGAAGGCAGAACAAGAAGTAATCAATGGAAATTAATCAAGGAAAGAATCAATCTAGAACTAAAGAGAAATTTCCTATTTAGGTTTCTATCACATACTACCCCAGGATTCTTCAGAATTCAGGCCATTTTCCAGCTGGAGAAAAAAAAAATTCTCAATTTTGATGAAGTTCATTTTGGAATGGAGAAACTGCATTTTTTTTCCTGGTAACACCCCAAAGTATAATTGGAGTTTATTGTATCTTACTGGAGATACAGTAAATCTTTTGTTCAGAAAGAAATGGTTTTCCTTTGCCTGATATTGTGAAAAACAAATAGAGTTAAGAATTCCTGGAGACAACTTTCTGAAAATGAACAGTGTGTATGGTGTGTGAAAAGTTATGCAAAATTAAAACTAAATATGTAGGTAAATTGAAAAGAAGATCTAATTAAATAATAATTGTTGGCTGTATTTTAAAACTTTAAAGGGAAAAGAATCTAATTCATCAATGCCCACCATGCCTATTCTCACCTCTCAGGAAAATGCTTTTCACCTATGAGCAACCCAGGTAGTGTTTCATAGCCAGAGTGCTCTTGACAATAAATAGGTTTAATCTGTAATGTCTTTAAGTGTCCAGTGATAGAGATTTATCTATGGAATTTTGAAAACTTCAGGGACAGACTATTCTAGAAGATTTATGTTAATTGAAATGAAGCTCTGCTTTGCATACACTGAGATTCCATGAAAACATATAGCCAATTATTTTTTGGCAGGATTTTTTCTTACCAAAGAAGGGAGATAAGTTGAGATGATTACGTGTCTCAGGTACCCAGCAGACCTGATATAGATAGCTCTGACACTGAGCTGTAATTTCTAAGACATGTTTTCTGAAAGGAGGATGACAACTATCTCTTGTGTTTTGCACGAGTTTGAATAGAAAGCAGCAAAATATTTCTTCCAGTAGGTGGTGAGCATTAAGATGATTTCTTCTCAGACATCTCAATTGGTATGCATTGGAAGAAATATCATAAATTGGTAGCAGGTAGTTATGCTAGATATTTTAGTATAATTGTATCAGAATGGTACCATAAGATTATAAATCAGCATATATAGATTACTATACTATACTGTTCCTTGTCTGATCACATCTTTTGTCTCAGTTTAAAATATAGGCCTTCGCGGATGATATAGTATTCATCATTGAAGAGCCTTTGGAATCCGGTCCCACCCTAATACAAGAAATAGAAAGATATGGGGAAGTGTCTGACTTAAAATCAATAAAGGGAAAACTAAAATGATAGTTAAAAATTTAATAACCAAACGGAAGGAAGAATTGGAAATGGAAATGGGTTTACAAATTGTAAAAAAAATCAAATATTTAGGGATATGGCTAACAGCAAAATGTTCATCACTTAAAGAGGACAACTATATAGCTTTAGCTCAAAAATTAAAGATCGATTTGGAAAGATGGGTTAGGTTACAGCTATCACTTTTAGATAGGATAGCAGTTATTAAGATGAATGTCCTACCTAAATTACTATATTATTCTATATAATAGACTATTATTCCAGACAGTCCCCATATTATTAGACAGAAAATTCTTTGGAGAACTTAATAAAATTACCACAAAATTTGTCTGGGCAGGAAAGAAGGCAAGAATTAAATTATCCACTCTTCAAGATAGTAGAGATGGGGTGGCTTTGGACTTCCAGCATGGGAACTTTACCATAAGGGGGCATCTTTGGTTTGGATAAGGGAATGGGTCAATTTAAATAATAGAAGAATTATAGCATTGGAAGACCATGATTTACAAAAGGGGTGGCACGCCTTCAGGTGTGATAAAGGAAGTTAGACACATTCATATTTTTACAGACATAGAATAAGAAATGCATTGGTACGGAATTGGCAAAACACAAGGAAAAAACACTATATGAAAATTCCTGGTTGGTTATCCACTATGGAGACGATGATCCCCCCCCCCAATACACTAGACATAAGTAAGATGCCAAGATATTAGGAAATATTAGACAAACAGGGAAAACTTAAAAACATTCAGACATTAAAGGAACACCAACAATAGATTGGTGGCCATATTTACAATTGCAATCCAGATATAAGAAAGTCATGGAAGAATTTGGAATTAATTTGGAACCAAATCAACTAGACAAATTATTGATAAGCCCAAAAGGAAAATTAATATCTAAATTATATAAATACCTACTAGAGTTTGATAGAATGGAAGAGGTGATAAAAGAACTGATGATTGCATGCAAAGAATATAGGGCACAATATAGATTTAGATAATTGGGAATTAATCTGGAATAAAAATTTAAAATTAACCAAATCTACTGCTTACAAAGAAAATCAATATAAAATGCTTTACCGCTGGCACCTAGCGCCAGATAGATTGGCCAAAGTGTACCCGAACCTAAGTCCAAAGTGCTGGAAATGTAATCAACATCAAGGTACCTTCTTTCATGCCTGGTGGACGTGCTCCGAAGCGAAAAAATACTGGATTAAGATACAGGGATGATTACTGGATATAACAAAATGCCAAATTGAACTGAATCACCTATGAGCAACCCAGGTAGTGTTTCGTAGCCAGAGTGCTCTTGACAATAAATAGGTTTAGTCTGTAATGTCTTTAAGTGTCCAGTGATAGAGATTTATCTATGGAATTTTGAAAACTTCAGGGACAGACTATTCTAGAAGATTTCTGTTAATTGAAATGAAGCTCTGCTTTGCATACACTGAGATTCCATGAAAACATATAGCCAATTATTTTTTGGCAGGATTTTTTCTTACCAAAGAAGGGAGATAAGTTGAGATGATTACGTGTCTCAGGTACCCAGCAGACCTGATATAGATAGCTCTGACACTGAGCTGTAATTTCTAAGACATGTTTTCTGAAAGGAGGATGACAACTATCTCTTGTGTTTTTGCACCGAGTTTGAATAGAAAGCAGCAAAAATATTTCTTCCAGTAGGTGGTGAGCATTAAGATGATTTCTTCTCTCAGACATCTCAACTGGTATGCATTGGAAGAAATATCATAAATTGGTAGCAGGTAGTTATGCTAGATATTTTAGTATAATTGTATCAGAATGGTACCATAAGATTATAAATCAGCATATATAGATTACTATACTATACTGTTCCTTGTCTGATCACATCTTTTGTCTCAGTTTAAATATCTGAAAATCTGATTACCTATTTTTCCATATATGATATCCCTCTCCAATAAATAATATGTATTCTTTTCTCCCAGGGTGTTTATTTTCTGCATTGAACTACTACATTCCTCCTGGGCTTCCTAAACTGCGTCGGCGAAGACAGGTAAATTTACTAAATGACAGTAATCATCAGTTTTAAAAGCAGAAGACCCAAGAATGTGAATTTACTATACCTGAAAAACAGAGCAGAATTTTTTAATGCATAGATTCCTAGCATGACCTGTTATGCTGGGATGGCCTTTCTATACAATCTTTTTCTGAAATTGAGAATCAAGATCATGTGAAGTATTAGTACCACTTTATAATGCCTTGGTAAGACCATACTTGGAATAGTACATCCAGTTTTGGTTGCCACAATATTAAAAAAATGTTGAGATTCTGGAAGGAGTGCAGAGAAGAGCAACAAAGTTAATTAGGGGTCTGAAGGCTAAAACATATGAAGAATAGTTACAGAAATTGGTTATACCTAGACTAGTGAAAAGAAGGACTAGGGATGAGATGAAAGCAAGTCTTCCAATATCTGAGGGCCTGTCACAAAGAAGAGGGGGTCAAGCTATTCTCCAAAGCACCTGAAGGCAGGACAAGAAGCAATGGATGGAAACTAATCAAGGAAAGAATCAATCTAGAACTAAGGAGAAATTTCCTAACAGAACAGAATAGAATTTTTTATTGGCCAAGTGTGATTGGACACACTTTATCCAATTTGTCTTGGTGCATATGCTCTCAGTGTACATAAAAGAAAAGATACCTTCATCAAGGTACAACACTTACAACACTTAATGATAGTCATAGGGTACAAATTTAACATTTAATGATACAACACTTAATGATAGTCATACACTTAAGCAATCAGGAAACAATTAATTACAGTATAAATTGTAAGGATATAAGCAACGAAGTTACAGTCATAAGTGGAAGGAGATGGGTGATGGGAACGATGAGAAGATTAATAGTGCAGATTTAGTAAACAGTTTGACAGTGCTGAGAGAATTATTTGTTTAGCAGAGTGATGGCTTTCGGGGAAAAAACTGTTCTTGTGTCTAGTTGTTCTGGTGTGTAGTGCTCTATAGCATCATTTTGAGGGTAGGAGTTGAAACAGTTTATGTCCAGGATGTGAGGGATCTGTAAATATTTTCACAGCCCTCTTTTTGATTGATGCAGTATACAGGTCCTCAATGGAAGGCAGGTTGGTAGCCATTGTTTTTTCTGCAGTTCTAATTATCCTCTGAAGTCTGTGTCTGTCTTATTGGGTTGCAGAACCAAACCAGACAGTTATAGAGGTGCAGATGACAGACTCAATAATTCCTCCATAGAACTGGATCGGCAGCTCCTTGGGCAGTTTGAGCTTTCTGAGTTGGCAAACAATTAATCAGTGCAACGATTTGCCTCCAGAACTTGTGGTTGTCCCATCACTGAAGGTTTTTAAGAAGAGATTGGATAGCCATTTATCCAAAATTGTATGGTCTTCTGCTTGAGCAGGGGATTGAACTAGAATAGCGGTCCCCAACCTTTCCACCTTCGCAGCCCAGCCTGGCATGAGCAGAAGGTGCTTGTGTTCACGTATGAAGCTCCACTTGTGCAAGCTGAAAGTGCTTGCATGCAAAGCTCTGTTCATATGCAAGTGGAGCTTTGTGTGTACATGCTTGCCCACTGCTCGCGTGAGTGGAGCTTTGTACACATGCTTGCCCATTGCATGTGCAGTCTGGTTTTAAACAGGCCGCCGCCTGGCAATAGGCTGTGGCCTAAGGATTGGGGACCCCTGGAAGACCTCAAAGATCTCTTCCAATTCTGTTATCTTCATGGAGTTTGCTTCCCATTAGTGTAGAGCAGACATAAGCAGCATTAATCTAAAAATCTAAAAATCAATCACACATCAATCTAAAAATCTCAGAGCCCCCATACTCAATGAACTGTCACAAAATTTTCAAAATATAGGGAAGACCCCATGTTTTCATTCTCCCATGGAAGCAATACTATGCTAAGCAATCTGTTACTGGCCACTTACGCTTTTCAAAGAAAGAGGAAATGTTTCATAAGAATAGAAGTTATTTATTTGCATTCATGCTTTATAGGTACTGGTAAACTGCCTATCCAAACTAAGCACTGTTTTTTGGAAAATTTTGAAAGTCTTAAGTTGTCTAACTTGGCCCATTTATTTATTCTTTTAAATCAGGGGTAGTCAATCTTTTTATACCTATCACCCACTTTTGTATCTCTGTTAGTAGTAACATTTTCTAACCGCCCACCAGTTTGGGGGGGAGATGCGTGAGCTATTCTGGGACGAGGCTCTTTTGTTTGCGGTTGCACTATAGCACAATTTAGTTTCACTTACATAATGTGAACTAAACTTATGCACGAGCGATACAAATAGTATATTTTCAGAAATTTAAATTGTCACAGGGAATTTTATGAAAATTTAAATGAAAATGTTTTTAAATAATGCTATGAATTTTTTTTAAAAAGTCTATTAAATTAAAAAAAAGGAAAGTGCTTCAGTATCGGACAAAACCCCTACCGCCCACCATGAAAGCTGGAACGCCCACTTGTGGGCGATAGGGACCAGGTTGACTAAAACTGTTTTAAATATAGGCCTCTGGTGGCTCAACAGACTAATGCAGTCTGTTATTAACAGCAGCTGCTTGCAATTACTGCAGGTTCAAGTCCCACCAGGCCCAAGGTTGACTCAGCCTTCCATCCTTTATAAGGTAGGTAAAATGAGGACCCAGATTGTTGGGGGCAATGTTGACTTTGTATATAATATACAAATGGATGAAGACTATTGCTTGACATAGTGTAAACCGAGTCTGAGTCTTCGGAGAGGGGCGGGATATAAATGCTAATGCTAATGCTAATGCTAATGCTAATGCTAATAATAATAATAATAATAATAATAATAATAATAATAATAATAATAATAATAATAATAATAATAATAATAATAATAATAAAAAAAAAAATGGATCACACAAAGCAGGTTAACTTCTCTTCCCCTACATTTTTGTATATTATTAAGGGTGTTTATCAGAGTTGGTTGCAAAAATAAAATCCAGAAAGCACACACAGGTAACTGATTCAGCAGGATTCATTAACTTCTCTTTATATATAAAATAACACATACAATACCAAGAGCAGATTTTTCCAACGTGGTAGAGAGGTACAGGCAAAAAATATAGGCAGAGGAGAGAAGCAGTTTCAGTTTCAATTCTCAGCATATCACTCAGAGCTACAGAGCCACGCCCAGACTCCCTCCTGTCTCAACTCCTATTGGCTGACCCAGTTGCTATGCCTATTCATTGGCTGACCTTGTTAACATGTCTCCATTCCAGTTCATGAATATTCTGACAGTGCTGGTCTAGAAACCAGGAGACTGTAAATTCTAGTCCTGTTTTAGCCATGAAAACACAGGTGGGTGATTGCCTTGAATTACTTTATAATATTACTTTATTACTTTATAATAAAGGCAAGATAAAAATCTAATAAATAAGATAAACAAATTAGATCTTTGTTTATTTTGGTTGAAAACATTATTGGAAGACATTCCTTTACTACTTTGGGATTGTAGTTAAATTTTTATTTTATTTTATTTTAGAATAATAAATGGCAGCTAGATAAATTCTCACATATCAAGCAGCAAGGCGTGCATGTATCCCAATTAGTGTACTATAGTGTCATGTTTAACGTGTTGGACTAAAACTGGGAAAATCTAGGTTCAAATCCACTCTCAGATCATTAAGTATATGAAGATAATCTCTTACTTAGCTCAACCTATGTCACAGAGTTATTCTAGGGATGGAATATATGCCTGAGTTCCCAGAGGAAAGAGAACAAAAACAATGCAATAATAAAATATTAATTACACTGGCTATTGCATAATTGCTGTTGAAAAGAGAGGTATGAAAATGCTGTGTGATTAAACCAATGTTTTGACTGACTATATACAACACCTTAAAGTTTTATAGCATTTCACAACTTAGAAAGCTTAATGTGTAATATATACTAACTTTCTCCAATTGCTCTTTGGATGTATTGACTTCTCTTAATCCTTAACAACCTGCAGGAATTAAGCTGTGCCTAAGTAGCACTAGGTTATGGAAGATTGGTGGAATCCAATCTTCTGATTGAGCTTCCTTACTATAAAATGCAAGGAGAAAGAATATCGGAACATACAAAGGCCTGTATATGAAATATGTTCCTGGGCACAAATGGGGAGATCCTTCTTAGAACAGGAGAGTTACCAATGTAAATGTGTCTTCTTCCCATCCCAGGTTCACCGAGGTCATCGGACTGTCCACAGTGAGACCAAGTTCATTGAATTGATAATTGTTAATGACCACCAACTGGTGAGTACTGATAATAGCTTAGAAAGACAAATATGGGTGGGTTTGTTATTGCAGATCCTTTAAAATGCTTTGTGGAGAAAAGCAAATGAATTGCCTGCCAGGCCTGTTTCTTTGAGCAATTTGGCAAAGAATCATCAGAAAATTTTTCCTTTCAGTGTCTTAAGTCTGATTTCTTTTCTTTTTCTTGTTTTTAAATTGGTCATATATCCTCTGTTAGGATTTCTTCCATAATGCCATTTGCAATTCAGATAAACTGTCCATCAGCTGAGCTTGCTGGATCAATATAATTGTCAGTATGACCAGTGTAGATTGATAAAGTACACTCAGAGCTTTCCAAACTCTATTGTGTCTTCCATTGATAATTTGTTTATTTTGTTGCAGTTCTTACATCGGAGTTCAGTGCTATGCATTCAGAGCAGTTACCAATGAATCCATGATAATTGCTGTTAAATAGACAATTATTCCAAATTGTGATAGGGGCCTTTAATTTATGATTTTATGATTTTCTTTTCATTTTTAAAATGCAAAATGATGTTATTCTTCGCTATCCTGTTCAAATAACAATGATGAAATAACATGTATAATGAAAAGTTATTTCTCAATATTGAACAGAAACTGGCAAATTGAAGACTACTAAGAGATGATTCATCAATAATGTTGCTATTAATCTGAGTTCTTAATGACATTATGGATTCCTCCATAAGGGGCAACTATGAAATATTTATTAATTAAATGTATATACCTCCATTTCATTATCAAAGCGATTCAGTTCAAATGGTTTGACCCTGCCTTCTTTCAAGTTATTATTATGACATCCCAATCCAGTCTATATCCTTGGCCTATCTTACTGAATTAATTAGTAATTAATTAAATAATTATACTACCAGGAAATACTTGAGTTGAAGACCAGACTGAGACATTTAAAAATATCTGATATGTCCCCAAAGTTATCAACATTCAAGCAGGAGTTGGCTTTTTATCAACAGCAGTTGAGCTTGATTCAAATGAAACTTCTTTATTCCAAGCAAAAACTGGATCAGTGCTTGAACACTTGCTCAGCTAAAGATGTGATCAAAGAGTACTGCTTTGGTTAGAGAAGGTGCTTTGGCTAGAAAATCTTGGAATTATTAAGTTAAAGAGAATCAATAACCTGATTCTCTATAGGAGGCTGCCATTTAAATATATTCAGAAGCTACAATTGATACTGAATACAGCGGCATAGGCAGTCCTGGAGCCTCTTTGATGGACCATCTCACAGCACTATTTGCAAGCTGCACTGATTGCAATCTTCTTCTGGATCTAGTTTAAGGAGTCAGTTATCATCTTCAAAGGCCTTTGTATCTAAGATGATGACTCTTCCAATGGGGTTGGCCTATCCTACTTATTCCAGCAGAAGATGCCTTTTGAATCCTATGTATGGTTGTTGGGGTCCAGAAGAAAAGAGAAGAAAGAGCCTTTGGGGTTTTTTAGACAGGGTATTTTTAAGGGGTGGGAGGGTTAGGGCGGGTGATGGGGGTAGCCCGTCGGGAAACCAGTTCCAGCGCATGCTCGTGGCGACTATCAAATGGGTTCGGAGGTTATGGGGGGGGTATGTTCCTTTGTGTGAGGGTGAGTCTATTTGCACGGTAAGTGGGAGGGGCAGATATGGCGGAAGGGGGGGATCATATCGACGTAGGGGGTCACGCGTTCGATGTATGCAGGTGATCGCGTGCCCCGATCCCCCTGACTTTTCCCGTTCCCTGGAGGGTCAAGACCCTCAGAGCCTGGGCCTTCGTCTGATGTTATGCAACGCACGGTCCGTGGCCAATAAGGCCCCCCTAATACATGATCTGATTCAGGGGGGTGCCGCGGATATTATAGGCGTTACGGAGACCTGGTTGAGCACTGAAGGGGGTGTGCCCCTGGTTGAGATGTGCCCACCGGGTTTCCGCGCATTCCATCAGCCGAGGGCCCAGGGTAGGGGTGGAGGGGTGGCGGTTGTTATTAAAGAGAGTCTAGAGCTGAGGGAGACCACTGTACCTCAGATTGCCGGGTGTGAATCCCTCTTTGTGAGGTGGGGTCATAGATGTCAGATGGGCTTGCTGGTCGCGTACCTGGCTCCTTGCTGCGTGACAGCCGCCCTGCCCGAGCTCCTGGAGGTGCTTGCCGGGGTGGCAGTGGAGACCCCCAGACTTTTAGTCATGGGGGACTTTAACTTGCCATCTGCCGGCTCATCATCGACAGTAGCTCGGGAGTTCTTGGCCTCCATGACGGCCTTGGACCTGACTCAAGTAGTGGATGGCCCCACTCACATCGGGGGAGGCACACTGGACCTGATTTTGTCTCTGGTCAGTGGTTGAGAGATCTGGACTTAAAGGAAATAGTCATTGAACCTTTGTCATGGTCAGATCACTCTCTCCTTCGCCTGGACTTTCTGACCGCTACCCAACACCGCAGGGAGACGGAACCATTACGTTGGTACCGTCCCAGGCGCCTGATGGACCCAGAGAGGTTTCGGACGGAGCTTGGGCCACTTCCTGAGGGTCTGGCTCACGGCACGGCAGAGGAACTAGCTGCAGCCTGGGAACGGGCTGCGGCTGGGGCTTTAGACCGTGTCGTGCCTTTGCAGCCTCTGACCCGGCGCAGATCCCAACCGCCCTTGGTTCTCCGAGGAGCTGAGGGGATGAAACGCCGGAGAAGACGCCTAGAGAGTTCCTGGAGGTCCAGCCGCTCAGAGGTTGATCGGACACTAGTTAGATCCTATACTAGGACCTACCTAGTGGCACTGAGGAAGCGGCGTTGCTCGCCTCCTCCCTCATTGCGCCGGCAGATAACCGCCCAGCTGCCCTGTTGGTGACCCGCCTCCTTCACCAGGGGAGCGGGATGACCCGCTGCAGGGACGTGCTGAGGAGTTTAACGTTATCTATACGATAAAATCGCTCAGCTTAGGGACGGTCTGGACCAAAATTGTGGCGATTCGGACGGGGCATCTGAGGCGGTCTTGGTGATGTTGTCTGGGATGAGTTTGACCCTGTGACTCCGAGGACATGGACAGGTTGCTGGGTAGATTGAATGCCACCACGTGTTTACTGGACCCGTGCCCCTCCTGGCTGGTGCTGGCCACTCAGGAGGTGACACGAGGCTGGCTCCAGGGATTACGAGTGCTTCCTTGTTGGAGGAGTCTTTCCGGCCGCCTTGAAAGAGGCGGTGGTGAGGCCCTCCTCAAGAAGCCTTCCTGACCCGCTGTTTTAGGTAATTATCGTCTCCAACCCGCCTGGCGAAGGTTGTAGAGAGTATGGTGGCATATCAGTTTCCCCTGCACCTGGAGGAAACTGTCTATCTGGACCTGCTCCAGTCCGGCTTCGGCCCGGTTACAGCACTGAGGCGGCTTTGGTCGCGTTGGTGGATGATCTCTGGAGGGCCAGGGATAGGGGTTGTTCCTCTGCCCTGGTCCTATTAGACCTCTCAGCGGCTTTTGATACCATCGACCATGGTATCCTGCTGCGCCGGTTGGAGGATTGGGAGTGGGAGGCACCGTTTATCGGTGGTTCTCCTCCTATCTCTCCGACCGTCGCAGACGGTGTTGACGGGCAGAGGTCGGCCCCGAGGCGCCTCACTTGTGGGTGCCGCAGGGCCGATTCTCTCGCCTTCTGTTCAACATCTATATGAAGCCGCTGGGTGAGATCATCAGTGGCTTCGTGTGAGGTACCAGCTGTACGCTGATGACACCCAGCTGTACTTTTCCACACGGGCCACCCCAATGAAGCTATCAAGTGCTGTCCCGGTGTTTGGAAGCCGACGGGTCTGGATGGGGAGAAACAGGCTCAAGCTCAATCCTCCAAGACGGAGTGGCTGTGGATGCGGCATCCCGGTACAGTCAGCTGAGTCCGCGCTGACTGTCGGGAGCGAGTCATTGGCCCCGATGGAGAGGGTGCGCAATTTGGGCGTTCTCCTGGATGAACGGCTGTCTTTTGAAGACCATTTGACGGCCGCCTCCAGGAGAGCTTTCCACCAGGTTCGCCTGGTGCGCCAGTTGCGCCTTTCTAGACCGGGATGCCTTGTGCACAGTCACTCACGCCCTTGTGACGCCTCGCCTGGATTACTGCAATGCTCTCTACATGGGGCTCCCTTGAGGGGCATCCGGAGGCTACAGTTAGTCCAGAATGCAGCTGCGCGGGTGATAGAGGGAGCCCCTCGTGGCTCCCGAGTGACACCTATCCTGCGCAGGCTGCACTGGCTACCTGTGGCCTTCCGGGTGCGCTTCAAGGTGTTGGTGAACGTCTTTAAAGCGCTCCATGGCATAGGGCCGGGTTATTTACGGGACCGCCTGCTGCTACCGAATACCTCTCACCGACCCGTGCGCTCTCACAGAGAGGGACTCCTCAGGGTGCCGTCGGCGCGACAGTGTCGTCTGGCGGCGCCCAGGGGAAGGGCCTTCTCTGTGGGGGCCCCCGCCCTCTGGAACGAACTCCCCCCAGGACTCCGTCAACTTCCGGACCTCCGAACCTTTCGCCGCGAGCTTAAAACTCACTTATTCATCTGCGCTGGACTGGGTTAGTTTTTTAAGTCTATGGGTTTTTAATGGGTTTTTATCTTAAATTTTTAATTGTGGCCAATTTAATAAGTTTTTTAATTGTATTTTAATCGTATTTATAGTATTGGGTATTTTTTACCTGGCTGTGAACCGCCCTGAGTCCTTCGGGAGAAGGGCGGTATACAAATTTAAATAATAAAATAAAATAAATAAATAAATAAAAGCCTTTTGTGGCCCCTGTCCTTTGGAATATTCTCCTGCCAGAGTTGAGGTGGCCTACATCCTCTTGGCCTTTTAAGAAAAGCTTTAAAACCTGGCTCTGCTGGGGGACCGAATGCCTTATACTGGGGATGGCTGGCAGGGTAGAGAGAAAATATCCACCCCTGTTTTGCCTATCCACTCGATTTTTAACCTCCAATTATTTGTTCTTAATTTTAATCATTTAATATTATCTTTTTTACATTTTTAAAGTTTCCTGGGGTTACTGCAACAGTAAGATGAGTGGCATATGAAATAAAACAAACAAACAAACAATTCAGTGCAAGTTTCAGGAAATTATTTACATGGACTTATTCCTGTGCAAACATGATAAAAGTTCATGCCTAAAAAAATAATCATTTCCAAGAATGTATAGATGTGTTAAGAGTGGAATTGACCTTATGGCTGCTTTTTTAAGTTGGGGAAAGTCACTTCATGAAGAAAGAGGTGGAGAAGGGGAAGACCCTCACTAGACTGCTTCAGCTTCAAGTTTCATCAGATGACAAGTGAGTTTCCTGAAACTATTTATTCTATATCTATTCTCTTCCAGTTTGAGCAAATGCGTCGCTCTGTCAGCCTTACCAGCAACTTTGCAAAATCTGTGGTAAACCTTGCTGATGTGGTAAGTGTGGAGTACATTGTAGTTTTTTTCCAAAAATTACATGTAAAAATAAATTGAGAATGAAAGAAAGAAAAATCTGGCCCGATGCAAAGGTTTCCATGGTGGGCCCCTTCTATAGGTCACTATCAGGTACAACTAAGTGACTCAGTCTATTGAGTTCTAGATCACTCTCACATATATGTAGTCTTAAATCCTAGCATCTCATTTCCACAACACACTGCAGCTAAACGTGTAAGCACATATAACCATTGGCTTTTAAGTATCCATAATAATTTTTAGACAATGTTTCCCTGACACAGATGTTTTCATACTTAGTACATGCCAATATATACTTGTGAAACGTGGAAATGTACAATCAGAATGATTAAACAGTTAAATATTTTCCAATAACGCTGCTTGAGAAAAATCCTCTGTGCCTCATATTGTGACCACATTTCTAATAAAGAGGTACTACAAAGATTAGTTTTAAAACATCTATTGAGAACTGTGAATGAACGCCAAATGCAACTTATTGTTGATGTCTTATGTATGCCTAAAGACCAGCATCCAAAAATTGTACTATGTTGGATATCTCCTGGAAGAAAGACGGAACAAAACTGGCCTCAGGGTTTTAAGAAGATTTTAAGATTATTACTGTCCCTAGGGATGATGCCAAAGATGCGGCAAATGATTGAAAACCTTTGGAAAACTCTTACTGTCCAGTGTGTTCTACACAGGACCTAATGATGATGATGATGATGATGACATGCCAAAGGACAACTATTTTAATTCTCATAATTAGCTTAAGAAATGTAGATTTAGTATTCTACACTCACTCATCTTGTTTTTCTTTTTAAATCAGTAAGTTTAAAGGAAGACTCATAGACAAGAAAAGATAAAATATGTGTTAAATGGGTAAAGGGTAGGTAAGCAAAATACTAATAGCAAGATACAAATAAGTAAATGACATCTAAATTGCATTGGAGACTACAATTCTTACATAAAATACTTATTTATAAAATTACAAAATGTATCAGTTTTTAAAGAAAAAATTAAGAATAACTATTAAGCTTGTATAAGCTTAATAGTAGATTGTAAACTGTAGTAAACTATAGGCTATAGTAGATTGAATTTAATTTCCCAAATATAGACTCTCTCCATAAAAAACCCTCACATTTTATATGCCTTTGATTCCTTGAGTGAAAGAATGGCTAGCCAAATTGTGAGAGAGTGCTTTGATGTCTAGAATAGATTTGTTTTTTTAAAAAAATAATTTTATTAAAATTTATTTCTTACATTTAAATATTTAGACTTAATCTTAAACAATATTATTCAAGATTTCTTCTTTCTTTGTTTCCAATGAGAAGAATATAATTTCCTCGTATCAGCTGACACATACAAAACTAATTCAGTATGCTTTGAAGGATTGAATGTATTGGTAAAATTTAATACAAATGTCTCAAATTGCAACTACGAATTCAACTTTTATAATTTGTGTAATTTTAATGGGAATTATTTCCTCAAAATGCTGAGTTTTCAGTATTACTGAATATTAGTATGTCAATATGTCAAATATGAAACAATCATCTTCACAACAGAAATCATCTTATTTTCAACATTTTAGTAAATGAGAGAAATATGTCAATAATAAAACAACAATTATAATATTACAATATTCAAAGTAATTTTAATCCCCCCCACTAAAAATAAATATGAAAATAAATTGTGCAAAGGAAATAAATTGCTTTAATCTTCATTTGACTTCAAGGGTATATTTGGAAAATTATGGCTGCTTTGGAAAATGGGAAGGATACCAAATATATGGAAGGGGGAAAGTCCCCACCTTTAAAAAAAAATCTATGTTGGGTCACAGATTTTTAAGGAGCAGTTGAACACTCGTATCGTGTTGGTTGCCATGGAAACATGGGCATCAGGGGATAAGATCCAGACTGATGAAGATTCCCTAGAGACACTGAGAGAGTTTATGAAGTATCGTCAAGAA
The DNA here is from genome assembly GCF_028640845.1 of Ahaetulla prasina. NCBI lineage: Eukaryota > Metazoa > Chordata > Lepidosauria > Squamata > Colubridae > Ahaetulla > Ahaetulla prasina. The sequence goes on along the minus strand of NC_080542.1, from coordinate 48,962,149 downwards.
TCTCTTCCTGAACACAGTGATGCTGCCCATCTCTTCTCGTGAGTTTTAAATGGGAATGTGATCCCTTTTATGCTAGAAAGATGCAAAATTAACTATTATAGTTCTGATAGTAAGAATAGGCTGAAATAATTTGTAAGGGATGTTAAGAAAATCTATGCACATAATGAAACTTTTCTTTTGCTGAACAAATTGGCCAGAAGACTGCTCTGCTGGTAAGCATACATAATATACCTCCTGGTATAATAGCAGATGCAATATGGTTTCTATTTTATATGTTCTCTTCTATTTATATTCCGTTTTAGACCTTTAGAATAAAATAAGAGACATTCTTTGCTGGTGAAGAGTATTAACTAATATAGTAGAAATAAAATGTTGGCAAAAAAAGAAAACTTTTTATACAGATAGTCTTCATTCAGCAACTGTTTCATTTAGCAATTGTTCAAAGTTAAAATAGCACTTAGCACTTAGACTTATATACTGCTTCATAATGCTTTATAGTCCTCTCTAAGCAGTTTACAGAGTCAGCATATTGGCCCCAACAATCTGGGACCTCATTTTACTGGAGAATGGTAATGAAAAAATGACTTTATGACCCATAATCACATTTACAGCCTTTACAGGTAGGTAAAGCAAGGGAAAGCTGAAGTAAGATTACAAACTCAGGTGTGCTTTCACTTAACAATTGCTTCACTTAATGTCTGAGTTGCTGGTCACTAAACAAGGACTACATGTACTAGATAAAAACAGTATTACATGTTAAAATTATATAAGAGGCTCCCTGATATCTCTAATTAGTATACCACTAAAGTTAATGCCAGTTCTAGAAAGCATGGTTTTTAAAATAACAATTGCTTCTGACTCGTGATTAAAATAAATAAATTCATTTTATCAAATCTCAACAAAACAACAAGTTTGAATTAATGTAGATCATTAAAATATGGCACAGCAGTGTCCATTTGGACTTAGTGCTAAAGTCAGAATTTCTAACTGAAATAGAAATAGCTTTTGTCCTGGAATATTGCTAGGAATAGCTTTTGTCCTGGAATATACAAACATGCCTTCTCTCTCCTCTGTAGTTCACTAGAACTAATGAGCCCACAACTATCATAGTGAGGAACAAAGGTAACGGGCTGATGCAAAGAAATGAATTCCCTGATCAATTCATACTCTTGTCCTATTTTGATAGTTTTCATTGTTCTAGATTTACTAAGTGAATGCCAAGAGGACAAAAAAATCTAACAGGTCAAGGTTTTTAGCTTGTCCTTTACCTGCATAGTAAATCTTCCTTCTTACTCTCCCAGAGGGCACACTTTTAGAAGCAGCCGCAGTGGTACAGCTTATGTTGGAGGAATCTGCTCAGTTGCTAGAGGCGGAGGTGTGAATGAGGTGAGTTGGATTATGATGACTGGGGAGTTTAAAGGTACAGAATTAAAGCCTGCATGCTCTTCCAGCCGTATCAAATTTGTCTATTCAAAGATCTCAAGATCATTTAGATTTCTTCTCTCATCTTGCAACTCCTGAGGCTTTGAAGGTCTCTTTGAAGGCAGAAGAGATACTACTCTTCTGCCCTTTAAAACCCTTTCAGAATCTCTTACTTTCTGTGAAGTCTTGTCTCCACACACTAACTGAAATAATATCTATGGTTTTTGCCACTGCATTTGCTGACATACATCCCTTATGCGTCCGCCTCTTTTTCCCCCCTTCAGTCAACTAAATTTATATTAGAATGCCTCTCTTGTTTCTTTGCATGATTCTACAAAGTAGCTGATGTACTTGTCATTTGTCTGAAGTGGTGTAGGGTTTCCTGCCTAAACAGGGTTGGACTAGAAGACCTCCAAGGTCCCTTCCAATTCTGTTATTCTGTTCTGTGTGGGTGACTGAAACATTGACATGTTTATCAAGGTTGATTAAACACAGTTTTTTCCCCAAAGAAAAATCTATAGCTGATTCTGTGTTCTATCCATACCATTTCTAGAGACTTCTTCAACCAAGAAGAATGGCAAGTGGGCTGCTCTCTGTTGCACATCTTCCAGCATTTGTTGCTCTGAAGCAACCATCTCATTCTAGTTTCACATGAACTGAAATGGTATAGGGTTCCCTGCTTGAGAGGGAGTTGGACTAGAAGACCTCCAAGGTCCCTTCTAACTCTGATATTCTATGAACTGATAGGGCTTTTTACATGTCAATCATAGCCAGGAATTCATTATTCTTTGCAGGGTGAGGATATGTCAACAGAGTGAAAGGGCGGGGTGGGTTAACTTCCATGGGACCTATGAATAATCTGGGAAAGATCTGCCCTCAGAAATGTAACATTTTTATGATAGTTGACTCCATATCACTCCATACTCAGCCTACCCAATAATTTGTTGTCCTCCTTCCCAAAGTATGGTACCGTTGGAGCGATGGCAGTAACATTAGCCCAGACCTTGGGGCAAAACATTGGCATGATGTGGAACAAACACCGTGCTTCTGCAGGTAAGTAACTGTGTGATGGGCCAAGTGTTTTCCTAATCTCAAGGCATAATGAGAACCTGAGAATTGCTTAGACCAGTAGTTCTCAATCTTTTCTTCACCACAGCCCCCCTTTAAATACCTTTTGTAGCTATGAACTATGGCCACAGACCTCCAAGATTTCACTCAAGATTTAAATTATAACATTTCTTCAAGCCTTCGTGGACTTCATATGATAATATTGCGGCTCCCTAGCGGTCCACAGACCATAGATTGAGAACCACTGGCTTAGTCCAACAATAATTTTGAGACTATGTTTTGCCTAAAGATCTTGTTTCAAAGAGATCTGTAGCCCAACAGGCACTTTTATTCCAATAAATTTAAGAACTATTCCATTCTCAAGCTTTATCTCCTGTTCTGGAGAAACTTGAAAAAGTAATTCTTAGGCTTCTAATTTAGTACTCCATTATTTATGTTGGGCTTGATATTTTTCATGCATCATGAACATTTTAGTATAGGCTGAGATTGTTTCTTTCAGATCAGGGGTTACTTTATTCTGGTTTCCAATTTGGAAATCTGTACTTTAAAAGATTCTAAGTGGATAAGCCAAAACTGATGTTGGAGCCTGAATGGAGCCTGAGTTCACTATGGCTGTGATTTATGTTGTCAATCCTCCCGATCTAATTTGCTTTTCTTCCACATTCTCTTTGTCAGTGTTTTGGCTGCTTCTTAAGGTCATGGTCATGATAGTAGAATGGGTGAGCAAGGGCAGTTCTTTTAAGGTTAATAAGATGAACTTGGCTAAAGAATAAAATGTAACTGCAAAAAATTGCAGATGATCATCCTGGAGATTAGTAGTAAAATTTTTCAACTAATTAACAGGTTTTGCATATGCATGTGATATGTGATAGATTATAAGTACCTTATCAATTATCAATTTACATTTTTGGGGATCTCCTGAGATTGCCTGAAACATTCTCTAATCTGTCTGGTATGTAACCTTCATCTGCATATTGAACCTGCCTTCCCCCCCTTCTCTTCATTTCAGTTTAAAACTACATTGGACTATCTATTAATAAATACTATTAAGTCACCTGCAGCATTTTTTTTTACTCAACATTATAAGCAATTAATAATAATAGCTGGATATTGGAGGAAGTATATTTGTGAAATAATACATAGAGACCAACAGGTTACATTCTCATGAGGAAAATGAAGAACAATATATTAAAAATAAATGCACTAGAATACACCATTACTTAAAAAAGGAGAGCATTAATATTTGTACATGCAGAAAAAGCCTTTGATAAGTTGGAGTGGGCTTTTTATTAGCCGTTTTAAAACAAAATGAATGCAAGACAAGAATTTAAAAAGTTGGACAGATAACAAACCAACAACAAGAGCAAGGATTATTGCATATGGAACATTTTCCACAAGTTTTCTAGTAAGGAAACCCACTGGGTTAGGGTGTTTACTTTCTCCATTTGTAATTGGTTTAGAAGTTTTGGGAGACAAAAGTTGGCAAGACAAACAAGCACTTGAAATTAAAATTCAGGGAGAGGAATACAAGTTGAAATGCTATGTAGGTGATGTAGTATCAACCATTATGCAACCATCAGAAGAGAACTGTCAACGTTTGTTAGGAAAGACTATCTGACTCTTCTTGATATTTTTGCCAACAAAGATTAACATGGCCATCTTCCAACAACATCTAGTTCAGATTTTATAGAAATATAACGGTTTAAGGCTTAATCTTAGAATAGGATATTTTATCAAGGACAGTGAGAAAATAAATAGTACTTGATTATTTCAGCTTTAGGAATATACAATTCTGGGTTATAATTTGAAATAGGGGATTTGGACACAATAAATGTGAACTAGGAATAGAGAATGTACATTTCCCATAATTCTTTGAGAAGATATTTCTATTTTTTTTATTGCTCCTTTTCTCTATAGGAGATTGTCGCTGTCCTGACTTATGGCTGGGTTGTATTATGGAAGATACTGGGTAAGTTGTAGAAGTGAGGATCATATAAGGCCAAGGCATTGGGTTAATATTTGAGATCAGGAACCAAGGATTTATTAAAGTATCCCCAAACTGTTTAGATCTTAAATTTACATCTTTCTGGCAACAGAAAACTCTCTTTGATTGATTATTGTTAAGTTCATCTATTTCCCTCTCTAGTTGACTTCAGAAGAAAGCAGGTAGCATTTTATGTATAGGGAAAAAAAAGATGCATCTGTTCAATTTTCCTTTTTTAGTAATCTGACATCCGCTACATCTGGTTATCTTGTCAGTTTTTAAATTCAGTTTTCAATCAACCTTCCCCCTACCCTCCACCCGATGTCTTTTTCAAAGAAAGGAAAGGGAATTTAATGTGTCACTAATAGACCCTTTCATGGGTCAAAGAACAACTCAGCTTAAGCCTCTGGCATCAACTGAAAACAAATTCAAGATGCAGATGTGTGGTTATATTAATGATTTTACATCTAGCCATATTGAGCTTACAAAAATTTTAAAATAATCTTTATTAGTGATTACAACCATACAGATAAAAATTAATAGAAACTATAAAAATTAAGATCAAAAAATAAAAAAAATAAAGTGCAAGAGAAAAGAAAAAATGTAATTATAGCAGGAAAAAAATAATAAAGAAATAGCTTCATCCCTTGACACAACAACTATAAAAAATATTTCTAACAGATCATCATTTTCTCTTAACAATAACCAACTGTAAGTGGACACTAGGATTCCTAGTGCCCAACCATTGAAATATAAACCAGCATTGCTGCAGCTGCCAAAAAACCCCAATGCAGTCTTAGACTGCATCAACAGATCAAAATCACAGAAGTATTAGTACTGTTTTATAATGCCTTGGTAAGACCACACTTGGACTAATGTATCCTGTTTTAATCACCACGATGCAAAAAAGATGTTTTTCGTATATATGTTGTGACTCTAGAAAAAATGGTGAGAAAAGCAACAAAGATGATTAAGGGACTGGAAGCTAAATTTATGGTGTATGGTTGCAAGATTTAGGTTTGTCTAATCTAATGAAGAGAATGACATGCTAGCAGTCTTCAATATTTGAATGGTTGTCACAGAATAGGAGGTCAACCTATTTTCCTAAGCACTTGAAAGCAGGACAAGAAGCAATGGATGAAAACTAATCAAGAAGAGATCAAACCTAGAACTAAGGGGAAATTTCCTATCAGTGAGAGCAATTCATCAGTGGAATGGCTTGTCTCCAGAAGTTGTGGGTGCTCCATCGCTTTTTAAGAGATTGGACAGCCATTTATCCAGAATGGTATCACTTCATATCTTCAAAATCTCTTCAAAAAGTTTTTTTTCTGAGTCTTTTGTATTTAATTTTTTTTTTGCTATGGATTGAAGGTGACTCACCCTGTGTGATATTCCAAGGGTTCTTAATATTTAAAAAAACAGTAAAAATAATTTCAGAAATTATTAAGAGATGAGGATTCTAATCAGCAAAAGACAATTGAAGGTTACCAGAAAGACCAATGTATCTATTTTAAATAATCCAAAAACACACTTTATAACACCCCTTTTCCTTCTGTATCTCATGCTTTATCTATAAAGAAATCCCCCCAATCCTTATTATCCAATCACAATAAATGAAAACCCATTAGTTTTATTTTATCTTGCTTTTATTATTTTTATAAATAACTCAAGGTGACAAAGATATAATATTCCTTTCTCATATTTTCCCACAACCACCCTGAGAGGAAAGTTGAATTAAGAGAGAATAACTGACCCAAATATACCCACACTTAAGACTGGGTGAAGGAAAAGACCACATACTTATATTAACATTACTTAAAATAAATAAAATACAAAATAAATTATTTTCCCCTATCTGTCATCTAGAATAGAAACTTAAAATCTCTTTATGCAGTCCTAATTAGCAACAGTCAATTAATGATTTTCAGACAATGCATTTGTTTTAACCCTGATCAATAAACCTACTTTATATTTGTTCTGTTTCAGTTTAGCTTACAAACACAGGCAGGCCGTTGCTATGGAGATAAGCAGTTAATAGCAGACCAGATTGTAAATCAGGGTCTGTGCAAAGAGACCTTGCCTGAATAAATTGCTTTGAAGTTTAAGAAGCAATAGAGTGATCCAAATTCATTCCAGTCAGGTAGACAACCGGTCCAAAAGTCAAAAGTTCAAGAATAAGTTACATGGGAATTTTTTTCACAAACTAAAAATTCAAATTGTTGTTTCCAATGAAGACTAAAGGGAAAGCAGTTACATAAATCTATATACAGTTGGCTGCAATTACTCAGGCTTTGTCCTTTACTTAGTGAAAAGCCTAATCGAGTGGCTTTGATCTACTGGGGCTTGAAGATCATGTCTCATCATCTGACTGCTCCGTCTGATCAGGAGATTCCTATGATTGCTCAGCCTCTTCAAATGAATCCTGGTTTGAAGAATCTTGAGGCTAACAACCCAAAAGACTCAGCTGGACCAACAGTATCAGTTTGAATCTGAATCGTGGCCCATGACAATGTTCCTTCCCCTTATTCTGTACAATTTTAGTTTTTAGTCCCCTCAAATAATGTCCTAGAACATTTTTTCCCCTCTCCTCAGAAAACATTGAAACTTTAATAGCTCTCTTTCTTAAGGGTTTGATTCCCCCCCCCATTTTTGCTTTGTCCTTTATCACAGAATTTATATATTCGATATTTCATCTCCTTCCCTTTCATTCTTGTAACATTTCATTTCCAGATCCAGATCCAAATTTAAATCAGTTTCAGTTTTATCTAGCAAAACTCATTCCTCTTCCACAATATCATTTATATAAAAACGAAAACTACTCACACCGCAGTTACAAAATCTCCAGAACCGTAAAATCTACAAACTTGAAATTTGTCACATATGTTCCTCTTGGCTTCTATTATTATTATTATTATTATTAATCAAATTTATATACCGCCCTATCTCCCGAAGGACTCAGGGCGGTTCACAGGCAAATAAAAACACAGATTAAAACCACAATTAAAAAACTTATTTTACAAGGCCGAATATTTAAAAACAATATAAATAATAAAACCCATTTAAAACCAATAAATTTAAAATCTAATCCAGTCCTGCGCAGATGAATAAGTGTGTTTTAAGCTCGCGACGGAAGGTTCGGAGGTCCGGAAGTTGACGAAGTCCTGGGGGTAGTTCGTTCCAGAGGTGGGAGCCCCCACAGAGAAGGCCCTTCCTGGCCGCCAGACGACACTGCCACGCTGACGGTACCCTGAGGAGTCCCTGTCTGTGAGAGCGCACGGGACGGTGAGAGGTATTCGGTAGCAGTAGGCGGTCCCGTAAATAACCCGGCCCTATGCCATGGAGCGCTTTAAAGGTGGTTACCAAGACCTTGAAGCGCACCCGAAGGCCACAGGTAGCCAGTGCAGTCTGCGCAGGATAGGTGTCATCACGGGAGCCACGAGGGCTCCTCTATCACCCGCAGCCGCATTCTGACTAACTGCAGCCTCCAGATGCCCTTCAAGGAGCCCCATGTAGAGAGCATTGCAATAATCCAGGCGAAACATCACGAGGCGTGAGTGACTGTGCATAGGGCATCCCGGTTCAGAAAGGCGCAACTGGCGCACCAGGCGAACCTGGTAAACGCTCTCCTGGAGACGGCCGTCAAATGATCTTCCAGAGACAGCCGTTCATCCAGAGGTGGGAGCCCCCACAGAGAAGGCCCTTCCTGGCCGCCAGACGACACTGCCTCGCTGACGGTACCCTGAGGAGTCCCTCTCTGTGAGAGCGCACGGGTCGGTGAGAGGTATTCGGTAGCAGTAGGCGGTCCCGTAAATAACCCGGCCCTATGCCATGGAGCGCTTTAAAGGTGGTTACCAAGACCTTGAAGCGCACCCGGAAGGCCACAGGTAGCCAGTGCAGTCTGCGCAGGATAGGTGTCATACGGGAGCCACGAGGGGCTCCCTCTATCACCCGCGCAGCCGCATTCTGGACTAACTGCAGCCTCCGGATGCCCTTCAAGGGGAGCCCCATGTAGAGAGCATTGCAATAATCCAGGCGAAACATCACGAGGGCGTGAGTGACTGTGCATAGGGCATCCCGGTCTAGAAAGGGGCGCAACTGGCGCACCAGGCGAACCTGGTAAAACGCTCTCCTGGAGACGGCCGTCAAATGATCTTCCAGAGACAGCCGTTCATCCAGGAGGACGCCCAAGTTGCGCACCCTCTCCATCGGGGCCAATGACTCGCCTCCAACAGTCAGCTGTGGACTCAGCTGACTGTACCGGGATGCCGGCATCCACAGCCACTCTGTCTTGGAGGGATTGAGCTTGAGCCTGTTTCTCCCCATCCAGACCCGTACGGCTTCCAGACACCGGGACAGCACTTCGATTGCTTCGTTGGGGTGGCCCGGTGTGGAAAAGTACAGCTGGGTGTCATCCACGTACAGCTGGTACCTCACACCGAAGCCACTGATGATCTCACCCAGCGGCTTCATATAGATGTTGAACAGAAGGGGCGAGAGAATCGACCCCTGCGGCACCCCACAAGTGAGGCGCCTCGGAGCCGACCTCTTCCCCCCTGTCAACACCGTCTGCGACCGATCGGAGAGATAGGAGGAGAACCACCGATAAACGGTGCCTCCCACTCCCAATCCCTCCAACCGGCGCAGCAGGATACCATGGTCGATGGTATCGAAAGCCGCTGAGAGGTCTAATAGGACCAGGGCAGAGGAACAACCCCTATCCCTGGCCCTCCAGAGATCATCCACCAACGCGACCAAAGCCGTCTCCGTGCTGTAACCGGGCCGGAAACCAGACTGGAACGGGTCTAGATAGACAGTTTCATCCAGGTGTAAGGGAAACTGATATGCCACCATACTCTCTACAACCTTCGCTGCGAAGCGAAGGTTGGAGACCGGACGATAATTACCTAAAACAGCCGGGTCCAGGGAAGGCTTCTTGAGGAGGGGCCTCACCACCGCCTCTTTCAAGGCTGCCGGAAAGACACCCTCCACCAAAGAAGCACTCGTAATCGCCTGGAGCCAGCCTCGTGTCACCTCCTGAGTGGCCAGCACCAGCCAGGAGGGGCACGGGTCCAGTAAACACGTGGTGGCATTCAACCTACCCAACAACCTGTTCATGTCCTAGGTGCTCGCTAAGAAAGGATTTTTCAAAATGACAATCAGATCATTAGTATTTCTTATATTATTATTATTATTAACACGCTCTGGTGCTAAGGAGTTCTACTCCCCCTCCACACCTGAAAATAACTGGAGAGAATGGGATAGTATAAGAAAGGCTTTTGTGGGGCAAGCCTAAAGGAGAGAAGGGAATAGGCTAGGGAGACTTCTGTGGGGCAAGGCTGAGGGAGAGAAGGGAGGCTTCTGTGGGGCAAGCCTGAGGGAGACAAGGGGATAGAATAGGAGAGGCTTCTGTGGGGCAAGGCTGAGGGAGAGAAGGGAGGCTTCTGTGGGGCAAGCCTGAGGGAGACAAGGGGATAGAATAGGAGAGGCTTCTGTGGGGCAAGGCTGAGGGAGAGAAGAGAATAGGTGAGAGAGGCTTCTGTGGGGCAAGGCTGAGGGAAAGAAGGGAGGCTTCTGTGGGGCAAGCCTGAGGGAAACAAGGGGATAGGATAGGGGAGGCTTCTGTGGGATAAGGCTGAGGGAGAGGAGGGGAGAGGAGAGGCTGATCATAACTATTCATTAATTTTCAAGCTGTAAGTGTCAATTCTGATCACATAGTTTCGTAGCGGAGCACGGGTATTCAGCTAGTCTGTTTATAATAGTCAATATTTTTAAATTAATTTGAGTTCATTATTCCCAAATATCTTAAATTCATCTATGTTAAAATATTTTGTTTCATTCTTGGCAAGTAATTTAGATATTCTCCTTTATGTGTAATTTTTAGTACCTTCTGTTTTGCGCTATGATTTGTCCAATAAAAGGTTACAGACACGAGCTTTAGTAGTATATACAATTAGAAATCTTATTTTACATCTATCTGGACTTTCAAGCTGTTTATAACTTTCCAAAATAAACACTCTAATCCCTCTTTTGCTATTTACTCCAAAACAGAATTTTTAAATTTATATTTTAAAATTCTTTGAATTGAAAGAGACCAACCGGTGAATTCCATGAAATTTCTGTACCATTCCAAGAGTTATAAATATTTAAAAAAATAGTAAAAAAAAATTCCACAACTGGTTAAGAAAGGAAGATCGGTCAAACTTAAAAGTCCTTAAAGACAATATTACATTTGTGAGCCTGATGAACTCCCTTGACTCCCAGTTGCATTATACATAAGTGACCATACAAACATTGATTCCTGCTGTCTATACACCAGTAACAGCTATCTGGAGTATGTATGGGCAATCTCACAATCTCTTCTTTCTCCAGAGAGATTTCAGTCGCTCAGATCCAGCAGTAAGCTCCCAATTCAGCTGTAATATTGTCCCCCTGTTCAGGAACATCCATTTCTCACTGGAAGTCTCTGGACCAAGGAAAACGTTTTACCTCCTTTGACATTTCATTGGCTTTTAATCTTCTATTGGCTCTCTTCCTGATACACAGATACTACCTGCCACGGAAATTTTCACGCTGCAGTGTTGATGAATACAATCAATTTCTGGCTGAAGGAGGAGGAAGCTGTCTCTTTAACAAGCCTTTGAAGGTAACATTAAAACACTTTCATTTGATCACAATTATAAATAAGAATTATTTCCAGACAATATTTTCCATCTTTTATCTTATATCTTGGCAATTCATAGGACTATAGTGAAACCAAATTCTTGTTTTGTGATTAAAATATCAGCCAAAGATCTAGGTAAGGTAAGACCATATCTTTCTTATGGTACTTTAATAGGTGGTACTATCTCTCAGCTAACCTCACAGTATTGTTGAAAAGATCAGTTTCAATTTTTAGAAAAAAGACAACAATTAACTCATGCTGCATTTCATAACTGTTTTCTTGTCAACAATATGAAAGTAATTTGCAATTTGGAGTTTTTTTCATTTTCCTAATCTGCTCTGCAGTTATATGATTTTTGGGAGGGGGGCAATCTAAGCCCCATTTATTTTTTTGAAGACTTGTCATCAACATGTGTTGCATAGACTTCAGTCAATGCATTTTACATGTGTCTGCTTTAGGCAAGCTTGAGTGACTTGCATAAAAATACAGGATTGACTACTGTAAAGTAGATGCACTAAGGCATCCTATAGAGAATATTCTCTTGAACATACTTTAATTAAGTTAATATTTTCAGTATTTCAGTTGGTTTTAAGTTTATGAATATATAATATTGAAAGTCATTACTAAAATTCAAGCAATATTTGTGCCAATATCAATAGTCTGTTCTATATGAATCATAATATATGTTTAAAAGTTACAATAAATTCTATCCAAGATAATAATAATAATAATAATAATAATAATAATAATTATTATTATTATTATTATTATTATTATTATTATTATTATTATTATTATTATTATTATTATTATTATTTAATTTGTATACCGCCCTTCTCCCGAAGGACTCAGGGCAGTTTACAGCCAGATAAAAATAGCATTCATAAATACAATACAATAAAATCAGAATTAAAAAACTTATTCAAATTGGCTGATAATTCAAATATAAAATAGATAACAACATAAAAACCCCATTAAAATCCTAATAAAACCCATTTTATGCCAGTCCCGCGTGGAAGAATAGATACGTCTTCAGCTCACGGCGGAAGGTCCGGAGGTCAGGAAGTTGACGAAGTCCTGGAAGAAGCTCATTCCAGAGAGCAGGTGCCCCCACAGAGAAGGCTCTCGCCCTGGGGGTCGCCAGCCAGCATTGTTTGGCTGATATTGTTTGGCTGATATTTAGATATTGACGAACTATTCTGATTTAATACACCTTGTACAATATTAAATCTTTGCTAACAAGAAAACCCAAATTTTGAATATTCTTGAGGTCTATTGTATGTATAGAACTCTAGTTCAAAAATCTTTCAAAGTAGAATTAGGTTTTGTATGAGATTTACTTCTGAGATGCAAAGTTATTTGGAACGTCAAGGCATACTCCCACCAATTAATTAGCCAGTCTTTGGCTTAATTAGCTGTGTATTTTCTTTCCAGCAGGATGTATAAAGAATCTTTGCTGCACTTACCAATATTAGCTTCATATATTTTGTGGGAATATAAATTTAACAATATTTAATAAGAAAATAGATTGGAAAGACATTAGTTTCATTCTAGTTTAAATAGTTTTCCAATTGCTAAACTTTATAACAATGCCACAAAATATGAAAAAAAAATTGACCTGGTCATTAAAATTTCTAAAAAGTGTTAGAGAATAAGATTTTGTTTTAGTAATCAGTATTGGAATAATATATCAACAATAAACATCTTACATCATGTATATGGTATTTGATGTAAATATAACGCTTTTGTTTAATTGAAATTCCCATGATTATTTATTAAAGATTGATGTATTCAACTATATCACCATTTTAGTTGTATTAACAAAGCTTAACATAGATGATCTTTATCTATACTAACGTCATGCGGCTATTTAAATAGTGCATTATGTTGTTTTTAATTATTTATTTTGTTTTAATTCTATTTTTACTTTGATTGTTAGTGTCCCAGAGTAAATTTATTACATTAATAAATAAGTGTTAGTAAACTATTAATTTTACATTCTCTAGCATATAGAAACAAATATTGAACACACACACACACACTCCCAAGTTTGCTGTCTTTCCCTGTCAATTTTATACATACCTTCTTCAGTAAGAAAGCAATTAAAAAACTTTAAGTTTCTTAGTCACAGTGCTTAAGTTGGGCGATGTAAACGGAATAAATAACTGGAGCTAGCAAGTAATCTAAACCTTATTCAAGGCTCTCTCTCTCTCTCTCTTTTTTAAAATAAAAAAAAGTAACATATCCTATACATCTCAATGATCCCTGCCTCACCCAGAAGCCTCAAGATTTTAAAATGACATTCAAAGCAAACTCATACACAGTTTGGTACCCAACCTGGGGAAATAAGAAAATCCTTTCCATCCCAGAGAGACATAGGACATTTTTTCCTTCCCAGACATAATCAGTGTAATTCAAGTATTTTTATTTATTTATTTTTTGTTCTATAAAGAGCTTTAAATTAGGACAATCTTTTTTCTACATTAAAAAATACTAGATTCATAATGAAGGCATGACCTTTTTCTTGACTGGTCAAAGACCCCGGAATTCCAAGTTATTTTGGTACCTTTTTCTGTTCCTTAGATGCAAATAGATTGTACTATTTCAGGGGTCTCCAACCTTGGCAACTTTATGACTTGTGGACTTCAACTCCCAGAATTCCTCAGCCAGCGCAGAGACCCCTGGGATAGAATAATCAAGGTTGTAAATTAAGATCAAGGTTGTAACATAACTAAATAGGTGAAATGTTGACAGTTTTATATTCCAAAGATCAAGATCCCCAACTTTTAAAACCTCATTGGTATAATAGCTTTGCTTGAATGGTATTGTGCCTACTTTGCCCTGAATAAGCCAATAAATTGATACATCTATGGGAAGGGAACCATCCAGCATATATAGATATTGGAGAAGAAGCAATTTCTCTTAACTGCTACTCTACTTTAGGAAAGATATCATAATTTTAGGCATTTATGAAGTACTATATAACAAATTGGTTTCCTAATAGATACATGGCATATTAAATCCCAAAATTTCTATTATAAGTTTGAATAGCATTTTATCATAAATAGTATAGTGTCATTCTGAGTTCCGTTTATTTAAATTATGGTCCTGTATCAGGTGCCAATTGGTAAAACAATGGAGGAACTTACCTCGAAATTATTGTTTACCTTTAAAAAATTGCTTTCACTTTCATTGTTGATTCCTTAAATCTACCCCCTCCCAAAATGGAACATAAAAAGATGAAATTTCAAGAAGGTTTCTTCATTTCTATTGTCAAGTGCCAGTGAGTGATGTAGATGAAAATGTTATTAGGCGATGACATGAAACCTTCTAATGATTCCATTTCGTTCACCACTATCTCCTTAACACAGCTCCTTGACCCTCCTGAATGCGGTAATGGATTTGTTGAAGCAGGAGAAGAATGTGACTGTGGGTCCTTTGCGGTAAGCAACAACTGGGGCTTAAAAAAGGTGCCATCTGACTAAAAATAATATTACTAGTGTGTGATTGGAATGCTATTGCCAGTCTTTGACTTCTGACTTCTGTTTTATGCATGCTGAAGAATATCTGTTATTTTATCAGAGCCTCGAGTAGTTTAGAATCAGAACCCCAACAGAACCCTCTTATCAAAGGACAAATTTCTCTTTCTTCAGAATGTTTTTTTCAGATCCATAAATGTTGGGATAACCCGTCATTAATGCTGGATAAGATCAACCAGCATCTTTTTGTTTTGCTTTGGTGGTGTTCAAAATCCACGAAAACAAGTACCGTCTGTTTATGAGATATGTGTCCCCCCCAAAAAAAATGTTAGTAAAAATTAGCAACAAACATTATGGAAATTGATGTTATAAACAATATAGTTATCTCAATTGGTAAAAGGAAAAAAGAGCTTTTTTGAGACTTGATTACATATGCAACATTTGTAAAATAAAGCAACATATATTAGGAAAACTTTCAAATTCAAGTTTTCATATTGGAAACTTCATATTCCTAATGTATTCAAATGGTAGGTGGTGGTGAGTTTGAAAATAAAACCCAAATCTCTAAAACAATGTTAGGTAAAGGTAAAGGTTCCCCTCGCACATACATGCTAGTTGTTGCCGACTCTAGGGGGCGGTGCTCATCTCCGTTTCAAAGCCGAAGAGCCAGCGCTGTCCGAAGACGTCTCCGTGGTCATGTGGCCGGCATGACTCAACGCCAAAGGCGCACGGAACACTGTTACCTTCCCACCAAGGTGGTCCCTATTTTTTCTACTTGCATTTTTACGGACTTTCGAAACTGTTAGGTTGGCAGAAGCTGGGACAAGTAACGGGAGCTCACCCCGTTACACGGCAACACTAGGGATTCGAACCGCTGAGCTGCCGACCTTTCGATCGACAAGCTCAACGTCCTAGCCCCTAAGCCACCGCGTCCCTATTGTTAACTTGTAGTTAGCGCTTATTAGGGAAGTGCTAGGAGTGGGGAGTTGTTCAGGAAAAGACAGAACTCAAAAAGTAAACAGGGCAATATTTGATTTTAAGGCTATGCCTGCCAGATAGAGGAACAAAAGAAGAACACGTCCTCCTTTTATTAGAGATCTGGTAACACTAAAACTACATCAATCCTAGTTATTTTCATAAATTGAAATTGAGCTGAGCTGCTGACCTTTCAATCAACAAGATGAACGTCCTAGCCCCTGAGCCACCGCGTCCCTCAAAACAATGTCAGTTAAGGTCTAAAAAAACCTGAAGCTGTACTTTTCTTGTTCCAACTTTGACCTAATCAAAATTAAATATATTGGGGTTTTTTTTCTCAAAGGAGTGTTCCAAAAGTGGGGGAAACTGCTGCAAGAAATGTACCCTTACGCATGATGCCATGTGCAGTGATGGGTTGTGTTGTCGAGAGTGCAAGGTAAACAAGTTGGAATGGGACGTCTGTCATTTGATTCTGTGCCCATCTCTCACCAGTTTTAAGCAAAGCTATCTTTCTTGGAAGTTACACAGCAGGGCATCATCTGTGCTTCCATGTCAATACTGCCCACAGAAAACAAATTGTAGTCAGGCCAAACCGCAATTGGGTACTAGGTGTCAGCTCACATATTTTGAGGTGGCTCAGATATGCATGGTTTTCTACAAAATATTTGTGAACAGTTCAGAGCATTATAGTTTGCATAAATCGTGGGAGTGAAGGGGTGAATGGGATTCAGCAGTCTCCCCCTTGAGTAAATCTTCACCTGCTTAATTCCTGCAGCTTTACAGTGTCAGGTATCCCCAACTCATGGATGGAGCCCTGTGCATCTATGTCTGTGCATGTTTAATATTTACAGCACAAATCTGTGGATGGATTTAATAAAATGCTGAGACATGCTTTTTCTCTTTTGTTGCAAGGATGAAGTTGAGGAAACTAGGATTATATAGAGCAGTAAGCCCTGTTGCTCCTTGCATGTTGCTAGAGATAATTTGGTTCTCCTCTTTTCCTGCACTGACAGTGGAAAAAAAGGAGAAAGTTAGAGAAAGACCTCACCCGACACATTCTTTGTTTTAGTTTTTCCTTGCCAGCTTAATATTAAAGTCCACTTTTATTTTTCTCCCATTTTCTCCCATGAAGTATGAGCCACGGGGTGTAACTTGTCGAGAAGCTGTGAATGAATGTGATGTCCCAGAAACTTGTACTGGGGACTCCAGTCAGGTGAGTTGGGGGAATTATAAGGAATATGATTTACGAGTAGATGGGGGTGGAGTGGGGGATAGCACTGTAACCTACTGGTCAAAACACCCATGTTTTGGTGGCTTCTCTGTACAACAGCCAACATAGATTGTCTTTATTACTGAAAAGTTCATCCAGAATTTTAATCTCTAAAAAAGAGATGTTGTGAATAAAATTGAAAGCATATTCCTTTAAAATGGGTCCCTACTTTTTCTAGCCTTCTGCATTTGGAGTGTACTAGGCTGGGGAAAAGAGCCTTTTACCAGTTTTCCTGAGTTGTATTTATCTATATTTTGTCCTTCCTGATACAATTCTCTTTTTGTCTCTCCATAGTGTCCACCTAATGTACACAAGCAGGACGGCTATTTTTGTGAGAATGAACAGGTATAGTTGGTATCTCAGTTTCATAACTAGGATTCCTGGAACTGCAGGAAATATGGGGGGAAAGGTTAATTGCAGTTGGATCCATCTGTCAATCTCAGTAAAAGGAGTATCCTTGGAAAATTCTAATTAAATCAGATTGAACAAGGAATGAGTTTCTCAATGGTTATTTAAACAAACAAACAAACAAACAAACAAACAAACAAATAAAGGTTAAGCCAGATCTGGATTCTCAAATCCCATAAACTGGGTATATTACACTTCTCTGTAAAACATGCAAGCTGAGAGGTTCTTGCATGACCCTCTAACAAGTCCCATTTTTTGCTTTGTAGGGCCGGTGTTATGGAGGCCGTTGTAAAACCAGGGATCACCAGTGCAATGCATTGTGGGGGCGAGGTAAGTAGCTATTCACTCTTAAAAAAGAATCATCATAACTAATGATTGCAAAATCTAAATAGCCAGTATGCCATATAGAAGTTTTTTTTAATCTCTTTGCTGCCATCTAGTGGTAATGCAAACCTTTGTAGATGTGCTTATAACTTAGCTGTAATATTTGAATGACATCCAGTAACATTCGTACTGGAGATGGAATTGTCCTCAGGTTAGGGAAAACATATTAATTCTATTGTTACTTAATTTAGGTACAGTTTTATTCTCTTCTTTTATATATAGCAGTTTGCAAAGCAGACTGCTTGAACTCTGTTCTGGAGGTTTTTTGGTAGCAGCTTTTTCTGGAGATAGTTAATTGCTTAAATTAGTGAGGGGAACAGGAGATGCCCCTATAACCATTTTTAGGGCTGATTGTAATCACCCATTATTAGCAAATCACTTACCAGCAAACACCAGCATTTTGTTTGTTTTTCCATCATTGTTTTCAAACAACGCAAACTATTTAATCTAGAGAAAGAGGTGGGTTTGAGATGAAAAAAACAACAACGTTTTCTTCAAAACTCATCCAGACCTAGTTTTTAGTAACGCCAGGCAATTTCATTCTGAATAGTTATGCTTGGCTTTTGTTCTTTCTTGCATTCATCTTCTGATTTTTCCAGTGCCAAATGAAGAAACCAGAGGCGTGAACTTTGCATTATTTCAAGGAATTAGAAAATCATAGTGTGGGAAGGACCACTAAGGCCAATTCTCTACTTGGGTCAGGAATTCAAATTAAAATATCTCTACCAGATGACTCACTTTCAGACAAGCAGATGGAATGAATGGGAACTCTCTGGATAATTGGCTTCACTATCAAACTGCTTCTTACTGTTAAGTTTTTAATCATCTGGTTTTCCATTACTTTTAATTCATTATTTCATGTCCTGCATTCTGAAAGAACAGAGAACAAGTTTTCACCTTCTGCTGACATACTTTCAAATATTTGAAAGGAGATATCTTATGCTGTCTCACCTCCACTTCTCAAGGTTAAGCATGTATAGTTCCTTCAATTTCACTTCATAGGAGTTAATTTTAGTCTCCTTTTAATCCTCTTTGTGCTTTTATGAACCTGTTTCTGTTTTATCTGAAGTCTTCTTAAAGTGTGGTATCCAGAACTGAACACAATATGTAAACATTGGGGTTTGGCCAATGTTTCAGAATGAAGTGGAGCTTTGATTGTTATTACTTGGAAACTATACTTTAATAAATGCAACCTAAAACTGCATTTACTTTTCCTTTTTGGTGGGCTGCACTAACATTATGCTGCATATTCATATTTGGATTACAATCAATTATCACTGAAGTGTATACTAAGATCAAGCAGGTATCCAACATTCTATAGCTATGCTTCCTAACTTAAAGAAGTTCTGTTTCCTAACTTAATATACATTAAGTTTCATATTCTTATTTTTAGTCATTTCTTTAAACTATCAATATTATTTTTGAATTTTATTTCTGTGTTTTAGGGCATTATTTCCCAGTTTTATGCAAATTTGATCAGTATTTCTTCATCCCTTGATAAATAAAAATATAATACAGGGCCTAAGACTGGTCTTACAACATATGTCTTGCTATTTTGGTGAGGTATCATTGATGAGCACTCTTCGAGCAATCTATGTACTTAATTGCCATGTCATCCATACTGTGGTTTACCAGTTTGTTAATTAAATATAGTACTTTGTCAAGTACTTTGTTGAAATAATGTACATTAACTCTGCAATATTCCCAAAACCACTTATGAATTTATCCAATAAAAGTGAGATTTATCTGGCAAGAAAAATAAGTAATTATCACACGGTTTTGAAGTGCTCACAGATTCATTATTTCATTGTCTGCTTTAAATTCTCCTATATTAGTGTCAGAATGACTTTTATGTAATCCTTTCCCTCCTTCTTGAAGGAAGCAAAACATGTTCTTTTCCAGCCATATGGCACTTCACCTGTTTTCCAAGATCTCTCAAAGATAATGGATTGGCCAGACTTTCAGTAAGTTCCTTTAATATCCTAGGATGCAATTTATCTGGTCCTGGAGACTTAATGCAAAGTAATAAATAATGCCAGACTGTGCTTTCATTAGTCTCATGCCTCGGTCCTCCCTCTGCATTCTGCTCTTCACAATTTTCTGGGTCAAAATATACCTTCTTGCTGGAGAAGATGAAGACAAATGAGCAACTGGTCTGTTGATTCTTCTTTTCTTATTATGGCTATAGAAACATATTTTTTTTTGTTCTCAGACTTCTTCATTCACCTCAGCATGTTCTGAGTTTTAGCTTTCCTAACCCACTTTCTTGAGTTCCAGACTACTAGAATTGTTTGCAGTTGTGCATTGAGTACATCCCTTTTTAAGGAAAATCTGTTCAATTTGTGCTTTTCCCATTAATTTCTCTTACGGTAGAGTTCTATTTATAATTTATTTGAGTGTATTATTTTGTTCTTTTGCACCTAGTGTTTACAGGAAAAGAGGGTGGTCTGAAAGATACTGACTTTCCAATTGCCCAGACCAGAATAGCCCTAGAGGACAATGTCCATGGATGGGGATTTTGTGTGTTTGTGTGCGTGTGCATATGTTGTATGTGCATGTTCCTGAAGTGACCCATAGAAACTTGACTGATTCCACACATTAAAGATCACCTGGTTTTGCCCATAAGAGAATGGTCAGTGAAGTATGTCATTTATATATGTGGCCAAAAAATAAAAAAAGTATCAGGATATGATGGAAAGCATAGCTTAAATACCAGAAGATTGAATGTTGCTGGGGATTGACCAGACCTTCAGTATGTTCCTTTAAGGAAGATTGCATGTTGCCTGGAATAGGGGCTGGGGATCAAATGAAGACCATGCCATGATTACAAAGTAATAACAAGAATTGTCAGAGCTTATTTGTATTGCAGTTACATAAAGGGAAAAACGCCCTAAGTCTTCCCTACCGCTTAATGAATCTTATGGAAGTAATTCAGTAGAAAAAAAATGAAAGAAAAAGTCCATAACCATGCCACAGCTGTAGATATAATGCTAATGGACTAAATTTGAAGCTAACAATTTGGGTCCCTCAATTTGGCTACTAATTGAAATTGGCACTTGCTATGCACTGTTGCTTTATTCTAAATTAACACAGAAATTCCCAACTGAACTGTAATCTTGCAAGAGCCTAGCCCTGTTCTTTGCCTGTGCCAGAGATATTCACCATTATTCACTTTGTCTATTTCAACTTCTGCCAACCATTTTAACTACCAACAGAAATTAAAGCCAACAGCCAAAAACACCAATTAATCTGACTGTTTGTGTATTTACCATATTTAACATCATGTACATATGCTCTGCTTTATAGAAAACTGGAATTTCTGTTCCAGCAGTAATCTAATCTAATTTAATTTAAAACACCCATGCACATTCAGGGAAAGGACTGGAAAAGGCAGGGGAAGAACAGGCAATTATTTCAGTGACATCAACTTTGTCTTGATAAGGCTTCTTTCAGAACCCAATAACTTCCACGTGAGTTGGATACCAATTCCTACCATTTATCAGGAGAGGACAGGAACTAGTTTTAATTTACAGTATCTGGAGATCTCAGATTATGACAGGTTGAATAAAATATAGCAGTTAGAGATTCTGCAAATGTTGAAGATGCATTTAAACAGAAGAGGATACGTACCATGAACCCAAAAGCAGTAGAAGAGAAGAACAGGAAGAAAAAGATGGGGGAGAAAAAGAGGCAAAACAAAAACCAACCATATCAGTGCCAATCCTTAAGGATCACGGGATAATCTGCCTTCTTATCCCCCTGAATTTGGCTCATGACTCCCGACAATCCAGACTCTTCTTCTGGCTGTTGCTAAAAAATTTTTTTTTAATTTGCATTTATATCCCGCCCTTCTCCGAAGACTCAGGGCGGCTTACACTATGTCAAGCAATAGTCTTCATCCATTTGTATATTATATACAAAGTCAACTTTTATTGCCCCCAACAATCTGGGTCCTCATTTTACCTACCTTATAAAGGAGGGAAGGCTGAGTCAACCTTGGGCCTGGTGGGACTTGAACCTGCAGTAATTGCAAGCAGCTGCTGTTAATAACAGACTGCATTAGTCTGTTGAGCCACCATAGGCCCTATGCAAATGAGGAGAGAAGGATAGGAACTTGATTTGGCACCACAGAAGTATTATTTGTCCATTATTTACTGAAGCAATTTTTACTCATTCTTTCAAACTGAAAAGACTTGGTGAGGTTTGAAGCTCAATAAAAAGCAAAATGTTTTCATCTTAGATAGCAAAATGAACCTTATAAATAATTCCAACTAAGGAATCTGGCCTTTCAATTCTGAAAGTTTAAACCTTCAAATGTTAACACAAAGCCCCACAGATCAGGTTTGCATATGGCATAGCTTGAACGTTCTATTATTTTCTTGGCATTGTTTGCACATTTCCCTTTTTAAGGATAGAAATCTTTTACTTGAAAATATTGTTTTTAAAATCTTAAGCACTTTTGGAGTTGGCCAAACCTTATACATCAAAAGCTAGGTCAGTAGAAGACTTCCGGATGTATAGTAAATAAATTATTTAATTAACTGAATTCCTTCCTAAGCTTCTCCATGCACCGGCATCACTGCTGACCTAGGGATAGAATTTATTCTCTTCATTGTCAAATATAGGATATTCTTCAGTATTCAATATGTGAAATCTATGGTTGTTATGCTCTTTGGCTTGCTCTTATTCTCTTTCTCACTTTTCTTCCTGAAAAATCAAGCTTCAGCTGAAAGGTTTTGCTACGAGAAACTCAATGTTGAAGGCACTGAGCGTGGGAACTGTGGGCATGAGGGGAGCCGCTGGGTGCCCTGTATCAAGCAGTGAGTAATATGAGATTTCTCCTTTTTCCATAATATCCTTTCCCATAGTGATGCTGAATCAAACCACACAGAGGGAAGTCACTAGAATGCCACAACCAGTAAGTTGAGGCAGAAGCCAGTCTTTTTAAAAGTATGTTATGTTCCTCTCCTCCCATTCCAATTAGGGATGTGTTGTGTGGATATCTTCTCTGTGCCAATGCGACAGGATCTCCACGTATTGGTGAACTACTAGGCGAGATCACAACAATGACATTCTATCACCAGAAGAGATATATCGATTGCCGGTAAGTCTGGCGCTCTAAGATCCACCTTCTTCATTCATGCCAACTTGCTGGAGAATTTGAGAGATGAAAATAGGAATGTTCTGGGCTGCAGATTGATCCCCTCCCACCATAGAATAAGTTTCCAAATAATTTTGGGGAATGTCTGCCTGCCAGCCCCAATCCTGAAGGCACAGAATCACAGATTCCTTAGGGATGTGATGTAATGCAATATAATGAAGGGGGCTATGAAAAAAAAAAGTGCCTATTGTCCTTTCTTCCTCAAACTTTTCATCGTTGTCGGCATGAACAAAGAGATTTTAAAGGGCATTGAAATATTCCTTCACTCAATGGAGCTTTTTTTCCTCCCCCCACGCAGGGGTGGCCATGTGCAGTTGGTGGATGGCACAGATCTGAGCTACGTAGAAGATGGGACACCCTGTGGGCCCAACATGTTGTGTCTTGATCACAAATGCCTTCCCGTCTCTGCCTTTAACTTCAGTATCTGCCCTGGCAGCTGGGGTGGCCAGATCTGCTTTGACCATGGGGTAAAAATTATAAATAAAAAAGTTGTGTTTTCTGTTTTCATTAAATAATAATGCAAAAAAGAGAAAGAAATGTATTATTTAGCAACTACCTTGCCAGGTATGAACTATATAAATGCCAATATTGTGCCATCTGCATTTTTTTCTTGGCTTTCTTGTGGATTAAATATTAAAGATAAAATAGGAACATTCAAAATAGGAGCATGTCTATCTTAAATATTCCTGAAGTGTATTAATTTATTAAATTTGTTAGCCTCCCATCTTTTCACAAGTTGGCAAGTAATGATGGGCCATAGAAAAAGCTGATTATGATTTAGTAATTACATATAGTGAACATGACCTACCTACATTATGGGGTGCCAACAAAAAATGATTATTGCATTGAGAAACAGTCATTCTTCAGCATTATTAAATAATATAGAATTATTTTTGGTGTATTGTAGGAATTTCTACTTTTCTCTTGAAAGCTTTAATTTTTGTCAATTCATTGTGTAATGGTGCCTGTTGAAGAAAGAAATGTAGCTCAAGTGAAAACATACAAGTTTCTGGAAAAATGTCACTGGAATGGGTTTGAGGAGCCCCACAAAAATAATCTTGCTTAATTACAGGTCTGCAGCAATGAGGGCCAGTGCATCTGCTATTCAGACTGGACAGGAAAAGACTGCAGTGTCTATGATCCTATCCCAGACCCTAAACCTACTGGAGAAACAGAAAAATACAAGGGTAAGTTGCGGGAGGCCCAGAACACTTTGCAGACAGCCAAAACACTCAATTAATTAATTAAGTAAAGGTTTCTTGCAGAAATCTTATTCTGTCTGAAAAGCCCTTCAGGCATTTTCCATTTTGGATCAACTCCTGCATGCCTTTTATCTGTCCTGGTATTTCCTGATTTTTCTGAGAAAGGGAATAAGGAATGCAAGAATCTTCCAGGACTGGAGAAACTTGCAATATATATTGCAAGACGAGTGACGTGGCAATCTACTGTTCGAATAGCCTTCTTTTCACCCTTCTTCTTTACTTCGTGGAAACTCTTCTAATATTTTCCTGTTCCTTTTTTCCTATTTAAAAACAATCTCTTTTTCTGATTGCCAGAAGTTTCATGTTATATATTCTTACTGTAATTATTAAAACATTCCTGTTGTACAGCTAGGTTCTGCCCATTGTGCTGCATATCAAGAACACACATAATTGTGTGTTCCTTTTTTTGTCTCCTCTTTCTCCACAGGTCCCAGTGGTACCAACATCATTATTGGTTCCATTGCTGGAGCCATCTTGGTGGCTGCTATTGTTCTTGGTGGCACTGGATGGGGATTTAAGTAAGCAGCGTCAACATGCGCATACTGTGCTTCTCAAATCGCTAGATTGCCTTGAGGACTTCCTCTCTGTTGCATGTATTCCAGGTGCCTTTTGCAGTGGCACTTATTTGGGGAAAGGGGAATTGAGCCCAGGTATGGCCCATCCATCCCAACTTAGTTTTGGGCTGAAGGGGAGGATCCTCTTCAGGGTGGAGTCATATGAGATATTCCACAGGTAGTCCTTGACTTACAATATTTCACTTAATGACCATTTTGAAGTTACAGTGGGCTTTCCCAGAGCTACGTACGAGCCATTTTAAAGTTACAAAGTTGCACTCAACCCCATGGTCATTGTGATTGCAGTTTTGAGTGCACAATAAGTGGTTCAACTTTTTAATTGTTTGCACTGATCACATGACCATGATTTCTGAGTTGTTGTTTTTTTTGGTGTGTGTGTGTGTGTTTTTTTAGCTGGTTTCTTGCATTTACTTTTGGTTCCCAGCAAAAAAAGTGCCAGTTGAGGAAAATGGATTTGCTTAGTGACAGCCACATTTGCTTAATGACTGCAGTGTTCTATGAATGACCAATACCAAAAGAGTAGAAAAAAATCAGAGCTGGTCATATAATGCCTTGAGTTGCTAATGCAGTGACCTCTGGCTGAAATTCCAGGCTCAATTATAATTATAAGTCAAGGACTAGCTGTACTGAAGGTGTCATGCAACAAAAACGGTATTTGCAAGCTTGTTTCTATGATGCAAAACCTTCTTATGATAGTACAGCAAAAGCATGGATATTTTTGAACTAGCTATGTCTGACTACATGCCTGGACTGGAAACAGGGAGCAGGCTTGGATGATGGGTTGAGTCTTTGCTGCATTTTAAGCTGAAGTTGGTATTAAGAATCACTGGAAGGAACCATCATTGGATAGAGAGTGGTGGCAAAGGAAGATGTATGCAAATAAGATGTTGGTCAATAGTCTGAATAGATTTCAGCAAAACAAGGATTGGCTGCTATAGGAAAATGTGACAAGTTGAGCTATAGGTCTGAAAAAGGTGAAGAGAGACAGAAGGTGTACAGTATTCTGGAGACACAAACTAATACTTAGTTGTATTTCCAGGCATGTATGATACTTGATAGACAGACCAAAGCCACCCTCTTGTGGTGAGAGTTCATATTTACATATCTGAGGATAGAACTGGGGAAAATACAAAAATGGTTTTTGCTTAAATGTGGTAAATTTCAGTTATTATCACAAGATGTTATAGTGGAACAAAAAGTTCCAAGAAGCGTGATGTGTTAAAATTGCATTCTGGTGTTTTTCCTCTAATAAAAATAATATATGGTAAGTTTTAGGATACTTCCTAGTGGCATTAGAGAGAGCAACAGTAAACTGAACTGGAAGAATTTCATAGTGATCTACTTGCAAATATTGGCTGGTATTGTTGTAATTTTGTCATAAAATTTCTTCTCCTCTTAAGATGCTAACTTGCTGGTCTCACAACAATTAAAGCAGGATTTCTCCTTCTTCTTATCTGGAACATAATAAGAGAAGTATTAACTGGAAGGGGACTACAAAGTGTTCTCATTACTTCTCTCCCCCACCCCCCACCAGTTTCCTAGATATTAATGTTGCTGGTTTATGAAAGTTCAGCCAGAACCTTTTCTATTCTGGTTGTATGTATAATTGGTTTTGGATTTTTTGTTTGCCTTGGGTAAAAGTGCCATTTGGTTTTTAGTACATCAAGTTGGGTTAATACTGTTGGCTTAGTGAGGGGAAGAACTATTTGGCAGGAGAAACTATTCAGATTGGGAAAGAGAAGCAGGGCTGAGACAGAAATGGAGGGACCTGCAGACCGATTGTGGGGTAGCTGTTGTTTCTCTCTGATCCACACCAGGCTTCCTGTTATGTTTTGCATGGATTGACACTCGCATGAATGAAGGAGCGCCTGACCTGGGATTGCATGAATCAGATACTGATGGTGATGGGGACATTGGCATGGAGGTGGAGTGGGGAACAACAGGCCTTAAATATCTATTCCATCCCCCAAAGCAGCTTTGTAAAACCCAGTCTTAAACTACACTTCCACTATTCTCAGCTTATTGGTAGGAGATGATATGAGTGTCATCCAATATATCAATATATATTAGTGCATAAGAAGCTGCTTTGGGTACTCTGCTCATAACAAAAGCTTGAGTACATCCTGTAAAATTAACTGTATCCCACTTGGACCCCCCACCCAAGATCTCTTGCTTCCCTGCAGGGTTTATTGCTGATATGACACGTTGTATGGGTTGGTCTGTTTGCACTATTGCACTGAGGGGTGAGAGAATATAAATTCCACAGCACCTCTCTTTGGGAGGCTGGAAGGAAGGAGATGCTTGAGGAATGAAGATGAGGAAAGCACCTTCAATTTGTAGCAAAGACAGAATAATCACTTTGGTTTCTTAGGTCTATAACAATTCTGGAATCACAAACAACTTTTCTTGCTTCCCCAATCACATGAGCCCTAGGCATTTGGAATGTTGTTTTGGTTGCAAAATTTGAGTTCTTTCGTCATTGGTTTATTTTTACCATCTGTTGGGAAAGGTGATACAAGGAACGAAAAAAATAGCAGAGGGAACTTAATGGAAGGATAAGGAAAATGGAGGACCTCTGCCCTGCAGAAAACCCCTTTTCCCTGGCAGCTTCTTCTACATTCCCTTTAGTTCTACATGTGGTATTCTTGGTGTGCAATTACAAGTAAACTTTCTTTAATACAAGCAAACAACATTGACATGTAGTGTTTCCAGAAGAAACGCAGGCTAACACAGACTAAGAACATCAGGCCCACTTGCCTTGGAGAATGTGCTGCAGGGGAGAGTGAAATGAAGGTGCTCTTCTTTGCGATATTTCCAGCCTCCCTTTAAGTTCTGACAGAAGCTACATGATCTAATGGAGTTCTCCAAGAATGATGGTAATTGGATCTCTGCAAAAAAGTTGTCCTGGATGGTAAGAAGAAATTGCATGTTAGGCTAGTTTGCATTACCAACCATAGCATGTGGCACGAAGACTGGAAGCAGTCAGGCCAAGATGTACAGCTGAAGTTATCTGCTAACCCCTGCTCCCCCTTCTCTCTTTCCTTTTCTCTCTTCGGCTTGCAAAGGAACATTCGCAGAGGAAGGTACGACCCAGCTCAGCAGAGCATGTAGCAGCTTCCCTCAGCACGTCTCTCCATCACCTACCGCCTCCATCCCATCCTCCTCATCGCCTTCTCCCCACTCTTGCTGCTTGCAATGATCATTGGTGCAGAAGGGCCAGAGCTCTCATGGAGGCCTGTCTCGGCAGAGAGAATTTCGTCTGTCCATGCATCCATCAGTATCAGCCTCATTCTCCACTTCTTCAGTTGTTATCATGAGGGGATAGCTAGTGAATAAGTAAATGGCCACAGGTGTTCTATCCAGGCATCTAATGAACCCCTGGTTCTGCTCACTGGATGACAGGGATGGGAATTGATCTTTCCCCAGTTTAAGGCCCAAGTAACAATCCTTTATTTCATGTTATGGTAAAGTGAACACAGGATTTTACTGTATCATTTTCACGGTGGGATTTTTCCGCAAATGGAAACCGTTTGCAGTGAACTGTGTTGATTTCGAGATACAAAAGATTTCCACACATCCCTGCAAGGACCGTTCCACCTATATTTGTATACCGGGGTGAAATCTAAAATTTTTTCCTACCAGTTCTGCGGGCGTGGCTTAATTGGTGGGCATGGCTTGGTGGTCAGGTGACTGAATGGGTATGGCCAATAATAATGAATAATAAAAATAATAAAGTATACAAAACTTGGGAGCGCACCGATCTACTAATTGCCTTTTTTTGGGAGCGCACCGTCTACCTTCTTTAAAAATAGATGCACTACAGCGCTGATCAGCTGTAGTGCGGCCCTTTGAAGCACCGCAGTAGTCATTTAAGGCCATTTGCAGCTATATCACCACCGAGAACTTTTAAGGACAGAGAAGAGGAACAGTGAGGTATGGGCGGTGTGGGGAGCAGGGATTTTTGGTACCGGTTCTCCGAACTACCTGCCCCCATCGCTACCGGATCATGTGATCCGGTCTGAACCAGGAGCATTTCACCCCGATATATACAATATAATATACACTTATATTGCCAAGGAGAAGGTGTGTTTTAATTGGGCCCATACCCATTCTATTATAGAAGAGGGTAGGTATGGTGCTGAATAATAAAGCATCAAACTATATTATAAAACAGCCTTCTAAAACCTGAAGAATTCAGGAGAGTTTTAATTCTAACTCTTAGATTTCCCAGCCAGCTGTGGAATCTATAGTTCAAAGACATCAGGAATTTGCCATGTTGGGGAATTGTTGCAGTCCTGAGGTATAACTAATACTCCCAAGAATCTGAAAGGAGATATATTTGAATGAATCTGTTTCTAAGTTGAAATGGAGGCACAAGGCCTGTAACTGTTGAACTTTCCCGGAGTGCATACATAGACTCACAAACATTTACTTAACATTTCCTGTGTTCTTTAAAAGTTCCAAAACACATGTTTATGTGGTGGTATTTAAAAATTAGGGGCTCCCCACCGCCAATGAAGCACATGCTGCTCATTTGCAATTTTGAATGGAAAAGTGGCCAATAGGGAAAGAATTAAACAGCATAATTCTATGATTACAAAAATAATAACAATAATGATCCTTTTGCATAGATTTAGCCTGAGTTCTGTAGAATAGAAAAGGCCCATTTAATGACACTAATAGGTTTGGGCTACTTGTTTTGGTTTATGTACATTCACTGGCTGCAGTTTACCCAATGGGATTTTTATGAGGTGGGGACTAAAATATTTATATTGTTCATGTGGAAACAGAGCATATAAAAGCCTACTTAAGTAGAGAAAGCATCACTCAAATCATCAGAAGATTGACTAGAGCCATTCCGATGTGTCTACATGTAGGGTGATTATATCTTTATCATTCTAATTAATAAGTGAAGATCTTGAATCTTGCCTTAGGAAGATTCCCAGGGCCTTATTCAAAACTTGGGGAAGATATTTAGCCCCATTATATGCTATATGATATACACCCATGCTTTTCTGCTGCTCTCTGTGTATTATGCATTACTTTCTTGACTGTGATTTGGTTGCTTGCTCGCTTGGCATTTGTTCCCATTTCATGGTGTTATTTTTCCTTGAAAGTTTAAAAGAGCCAGAGTATTGGGGACGCAAAAGAGATTGTCATCTACATTTAATTGCTTTAAACACTAGATACTTATATAATTAAAAGGTTTGTATTACTGACATACTACCAAGTTAGGTTTCTGGAGGAGAAAACATCTAAAAACCACTTCCTTTTCTATACTGGGGTAATATGGCTTCTGTTTCAATTGTTAATCATGGACTGTATCCTACAGTAAATAAGTGCCTTTCAGTATGAATTAAATCTTTACAACATAATAAAAGTATTCATGTATTAACCATAATAAAAATATTCATGTATTAAAGGTAGATCTTCCAAGGTTCATTTTAGCAAATAAATATATTTCTTTTTAAAGAAGAACTGCAGATATTGATTTTTTTCCAATATCTGCATACAATAAATATTAAAAGGACACAGCCCTACGAAATACAGAACCTAAGGCATTTAGATGTTTAAATAAATCCTTTTAACTTTAAGTTGGAAAGGATTGAAAATTAATTATTCTTTTATTTTTCGTAAGTTAACAAGTTTTCACTGTATAAGATCCTTCAACTTCTCCCAAAGTATATTTCAATTGTTCATTCTATAATTGTACCAGTAACTCAAAATTCATTCTTCTGCCAGAAAATAATAAGATTCAATTTTAAAGAGATTTATGCTATTTATATTGGGAGATATGGAATCAATAAATAAAAATCTGGAACCAAGACTTGGATAATTTTGTATCAAGTATATTTAAATGTTAGCTTTAGAAAGTGTTTTTTAAAATAAGCCAATTCATTCTTAAATGTATCACCAGTGGTAACTGGCTTGTGGAACATCAGCTTAATAATACCTGTGGAACAAAATAATAATAATGAAAAACATGATGATCATAAGCTGAGCTCTTTATATCTTGAGAAATATTTGGCGGCTTGAAGCAAATTTGAGTTACATTTTTAAAATATTTTTATTTTATTTACAGTACACAGTAGCTTTTGTTAACAATCCTGTATAAACAGAGCAAGCAATTTGGTACAAATTCAGTTTGGGTTTTTTCTGACAAAGCTGCAGTTAATCAGTGAAGGTTTTGATGTAACAATGAGAAAGGCTAAGAAAAAAGAAAACTAAAATCACTGATAAAACCAGTCAGGCACACCATCCGGCAAGGAAACCCCCCTCCCTTTAAATGGTGCAAGGCCAAATTCCAGTGAAATGTTAAAATCTGATGGTGCAATGGAGACAGAGACCCTAAGATCCAGGCGAGGGCGAAATGCAGCCTTGGACCCTTGCCCTCGTTTAGCAATGGATATTCAACTCAAAAGATGTGCGAACAGGTTATATCTGGTCTTCATTTTTTAAAAAATAAAGATTTGAGGTTCATGGGTTTCCATTACATTTGTTTTATTTTGCAACTTTAGAATTTCTAGAAACTTAAAGTTCTGAAATGGCTGCTATATGTCTGACCAGGGGTGGGATTCAAAAATTTTAACACCCGGTTCTCTGCCCGGTTGCTGGGTGGGCGTGGCAATGGTGGGCGTGGCCTACTTGGCCTCCTCTACCACAGTGGGGGAAATAATTTTACCCTCCCCAGGCTCCAGAGGCTTTCCTCAAGCCTTTGGGAGGGCGAAAACGGCCTCCTGGGCCCCGGAGGCCCTCTGGAGGCCGGAAACGGCCCATTTCCAGACTTCCAGAACTTCCGGGAGGCCCATTTTTCACCCTCCCAGAGCCTCTGTGCAAGCCCTGCACTTACCTGGCATCCAAAATGGGCCCCGTGGAGACTCCTGGGAGGGGTGGGGCAGGGTGAGTGGGGCCAGCCATTCCTTGCAACTACCTTTTCAGCAAACCAGATGTAAAATTAGCATTCAGTTCGTCCGAACCGGCTGAATCCAACCCCTGTATCTGGCCTAAGATCTGGAGTAAGAAGAGGAATCATGTATGTCCTTTCAAAATATAAAATGGGCAGTGTTTATTTTGTTCCTACACTGGGAAAATAGAGGGTTAACTAACACTCACCATATTGGTATTCATAATAAAAGACTGCTTTTGTTGGGTTGGGTTGTTATAAAGCAGTGGCACAATTTTGAGGATGACAACAATTAAGCTTCTAATGATGCTATACAACTGCCAGTAGAGTTCCAAAACACTATTTTTCATCATCTATAGCTGTGCTTTTCTCCCCTGGAAACTTTTAAGATAAATGGACTTCAATTTCAAGAATTCACTAGCCAACCATATTCTCTGGAGAACTCTGAAAGTTGAAGTCCACACATGTTAAAGTCTTCAAGGCTAAAAAAACACTGATCTATAGCACCGATTTCAGGTTTTGCTTTGGATTTAGTGAGCTCACAAGAGAAGGAGGAAAGTGATATTCATCTGGCTCTTTTAACCAGACTAGGGAATCATCAAAACAGCCCCATCCTCTCCCGTATGCTCCCCCACACAACATCTTGCATTCTTCTTAGTACTCTGAACCTAAACAACCCCCTTGCTTCTGTGTTGCAGGTCTGGAGGGGCTTAGCCCCAAATAATAGCTTGATCTTTGTGCTTCTGGGTCAGTATTCTCACCATAGGGTGGAAAAGAAGGTAACAGCACCTTCTTCCTTTTCCTTTTCTGGCCAGCAAATATCCAACACCCTAATCTACCAAGTGTTCCATTGCTTCCTGGATAGACAAGGGCAGGAATGAAGCCCTCCTTTGAACAGGTACCACATTGCTCTGCTTCACTGTATGGAAAAAGATCTTCATGAAGGACCTCCTGCTCTTCTATATCTTGTCAGATGCACCTTTTCCTCTCCTTTCAACATTTTCTGGGAAAAAAAGAGAATTTCTTCTACCTGTGCAGGTCTTCATATGTGCCTCACTTTACTAATCCCATCAACAAATGTATCAAGTTGGAACCACCAAAATACTACACGCAACTCAGGGGTATAACAACACTCTTCAGCTTCTGGAAGATGCCACTTGGAAGACATGCAAGCGTGTTCCTTCCCATGAAATAGTTTGAGCAAAAGTGGATATTTGGGATATGTTTGAATTCTGCTAAAATGTTGCTATGATTTCAAATCAGGGAATCGTGAATTCATGGCTAATGCTTATAAAATTATTGGGAGTGAAGAAATGACATGTATTCATTAATTAAATCCAAGCCCCTTACTTCCATATTTTTGTTACTAAAAGTTTGAGCTATAAGCCTTTCTATCATGCTGACTGCACCAGCCTAAATGCAAGAGCATGCCATTATTTAAGGGAAAATAACAAAGACATAATAGTATGCTAAGGTAATACTCTAAATAGACCAGACTTATTATCTTTGCCCTCTTCCCCCCCCACTTCCAACAGTTATATTTTCTGTTTTGAATGTGATGGCTAATTGTGCCACAGTGGCAAACCAGGGTTGGGAATAGTGACAGCTCATAGCCAAATGCAGCAAGTGGCTTCTTGGTCGGGGAGTGAGGGCAGATCTAATATAACAAGTTTCATAAGTGTATCAGAGTCCTCCTGCCAAAAATGAGAATGGACACGTTTAATTTATTTATGGTTCATCTATTCCATCTCATCCCCATTTTATTTCTTTCATTTTAAACATTTTTTCCCATCAGCACGAATGGAGAGGAATTATGCCAGCTTCTGAGTTCCAAAACTCGAATTAAATTTTCTTTTTGAAAGGGAATCCATGGATATATATTTTTCTTTGTAGAGATTTGCAAAAGTAATTATATAAGCTACGTGCTTTTAATGTATTGTATACAATATACCATTCTTAAAAGTGGAGTGATCAGTCAACCAGAAGCCAATCATTCATAAAACTGGGATTTTAAAGACTCCCTTCTCCCCCGTCCCCCCATCCCTATTCTCTACCAGGAAATTTCTGTATTCAAGGAAGCAGCTTTTAAATTCATTTTCAGTCTTTCAGAACAATTAGATGTATATGGGAACTAATTCCATGCTGAACCAAACAGATGAAATAATTCAGAGAGTGGTATAAGAAGAAATCTTAATAGCAATGGCTAAAAAAAAGGGGTGGGAAATTCTATCTCCCATACAATATGTACTTGGTCATTCTTTTTAAGTGTTGTGTGTGATGGGGTAAGATTTCTTTTAGTAAATTCTCTTAGTAATGTTTCAATGCAGTAGGGAAAATGGCTAAGAGGCCACACCTTAATAGCATGGCAGGTGTTTGCTGGCAGGTATTTTGTTTTAAAGAGTTTGAGAACCAAGGAAAGCCATATGGGTTATAAGAATTTTGTTGCCCCTTTTTTCCTTAGTAGGAGAAAGTCCACTATACTGAATGGATGGTACATTTCATGGACCAGCTATTCAACATAAAACCAGCCCACCTCAGAAGGTGCTATTTTTCAAGTAGATATTTTAAACCAAAAATTTGAAGTCCACTTTGGATCATAATAGATCTCCTATACTAGCAGAGGACAGGATCAGATGATATTCCATCTCTTGGGTCAAAAGCTTTTCTCCCTAAATGAAGGCTATCCCACCATCACCATGGAAAGTTGGTAATGGCCTTCTCAAAGATTCTTTTCCCAGGATAGGTTGCAGGAAAGTTCTCAGCAAGCAGATTCTACAGAGGGAAGAGTTACATAACCATTTAGCTATACACAGTAAACTGGGATTAAATTCAGATTATTTCATTTCAGCTCTAAACAATGATAAGAATTACAAATCAAGAGAGCCCTGCTAAACTGTCACATCTATTTTGACCCTCAGCATTTCTTAAAACAACTATAGTTTGAATTCTGCCAGGACATCTACCACCACCACCACCCTGCCCCCGGGCACATTCTACATGGAATAGCTTCTAGAACAGGGGTGTCAAACACCTACCCCCAATTTTAGCTAAGGGGGAAAAATTGCGATACATTATGTGATGACAACGTGACCACGGAAGGGATGACAACCCCTGTTCTAGAACTATACATTGCTGCTTTTTTGTGCCTTTACAAAATGCTACATTTGAAGTGACTTGTGTTCTCTGCCCTCACCCCGCAGTGCCACCGAAGCAGAATTTCCACCTTCAGTGAGTCCTGTCAATTGTCTCCTTGGGTTTGCCTTCTTCCAATAAAGAAGCATGACCACATTGATAATTCAAACAGTAATACAAGAGGGAGGATTCTTGAAAATTTCATCCTTTAAGTTTCTCAGGAACGGGTGAAAAGTTACAATAAAGTGTGTTTCCGTTCTCAAAAAATTGGGAAATTCTTAAAATTTTCTCAACATATAACATGAATAGATGTAGGTTCAGAACTGCTTATAGAGTAATCAATAAGCTCTTGGAGATTTGATTATGAGCAACTGTGCTTGGTCCAAGATGTTTCTCGAGGAAAATTGCAAAATTTTGTGCAAATTACCATTTGCAAGCATTGAGCTTGCCTGAAAATGTGGATTGAAACCTTATCTAAGAATTCGAAAATGTTCCAATCCAGTTCCGCAAGATTTTCTGCAAGCTTCTCATTTGGTAGGATCCCTAACATGATATTTATTTGTTTATTTAAAACATGTATATAGCTGCCCATCTTGAACTTAGATTAAGTATTTGAAGATAGGCAACTATTCTGTTTCCCTTACCATGGCAATATAAGAGGGCCAATTCATGCCATAGGATATGACAAACTTGTAGTTTCTTCTGTTTTGTTGGGAATAGGGCAAGGGATTGTGTTTTGATAGGAAATTGAGGTCCTTCTTAGTGAAAATTGACTAAAATATCTTACTTTATCAATTGGCCGGGAAGGAATAGACTTGACAATAGTCTTTTTTAAGCACTGCAAAGAAGTGCAAATCCCAATATCATCATATCTTGGTATTCCAAAATGTCAAAATTTGCTTAAGATCAGTTTTGTGAGATCATATTGCTTTGATTAGCTGGTTGTTGACATTGAATGTCTTTAATGTCTCCCAGATGTATGAGATTATAATTCCTCACACCACAGGTATTTTGGGCAAGCAGGAAAATATAAGCATAGCGGTGCCATGTAACACTTTCCCATGATTCCTCATTTATAAAACTAAAGAGGAAGTAAGTTTAAATCTTCAGAGTATTACAGCTTCATTAAGTATAAATTAGCATCTTAGCATGGCTAATAATCAGTTGCAGAGGCTTCTCTCAAAACATCCCTCTCCAACATTTGCAGGCAAAGTACCAAACAGTTCTTCTACCCACTCCCTCCATACTTTAAATCGGTGGTCACCAACCGGTGGTCCGTGGACCACTAGTGGTCCACGAGAAAATTTTGGTGGTCCATGGAGAAATCTTCATATTTTTGCTGGTGCACCCTGGTGGAGGAGCTGTGGCGCAAGCAGGCCGAAGCAGCGATTGCAATGGCTGGAAGCTGTGGGAGTGAAGCACTACTTGCACTTGCACAGCATTAGCATTCCGCCTCGGTATATTTGCCAAGCCGGTGGTGCAAAACAGCCCTCGTCTCCTGTTGCTTTGGACTCGGAGCGGTAAACAGCGACTGATCCAGGGAGCAGCCAGATTTTGCTCTCTATTGCAGACGCCAGATCGGCCCTCTGCAAGCTCTCATCCCTCGAGCGCTTACTGAAGCGGCGCAGGAAATTTCGGCTGGGCTCCTTGAGAGCTGAGAGCTTGCAGGGGGCTGATCTGGCATCTGCAATGGAGAGAAAAATCCGGCTGCTCCCCTGACCAGATGCCATTTACTGCTCTGAGTCCCAAGTGGCAGGAGACAAGGGCTGCTTTGCTCCACCAGCTGGTGCAAATATACCGAGAAGGAATGCTGATGCCGCGCAAAATGAAATAGAGAAAAAGAGACAGAATGAAAGAGAGAGAATGAGAAAGCGAATGAGAGAGAGAGAGAGAATCAGAGAGAGAATCAGAGTGAGAGAGAATGAGAGAGAATCAGAATGAGAGAGACTGAGAGACAGAGAGACAGAGAATCAGAGAATGAGAGAGACAGAATGAAAAAGAATCGGAGAGAGAATCAGAATGAGAGTGTGGGGGAGAAAGAGAGAAAGAGTGGGAGAGATAGAGAGAAAGGGAGGGGGAGAGAGAAAGAGAGATGAGAGAGAATGAGAAAGAGGGAGAGAGAATGAGAGAAAGAGTGGGAGAGAGAATGGGTGGGAGGGGGGGAGAGAGAGAGAATGAGAGAGTGGGAGAGAGAGAGAGAGAGAGAAAGAGATGAGAGAATGAGAGAATGAGTGGGAGAGAGAAGGGAGAGGGGGGAGAAAGAGAGAGGAGGGAGAGTGCCTGAAGGACCCCATCCCATTATTGGGACTCCAGGCGCTTCAGCAAGCGGCGCATTGGATTTGTATTAGTGGTTCGCTGGATTTAAAATTATGAACTTGGTGGTCCCTGAGGTCCAAAAGGTTGGGGATCCCTGCTTTAAATCATATGAAAGTGAGGATCTCAAATACAAGAAACCATAAACCTTCTCTCTCACATGCTACAGCCCCCACCAATCAGTTCTCCTGCTTTTAATAAGAAAAGAAAAATGTAGAAGTAATGGCATATTAATATATAATATTTTTCTTTCCACTTGGTAAAATAAAAAAAAAGAAATTCTAGGTCGGTTGAGAAGTAGGATTGGGAGATGGAATTTATTCACTTTAGATTTGCATCTCCCAACTTGGAAAACAAAATGTATGCAATGATGCTTCAGAATCTGCACTTTTACAAAAATCTGTAATAGCTTGTAAATTGAACAATTTTGTTTATGTTAAATGTACATGTATTAGGAGAAAGAGCACATTGAGTGAAACAGGAAAAAAATATTACAGAAATAAGACAGAGCAAACAACAGTAGAAAAAATAGGAAATGAGTCAAATCAAAATTATTCAACCTGACTATAATGTTCATTATGTTAGCTTAACTATACCATTTCACATTACTGATACCTATTCATATGAGTGAAAACTATTCTAGAAATAATCTTTGGATATGCAGAACTCACAGGTGCAAGATAACACTGTTCTACTCTTTGGAATTTCCATTGTTCTGCTATAGCTCTTTAGGGTCTACATTCATAGGAAACCCTCTCAATAAGATGCTGGAAAATTTCTAATAGACATGTTTTAGGGGAATTTCAAAGGAGAGGAAAGAAATGGTTTAAATTCAAAGAACTGCTTTTTGTTTCAAGTTGCTCTTTTAAAATTATTTTTTGTGTAAAGAAATTTACAAGTCTCCACAAGTATTTGTATGTTTTTTGAGATGGGATAATTTTACATTTGGGAGACTACGTACATTAGATTGGAGAAATATGGGAAAAATAAATGATCTATTTATTCAGTGATACTTTAAAATTAGAATAAGGACCCCATGAAAAGGTAGAAGTTTCAATGATTTTTTTAATGTTCTCAACTTACTTGATTCCAAGAGGAGTTCCCTTTTGTGTGGAAAGCTATCTAATGTATTTACCTATCAAGTTTTCCAATCAGGTAAATTAGGCCTTTATTGTTCAATCATGCAGTTTCATTACAGAGCATCTTGCCTTTGTCATGATGAATTATAGCCATCCCTTATCTTTCCCTTTCCCTTTCCTTTCTTGTATTTTCCTTGCATAGTGGACTGACAGCGCTAGGGGTATTCCACAAGAGTATCATTTCATTTTTCAAAGAGGGTGGACATTAATTATTTTCCCACTTTATTATTCTTAAAAATAACTTAAAGTGATTAATGTAATACTAAGGGGAGGCTGAAATTCCAGTAGTTCAAATCCTGTCTTAAATACATGATACAAAGTTCAATTGATAAGAAATAAGAAATTATATTTAGTAGTACATTTCTGTCAGCAAAATAGAAAACAATCATTTTCCTATCTGAAAGTAGCTCCCAGGGCAACTCTGCAAAGGGAAAGTGGATCGGAAACTCTCGCTCAATAAGCAGAAGTTCAGTTGCACAATGCTGGATTCGTTCATTCATTCATTCATTCATTCATTCATTCATTCATTCATTCATTCATTCATTCATAACTAATAGTGAGCAGAGACTTTTAAATATTATTTTCAGACAAAAAAGCAATGTATTTCATTTCATGCTTTCTCAACCATTTGTCTGAACTGCTCTTTCTATTCCACCTTTTTTTTTTGAGTGCCACATATAATAAGCCTCCTGGGCAAGTAAGAACCAAATGGATTACACTGCAACCTTTCTTACCTTCCTATTTTTGCTGCAAGTCTTTTCTTCCTCCCTTATCCTTAAGATTACAACTAGAGAAATGATTTGGGGATGTGTAGTTTCTTTTGGCTCCAGTGAGGACAGGCAGTTGGCAAACTGAAATTTGAAACAGGTAAGATGATTTTCTTATGGCACCAAAGGTCGTTTATTTCAGAAAAATCAAGTTTTTACATCATCCAGAAAGTTTGGTGACTTTAGCCCCATTTGAATGATGTAACTTAAGGGTGACAGTATCTGCCTTTGCAGTATGTGCACATACTGCTGTCAATGCAACTTTATGTCTGTGTTTGCAGTCAGTGTGAGTGAATGTGTGCAAACTCTGCGGTCTTGGTGCAATGGGCAACCAGAATCTTTTCTTTTTCTTTTAACATTCACACAGTAGCAAGGATCAAGGCTCCTAAGAGTTCAAGGCAAACCAGTGAAGAAGAGCAAGGCAACATTGCAACGAAGAGCACAACTACAGAAGACGCTTACATTATAACATGCTCACTTTGGACTTGGCCATCTCCTAGCACTCCAGCTTGTGGGCACCTAGAACTCAGAATGCTATTGCTTATGGATTGTATATATATATATAGGCTTTCTTCCCAGAGACTTGTCTATGTATTGTAATGTGCCCAAAGACTAATTCAAATGCCACTTCTGGGCATTCTTGTAGAAATATCTTGTACTTTCACTGCACATGCTTCATGCTGAAGGCTAAGAAAGGGAATTGCCAATCAAGGAACACTTCTTGGTCTTTGGTTTGGGAAAATGGTAACAGCTGAATGCTAGGCCTTCTTGTTTTGTGTTTTTGCTATGCCACACACATATCTACCTACCAATATTTGCTAAAATGAAAAGACTAATTTAGACTTTCTCCTGAACCTGGAATCCTGGTCATCAGTACAATAGGGGCCAATGTTTTAAATTCCTACAAAATTCTGCAAATCCTAGTGTATACTATAAGAAAAGAATAGTAAAACACATCCAACTGCCATGTCTTAAGAATAAACAATAAATATTCTTCTCCTTTATTTGGGATTTATTGTCACTATCTTACAACTGTTGTCTGGCAAGGCATAAAACATTCTACTCCATTGGTGGACTGAAATACTTTCACGTGTCTTTCAGTATATGGTACAGCTGTAAAAGTTATTGTGCTTATTTGTCAATCCCTATTTGGCTTCCATTGCCTCTGTTCTGCCTCACTGCATAAGGATGATGTCCTGATTTTGCAATTGTAAGACATGTTAGAGAGCCAGAGTGGCACAGTGGCGAAGCATTGGAGTAGAAGCTGGGAGACCATAAATTCTAGGCCCATCTTATGGACAAGGCCAGCTTGATGATCTAGGACCAGTCAAATTTTACCACCCAAGCTACAAATATTCACTATCATTCCAGTCAATCTCTCTCAGAGAGAAACAGATGAGGGCAAACCATTTCTGAAATCTTGCCAAGAAAACTGTAGGGACTTGTCTAGGCAATTGCCTGGAGTCAAAATGGATTCAAAGAGGGGTGTGTGTGTGTGTGTGCATGCGTGTATATACACACACAAAAACCAGCCCAAAGAAACATTTTATCTTGTAGAATCTCAATTTAACTCTATTTTTAGAGTCAGTTTGTTGTTGTGGTTAAGGCACCAGGAAATTTTAGTTCCGCCTTAGACATGACATCAGCTGGGCCAGACTTTGGGCCAGTCACACTCTCTCAGCCTGAGGAAGAAAAAAAGTCTTCAAAGAGTTTCTTGCCAAGAAAGCTGCAGGGACTTGTCCAGGCTGTCTCCAGAAATCAACAATGACTCAAAGGTGCACAGAGACACACAGAGATAAAAACACATACACACACACACACACACTGGTTAAGAAAAGTTATTAGTGTAGTTTAAACTCTCTAGCTTTGGTACACTCTCCTTTTCTGATCAAGTGGTAAAGCAAGTAATAAAAAATCCAGCCAGTCAGGACCATAGTACAGGAATGGATTTGGAAGATGGTGTTTTGACAGACAACCACATCTCTGGCTTTAGCATGTGTGGCAAAGCAACATGACACATCTGTCAAAGCTCACCAACTCCGTGTGTTCACTGAACAGTTGTTCAGCAGAAGGCAAAAGGGTAAGTTTGGACAGGTGCCTGTTCCTGTTTTATTACACATAAGTCCACTTACCAGCTTTACAAATTTGCTGGACAGCTGCTCAGTGGCTACTTTAGAATCTGCTTATGTTCTGAAATGAAATAACCTCATTCTCAAAACTCAGCAAAGAATGCCAGGTAAAGTGTAGTTCTTTGGGTTTTCTCACTTTACCTGGCTGTTCAGCATGTTGAAGGAACTGCAAGGTGTCATGCAGCTAAGCCCAGCTTATTCAACCAGGAAAGTAAAATTCGTGGCAGAGGTGACATCATGAGAATTTAGCAGAAAAGGGTTGCCATACATATTTATTCTATGTTTAGATACAAGGTTGTTTCAGTCATAGGCTGGGGATCAAGGCACAGCATGCAAATACAACAAGACATTGTCAGGGCATACTTGTGCCTTGGTTAGGAATAAGGCCTTCTGGAAAAAGGCATTCTTTCTCAGCACTTTCACATGATACTGTTTCTGTTCCCCAATCTATCCAAACCATAAGGTTGACTGTTTAATCAATTTCATTGATGCAGATGTCAGAATACAGAGAACAGGCAGGGAACACCTAAAATCATTCAGTGATTACTCCCCAACTGAGAGGGGAATGCAAAAAACATGATCCAGATACTACTCTGATCCAAACTTAGTGGATCCACTTTCTCCATGCACAATGGATTTTTTAAAATGCTGCTCTTCCTCCAATCCATGTTTCATTGGCTATTTGCAAAAAGTCCAAATGATTACTGTAAAGTGTAACTGTGAACTGTGAACAACTGTGAACAACTTATCATTCCTATATGCTATTTAAAAGTCTATTGCTAATTATGAAATGAAAATGCAACCTGCCAACATTTTTTGCAAGGTTTTCTCAGTAGCTGAAGGCTATTGAGGTCGCATATTGCTAGAGACGAGGAGAAAACAGTATAATAATGTTTATATGCAACCATCATGAGGTCTAAAACCTGCAAAAGACAGAGAGGTGGCCATAGAGCTAAAATATACACCTCCACCTGTGCAAAAAGGAAAGATAAAGGTCATAGTTCTCTTTCTATCCACAAAGCAGACCTTGAAACCATAGTTTTAAGTGGCAATGTAATGTTTTGCAAAGAAGGAGGAAACAGAACTTTTATCAGCTTCATTTCTATTCCCTTTGCTTGAGCTATTTTACTAGGAAACAGTTTCAACACTGTACAAAAAGTCTGAACAGCCTACATATGGTAGATAGCTACCAGATAGCTGAAAGGGGGAAGAAGGACAAATGAGGG
The DNA here is from genome assembly GCF_028640845.1 of Ahaetulla prasina. Classification (NCBI taxonomy): domain Eukaryota; kingdom Metazoa; phylum Chordata; class Lepidosauria; order Squamata; family Colubridae; genus Ahaetulla; species Ahaetulla prasina. Next base: position 48,919,890 of record NC_080542.1, on the reverse strand, counting down.
AGGAGGAAGGAGAGTGTTTAACATTCTTAGCATCCACAATAAAAATTGCAGTGAGAAACAGCAAAAAAATGTATTTAAACCTACTTATATATTAAATTACTTTTACCAACATCGGAAAGATTGGTTTTTCAGACAGAAGAATGTGGTTAGGTTTGCCTTCTCTGTGTAATTGATAAGATTTATTCAATTTCAGGTAGCAGGGTGAGACAAGGGTACTAATCAACTAATTAAGGTCATAGATCTAAGCTTGTTAACTTGTAGTTAGCGCTTATTAGGGAAGTGCTAGGAGTGGGGAGTTGTTCAGGAAGAGACAGAACTCAAAAAGTAAACAGGGCAATATTTGATTTTAAAGCTATGCCTGCCAGATAGAGGAACAAAAGAAGAACACGTCCTCCTTTTGCCAGAGATCTGGTAACACTAAAACTACATCAATCCTAGTTATTTTCATAAATTGAAATTACCAGCATGGATACATTTGTCAGATTGTATGGAAGAAATGATGTTATCCATTCAGTTGTGTCAAACTCTTGGTGATTCTATGGGCCAGGTATCTCCACCTCTTCCAATCTTGCACTCCTTCTTTGAGTTTTTCTGTGCTCTGGCTGGTGTCAGCTTTGAGGGTGGTATGCAAGAAAGAAAGAAAAAACAGTGCTGTGAATGCTCAAAAGCTTGTGAAACAATCAAGCTACTTTGCCTCTTTAAGGATTTGCAAATACTTTTCTAAGTAGATTATATTGAGAGGAGATATAGATTGTGACAGGAAGATTGTATTGAGTTAACCTGAGATGAGACAAAACAGTTGATGCTGAATTTCAATGTTGGAAACACACACACACACACACACACACACACACACCTCATTGGAAGAAATGTCTATATTTCAGTTCCAAGTGGGGAAAAAGACACTGGAAACATGGAGACTGCTTGGAAAGATGGTTTAATGGTGGACAGGATCACATGGTCTGAGTTCCTGAACAGAAAAGGGCCGAGATGCTGAGTGTGCCTTGGTTTTATGCCCTCTCTGAGCTTTGAACTTCCTGGTGCACAGGAAGAGTATCCTGATTGGTTGTCAGACTCCCAGGGGGTGGGGTCTTAGCTACCCTTTCTGGCTGATGTAATCTCCCCATGTGGTGAGTTTCTGTTGCTAGATGGGTTCTATTGTGTTGCAGATGATGGTCCATTGACAAGGTGCGGGGGAGATTGGGTTTCTGCCTCTGGCCCATTGACAAAAGGTTGGGTGGGGAAGGCAGGAAGGCAAGAGCTGCCTTTGTCTTTGTCTTTGTTTCTCCATTTCTCTCTTTTTTTTATTCAAAAAGTTTTACAAAATTTTTTTTTCCCCTTTCCCCCATCCCCCATCCCCCCTCCCTTCACAAACCCCCCTCCCCCCTCCCCCCTGACTTCCCGGAACAAACACAAGGTATAGTTAAAAATAAAACAAACACATGCTAAAAAAAAATTGCCCCCAAAACTATTATACCAATTTTCTCTCTCTAGCTCTGACTTCCTCTTTACATAACCAAAATCTTCCAAAAAAAATATTAACAATAATAAAATATATAAATCAGTAGAACAAATTAATCCTAAAGTATTTAAAACCAGCTAATGCGTAAAAGTCCAATCCAGTTCAGAGAATATCTCCCTTATAGCTTCTATAACCATATAATTTCCCCCCCAAATCTTTCTTACATTAAGATCTTTCAAGAATATTCTATTTGCAATTCAGTAGAACACATTATATAATTTGAATACAAGAAATTACAGTATCTCAACTTTATATTCAAAATCCAATATAAATCCAAATATTTAGTCTTTTATGATAGATGTGGAACATATAATCAACCCATTTCTTCCAGATCTTTCTCACATAAAGTCTTTCAGGGATGCTAATATTTTTATCTGTTAATATTTCAAAAAAAGCTTCTTTCAAGGATAATACTTTTATCTCTTGCCATTTTATTTGATGCATTAGTCTCTGTCTTTCCTTCATTACTCCTTTTAAAAAGTCAATCACAATATTTCCTAATAATTCCTTATGTCCAACAATCCACAAGTTACTGCCATATATTCCATCAGTCCGGAAAGAGAACTCTTGGAAAGCATTAATCCTGTGAATTTTTCCAATTTGGGAGCCTCTTGTAACACAGATTCAGGCATTTCATCTAAACTTTTTAAAAAGAGCCTTGTTAGATCATCTTGTTTATTCACGATCATATCTTCATTTTTATCCATTTTTGTTTGCACCTCCATTCCATCCAAGTACTGATTACACTGGTTAATTTCCTCCAAGCTCTCATCCAAAACATCCCCATTTTTTATCAATTCGTATTTTTGAATAATTAAATACATTCTTTCTGTATAATCCTGTATAAAGTCACGAATCCATTCTTCTGAAAAAATCTTCATGGCGAAGTTCTTATGGAGAATCCCCTTATGAAATACTTAAACAAACTAATATAATCCAACAGTCCACAGTCCAACACAATAATATAAAATCTCCATTCACTTTCACTTTCTCAGCAAATAAACGCCTTTTTTCCTTCAAGTATAGGAGAGCTCAATTCGTTACAATCCACAAATAGTGTTTCTCAACTTCTTAATTATGCAGCTTGCTCCTCCTTAGGTACTTGCAGGTTTACTTCCCTTTACTTTCACTTCCTCTCAAACGCCATTTTAAACAGTCAGTTAAAGCAAGGGGAAAAAAAAGTTTCTCTTTTTAAAAGGTGAAAGTCAGGAAATCAAAAATACTTGCAATCCAATAATTGTTCACTCGTGCTTCTTCCATCTGCATATAGGAATCCACAAAAAGAAATCATGTGAGCAGAGGTGGACACCTTCCTCTTTTCCTGCTTTTGCAGGAGTGCACTGAAGACCGGAGATAGCAGGATTTCAATGGGATTCAAACCCTTTGGGACTCTGCATAAGAAAAACAAAGCCCCTAGGGGAATCTACCACTCCCCCCTGCAGCTCTATTCTCTCTCTTTCACCCAGAGAGGGAAATCGAAGCCAGGAACAGCTGTTTTTCGCTGTTTTCACCGGTTTTTATGATAGCCAGTGCGGAGTGCCTTAAGTTAGGCACCCAGCGAGAAAAGTGGGGCCAACCGGAAGTCTTTGTTTCTTCATTTCTCATCCAGGGAAATATATTCTGCCTTTTTAATATTTCCTAAAATATTTCATTCTTCTAGGATATGGGTGGATGCTAAATTCCTACACACACACACACACACAATGTTACATACACTGCAAAAGACTTGGCTCCTGACTACAGATAATATTGTAAAAAATCATAGCTTTGGAATTAATTCTGGAATAGTAAAAGATGAGTGTGTGATTGCAGTTTTTTTGCTTAGAGAAAAGGGGAGACACGATAAAGATATATCTGATAAAAATTATGCCCGATACAGAAACTATGGACAGAGAAAAATATTTCCTCCTTTCACAAAGTATTAGAATTTTGGATCATCCATTGTTTGGGGACCTTCAGTACCTATAGAAAAACTTCTTTGCATAATTGCATTGTTAATTAACAGTATTCATTGTTATCAGATGTGGTAATGGCCATACATTTATAACAAGAAAACTGAATAAATACATGGAGGACAAAGATATAAATAACAGTGTTCTGTGCACCTCAGCTTATAGTCATGCTGGCCACATGGCCACAGAAGCATCTTTGGACAATGCTGGCTCCCTCAGCTAAGAAACGTAGATGAGCCCCACCCCTTAGAGTCGGACACAACTGAACTGGTGAAAACTTTACCTTTATCTTTATTATCTCCTTAGGTACTTGCAGGTTTCCAGATCTATCTAATTAGATATTAAAGGCAACAATGCAGAACCAGATTTTTTTCGCCCTTTCATTTCGTCTTAAGTCTGATGGCAACTGTGGTGGATATCATTGGGCCTGTGGTAATTTCAGTCTTTATTCCCAAGCCCTGTCTTGGCCTTTTATGAAGATAACAAATTTCTGTTGCCTTTAAAAGGGAAACCACAAAAAATACTCATAACATTATGTTTCATACAGTGTATTTTTCCTGGAGAAATGAATTTCTAACTCCTATTATCAGATATGGATTTATAAATAAGACTGGAATATAAAAATATGATGACTCATTACTATCCCTGGCATTAAATCTCTGTGCTTTTGTCCCTAGTTAACAATTATATTTCTCAGGAATATCACCTTAACATTTGTTCCTTTAACTTAAATTATTTACAGTTTTATAATCTCTTCTCATACAAGACAACTATTTTTTTTTCTTTTAATAGAATATAGAATAGAATAGAATGTTTTATTGGCCAAATGTGATTGGACACACAATGAATTTGTCTTGGTGCATATGCTCTCAGTGTACATAAAAGAAAAGATACCTTCATCAAGGTACAACACTTACAACACTTAATGATAGTCATAGGGTACAAATTTAACACTTAATGATACAACACTTAATGATAGTCACAGGCTACAAATAAGCAATCAGGAAACAATATCAGTATAAATCATAAGGATACAAGCAAAAGAGTTAACTAGTGAATGATTAACTTTCTGCACTCCAGCACTATTTTATTTTTAAGATTATATGCCATCAAGTTAATTTCAACTCTTAACAATCACATAGACAGAATTCTCCATGATAAGGTGCCCTCAACCTGGCCCTTCAGGTCTTCCAGCTATATATCCATCACTGCTGCAATCAAATCCATCTACAATTCCACTAGATATTTCTTTCTTTCCCAGGATTGTAGATTTCTCAAGATTGCTACATATTTGCACAGTATGTCCAAACTATGATAATTTGCCACTCATCATTTCTGCCCAAAGTAAGAACTCTGGACTGATTTATTCCATGAATAATTTGTTCTGTGATTCATTTTAATTATGTTAAAAATAACTCTTAAACTGGATTATTTAACCATGATTTACCAAATCAACATAGGTCAAAAATAATCATTTCTACTATTGTAAACTAATATTTTGCAAAAATAAAAATGATATTTAATTGATTTTAAAATTTACTGCTGAGTAAATTACTAAACATATATTACCCTATTTTTCAAAAAAACCTCCCAAACTAGTGTCCTATTTTAATAATGGAAAGAATAAGATTAAAATACATGCCTATATGATAAACCAATTAAACTACTCTGGTTACTGGTCTTTGTCCTTAACATTTCAGATATCCAGCTTGATTAGGATACAATCATTTGATTTCTTAGCTTTTCAAGTGTGATTGTTACTAGATTGGACTACACGGTGACACATTTGGAAAGAAGAAAAATGTAATATTTGGTAAAGTTGGGGGATGCCTGAGGATGGCAGTGTGATCCCATGTCTTTTTGTTGGCACTGTCATTGGATACAGTAGCAGAAAGCTGAACAAGAGTACTGAAGAAGATTCTTGGATGAGAGGTGAAATATTTTCAAAGGAAAAACAAACCCAAGAAAGTTCAGTTGTCTTTTGGAAAATCAATTTTGGGACGGGCATGATCTGGATGATTGAGAATTTCCATAGACAGAAAGTTGAACAGACATTGCCCCTAAGAAACGATCAGCAGAAACTGAAAAATGTCTTTGCCTTTTGCACAAGAGTCACAAGAGTTTTCTCCTGTATGTTTAGGGTTAGATCATCATGTAGAAAATCTGTCTATGTGGGGGCTATGAGGCAATAGTGATTTGATGACACGTAATCACATACCCAAATCATTCCTAAATCTCATGCCCAATGCCCAATTCCTTAAAGCCAAATTGGAATAATGCTGGAATAATTAGGGTATGATTATGTGCCATTTACTTACCCCATGTTCAAATATCAAGATGATCTAAAGAATTCCGCCCTCATTCTGTGGAGCTGGGAAGGGGATGGTAGGTCTGAAAGACACAGAAAAACATTCTTCCCACTGAAACTGAAAACTATTCTCTGAAGTGATTAGCAATAACACTGAATGTGGTAGAGTTTAACAGAATAACAGTTGTTGTTCCAGTGATGAAGCACTCACAACTTCTGAAGGCAAGCTGTTCCACTGGTTAATTGTTCTCATTGTTAGGAAGTTTCCCCTTAATTATAGGTTGCTTCTCTCCTTGATTAGTGTCCATCCATTATTTCCTGTCTTGCCTTCTGGTGCTTTGAAAAATAATTTGACCCCCTCTTCTTTGTGGCAGCCCCTCAAATACTGGAATACTGCTATCATGTCACCTCTAGCCCTTTTTTTCTCTAGGCTGGCTATGTCTAATTCCTGCAACCATTCTTCATATGTTTTTGTCTGCAAGCCTTTAATCCAGGGGTGAAATCTAAACATTTCCCCTACCGGTTCTGTGGGTGGGGCTTAATTGGTGGGTGGGGCTTGGTGGTCAGGTGACTAGGTGGGTTTGACCAATACCAATAAATAATAAAAATAATAAACAAAGTACGCAAAACAATAAGAGGCACCAAAAACCAACTTTCACACTTTACATACACACACACACAACACAACACAACTGACTCAGACACAATGTAAAAGCAGCTGCACTTCACCCAAAATGGCCCCTGCAACAAGGAAGAACCTCACACAGCCACAAAAAGCCCCAAAACCAACTTTCACACTTTACACACACACAACACAACTGACTCAGACACAATGTCAAAGCAGCTGCACTTCATCCAAAATGGCCCCTGCAACATGCAGGAACCTCACACAGCCACAAAAAGCCCAAAAACCAACTTTCACACTTTACACACACACAACACAACACAACTCACACACACACACACACACACACACACAAATGCCACATAAAGCTTTGTGAGATTTTGTGTGTTTATGTAGTTAGAGTGAAATACTAAAGAAACACACCAAATCTCAGAAAGCTGCACAAATATTTTATTATTTTATTTTATTTATATTTTTAGATAAAAGCAGCTAAATTTAAAACTTCCTTAAATTTAAAACTTCATTAAATTGCTATGTCTGAAAAAAATAAATAAAACTCCTAAAAAAAAACCCAATTAACTATTTTTTTAAAGCTCCCACCCCCTCCCCTTTACTTACCCAATTCAATTTATTTTATTTTATTTTTTTTATTTTTATTTACATTTATATCCCGCCCTTCTCCGAAGACTCAGGGCGGCTTACAGTGTATAAGGCAATAGTCTCATTCTATTTGTATATTTTACAAAGTCAACTTATTGCCCCCCCCCAACAATCTGGGTCCTCATTTTACCTACCTTATAAAGGATGGAAGGCTGAGTCAACCTTGGGCCGGGCTTGAACCTGCAGTAATTGCAGGCTACTGTGTTCTAATAACAGGCTTCTTACAGTCTGAGCTATTATGGCCCAAGGGAAAAGGCAGGCAGATTGAGTTGCTCACCGATGAGATGGATTGCAGGCAGGCAGATTCAGTTGTTAGCTGATGCAATTGATTGCAGCAGCTGAAGCAAGGCCAGAATTGTGAGCGAGACCGAAAGAAGCAGGAAGCTGCCAAGTAGGCAAGTTGGGACCGGGTGATTGGGTGGTATGGGCAGTGGGGGGGGCAGGGATTTTTGCTACCGGTTCTCCAAACTACCTGCCCCCATCGCTACCGGATCACCTGATCCCTCCGAACCAGGAGCATTTTACCCCTGCTTTAATCATCTTAATTGCTCTTCTTTGCACTTTTTCCAAAGTCTCAACATCTTTTTTGTAATGTGGTTACCAAAACTGGATGCAGTATTCCAGGTGCATCCTTACTAAAGACTTATAAAGCGATATTAATACTTCATGTGAATTTGATTCTGTGCCTCTGTTTACCCAACCAAGGATTTATTAGCTTTTTTGGCTGCTTCCATACACTACTGGCTCATGTTTAAGTGATTTTCCACTAGAACTCCAAGATCCCTCTCACAGCTACTGTTTTTGAGCCAGGTTTCACCCACTCTGTACTTGTACTTTTAGTTTTTTCTACCTAGGTATAAAACATTGCTTTTCTTCACATTAAATTTCATGTTTTTGGATAGGGCCTTTTGTTCAAGTCTGGCAAAATCTTTTTGGATCCTGAGCTTATCTTCTGGATATTGGATATTCTTGCCATTTTAGTGTAATCTGCATTCTCTAATTTCTCTAATTTGAAATACCCATACATTTCTTTATGCATAAGTGTATCTTACTAATAAATCATATACTATATATGCCACAATTCTATGGACTTGATTCTTATTTCCCCCCCAAAAGTCTTTGTGTTTCTCTCTCACTCTTTCACTGACTCTCTGTTTTTCCATCCGTCTATCATCATCATCACCATCATCATCACCATCATCATCACCATCATCATCATTATTATTATTCATTAAACATAAAACTCAGTCAACTGAACATTCAAAAATGCATCACAAATACCATTGACTGGTGCTAATGGTTGAATCAGGTTACTGCCAGCATCCTAGGTATCAACCAAGTACCTTCTTAAGATTTCGATGTTCCAAGTAGTGCAGTTTTTTGCAGTTCCACTGGTGTTATTGCAGGAAGCTGCAATTTCTTGATGTGTTCTGTAAAATTCTTGGACATGGTACAAAGTGCCCTGATGACAAAGGGTATCACTATTCCATGTTTCATCCATAGCCGTGTAGTTTTGATGGCCAGGTTGCAATATTTCGTGATTTTTTTCCAGTTCTTTCTCTTTGATTCTGGCATCTCCTGGTACAGCGATGTCAATAAACTGCACACTTTGGCCATCAACAACCGTGATATCTGGCGTGTTGTTGTTATTATTATTATTGTTTTCTATCTATCTATCTATCTATCTATCTATCTATCTATCTATCTATCTATCTATCTATCTATCTATCTATCTATGTTATTATATTCTGCCTATATAATATATAAAATCTTCCCATATCACTTGCCTTACCTTGGGAATAGATAGAATAACAGAATAAAAGAATAACAGAGTTGGAAGGTAACTTTCAGGTCTTCTAGTCTAACCTCCGGCACAGGCAGGAGACTCCATAACATTCTGGACAAACGACTGTTGAATCTTTTCTTAAAAACCTCCAGTGATGGAGCACCCACAACTTCTGAAGGCAAGCCTTCCACCGATTAATTGTTCTCACTGTCAGGAAATTTCTTCTTAGTTCTAGATTGGTTCTCTCCTTGATTAATTTCCATCTGTTGCTTCTTGTCCTACCTTCAAGTGTTTGAAAAATAAGTTGATCCCCATCTTCTTTGTGGCAGCTCCTCAAATATTGGAACACTGCTATCATGTCACCCCTAGTCCTTGTTTTCATTAAACTAGACACACCCGATTCTATATGAGTGAGGTTCATCAGCCAATTATGAATTCATTTAGTGATGATGCTGTCTATCCCACATTTTTCTAACTTGCTGAGAAGTAGGTTGTGGGCTACTTTGTTAAATGCTTGCTGAAATCCAGGTATACTTTGTCAAACGCCTCACTGGAATTCAAGTATACTATTTGCACCCTGCTAGTACTATCTATAGTATTATGTCCACTATATTATTTATACTATAGATAAGGTTCTATACAATCTAGGTGGTATCATTCCTGGATCTCTTGCAGCCATACAATGACTCCAGGCTAATTTCCCACTTGAGACCTCCTCCCTACCTGGGAAACACCTCTTTTCTTTAAAAAAAAATTATACAACACATGTATCTCAGTACTTTAATAGGAGGAGAGAGAGAGAGAAATTGCAAAGTTGCTTCAGCTACAGTGAACAAAGAAATGGTCCACTGGTAGGAAATAAAAATTGAGTGGAGAGACATTGAAGAATAGCATGATTATGAGTAGATAAAATACAGGTAGTCTGTGACTTACAACAATTCATTCAGTGATCAAAGTTTACAATGGCACTGAAAAAAGTGGCTTGTAAGTGTTTTTGACACAACCATTACAGCATCTCCATAGTCATGTGATCAAAATTCAAATGCTTGACAAATGATTCATATTTATGACATTTGCAATCTCCTGGGGATCATGTGATCACCTTTTGTGACCTGTCAAGCAAAATCAATGGGGAAGCCACATTCCCTTAACAACCATTTTACTAACTTAATAACTGCAGTGGTTCATTTAATAGCTGTGTCAAGAAAAGTCATAAAACCGGCCAAAATTCATTTAACAACTTTCTCACAAAGCAACACTTTGGGTTCAGCTATAGTTGTAAGTCAAGAATTACCTGTATGCTAATATAAGAGCAATAACTAGACAAAGGGATTGATTTTGACTTTGACTAGGATTTACTCCTGAAAAACATAAATCTTACCCACCAGAATGGATTTTGTAGAATAATTATAAGAAATACATAATTAATTGTAACTACCCTATTGCACCACTTAAGCAGCAGTAAGAGATATAATGGGGAAGCACCTAGGAAGATCAGAGCAGTTAGAAGACTGTCTTTCTCAATTGCCTCCTTAGTTTTAAAAGAGCAAGTGAGAGTGGAGAAGGTAGAAAGTACTTGGTTTTAAAGGGGAACAAAATCCACCACCCCCAAGTATTTCCTCCTTTTTGATGGGGTAGAGAAACATATTCCTACTGGGAGCCTTCGTGGAAGGCTGTGCCATCCAGCCACATTGCAAAGTAGAGCAGCCGAGTTACAGGACTATCTGATACTTGACTGGCTGCCCAGAGGAGTGAGTGCCAAAGCTGAGAGAGAGGAGGATGCTACCTGAAGAAGCCTGAGGGCCTCAGGTTTCACCATGACCATTTGAAGGCAACAGCAGCTGTTCTGCCAACAGGCACAGCTCGTCTCCGAGCTCCCACTCCTGAAGCCAGTTAGAAGGGAGAGAAAATTGGACCCTAAAAGGGTCTTTGGTGGGATATTGCTCACACCGTCAAACAGTAAGTAGGCAACAAAATCCCAGTTGCTAGCTGGGAGCTTTCATGCCTCACAAATCGTCTACTGCTCTTTTCTCTCCCTGGTACAGGATGAGTTCCTTAGCTTCCATATCTTCTTGCATGGCTGATTATTCATGTCTAGCTTTGACTGCCCTGGGGTAAATTATATGTTGCTACTGCTGCTGCTGTTGCTATCACATCTTTGGCAGAAGGAATGTTTGGCTATGTGTGTCCTGTCCCCCGTCCCCCCCCCCCAAAAAAAAGCATAGCAAAAAGATACCTTCCTTCTTTAAATCCTCAGTGGTTATAACGGGTCACTCACAATGTTACAATGTGGAAAGGAAAAGAAAGGCCTGAGAGGAGAAGTGGGAAGTGGGCAAAATAGAAGAGCGTTTGGGAGCGAAAAGGGGTGTCTGTGGACCAACTCCGTGTGCAAGAAGAGGTAAAGGACACGGCTGAGAGTTCAAAGAAGCTGCTTAGGACTTACAAAGCTCTAAGACTCCATCCTCTTCATGCTTCACGGGATGACTTGAATCTTGGCTTTAAAAGCAGAAATACCCCAGCTCTGGGCGTCTTCATTTATCACTCTAAATATAAATACAGGCCACACAGGGGGTTACATGGAAGGACGTATAAGTGCTATTTGCTAAGGCAGCATTTAGAAAGTAGGATATATTCTGAATCTGGATTTCATCCATGAAAGCATCAAGTAAGAATTCAAGCCTTCAGGTATCCTCTTGACCTGGAAGTCTCAGAAATCAACTAGGTTGCCCAGTAACTGCTACTCAAATAATGGACGAAAGAGACATCTGTCCACGTTCAGAGACGTTCTTCTCTGCATTGTTTACTATATGTTTGAAAGATGAGTTTAAGATTGAGATCAATATCAGTCTGAAATCCTGGGGGAAGAGGGAAAGTAAGCAAACTGTTCTTATATTGGGTGAATGTTATTTCTTGCTTGGATATTACTGATATTCCCTGTATGTAATTTGATACGATTGGATCCAAAGTGCAAGAACATTACTCAAATGTTGTGGTGCATGTGAGGTCTCCACTAAAAAAAAAGGGATCTTTGTGCCCAGTTATGGCATGATTTGATTCATTCAAGTGCTTAACGGAGAACAAGTGAACTTATTTTCTGTTTCTGAACTGTGGTGTCTCTATGGCAGTGCCTTGACACGTTTCAACCCAGCCCTTTGGCCTGTTAATGGAGGAAGGATACAGTTTATGTATGTTTCCCAAGAAGTTCACATCCATTCTGTATTGGAAGCTGAAATAAGCAAACTGCTCTTCAACTATCCCCCTTCAGGAGCCTGTCAAAGTGGGAGGGGAAGCAGTAGCAGATACTTTTTTTTGCCTTGATGGAGAATTTTGTGCTTACATGACTTACCACGTTCCCACATAGAACATTCAGAATATCCAGCATCCAAAAATATTTATGAATAAAACAATTTTTAAAAAATATCCAGAAAAGAAAAGAATTGTTTATGTGATAGCCTTCTTAAATAACAACTGTAATTCTTATTTTCCTGAAATAACAAGTGCTGGGATTAGGGATCAAGCCAGTGTGGAATTAGGTGACAAAAGTAATCAGCATAAGATCAAAGGTACTTTAAAATTTGCACATTATTCAGTTACACTTGGCTCTTGCTGGAGTCTGCTAGCAAATCATTGTTTTAGTTAGGACTCATTTAGGTACCCTGATTGGTAAAAGCAGAAGGGGTGGGGGACAGATGATATAGGAAGTCTTTAATTTATGACCACAGTTAAACCCAGAATTCTGTTGCTAAGCAAGACAGTTAAGTGAATTTTGCCCCATTTTACAATCTTTCTAGCCATGGTTGTTAAGTGAATCATAACTTGGGTGTTAAGTGATTCTAGCTTCCCCATTTACTTTGCTTGTCAGAAGGTTGCAAAAGGTAATCATATCATGACCCTGGGACACTGTAACCGTCATAAATTACAGTCAATTTCCAAGCATTCATCATGTGACCGTGGAGATGCTGCAAGTTTGAAAAATGGTCATAAGTCACTTTTTTCAGTGCCATTCTAACTTCGAACAGGCACAAAATAAATTGTTGTAACTCAAGAAGTACCTGTATATTAATCTGTTCATTTAACTACCATACTTCATGCTGATATTTCCTGTATCCTTTCAAAGAACTTTGAGAATTATTATATAGGGAAATACTAAGAATCTATATATTACTAAAGCTCTACTGCTCACTTGTAACTGTCAATTATTGCTTCATAGGACAAGAATTTTTGAATGAATTGTAGCTCAGATGAGTTATCCTAAAAAATCCAACCAAAATCTGGGAATCGTTATTGCCATAGGATTGCAAATTCGCAAAGTTGTTAATGTGATCATCATTTCCAATACTCCTTCCAGCTTCCCACAAGGAAAGTACATGTGAAAGCTCGCAGGAAGTTGGAAGTCACTCCTACTCACACAGATGTTTTGCTCATATCAGTTCTTAGTTTAGCTAAGGAAATATCTTTGAAACAATGACCCAACAGATCACATTTGTCTAGTTTTCTATTAAAGACCATCAGACCGTCAGATCCTACATTCAGACAATATGCTAAAGTAAGCCAAAGTGTGGTTTATATGTTAATTATGAGAATCTAGACATTTCTAAAAATGGAACATATTATACATATACTATAATTGTATGTTACTAACCAATGTTTGAAGTTCAACACATTGCATAAACTCAGCTTAAGTGCTATAGTTCAGAAGGAGCTTTTCTTATAGTTCCAGAGTGCTTCTCAAGGTTTCCTTAAACCCAATGTCAAGGTTCCAATGACGAATCCAACCAAACCAGCAAGTTGAGAGGATCAGATCTCTTTAAGCATAACTTTACTGAGTACATCATTTCGGCATGCATGAAGCAAAACCAACTCTAGCTAGTTCCCGTGGTTTTTGCCTAATTAAAGAATGAATTCTTTCCTCCCTTCCTTTGTCCAGGTCACATTGTCCAGTTAGGTGTTCTGGTGTCTCTATGGCAGTGCCTTCAAATCCTTGCCAAACATCTATTGATATGACATTAGCTCCCATGGGATGATTTCTTGTTTTCATCTGGGCTAGCATTCCAAACCTTTCCCTCCCCTCATAATCTGTGGCAAACTGATAAATGAAAAAATGCCTGTGACAGCATAGGCATATTTCGAAGTTGACAGTCGGACCCCCTAGAAAGTAAGTAGCACCTGAAAAATAATAAGCATATATCTTAGTTATTTCAGGGGGGGGGGTTGGTCTCTAGGAAGGGCCTCTTGGCTTCTGGGGTTATTTTTCATGAAATTTCTCTAGTAATCTATCTATCCTCATGTTCTGCACTTTTACTATCTGGCCTCTAACATTGGGGACCCCTTTCACTGGACAAGGTATTGGAGTTTCCCCTTGTATAGTCTTAACTCCATTGTGTTTCTCCTCCTCACCCCATACACTATAATCAGACCTGGGGCAATCTTAGCCACTGGTCTTTGTTCAGATCTAACCACTGACTTAAGCAGACTCGATGGAACACAGGATGCCCTTTTCCTAACAGGCGAGGTACTTTTAACTATGACACGGTTTGTGACTTTTACTATGGGGAAAGGTCTTATGTACTTTGGACCCAGCTTTTTGCAAGGTAATTTCAGTTTAAGATACTAATCTTAAGTAGACTAATATACTTTCTCCCCTATGTGGGACTATTTCTGGGGCAACCACTTCTTGTCTGCCTGAACCTTTTGACTTTTGGTCACTTTAGCTAGTGTCTCCTTTACATTTCCCCAGGCATTTTGAAGGGAACCCACTCACTCGGTCAAGCTTACTAAGGAAGGGGACTCCCTAGGGTACTCTGGCATAGATACAAATTCCACCCCTGCAGCTACTTTAAAAGGGGTGAGTCCTGTGCTGCTATGCAGTGTGTTATTGTAGGCAACAAATGGCAGGAAGTCTGCCCAGTTAGATTGTTGATAGTTGACATAGCAATGTAGGTATTGTTCTATCATTTATTTTATTTATTTTTTTATTTTTATTTATTTACATTTATATCCCGCCCTTCTCCAAAGACTCAGGGCGGCTTACAGTGTATAAGGCAATAGTCTCATTCTATTTGTATATTTACAAAGTCAACTTATTGCCCCCCCAACAATCTGGGTCCTCATTTTACCTACCTTATAAAGGATGGAAGGCTGAGTCAACCTTGGGCCGGGCTTGAACCTGCAGTAATTGCAGGCTGCTGTGTTCTAATAACAGGCTTCTAAGAGCCTGAGCTATCCTGGCCCTATCATGGTGTTTGCTCATTTGGCATTCCCATCCATACTCGGATGAAACACTGAACTAAGCCCTTGGGAGGATCCTATCAGTTTTACAAATTCCTTCCAGAACTTATCAGTGAATTGGACCTCCCGGTCTGAGATGATTCACTTCGGCACCTCGTGCAATTGGTAAATATGTTGAAGAAACATCTTAGCCAGTCTCTGGGTGGATGGGAGGCTCGAGCAGGCGGTGAAGTGCTTGGGAAATAAGTCTTAGTGTCCAAATCATAGTATTCCCTCCACTCTCTGGGAGCTCAATATAAAGTCCATTGCAATCTCTTCCCAGGGCAAAGGGCTCCGCCACTTGATGCAGCAACCCTGAGCTCTTCCCTGGTCTTTTTTTCATTGCTGCACACACAGCACAACTTTTCATGTAGCTCTCTATATCTTTCTTCATCCCTGGTCACCAGAACTGTCTCTTAACTAAATGCAAAGTCTTTAAGAATCCAAAATGGCCAGTTTGCTTGGTGTCATAGCTCCACTGCAAGTCTTGGACTCACAGGCTTTTGGGAACATATAGCTTGTCCCCCTTCCATGCCAGCCATAGGTGATATTCAGCCGGTTCGGACTGGTTTGGGTAAACTGGTAGCTCTGACGATCAGCTGGCCCTACCACCTGCCCCCGTCCTATCCTGTCCTTTACTTCCTTCTTTCTGGCTCAGCTGTTTCATACAACACAGCTGATTTCCACACCTCCGCTGTTCTACTTACCAGGGCTGCCTAAGAAGGTAAGCAGCTGAGCTTCAAATTGCTGTATTTTGAACACTGCACACAAGTGTGTTAGGTGCGCACGCGTGCAAAGTGCCGCTCACCTGAACTGGTTGTTAAACTGGTTGCATCCCACCACTGATGCCAGCCCTTCTCTCGATGTTAGTTTATTCCCATAGGCTCCGAACCAGATATCAGATACCAGACTGTAATTCCTTTTGCATCTGTTGAGTCAGCTCATGCTGGGATCTGGCCACATCTTCCTCATCTATTGCCTTGTGCTACCTGCTGCTTTGGGGGGGATGATTGCATTTACAGCTTCTTCTTGGTTAGTTTTGTACTGTGGCATGTGGGATAGAGCAGGGGTCACCAATCTTTCGGACCTCAGGGACCACTAAATTCACAATTTTAAATCCCGCGGACCACTAATATGAACTGCCTAATGACTGGCTGGGTGGGGGTGCCTAGGTGGTCATGTGACTGGGTGGCATGGCCAACTCGATGTCACTCATGTCAAGGGATGCCTTACTGGCCTCCACTCACCCCTCCCTTCCCAGCCACTCATTGCCTGCCCGCCCAGGTTCCTTGGGGCCCCAACAGGAAGCAGTTGTTGGAACTAAGCAGCCACCATGAGAAAGAGTTGGCAAAACAGCTGGCTCAGATCAAATTGGATCTGGCCGAGAAGGAGGCTCAGCAGAAGCACCTCATCGAGGACTAGGGGCATAGGCTTTCCAAGTAGAGGGAAGACCTGTGGGAGTACAAGGCCAGGAAGTGAGAACCTGGAGGCTCAGCGGGCTTAGATGGTCAGTTAGTTCCAAGCCATGAGGCAGTCCCACTGGAACAAGGCCGTCCAGCTCTTTGCCACCAGCAGTGCTTCCCTCCAGCCCTTGTCCAAAGCCCCGCACCAGGAAGCTGAAGAAGACCCTGAGTTGGAATTTCTGCCCTCCTCCAACCCAGACAAAAAGACTCTGAAGGGGGAGACTCTCTGCAGCAACACAAACGTTCATTGCACATATCCAGCCCAGGGACCATAGTTTGAGAACCTCTGATTTAGTGCAATATAAAAAAGGCAAATAATTTGTCTGCAGACCATCAGAATTTTCTCACGGACCAGCAGTGGTCCATGGACCACCAGTTGGTGACTGCTGGGATAGAGCATCAGCTAGGAAGTTTCCCCCCTCCCCTGGGATGTACTTCAATTTGAAGTGAAATTGATTAAAGTACTGTGCCCATCAGACTTGTTTCAGGGAGAGCTTTTTTTTTGGGGGGGGGTTCCTCAGTGCTTCCAAATTTTTATGGTCAGTCCACACCTCAAAGGCACTTTACTTCCTTTGAGAAATTGCCACCAATGCCCACCTCACAGCAAAAGCTTCCTTCTCCCACATTGCATAGGGCCCCTCAGTCTCTGTGAGTTTTTGGGAGTTTTTGGGCGCATGGCTGAAACTTTCCATCTGTTTTTCTGGAGGAGCACTGCCCCCACAGCAGCATTGCTGGCATCAGCTTGGATGACAAAAGGTTCCTGAGGGTTAGGGTGCTTTAGGATAAGGTCCTTTGTGAACAGTCTTTTCAGTTCCTTGAAAGCTGCTTGGCATTTAGTGTCCAGTTTAGCGGCTAACTCAGTCGGGGCTTTCCTCCCACTCCTCCTGTTTTTAACAGTTCTGTGATCGGCAGAGTGTTCTTCGTGAAGGAGGGGATAAATTGCCTGTAAAAGTTTGCATACCCCAGGAGGCTCTGTAGTTGCTTGTGAGTCCAAGGGGTTTGCCACTCTAATATGGCTTTCACTTTCCCAGGATCCATTTCTATTCTATCGACGGTAGTCCAGGCTGTCTTGTGGAATCACATTTGGATAGTTTGGTGTACAGGTTTGCCTTCAAAAATTTCTTCAGGACCTGGCACACTAATTTTATGTGTTCCTCCATTTTCTCTGTGTAAATGAGGATGTCATTAAGGTACACTAGGACCCCTTTGTACAAGTGGTAATGTAGCACCTCATTAATTAGCTGCATGAATACTGTGGGAGTTCCCTGGAGCCCCAATGGCATTACTTTAAATTGGTAGCTTCCTAATATGCAATTGAAGGATATTTTCCACTTGTCGCCCTCTTTGATCTTCAGTCTATAGTACATCTTTCTCATGTCTAGTTTGGTAAAGATCTTCCCCTTGGCCAAATGGCCCAACATGTCCTTCATAAGGGGAAGGGGATATATGTCCTCTATGCACACCCCATTTACTCCCCTAAAGTCCATGCATAGCCTCAGTGACCCATCCTTCTTCTCTTAAATAGCACCAGGGTTGCCACATGGGATTTGGATGGCTGGATAAAACCCCAGGCTAGGTTTTTGTCAATGTAACTCCTCAGTTCCTCCATTTATTTTGGGGTCATGGAGTTCATCTTTGGCCTGGGGAGTTTTGCTCCTGCCAGGATCTCAATGGCACAGTCAGTGGGGCGGTGGGAGGGTACAGTGTAAGCCGCCCTGAGTCTTCGGAGAAGGGCGGGATATAAATGTAAAAAAAAAAAGGATGTCACATACCTTCTCCTCCAGGTCTCTGTACTCTTTGGGGATGGGCAGAGTCCCTGGTAGCTGCTCAGAGGCAGTCTTCAAGTGCTCAGGCTCCCCCTCCCCAACTCTCCATCACTTCAACTTTCCACTAGTGTTAAGTTGTGGGTTAAGTGAAGAGTCAGAGAACAAAGGGTAACTTCAGCTCTTTATTGCAACAATGTAAATCCAGCAATCCCTGACTGGCAGCCTGCCTTTTATAGGAACTGCCAGGTGGCTCGACCAATCAATTTAAATTATTCTTCCCACATGGGCAGAGGACCTGAGTGAAGCCTTTACTTTTTGGGCTTCACTCAGTGTTTACTGAGTATCCAACACTCTCTCCACCCAGATAGGACATTGACCAATTGGGAGCTAGCTAGCTAATGTATTCGTGCAAGCGGGGCCTTGGGAAACTCGCTCTGACCTGTGCAATTCAGTTGGTGTATCGGCAACGGTCAGGTCAATTGGACCTGTTGCTGTTCCCTGGCTATCCAACAGATCTTTCTGGATTATGGCCCTGGGCATGGTTGTTTCTTCTGGTGCTGGTCCATCAATGACTCCCTGCTGGATTCCCAGTTCTCCAGGTGTGTGTATCCATTGGTTATCTGGGTTTGTGTTAATTGTAACCATGGGGCATTTATTATTCCTGAAGAGAGTGTTGTTTTTGTTTTGAATTGTTTCTGGTTGACAATGTACTGATATACACCTATTTGGCCCTGAAGTTGGTCAATGTGCCTTCTCCACATTCAACTGTCCTCTAACTCCTCTCTATACGAGTGGGGCCCTGTATTGTTTATTACCTTGGCAGGGATCCAAAGAGTACCCTGGGCATAATTATGGGCATACACCATGTCTCCTACATTAAAAGATCAGAGCTGACTGGTAGAGTCGGTGGGTGCTTCTGGTGTGTAATTAGGGTGTAGCTGGCCTAATTTTGTTTTGAGTCTGCAGCCCATTAATATTTTAGATGGGCTTCTGTTTGTGGTGGCATTAGGGGTTACGTGTTGTATCAATAGGAATTTATTGATTCGCATTTGCCAGTCCCCTTGGCCCATTCGGGATAGTGCTTCTTTGGTTGATCATACCATTCTTTTTGTCTGTCCATTACTGGTGGGGTGAAATGTGATCACATATCAGGGCATGGGGTATTTCCCACTCTGCTAAAAATATTTTGAATTGGGTGGCCATAAACTGTGGGCTGTTGCCGTAGACTAGAATGTCTGGTAGGCCATGTGTAGTGAATAATTTGCTTAGCACTTTGATGACTGCCTCCACTGTTGTGGAGGTCATTAGGACAATTTCTAACCATTTTGAGTATTCATCAACTATTACCAGAAATGTTTGCCCATGGAATGGCCCACCAATGGTACACCCTTGACCAGAGGCCCTTGGTATTTCCCATTTGTGCACCGGAGCAGAGTGGGGTGCTGTTCTGGGCTCCTGGCACTGTGCACATGTGGCTACCCACTTGGTAATATCCCAGTCCATGTTTGGCTACCAAACGTAGTTTCTGGCCAATGCTTTCATCTTTACTATACCCAAATGACCTACATGTAGGACTTCTAATATTGCTCTCCTTAGCTTAGGGGCACTATTACCCGATCCCCCCACAATAGACAACCTTTTGAGCTGAAAGCTCATGCTGCCAAGTGTAATATGGCTGAAAGTCTGCACCCTTCAGCCACCCCCTCCAGACCCACTCAAGCACTCATGACAATGTTCTGTCCTTGGCTGAGTTTGCAGCTATGTTGGCTGCTGTAATTGGCCTGGTTGGTACTTCCTCAGTTAGGAGTACTGGTGTGATGGGGGCTGGAACTTCCACAAAGGCTGGCAGTGGGCACCGGCTGAGGGCATCTGTGTTGTCCAGGAGCTTGCCAGATCAGTGAAGTAGATGGTAATCGTAGGCAGCCAGGAAAATTGTCCATCTTGCCATTCACGGTGACAATATGGTTGGTGTGGGGCAGTCTCCAGCAAGTAGGCTGAGGAGCAGTTTATGGTCAGTCACTAGTTCAAAATGTCTATCATACAGGTATTCATGAAACCACTTCACCCCGCAACTGCAGCCAGTGCCTCTTTGTCCAGCTAGGGTTCTTGAATAAAAGGAGATTGACACCTCAGTCCCATTTGGCATTTGGTGCCTGAGAACTGCCCCGATGCCAAACAGGGAAGCGTCACAAGTGAGGATGACAGGGAGGTTCTCGCAAAATTGCACCAAAACACTTTTGGACGGTAAAAGTTTTTTAACCATTGTGAATGGAGTCGCTTCTTTTTGGCCCCAGATCCTTTTAACTTTTCTATCCAGAAGTCGGTGCAGTGGTTCGGCCTCTGTTGCCTTCTGTGGTAGAGAAACACTGTAAAAGTTTAATAGTCCCAGGAATGCCTGTAGTTCCATTTGGTTCCTGGGGATGGGGCCTTCTTGTATTGCTCTGACCTTATCATTTGTGGGGAGTAGCCCAGAGCCATCTATCAGGTAACCTATGAATTCTACTCAGCGTACAGCTATTTTACACCTTTCCCTTTTAACCTTAAGACCCACCTCCTGGAATCTACTAAGGACTACCTTTAGGTGGTCAAAGAGTTCCTTGTTGTCATTGGCAGAAATTAAGACATCATCAAAAATATGGTATTACCCCTGGAATGCCCTGTAACAGGCGTTCCATGAGACTTTGGTATAGTCCCAGTGCCACACTCACACTGAATTGAAGTTTGTGGCATTTAAAGACTCCCCGGATGGTGACTATTGTTTGAGCTTCCATGGTGGCACCATCCATCAGTAGCTGTTGGTAAGCTTGTGCCAAATCTAATTTTGCAAATGTCTTTTCTTTTCCGAGGGAATGTAAAAGGTGCTGCATGACAGGCACTGGATAGGAATTCTGCTATAATTGTGCATTTGTAGTCTGCGCAGATGCAGACTGAGCTGTCTGGCTTGATTGGCATGACTATGGGTGGTCAACTGGGCCCTTGGGCAATCAGTATCTAATTGGCTCTCAATTTTTGGGCCTAAGGCAAATGAGACCCTGCTTCATTCTTATGGGGGCAATTTGGGGATCAAGGTTAAAAGAGATAGGTGTTCCATTATACTTGCCCAGACTTCCATCGAACATGTCCACGACTTTCTTTTATTATTATTATTTTTTATTATTTATTAAATTTTTATACTGCCCTTCTCCCGAGGGACTCAGGGCAGTTCACAGCCATAGTAAAAATAGACAATATACAAATAAAACAAAGATTAAAAAACTTATTATATATCGGCTAAAATTTAAAACAATATGCCATTAAAATTCTTGGGAGATTTAGGTCTCTTACCCCACAAATTATTCAGTCCAGGAGCATTTCACTGAGTTCTTGGAACTTGCAGTACAAAGCAGTCATTCGCAATGCTGTGACATGTTCATTCATTGATTCACTTCCTTTTGGTTCCAGCGATTTAATTTGTGCCTCCTGATGATCTTGGATGGCACAGGCAGGTAGTATATCTGGAGAATATTCTGCAGCATCGTCCATGGTATGATCTGCACAACTGCAGATGCCATGAGTGCTTTGGCTACCTCGAATATTTTCATTCCACAGTAGCTCCGAAAGTCCCAAGATGTCGTTAGCCTCTAGGAAACATTTGAATCAGGTCATGTAAGAGTCTCAGTTTTTTGTGGCTGGACTGAAATGCTTGGGTGGTGCGTGCATAGTCATCTCAAGAGGACTGATGCAGGTTAGGCTGCATTGATTGTCGGTGAGATTTCAGTACACAGTAGCCCGTCTTTGTTCATTGTATTTGTTTACTCCTGGCTGAAATCACAATCAGTTCATTTGCTTCTCCTCTCCAAATCCCATCCTCATTGCCAGTGTTAAGTTGTGGGTTGAGTGAAGATTCAGAGAACAAAGGGTGACTTCAGCTCTTTATTGCAACAATGTAACTTCAGCAATCCCTGCCTGGCAACTTGCCCTTTTATAGGAAATGCCCAGGCAGATTGACCAATCAATTTAAACTATTCTTCCCGCCTGGGTGGCAGACCTGAGTGAAGCCTTCACATTTTTGGCTTCACTCAGTTTTTACTGAGTATACAACAATTAGGTTTCCTTGCTGAAGGGGGGGCAGGACCACCCGCCTCTCTCCTTTTCACAACCATGTAGTAGGGACCCACTTGTCTAACCAAGACACCCTGATATTATTGCCTCTGTCATCTTTGGCACCATCATGAACCGGATAGTCTCTTGATGCTGCTCTATCCCTAACTACATGGGCTGTGTTAGGTGCATTGCCAGGGAGCCCCCTATCAGGGAACCATCCACCTGCTCGAATTTCATAGACTGGGATAGCCTCTTCACTCACATCCCATTTCAGCACGCTCTGCAAACTCATTAAACACTGAATGCAACCTGAGTCTATGAGTGCTTTCATCTCTCTCTGGACTCCCGACTTTGGCACTACAATCCTCACTGGGATTGACCAGGGGCTGATTGTCTCATTTACCATCGGAATGTCTTTTCTTTTGCCTTCGCTCTCGTAGAGGCTTGGCTGCTGTTCCTCCTTGGTCACAGTTCCCTGCCCTTCACCACTATGACCTGATGCACCACATTCGACTTCTCTCATCCCTTCTTCTGTGACTTCTTCAGCTTGGCAGGGGCAGAAACCCACACTGCAGTTTAGGGTGCCAGGGACTCAGCTGCCCTGTGGACCTGTTGGCCACACCAGAAGCCCAAGCCAACTTCAGACCACAGGGTTCCTAGCAGGTGCCGCTCTTGGCTCCTCTTCAGCTTGGCTTTGGATCCCCTGTGCTTCTTCTGGGGGGAGGCAGGTTGGACTGCAACCTTGGCCAGCGGTTCCATCCTCTGTGCTGGTTCAGCTCCATGTACATCCAGGTAGAGAAACTTCTCCCTCAGCTGCTCCAGCAATGGCTATGGCAGGCAGTCAGGTATCTCCACTCCATGGGTTCTTCCCACTCTGCTGCTGTCTTCATTCTCCACTTTGGTGCTCAAGTGAACAAAGTCAGAAAGGAAATCAATGGGAACTTGGCCTTGGCTGTTTTCGGTGCTCTTCTCTGCCAGTCCTCTTCTGCCTGGTAGAAGTTCCCAGTTGCCATGGCTTCTTCCTACACCACCTGTCACTCGGCCTTTTCCTCTCAGGGTTTTTATTTTTTATTATTATTATTATTATTATTATTATTATTATTATTATTATTATTATTATTATTATTATTATTATTATTATTATTTTATATTTTATATTATTTTATTTTATTAATTTATATTGCTGCCTATTTGCCCGTGGCGATTCAAGGTGGCTTACAGAATATAAAACCAGCACCTTGAACTGCATCCAGAAGCAAATTGGCATCCAATGCAGCTCCCACAGGAGAGGTGATACATGTGCACACCAGGGTCTGCACAAAACCATGTGGGCTGCTGCATTTTGCACCAACTGGAACTTCCAGATGCTCTTCAAGGGCAGCCCTATGTAGAGTGCATTGCAATAGTCAAGGCGGGAAGTGACTAGGGCACAAGTGACTGTGAGTAGGGATTGTTGGTCCAGGAAAGGGCATAACTGATGCACAACCTGCAGTTGCTCAAAGGCCCTCCTGCCACGACCATCACCTGCTCTTCGAGCAGGAGTCATGAGTCCAGGAGAACCCCCATATTACACACAGGGTCTGTTTGGGGTAGTGTCACCCCATCCAAGACCAGAGGTGGCAATTCTCCCTGAACCAATGAGCGGGCTGCCATCACCTAGGCTCTGAAATCGGCTTGGACCATCCCAGGACTTCCTTCATTGAGCCCACTCTGCAGGCTCCCCCTTGTGCTCCATCTCAGTGCTCTTCCCTAAGTTTTTGCAGTCCTCCCAAAGATGACCAGGTAGGCTGCCAGGGTTCAGGACCCTGAAGAGGTAACTTGATATTAAAGTTTAAAGAGGGAGAGTTGATTTAATGTCAAGGTTCCAACTGATGACCCCACCAAGTCAGCAAGTTGAGACACATGAAGCAAAACCAACTCTAGTTATTTCCCTTGGTTTTTGCCTAATTAAAAAACTAATTCTTTTCTCCCCTTCTTCGTTAAGGTCACATTGCCCAATTAGGCATTCTGGTGTCTCTATGGCAACTCCTTCATGTCCTTGCCAAATATCTGTTGAGAGGACCTTGGCTTCCACTGGATGATTTCATCTGGGCTAGCATTCCAAACCTTTCCCTCCCCCCATAGTCTGTGGCAAGCTGAGAAACGAAAAGATGGCTGTGACATCATAGGCACATTTCAAAGTTGATACCCTGCACACTACAAATGCGGAGAACCAGTTCATACAAGTATCAGAGCAGGGCTTCTCTGGACCATTAAGTTATTATTATTATTTCCCCAAATTTAAATGAGACAAATGCCTCTATATTTTAAGTTTTAAATGCTTCATTTTCAAGGCAGCCCTAGAGAAGAGAAAGATTTATGCATTACTGTTGTAATGTCCAGATATAAATTAAATATAAGCATATTCTTGCTGTTCCTTGAGACTCCTGTCTAAGAAGCAATTCCAAGTCACATACAGTTAATTCCTTATGAAAATTTCCAAAACTGAGAAAACGGTTTATAGGAAGAAAAGCTTCCCTTTATTTGAACACTTATACATTACCTGAAATGAGAAGATTTGATGTGGATCTTCTTTTTGATGAAATTTGGAAATCAATTCCAAAATTTGGAAGTAATTACTGTAATTTAACTAGCACATTACATCACAGTATGAATAAGTTATTTGACAACAATCCTGCTCCTAACTGTTTATGGGCAACTTTAGAGTTCCTCCTCTTCTTATTCAGATTTGGGCTGGACATCTGCATGACCTCTGTGTTGGGCAGATGCCATTTCAATGTAAGTTTTTTACTGGCTATTTAGCACTTTATAAAAGCAATTTCTAGCATCAAGTCTGGAAACTTTAAATAGAATATGCGCCATCAATTCTAAATTAAACCATATGATACAAAGCAGGCTAACGGCTTTTTTATGAGCATAGGGCAAACACACTGGGAAGCTACAAATATGCCAAATGGGTTTATAGATAGAGGGCCTTTTTGGAAACAATTAATTAGTT
This sequence comes from Ahaetulla prasina, assembly GCF_028640845.1. Classification (NCBI taxonomy): domain Eukaryota; kingdom Metazoa; phylum Chordata; class Lepidosauria; order Squamata; family Colubridae; genus Ahaetulla; species Ahaetulla prasina. The sequence goes on along the minus strand of NC_080542.1, from coordinate 48,894,460 downwards.
TTTATTTGTGTGTAATGTATTAATTCCAAACATGGCTTCTTACCTGCCAAAAAGAGGAGCAAAGTAGAAGACTTAAGCTGTACAAAACCGTGTGCAGCATCTCCAATATTCCAGAATTTATAAGAATAAGGCAGATGCAAACTTAAAAACTGATTTTCTAATAATAAAATAAATTCAGTGAATTGTAATAATAGCATACTGTTGCAGGAATAACGAGACTCAGACCTCGGAATCAAAGGAGTTGTATTTATTTGCACAAAAGGTTTAGAGCAATTTAGCCCTAGCGACAACTGAACAACTTCCTTATGGAAAAACAAGCAGTTACATACTTTACAAAAGTAGAAAAAACACACAAATACAGCATATCAGCATTAATTGGTTATAGCTTCCTTTGCTATGCTAAAGCAGCTAAATATCTCGCTCCCCCCTCTTCTCCAGGATGCAGTTACAGGTTTCCTGCAAGAAATGTCTACGTTTTCAACAGCTAATCTTGTAGCTATCTCAATGCTCGTACAACTTGCAAAATTGAAGTTTGACATTTTTCCATTCTCTTCACACATTTCAGTTATTTAAAAAGCAATCTTTTATAATCTACATTTGTACCCTGCTATAATACAATATAGCAGATAACAAGTGAACTTTTAAAAAGTGAGTTTTTTAAATGGCAGAATAATTGATAGATATAAGAATAGGAAAAGTGGACCAACGATTTAACTTTTGTGAGAATCAGCTTCATTGTATTTTTCATTCTACTCTCACATCTACTAGAGGTATAGTTTCTGTCCTGACAGGAGGGTGAGGCTTATGCTCCTGATATGGTTGGTTTTAACATTTCCTTCTTTCACCTGGTGAATGCAGAATGTTCCATTTTGGGAAACTATGATGTGCAATGTTTGTATTTTAATTTTCTCTAAAAGTTCAAAGACAGAGAACTATAATTAAACATTATACCAAATAAAATCAGTTGGAAAGGTATTAGGTAAGAGATCAAGGGATTAAATCCTTGGTATTAAGAGAGGAAATATTAAGGTTATAGGAGTCAATAAAACTTTTGAGTACATTTTCAGAAAAACAGATTCACCATCAGATCCATTCATTTGCATAACCTACAAATGGAGCTGGTCATTTTTTCTGTTGCAGGGTAAAATAGCAATCCTTGAAAGACAAGTTTCATGAACTTGGAATGCTGATAATGTATTCGGCTTGGTTTTCACCAATCTTAGTACACACTAGGTAAACACCTGAAATACATCTATATGAGTAAGAATGCTCCTTCTGAAAGACCCATAGCTCTTTTTTAAAAAATATATTTTTTATTTTTTAATATAATATACACCATACATATTTTGTGGACAGTATAACTGAATCAAATCTTTTTAAAAAAATGTTAACAGTAATAATACAAATAAGTGTGCACAATCATGATCTTCCAACTTCAACAGTACCATTCTCTCTTTATAATTCTTTATCATTTTTTCCATTAATTCGTTTAAACATAAGTAACATTTCTTTGTGACATGTATTTGTTATCCCTTACTATCAGAACAGAACAGAACAGAACAGAACAGAACAGAACAGAACAGAACAGAACAGAACAGAACAGAACAGAACAACAGAGTCGGAAGGGACTTTGGAGGTCTTTTAGTCTAACCCCCTGCTTAGGCAGGAAACCCTACACCACTTCAGACAAATGGTTATCCAACATCTTCTTAAAAACTTCCAACGTTGGAGCATTCACAACTTCATGAGGCAAGTTGTCCCACTGATTAATTGTTCTAACTATCAGAAAATTTCTCCTTAGCTCTAGGTTGCTTCTCTTCTTGATTAGTTTCCATCCATTGCTTCTTGTTCTACCCTCAGGTGCTGTGGAGAATAGCTTGATTCCCTCTTCTTTGTGGCAGCCCCTGAGATATTGGAACACTGCTATCATGTCTCCTCTAGTCCTCCTTCTCATTAAACTAGACATACTCAGTTCCTGCAACCGTTCTTCAAATGTTTTAGCCTCTAGTCCCTTAATCATCTTTGTTGCTTTTCCAAAACTGGATGCAGTTTTCTAAGTGTGGCCTTACCAAGGTATTATAAAGTGGTATTAACACTTCATGTGATCTTGATTCTATCCTTCTGTTTATGCTGCCTAGAACTGTGTTGACTTTTTTGGCAACTGCTCCTCACTGCTGGCTCATATTTAGATGGTTGTCTACTAGGATTCCAAGATCCCTCTCACAATTACTACTGTTGAGCAAGGTAGCACATATATTTCACCTGTGCATTTTGTTTTTCTTGCCTAAATGTAGAACCTTACTTTTTCCACAATTGAATTTCATTTTGTTAGATAGCGCCTGATGTTCAAGTCTGTTAAGATCCTTCTGTATTTTAAGCTTATCTTCTGGAGTGTTGGCTATTCCTGCTAGCTTGGTGTCATCTGCAAATTTGATGAGTTTCCCATCTATCCCCTTGTCCAAATAATTGATGAAGATGTTGAATACATCTTAGTAACTAACTTACTAATATTTAATATTTTGAAAATTGTTCATTATTCCAACATAATTTCAATATTCCAAATGTCTAGGACTAATAATATGACCATCATTTATGTTGTAAATGTTGTACCTTGATGAACGTATCTTTTTTTTATATACACTGAGAGCATATGCACCAAGACAAATTCCTTGTGTGTCCAATCACACTTGGCCAATAAAAATTCTATTCTATTCTATTCTATTCTATTCTATTCTATTCTATTCTATTCTATTCTATTCTATTCTATTCTATTCTAATATTAACAAAATTTAATCTCTCAAAATATATCTCAAAATCCCCATAGTTAAGGATCCCCATCCTTAAAAGTTTAAGTTCACAATATACTTTAACACGCTATTAATATTAATAATACAATTAGATTACCTAATGCTAAACTTCCACCTATTAAGCTTAGCTTATTTTTATTTATAATAGATTCTATTATCTGTTAATATATATGCTACTATTTTCCCTATTTGCATTTGCTATTTTTTCTTTTTATTAACAAATTTTATCATTATCCATCTTTTCTTAACGTTTTTGGAGTTCCAACATTTATTGACTTTTTAATCAGCTTTTTATTTCTCTCTCTTGGAGTCTTATAACTCTTTTTGATATTTTTATACCTACTGAACATACTCTTCTGGTTGCCCTTTGTCTTTTTCTGCTGTATTATTTTAACACCCATCAATAATTTTTTTTAAAGAGATTTTTCTCTTTTTTTCTAAACCTTTCTCTTTTTTGAAGAGATTTCCCTTTTCTCTCTCTATTCTAATGTAAGCTTTTAAGGAATTATCTGATTGATTCCTATTTATTAATCCTTTCTCTCGTTATCTTTATCTTCTTGCATCTCATTTTGATTTTTTCCTTCTATTGCTTCTTCTATTTTCTCATCTATTTCTTGAATATTATGTTCATCTTTTTCTCCCAATTGTTGAGTGGCTTCTACACTCATTTCTTTATCTTTAGACAATCCCCTTGTCTCCTTATTGTTCTTTATAGTTTCAGGCATGTTTTTGAGCATCAAAAGACCCATAGTTCTTGATTGCCGTCATAGTTCTCAGTTGTTATGATGATTCCTATGTAGCACGTTTTTTCAGAATCAGAAGAAAAATGATAGTTTTTAGCACTCTCAACAAATCTTATTGCATTCTTTGATAAAGTGACAAAATTAGTAGAGTAGAAAAATGCTGTGGATATAATTTACTTGGACTTCAGTAAGGCATTTGATAAAGTAAACTACAACCTACTACTTGATAAGATAGAAAAATGTGTAATAGACTTGTGGTTTGACGTTGCAGCGATACATTCACAGAGGAACGGGTCTCCACATTCCCTGTGCTGAATTCTTCCTGTTTGTGGGCTCTGGAGGGAGCCTAAGCCACCCTGAAGGATGGTGAAGCAGAGAGGAGTACCCTGTGAGGTCAGGGAGAGTTGCAATTCTCCTGTCCAGTCCAGGGTTTTTCTTTCCTCTCAGCCACAGCAAGAAGAAGAAGCCTAAAAATGGTCACTACAAAGCTGGGACAAACTGAAGAATAACAGCTAAGACTGGTGCTGGAGAGAAGAAGGTGAGCCGTGGTGGAACTAGGGGAGAGGATTTTACATACACACACACACACACACACACACACACATAAAACTTACTCTGCTTGGATATCTACTGTATACCCCAAACAACAGTGGATTAGTAAACTACCAAACTGAAATTTAAATGGAGAGTGCTACCTGCTGGCAAAAGAGGAAACTACAAGGAAATGATTAAAGTAAAGAGATATTTGAACACCATATTAGAGGATTGAATTTGCAAAAAGGATATAAAAGGTTTTGTGGTAACCTCTGAGGACTACTTGAATAGAACTGAGTGTTAACTTATGAGATATAAAGAATTGGGACTAGTGTACTCCTTGAAGGGTAGTTTAAAGACTAAATAAGTAAGTCTTGGACTGTTGAATAAAAATCAACCTTCTTTAAAAAAAAAGTTACTGAAGGAGAAATGAATGGAATTGTCCAAGAGATGGATCTTCTTTTTCAAAATAAAAAAGACATTATGGACAAACAATTTAAGGATATTATGAAAAAAATGGAAAACACTATACAAGGGATGATGACTACAAACCATGACGCCCAGGAAAGGGAGGAGCCAAAAGAAGAAATAAAGAAGGAAGAAGACAGGGAGGAGATTATAATGAAAATATGATTGATGAATTGAGCCAGGGGAAAAACATATTAAGAGAGTGGGAAGATATGTTTGAAATGGAGGGAGGGGCCTCAGTAACAATTTTAGAAAATAGGCAATAGAAGAGGGTAGAGGTAGAAGGAATACTTAGATGGGACATCCAAGAAATAGATTTAGATGAAGACTTAAGAGAGGAATGGGGGAGACAAGTTTTTAAAAAAGCATAACAGTTGAAGTATTGAAGCGGGCAAGAGATGATGGGTAGATTATTTCTCCCCCCCCCCTTATTGTTGCTTTTCCTTCTACCCCTCTTTATTTAAAGTATAGCAATTAAAGTATAAAGCATGCAAGAGATGATTGATGGATGATTCCTGTTCCCGGTTGCTGTTTTGAATTGTCTTTTCCTATCTTTCCTTTTCTATTCTTTTCCCCTTTTTGTAGGCAGGTGACATGATTAAAAGTTAGGCAGGAAAGAAAGAGAAAGCTTTTTAATATAGGGTGATATGATTGAAAGCTAGAGATAGAAATAAAGGGAATATTAATGTATTACAATTTTTATTTGATAAAATGAAAGTAATAATGAGAAATAGCTGGAATAATTGAATAATGATAGACCGTAACCTAATATAGATGTGTATTGTTATGGGAATTTAATAATAAAAACAACAACAACAACAATAACAATAACAGCAATACAGACTGACAAAGTTTTGGAGCACAATACTCCGGATATTACAATTGTGGAGAAGAAAAAAGTGTGGATCATCGACATTGCCAAACCTGGTGACAGCAAAATCGACAAGAAACAACTTGAAAAACTCACCAGATATCAGGACTTGAGAATCAAACTGCAGAGACTCTGGCATAAACCAGTGCAGGTGGTTCCAGTGGTACTCGGCACACTGGGAGCTGTGCCTAAAGACCTAGGCAAGCACTTAAAAACAATTGGTGCTGAGAAGATCACCATTGGTCAGCAGCAGAAGGCCATCTTACTGGGATCTGCTCGCATAATTCGCTGATACATCACGCAGTCCTAAACGCTTGGGAAGTGTTTGACTAGTGATCTGTGATATGAAATCCAGCATAATTATCTTATTTGCTGTGTATACTGTCATTTTGTGAATAATAATAATAACAACAATAACAATAACAATAATAATAATAACAATAATAATAATAACAATAATAACAACAACAATAATAATAATAATAATAATAATAATAATAATAATAATAATAATAATAATAATAATAATAATAATGTTTAATCTGATCAGTTTTGTTTCTACTGGAATGTATGGCGCCCAGGTGTCACACTGTTCATGCATTGATTTGACATTTTTATAAAAAATAAAAAAATAAAAAAACTTTTTTTAAAAAAAGATAATGTATGATAGACAGCATCATCATCAAATCAATCACCTTCAACCCTCAATGGAATTGCATCTACATGGAGGGAAGTATGCAGTGGGGTACAGGGGTGAAATGCTCCCGGTTCAGACTGGATTGCCCAATCCGGTAGCGATGGTGGCGGGTGGTTTGGCGAACTGGTAACAAAAATCCCTGTCCCCCACCACCACAGCTGAGCCACGCGATCATCAGAGGGTTTTTTTTATTTTTAAAAGCATTTTTTTTGGCCGAAAAAATGTTTTTAAAAGTAAAAAAAAAAAGCTCTGATGATCGCGTGGCTCAACTTGGATCATCAAAACCCTTTAAAAGCATTTTTTAAATGTAAAAAAAGCTTTTAAAAAGTTCTGGCGATCAGGCAACTCATCTGGGATCGTCAGAATTCTTTAAAAGCATTTTTTCCTCTGGCAATCCCAGCTGAGTTGCCTGATCACCACAGGCTTTTAAAAGCATGTTTTTTACAACCTCTTCAGCTGAAGAGGTTGTAGAAAAAATGCTTTTAAAAGTAAAAAAAAAAAAAGTTGGCCAAGCCCACCCAGTCACATAAACACCACCACCACCAAGCCACGCCCACAGAACCAATAGTAACAAATTTTACATTTCACCCCGGTTGGGTACCACAAACCTTTGTCTTAGGCCACTAGTCTTCAATATAGAATAGAATAGAATAGAATAGAATAGAATAGAATAGAATAGAATAACAGAGTTGGAAGGGTCCTTGGAGGTCTTCTAGTCCAACCCCCTGCTTAGGCAGGAAACCCTACACCACTTCAGACAAATGGTTATCCAACATCTTCTTAAAAACTTCCAGTGTTGGAGCATTCACAACTTCATGAGGTAAGTTGATTAATTGTTCTAACTATCAGAAAATTTCTCCTTAGGTCTAGGTTGCTTCTCTTCTTGATTAGTTTCCACCCGTTGCATCTTGTTCTGCCTTCAGGCACTTTGGAGAATAGCTTGACTCCCTCTTCTTTGTAGCAGCCCCTGAGATATTGGAACACTACTATCATGTCTCCCCTAGTCCGACTTTTCATTAAACTAGACATACCCAGTTCCTGCAACTGTTTTAGACTCAAGTAATCATCTTTGTTGCTTTTCTCTGCACTCTTTCTAGAGTCTCAACATCTTTTTTACAATGTGGTGACCAAAACTGGATGCAGTATTCCAAGTGTGGCCTTACCAAGGCATTATAAAGTGGTATTAACACTTCACATGATCTTGAGTCTATCTCTCTATGCAGCCTAGAACTGTGTTGGTTTTTTTGGCAGCTGGTGCACACTGCTGGCTCATATTTAGATAGTTGTCCACTAGGGTTCAAAGATCCCTCTCACAGTTACTACTGTATCTTCATCAATAATTTAGACGAGGGGATAGATGAGGAACTCATCAAATTTGCAGATGACACCAAGCTGGCAGGAATAGCCAACACTTCAGAAGATAGGCTTAAGATACAGAAGGATCTTGACAGACTTGAACATTGGGGGCTATCTAACAAAATGACATTCAATAGTGAAAAAAGTAAGGTCCTACAATTAGGTAAGAAAAACAAAATGCACAGCTATAGAATAGGGGTTACCTGGCTCAATAGCAGTAACTGCGAGAGGGATCTAGGACTCTTGAGACAATAACTTAAATACGAGCCAGCACTGTGCTGCAGCTAGCAAGAATGTCAATGAAATCCTAGGCTGCATTAACAGAGATATAGAATCAAGATCACCTGAAGTTTTAATACCACTTTATAATGCCTTGAAGACCATGCTTGGAATATTGCATCCAGTTTTGGTCACCATGTATAAAAACATGTTGAGGCTCTAGAAAGAGTGCAGAGAAGAACAACAAAGATGATTAGGAAACTGGAGGTTAAAACATATGTAGAGTAGTTGCAGGAATTGGGTATGCTTATTTTAATGAAAAGGGGGACTCAGGTGATATGATAGCAGCGTTCCAATATCTAAGGGACTGTCACAAAGAAGAAGGGTCAAGCTATTCTACAAAGCACCTATGAGATGCTTCTTTAAATACAAAAGACCTTATCTTCTTATCATATTGCCCACCATAATGCTCAGTGTTAAATTGGTAGCTGTGAATAGACTGTCTTCTCTACTCTGGGCCTGAGCTGTGCAGGTAGCTATTGTATCAATTATCAGAACTTTCTGTTTTCAAATTAGTGGTAATTTCCAGGAAATTTTATTTCTGATCATTTGCATTAATCGTTTACATACTTGCAGCCATTGTTTTGCAAAGATGCAAAGATGTTATGGAAAAGTGGAACAGAAAATGAATAAGATATAGAAATTATGGCTTTGTTAAATGCCTGCTCCAAACCAAACATTCATTAACAGTATCTGCTTCTTAATTAAGCATCCTTGGTACTGTGGGTTTAACATTCTTTTATCATGTATTTATTTCAGTACAATTTCTTCTGCAATGAGAAGCTTGCAAGATCAGTCAGGTTATGTCCTGGTGTTACTTTTTAAACTGTACTCCGGAAGGGTATTTTAATACTGTCTCTTGTTTCACCTCTAAGATTCTCATCCGTTAGGAGTTAAGTCCGCTTCCTTCAAGGCGTCACATGATTTCAGAAAGTAAAGGAACATTCTTTGTGCAGGTTTTAGAACAGGAAGTTTAATGTCTGCCCACAGAACCATAGCAGGAAATAGAAACAGCCAACCCACATTGGATTACAGGGACATTTTAGGTTTGGTGGAAGTCTGCTTTTTAGAGTTGCCCTTCAATGCTTGAAGTTTCTTCCAAACTTCTGGCTTCTTCCTTACTGATTTTCTTACTTATTTCCATACTGACCACTCTGTGATTGTTCCCAGATGTGTGATCTGGTTATACTGTACATACAAGTTATACAAGAAACTCAAATAGAGTTCACAGGGAAAGATATTTCCAAGATTGCTTGATTAAACCCAACAGTGGTGGTTCCCCTATCTGTTCAACACTCCTTTTGTTTCAATCAGCTAGAAACAGAATTCAATACAGACAGTCCTCAACTTATGAGCACTGGTTTAATGAACTTTTTTGCCATAATTGTCAAATCGATGCAGTTATTAAGTGAGTCACACACATTTTGATCATGTATCTCTGTGGATGCTGTGATGGTCATAAGTGTGAGGACTGGTTGTAATTCACTTTTTTGGTGCCATTATAACTTCATACAGTTGCTAAACAAATGGTTGTAAGCTGAGGACTACTTGGTAATGATTTCATGTAACAGAATATTGCCATGCTATTTTGCAATGTCCATCCCTTGATTAAGATCTGTCTAAAAGATTTTCAGAATTTCAGCTCAGAGAGCTGCCATGTTAATTAGTAGCTATCTACTTATAGCTGTGATGCCTTTTATTTCTTTCTAGATGAATGGTTCCTGATTAATTAGCAAATAATAGTTTTAGAAAGACAATTTTATCTCTTTTATTTTCCAAACTGCCCAAAACATAGTGACTGAAAGTATTTACCTCTTGCCGCGCTGCCAGTGTTGGGATGCCCCGCCTCCTGCTGGCCAGCTGGTCTTTGGGTCTCTGCTGTTCACGTGCGCATGTCCACGCATGCATACGTGCATGTCCATGCATGCAAACGTGCATGTCTGTGCATGTCCACGCATGTGCATTTTTGCGCACACTTGCACTTTCAGTTTGGGCATGCGCAGGTGCACAATTTGGGCACTCGGTGTCTAAAAGGTTCGCCGTCACTGGTGTATCAAAACAGATATAGTTGAAGGGTCTGACCTCCCTTATACTACTTGGAGGATCTTGAATAGATTGAGAGTTGGAGTGCCAATAAGCTCAATTGAAGGCTCTTAACAGATAACAACATGCTGTGTGAAAGACATAGAACCTGGCCCATCTGCTGGTATGTCAGCTATTGCCAGATACCTAGATACAGAAATTGTTTTTTAAATGCCTGTTCCAGTGCAAACATTTATTAAAAGTATCTGCTTTTAATTAAGCATATTTAATGCTGTGGATTTAACCTTTTTTTACTAATAATGTAATGATGTACATTATCTGTACTGATGACTTATTTTTGGCCAAGAATATGGCTTTGTTCTGGCAGTTTAAAGTGTGAGCTAGACATGGAAGAAGAATCAGAATCAGATACTTATCAATTTCTCAAGCTCTGAATCAGAGAGGAGGAGTAAATTCTATGTCACAAACTGAGATTGGGAAAAGGTTAAATCATGAATTTAATACAACATGCCATTTTAACCATTTGGCTTGTAACAACAATATTTAGAAGAACAAAACATATAAAACAGTTTTTCTATTGTGAATATAATATAGGCTAAAATACATAATACAGACTGAGAATACATACATTACACAGGCTGAAATAGGGAGAAAGTATTTGCTGTTTGTCCAAGAACCATGGGCTGAATTATTATGGTCTGAAATAATGTTTGCACATGCTCAGTTTTCTAAAGGAGAAAATTCAGTTTCAGAATGATGCCAATGGGGAATTTCCTTCTAATGTAAATATAAAGTGTTTCTATCTAGATCTCCTGGAACTAATGTAATGTGTTGCACTATAGGTCCAAATATCCAAAAATATTTAATATATACTTTGTTAATATGTCTATTTAGCCTACATTTAATTTTTTTAAAAAGCGAACAAAGCTAGGTTACTGATATTTTAAAGAAATGCTAAGCTCTAAATATTTAATTTCAAGTACATAATTAACTTGGAAAATGAAAGCCATATAAATAGTTAAAAAAACCATGAAAGTTATACAAAATAAATTAAAATATAGCTACAAATGAATTAAATATCAGAAAAGTTTTTCCAGTAAAAATATTTGCACCTAGTGCCAAAGTAGTAACAAACCTCCTTAAAGAGAGAGTTTCTGATGTTGGAAGCCACAATAAATGAGGGACAACCTCCATTTATAACCCACCTTACTTTAGAACATCAGAAAGATCCATATAGATTTAGAAACTATTAACATTTCAAATACCCTGGACAGAAATTCAGCAGCTATTACTTCTAGCCAGGAAGGCTAACTCTGGATGTTGTGTAATCTATTCCATGGGGAAATGTTATCGGCTTGGGAAAGGCAGGTTTTGCATTCATAAGTAAAAAAAACAAAAAACCTTTGTTCTTGAAAAAGACCTGATCAAAATAGAATACAATAGAATTTTTTATTGGCCAAGTGTGATTGGACACACAAGGAATTTGTCTTGGTGCACATGCTCTCAGTGTACATAAAAGAAAAGATACCTTCATCAAGAATCATAAGGTACAACACTTAATGATAGTCATAGGGTACAAATAAGCAATCAGGAAACAATATCAATATAAATCATAAGAATACAAGCAACAAAGTTACAGTCATACGGTCATAAGTGGAAGGAGATGGGCATAGATACAATATATATATTGTATTTATCACTTCATTTTGAGTATGTATCTGTTGAGATGAACTTGAGAGTGCAATGACCTTAGAAAGAGCAAATAGGGAGGAACAACATAATATAGATGTGAAAAATCAAATGGTTAGCATGTATGAAAAGTTAAAAAGTTAGAGAATTTATACCACAAGCATCTGGATATCATGGTTATTATTGATTCTGCATGGAAGTTATAAAATGAGATGGCAAATTTATGGTTTAAAAGCGATTTTGATCTGAAATATTTAAAGGGAAATTCTTGCTTAGTATAGGCAAATAGTTGCCTATTTTTTATTTCTGAAATGGCTGCAAGCAATTCTGTTGCAGATCTTAGTTATCTGTGACCAAGGCTGAATGCTTGTGTAGCAATAAGGGCTTAAATCCTGTTCTTGTGTTACAAATGCTGAAGTCACTGCATTGACATCCTTTTGACCAGGGATGGTCTTGCTTTCAGTCTGAATCTATGCAGCAAGGACACTTGAACAACCACACTCATTTTGGCTTCTAACTGCATCTGGATCCTTGTAGCTAAGACCCTACCCATAACTTGATAGGTCTCCTTGAGCCTTCTTTATACAGTATTGCCCAACATTCATGGCATCTATTTGCTTAGGAATTATTTATCCTCCACTTTTTTAAAAAATGAAGCTGTTCTTTTTAGCTAAGGAAGATTTGAAAGGACGTGACTGGCTAATAAGCTATGGCATGCAATAGCTGTGGTTTGTGAACGGACTCCACATTATATGGAAAGACCACAGGCAGCTGGGTAAAGCAGGATATGAGTAAAAGGGAGAAGGGGAAAGCAGCCTAGGAAATGGACCGCAGGTGGGGCTGTCAAGAGCCTAGCCTTGTTTTTCTTGTCTATGGCTCCTCCTGCTTCTGTCCTTTCCTCCTCTTCCTTAGGAGGAATGGCCTGAGTCATCTTGTTGCTGAAACCCAACACTACCTATGATGGCTCACAACAGCTGGAGAAACAGCAAAGTGCAAAACTCTCTCCAAGGCTGACTGCCTTGAGAAGGCAAGACACATACCATCAACTCCCCTCCTCCATAGAGTTTACTTTGTCATGTCTAAAGGAGGGAGAATTCCCTCTGCTATTGGAGGCTCCGTCTCTCTTACAAACTGCCCTAGATAGGTCAGGTTCATAAATTTAGCATCGATACAACATAATATTCACAAATATATAGTTGTTTATGTCTTTAAAGAGCTTTATGACCTTTACTGACTTCAGACACAGACAATTTTCTTATGTGATAGGTCACTATTACTCTGATTTCTTAAGTTGGGTGATGAAAAGCCTTTTTCTTTCTACATAATTTTTATTTTTTATTTTTTTTATTTATTTACATTTATATCCCGCCCTTCTCCAAAGACTCAGGGCGGCTTACACTATGTTAGCAATAGTCTTCATTCTATTTGTATATTTATATACAATACCTTTTGTAAATACCTTTTGTAAAATAAAATTTTTTTGTAAAATACCTTTTGTAAAAGGTAATAATACCTTTTGCTTGGTTTTCTTTTGCACAAACAAAAGGCACAGTTACTTGTTTCTTGTCCGTTGTACATATTTCACATGAGAACTGGAGATGGCATAAAGTTACGCCAAATGTTTGAACTACGGTATGAATAAATTTCTTCTGACACGAGGTTAGCTAAAACTTGGTTCTCTCTGCCTCATTTCTACAATGGTATCTATAGGAGTAGTTGTTATGTATTGATGTTATGTACCTTTAAATATTTGGGCGGGAAACAAGTACGTTGCTGATTGGTTGAAGCCGCCAGTTGAACTGTATAAAAGGAGAGGTTTTTCCCCAGCCACGCTGCTGGGTTCACCCTATATTAAAGAGCTGTTGTCACTACCCTGGTCTCCAGCCTCGTTACTTCCCGAACTTAACATTGGCGACGAAGGTGGGATCTCGAGGCTAAGGAGCACCAGAACCGAGCTGAAACACGAGAGACCCGAACCCAGCAAACCAGGGCAGAAACGCGGAGATGGCCAGTTACACTCCGCCCGCACTGCTTGACCCAGCCAGAGAGAAATGGGGAACGACATGACCCGCTTCAAAGCTTAGAAGCCAACGAACTGCAAGGAGTTCCAGACAACCAAAAGGGCATTATTTCTTGAGCCACTGCGGTCCCGAGGTCATCGACATCGCGAAGCTCTGGCAGAGCCAACGCCGTACAATCGGTATCGTGGCAAACTCTGCAAACCCTGCTTAAAAACCATTTGGCCAACGCCCGTCCCAAATACGCGGCGTTTTGAATTTGGAGAGCGAGACAGATGGAGGGCGAATCCATCGCGACTACATGGCCGCCCTGAAAGCCTCCAAAGACTGTGGGTACCGAGACCTGACGAGGCGCTGCTGAGCAACTCATCCGTGGGGTCAGAGACATGCGTTTGCGGAGGCGGCTGCTATCAAAGAGCAACCTAACGCTGGCAAACGCCTGGACGAAGCCAGAGCCCATGAAATGTCCAAGGCGCAGCACAAAAACCAACCCCAGTACACCCAGAAGAGATCCAGACCGAATCAGACGGTGAGGATGAGGAAGGGGTTTGTCGAACCGAAAGACGTGGCAAAGAAGACCGGAGGATGCGGAAGCTGCGGAGGGCAACACCAGCGCCAACATTGCAAGTTTAAGGACGCTATATGTCGGCGTGCGAGAAGAAGGGCACCTGGCTCAAGTCTGTCGAGCCCCCAACCTTCCCGCCGAAAATTCAAACCAGCCAATCAGAGCGCTGGATCGCAAGGCGACCCGTGATTGGCTCAAACAAAAGGCGCGATTGAATCAAACGACTGTGATCATAGGTCACCAAACCAAGGTGGAGAAGAAGATCTTCACCAAACCCAAAATAGAAGGAGTGCCGTGCGACTAGAAGTGACACCGGTCAGCGATCACCATCATGTCCTGGGACACTTTAAAGTCACTGCCATCAGTCGCAAGCGCCACCTGCAAACACAACGGCTACGAGTCCACGACTACCAAGGGAATCGCATCCCTGTTCGAGGGACCACCTCCGTCCGAGTCGAGCACGGACCACACAAGAAGACCCTGCCCATCACGATTGCCGAAGGGACCCTGCCAGTTTGTTGGGACTAGACTGGTTCCGTGCATTGGGCATGGGAGTGACTGGCATCTACAGAAGTGACTGTAACCTGAAAGACATGCACTCATGAACGAGTTCAAGATGTCTTCAAGGACTGCCTGGGCAAGTACAAGGGGACCCCTATTTCCTTCAACTTAGACCCCAGGTAGCCCCTATTAGGTTAAAAGCAAGGAGAGTCCTTTGCCCTAAAACCCAAGATTGACAAGGAGATAGACAAGCTCATAAATCAGGGATTTTGGTGCCAGTCGATCATGCAAATGGGAGACGCCAATCGTCACCCCAGTAAAACCAGATGGGTCAATTAGAATCTGCGCTGACTACAAGGCGACGTTAAACAAAGCCTTGCAAAAGCGCTTACCCAGTTCCTGTGGTGCAACACTTGCTGCACTCTTGGGGCAAGGGCAGGTTTTGCATTCATAAGTAAAAAAAACAAAAAACCTTTGTTCTTGAAAAAGACCTGATCAAAATAGAATACAATAGAATTTTTTATTGGCCAAGTGTGATTGGACACACAAGGAATTTGTCTTGGTGCACATGCTCTCAGTGTACATAAAAGAAAAGATACCTTCATCAAGAATCATAAGGTACAACACTTAATGATAGTCATAGGGTACAAATAAGCAATCAGGAAACAATATCAATATAAATCATAAGAATACAAGCAACAAAGTTACAGTCATACGGTCATAAGTGGAAGGAGATGGGCATAGATACAATATATATATTGTATTTATCACTTCATTTTTGAGTATGTATCTGTTGAGATGAACTTGAGAGTGCAATGACCTTAGAAAGAGCAAATAGGGAGGAACAACATAATATAGATGTGAAAAATCAAGTGGTTAGCATGTATGAAAAGTTAAGAAGTTAGAGAATTTATACCACAAGCATCTGGATATCATGGTTATTATTGATTCTGCATGGAAGTTATAAAATGAGATGGCAAATTTATGGTTTAAAAGCGATTTTGGTCTGAAATATTTAAAGGGAAATTCTTGCTTAGTATAGGCAAATAGTTGCCTATTTTTTATTTCTGAAATGGCTGCAAGCAATTCTGTTGCAGATCTTAGTTATCTGTGACCAAGGCTGAATGCTTGTGTAGCAATAAGGGCTTAAATCCTGTTCTTGTGTTACAAATGCTGAAGTCACTGCATTGACATCCTTTTGACCAGGGATGGTCTTGCTTTCAGTCTGAATCTATGCAGCAAGGACACTTGAACAACCACACTCATTTTGGCTTCTAACTGCATCTGAATCCTTGTAGCTAAGACCCTACCCATAACTTGATAGGTCTCCTTGAGCCTTCTTTATACAGTATTGCCCAACATTCATGGCATCTATTTGCTTAGGAATTATTTATCCTCCACTTTTTAAAAATAAGGCAACCGTTGCTGAACCGCTGCATAAGTTCTAGGAAAATACTGTTTGGTCTTGGGGAAAGTCGAAGTAGGGCTTTCAAGCAGTAAAAACCTACTCTCGAGTGATAGCCTGCTAATCAGTACCACAGCAAATGCCTTGCTGGTTTAGTATGCCTCCTTACGGGGTGGGGCTGTGCTCAGCCACAGACTTCAAACGGCACAGAAGCCCCAATAGCCTTCTACTCCAGAACGATGTCCTCCCAGAGAGGAACTATAGCCAGTTGGATAGGAAGCCCTAGCTATAGTGTCAGGGTAAAAAGTTTCATGAATATGTTTTGGCAGAGACTTTGAAATTGTGACTGACCACAGACCACTGTTAGGATTGGCTGGCGACCGCCAACGCCTGTGGCACTTTCACCACGATTGACCCGATGGACTATCTTTTTTAGCCGCTTACTCCTACAAGCTGCAGCATCGACCAGGAAAAGAAGGGGCATGCGGACGCATTAAGCAGATGCCCACTACCAGGGGCGATCAAGACCCCACCCGGGACGCCCATCCTGCTGATTGACTCTTGACTCTGGCCCAGTCACATCTAAGGAAGTGGCTCGGCATCATACCGACATTATGTTAAGGACTGTACCGGTTGGGTACAAGAGGGTGGCCGCGCCGGGCAGCTTTAAGGAATTTGTAAAAAAGGGGAACTCTCGGCTCAAGGGGTGCCTGCTATGGGGCGATCGAGTGGTGATCCCGGAGAAATTGAGGAAAGGTATTGGACCTCCTCCACGAGGGTCACCCAGGGATCGTAAGGATGAAGGGCCAGCAGAAGCTATGTGTGGTGGCCTTAATGGACTCAGAAATTGCTGAGAGGGTAGGAAATGCCAGGCCTGCCAAGAGTCCAGACCACTACCCCAACGGCCCCAGTCAGGAATGGGAAAAACCCCAAGGGCCCTGGTCAAGAATCCACATTGATTTTGCTGGCCCTTCCACGGCCAAACCTTCCTAGTGGTTGTCGGCGCTTCTCTAAATGGTTGGAAATCATTCTCATGAGATCCATGACAGCCGAGGCAGTAATCGCAGCCCTGCGGCACCTATTTGCAACCCACGGGTTGCCCGACACGCTGGTATCCGACAACGGCCCGCAATTCACGGCAGCAGTTTGAGAATACTTGGCAGATGAGGGCATCCGACATGCCCTCTCTGCGCCTTTCCACCCTGCGTCGAATGGCCTTGCAGAGCGCCCGTCCGAGCGCTAAGGAGGCATTGTCCAGACTCAAGCCAGGCGACTGGCAAACAAAGATAGATTTCTTTCTGGCCGTTCAGCATAGAACCCCAGCACTGCTACAGGCGAAGCCCAGCCGAATTATTGATGGGACGGAAGCTCCGGTGCCCACTGACCTGCTAAATCCCATTACACACCAGAGGGTTACAAGGGGAACTGGGAAAAACTAGAGGAATGGAAATAGGCGACCGAGTGTGGGCACGCAACTATGGGGACGGCCCAAGTTGGCTAGCAGGGCACATCATAAAAGCAACCGGTCCAAAGTCATACTTAGTTGAGTTAAAAGACAACCGAGTATGGAGGCGACACATCGATCAAATACGAAAACGAATAGCCGAACAATCCGAGCTAAATGAGACAGACCCTGACCACACATTATTTGAACCCACAGCTGACCTTAACCCGGGAGAGGCGCAAGACTTAGCTGAGTCCCCGGAGGTCCAGCGACGCCATCAGGGTCCCGTTGGAAACAGCAGGGACGACTCTGCAAGTAATCCAAGGCCGGATGGCCTAGTAAAAGAGTCTGCAAGTAATCCAGGGCCGGATGGCCTAGAGAAAGAGCTGGGAGGAGCAAACAGCAAAGTGCAAAACTCTCTCCAAGGCTGACTGCCTTGAGAAGGCAAGACACATACCATCAACTCCCCTCCTCCATAGAGTTTACTTTGTCATGTCTAAAGGAGGAGAATTCTCTGCTATTGGGCTCCGTCTCTCTTACAAACTGCCCTAGATAGGTCAGGTTCATAAATTTAGCATCGATACAACATAATATTCACAAATATATAGTTGTTTATGTCTTTAAAGAGCTTTATGACCTTTACTGACTTCAGACACAGACAATTTTCTTATGTGATAGGTCACTATTACTCTGATTTCTTAAGTTGGGTGATGAAAAGCCTTTTTCTTTCTACATAATTTTTATTTTTTATTTTTTTTATTTATTTACATTTATATCCCGCCCTTCTCCGAAGACTCAGGGCGGCTTACACTATGTTAGCAATAGTCTTTTTGTATATTTATAATACAAAATATATAAGCAATAGTCTATTTGTATATTTATATTCAATACCTTTTGTAAATACCTTTTGTAAAATAAATTTTTTTTGTAAAATACCTTTTGTAAAAGGTAATAATACCTTTTGCTTGGTTTTCTTTTGCACAAACAAAAGGCACAGTTACTTGTTTCTTGTCCGTTGTACATATTTCACATGAGAACTGGAGATGGCATAAAGTTACGCCAAATGTTTGAACTACGGTATGAATAAATTTCTTCTGACACGAGGTTAGCTAAAACTTGGTTCTCTCTGTCTCATTTCTACAATGGTATCTATAGGAGTAGTGACTGCAGCCACCTAACATTATTATTTGAATAAAGATTCGAACGATGCATTGAATACTTGTAAGCACTTTATAAAAGCTTATTATTTTTATAGTATTTTATTCAGGAATTAAGACTAAACCATTTTATGTTTTTCCCCCTTACATGCGTATATCTTTCACTGGATTTCATTTGCAGATTAGGGATAGCATTCTATGTATCATTAAATTACTTTGAGCTGCGAGTAGAATAAAATTGCCTTTCAGGTTTTGTAAATCCAAAGACTTCTAGAAAAATTTGGAGACATTTTTAAAATAATATGTGTGCAATTTCTGTAGAAGAAATTGTTTTTTTATAATCTTTGCTGCCGTTCATAGCAATATAGTTTATAGTACTCCAACAGTATTCTTTGCAAGAATAGTCCAGTGGGGACAGGGGGTGTACCTGTGTAGGGCTACCCCTGTAAGGGCCGCTGAGTTCGGGTTTGCCTGGCCGTGGTATGGTCGCTGGTCCACACTGGTTCCTTGCTCAGGCATCTCTACTCACCTGGGTCATGTAGTGGAGTGGTGGTCAATCTCCTCTCAGCAGGCAGGTCACGTGATGAGATGCTATTCAGGTGGCTGGTCGGCCATTCTTTCTCTCTCCCCCTTGTCTCTCTCTCTCTCTCTCCCCACTCCCCCACTGCTGGGCTCTCCTTCTACTGGCTCTGTTCCTTTGCGCATTCCTCTGCTTGCCCCCAGAAGCCTCTCCTATCTCTTTCTGTCCATCAGGCTCGCCCCACAGAAGCCTCTCCTATCTTATTGCCTTCTCTCCCTCACAGGCTTACTTCACAAAAGCCTCTCCTATCCTTCCTTTTCCCAGGCCTCTTTCTCCATTTGCCCCTTAAGCCTCTTTTCATATCCTGTCAGACCTCTTTTTCTCCCTTTGTCTAGGCCTCTTTTCCTATCCTCTCAGGCCTCCTTTTCCACAGGCATCCCTTCCTATCTTACCTTTTGGCTTTCCCCACAGAAAACCCCCGCCTTCCTCCTTCCTCCTCCCACATTCCCCCTTCTCTCCTCCTTCCCACCAAAACCTCCTTTTTTTCTTCCCTTCTCTCCCCCACCCCACTACACCAGGAAAGACTGATGCTTTAAAACAAAGGACAGTGAGAAATGCCAAATGCACACAAATGCAGGGGTGTCAAACTCAATTTCACTGAAGGCCGCATCAGGATTGTGTTGACCTTGGGGGGCTGGGATGGGCGTGGCCAGGCTGGGTGTGGCCACATGTCAGAGTGCCTGTAGCGGTCCAAGTGCTCTGCCAGTGAAAATGGGCTTCCGAATTCCGTTTTCAGCTGTGACGGCCTCCTGCAACCCTCTGCCAGTGAAAATGGAGCTCCCAAGCTCTGTTTTCACTGGCAGAAGCACCATGGGCCAGTCCTTCACTGTTTCCAGGGTGGCCCCGAAGGCCAGATCTAAGCACCCCCAGGCCAGATCTGGCCCCCGAGCCTTGAGTTTGACACCTCTGATCTATTGGCTGTGTTGATAGATTCAGTTAAAATACATAGAAATGAAATGATAAAAGCCTAACAGATTGTACCACTTTGGCTTATACATAGAGGTTCCTTAGGACTTGTTTTCTTTGGTGCACCCTATAAATGAAAAATTAGTACGACAAGGAGAACATTGTAGTAGAATATTGTGCTTACTGTCTATTGGCAAAAAAGCTTTCAGATGAGGAAAAAATAAAAATTGTATTCCTTTTTATAGACTGAAATGCTACTGCTATTTTTCTGCCTGTACATTGGAAGTTAAAAACTCCAAGAAGAAAGCTTTTTAAGAGTTACATGTAACTGAATGCATTCAGTGCTATCACATAAGTAAGTTTGCTAATGGTGTGCAAAATTCAACTTTTTCTCTTTTTTCTCATTAGTCTTCCCTCCATTGTTTTGTGACTCTGCATAGAATTGATCCAGGAGCAGAATGCAAAGATGGCAGCCGCGCCCTACATCCCAGGTCCGGACTGCCTACGCCCTTTTACCCGTGAGTCCCTTAAGGCTATAGAGAAACGGATTGCAGAGCGGGAAGCTGAGAAATTGAAGAACCCACATGAGGAGGTTCTTGATGAAGATAAGCAGCCGAAGCCCCGCAGTGACTTGGAACAAGGAAAAGGCCTCCCACTCATTTACGGGGACCCTCCTCCAGAACTCATTGGAGTTCCTCTGGAAGACTTGGATACATTTTACAGTGATCAGAAAGTAAGTAGGAAATGTTAAATGGAAAGATAGAGTTCAGTAATAATAATTACAGAAAGCACCTTTATTCGGGACAGCTTCCATTCTGCAGCAGTATCTGTAATACCATCAAACATCCCAGGTTCTTGGTAAGGACTCAATGAGTAGACAAAAATGCCCAACCCAGTCTGAACATCTGGCTGACTGTGTGATGATCAATACCACCACCATTACTACTACTACTACTATTACTACTACTACTAAATTGTAGGTTTCAGTTTTTTCAAAAACCGAAACGTACAATTTATTGACATCGTGGTACCAGGAGATGCCAGAATCGAAGAAAAAGAACTGGAAAAAAAGTCATGAAATATCACAACCTGGCCATCAAAACTACACGGCTATGGATGAAACATGTAACAGTGATACCCATTGTCATCGGGGCGCTTGGTACCATGTCCAAGAATTTTACAAAACACATCAAGAAATTGCAGCTTCTTGCAATAACACCAATGGAACTGCAAAAAACTGCATTACTTGGAACATCGTACATGTTAAGAAGGTACTTGGTTGATACCTAGGATGCTGGCAGCAACCCGTACCAACCATTAGCACCAGTCAATGGTATTTGTGACATTTTTGAATGTTCAGTTGACTGAGTTTCATGTTTAATGAATAAAGTAAATAATAATAATAAAGTAAATGATTATGATGATATTATTATTATTATTATTATTATTATTATTATTATTATTATTATTATTATTATTAATAATAATAATAATAATAATAATAATAATAATAATAATGTGAAGTGGTATTATAGAATAGAATAGAATCAAATTTTTTATTGGTCAAATGTGATTGGACACACAAGGAATTTGTCTTGGTGTGTGCGTGTATATATATATATATATATATATATATATATATATATATATATATATATATATATATATATATATATATGTAGGTCTTTGGTTGTTCGGGTTTTCTCCCGTGTAAAATTGGAAGTGTCTTGGCGACGTTTCGACGAAGTCTCATTCGTCACCTTCAGGCTTCAGCTTCGTGCTTCTGGGAGCAATGTGTGATCGCAGCTGTTTCTTCCTTTTAAACAAAGTTACAGTCATACAGTCATAAGTTGTAAGTGGAAGGAGATGGGTGATGGGAACAATGAGAAGATTAATAGTAGTACAGACTTAGTAAATAGTTTGACAGTGTTGAGGGACTGCATTATCTTGCAAATAATACCTTCATTTTGCTGTTCTCAAATTATAAACTGGATTGATATTTTAAAGCATTTAAAACTGACAGCTATTAAACCAAAGTAGGCAAGAATGTAACAAGTTCATATCATATGAGTAAATGTTTCCTCCCCATTTTACACTCAAGCAAAATGAGGTTCAGCTAAAAATTTTAAAAATTCTTTGGTATTTTTTTTTTTTTTGGTCAAACTAGTCTTTTAAGATCACAAGAAAACTGATAGGAGTTTAAAACTCTGGGAAAACACCTAGACCAGATTCCAACATCAAGAAATATTTCAATTGAATGTACTGCTATATTTGCCCTTTTATGTGATTGAGATCCTTCTTGTAATAACGCAAATTATTAAAAAACTTGATTTGGCAATCAACTGATTTAAGTGATTTAACACCCTACTTGTTCAGTATTCAAAATTAAAAACAAAGGATTTACCTTTATTTGAGAGTGAGATTATTTAGAATGAAATTTTATTATATAATTTAAAAGTGAAACTATACTTCCATCCCAAAGTCTTCCAGTTGTGCCTTGCAATTTTTAATAAAGCCATAGAGGTATGGCTAAAAATGGAGCCAAGCTACTACTATCGCATAATGAATTTTTACCTATGCTCATATGGTATTGTTTCTTTTTAATGTTCCACAAAGGTACTGAATTCAAAATATATATCCTTTAATAAAGCTGAAAGCCAGGAAGGGCCCAAAGCTGTTTTGAATCATGAGATGGATGGCATATAAATGTAATTAATAAATACATTAAAAAGTTAAAATCTACATCGTTATGTAGTAATTACAACTAAATACAGGAAATAGCAATAATAATAGTGTAATTAAAGCACTATGAAGTGCTTTAAAGGCCTCTCTAAGCAGTTTACAGAATCAGCAATCCCCAACAATCTGGGCCCTTATATTACCAACTTCAGAAGGATGAAAGGCTGAGTCAACCTTAGGCCTGTCAATTGAACGCCTGGCAGTGGGCAGAGTTAGCCTGGCAATACTGCATATTTCTAACCACTATGCCACCACAGCTCTTATGTATAATGGTTTATTGTATTCATAATATATTTTTTGTATTCATAAAAATCCTTTCAATCTGATTAAAATAAAAATATTAGCATATTTTTAATACGGGTATTGATGTTTTAAGTAATTTATTTTAATAAATTTTTTATAATAACAATTAGTATTAATAGCTCTACATGACTCTCTCATTCAAGAGTGGTACTCTTCTGCAAATCTCATCAGAAGAGGTGGATGCTTCTTATGAGATCTTATGAGATTTGCAGATTAACAAAATTGGGAAGTCTGGCTAAAATGAGAGAGACAAACAAGATTGCAACCTAATCTGAACAGATTCAAGATTGAACTGAGAGAAACAAGGTGTCCTTCAACAGGAAAAGGGAGAAAAAAACAGGGCACATACAGTATACATTGGAAAAGCATTAGCGATGTACTTGGATGTGAACATTTGGGAAAAGCTAAACACAGGGCAGCTGATAGACCTGATAAACTGGACTGCATTGGAAAAAGTATTAAAGGGACATGAAATCCTTATTTCTTGTACTATGTTTTGGTGAAACCCGGTAGGACCATTGCAGAAGGATATTGATAGTCAATCAAGTTCAGAGGAGGGTAATAGATATAGGTAATTGATATAGGGACTTGAGGATAGTGTAAAGGAAGTAAAAGGTATTTATTTTGAGGTAAAGAAAATTGAAGGAAGGCATGATATCAGAGGAAGGAAGGCAAGCACATCAAAGATTGCTATAGGGAAAACAGGAGCAATTTTCTATTGCCACAATAACTAGGACCAGAAATAACAGGTACAAGTTGCAGATACTTTGATTTCACTTAAATATAAGAACACACTTGTAGATTTTTCCCTCACTGGAGAAGCAGGACAACCTCTTCTTGAGAATAAATCTGGTTTTCCTCCATAGTTCAGAAGGTTAAACAAAATGTTCCTTGTGGTTCCTTCCAGTTCCACAGTTCTACAATTCTACTTTCCCCCTTCTAATTCAATGAGATTTTATTGAGATTTTTTTAAAAATGGTGTTTATATCTACAAATGAAAAAAGTATCTCTGAGTTAATTATTTAAAAGAATTCAAGCATGAAAAACAACTGAATGCAAAATTCCATAGAAACATTACACATTTGAACCTTTAGGAAGTTTAAAAGTTAATTCAATAACCTGATACTTTTCCATGTTACTACTATTTTTTTATATTGTCACCAATAATAAGTTTATTTTTTACTGATATTTCTATGCCACTTTACTTCAAATGTTTGTATTTCAAAATGCTGATCAATGCTTATTGCCCTCTTTGATATTACCGTACTTGTATCCATTGACTATCACTTTGGAAACTTAACCGTCTACTTTTATCTCATTTGAATGTATGAATATATTTCTTACTTTCTACTCTAACGTGCACTGCCATTACATGTTTCAGACTGCATACTTCCATTTACAATTACTAAAAATTGTGGCATTTATTGGTGGCATACTTTGATCATAACAGCAATATTTTTCTGTATTTTACTATCCAATATTCTGCTAATGTTACTGCTAATTATTCATGGCTGCTTATTAGATAAAATTATGCCACATCTAACTATTATTTCTTAGAGATTCCACCAGCTACAATCTAGTAAATACATTTAGTAATATTAAACCTCAGTCCAGGACATTACCAAAATGTTGAACTCTATTAATAGCTGTTCATATACAATATATATAATTGTCAATAAGACTCTTTTTGATAATTATGTATATTGTATATGAACATCTATTTGTATACATAATGAGAGTATTCCGTTTGTAATATACAGTTTCAAAAATGTCCATTGCAGCTTAATAAAGACATTTTGTCACAAAATAGTCATCATGATTTTAATTTTTATGAATTTATAATAACCAGTGTTGTCATATGGTTGGTGATCTCTTATAAAATTTGACTGGATAGAAAAGATGATTGAAAGTAATAGAGTCAATGTCAATATTTTGTGTCATCATTTAACAAGAAAATCAGCCGACATCTGCATAACCAGCAAGAACCCGTCGCAGCCCTCTAAATCAAACTTGTGTTGTTTTTTTCAGTTACAGATGATTTGGTATTATACAATTAAAAGCAATAATTAATTATGATTATTCTTCTGGGTTGAATCACTGAATTTTGCGTCTGCAGTGGCTTTAATAGTAGAAATAATGTCACTCTGTCATTTGATTGATGTTTTTCTTTTTTTCTTCAGACGTACATTATCCTCAACAAAGGAAAAACCATATTCCGGTTCACTGCCACTCCGGCTCTCTACATGTTGGATCCATTCCACCCTATCCGGAATGGTGCTATCAAAGTGCTTATACATTCATATCCCTCAGAATGCTTGAGCTAGATGTGGAATGGGTCCACTTTGGGTGGAGGTTTTGGGGGCTTGTGGTCAGTAAAAAATGTAAAATACCTTTACTGCTGACAAAGCTGGCTAGATTTGTTGGAAACTGTTGTTCATCAACACCTGTTTTGACATATGTTCTCTCCTGTGGCATATTCAAGTACCTAACTCAAGGAAAGCAGTTGCCAAAGTTATAGGATTTTAGGGAAAGCAGATGACTCAACAGAAGATTAAATACAAATTAAAATATTATTATTATTATTAAGATGACAAATAGGCAAAAAGGGGGGAAATGCTATAAGGCAGGGGTCTCCAACCTTGGTCCCTTTCAGACTTGTGGACTTCAACTCCCAGAGTTCCTCAGCCAGCTTTGAAGTCCACAAGTCTGAAAGGGACCAAGGTTGGAGACCCTTGCTTTAAGGAATCAATACAATGGCATATACATGACCTGTGTATAAAAAGGAAAAGCAGAGGAAGGTGTGTGGGTGTGGGTGGTGGTGTTATAGCAGATGTTGCAGAACATGTTGCTGAATAAAATATCACCTGGTAAACAAGTGAAGTATAGTTTGCAAACCCAATGATTCAGTCCTAGAGAAGAAGGAAAACTAGGAAGAATATATTAGAGCACTTTGTTAACACGTGAAGAGACCAAGAGATCAGAGTGTGTCCTATTTAAGGAGTTTTAAATATTAGTAAAACTGAGTAAAAGGCAGAGGTGGGATTCAGCCGGTTCTGTCTGGTTCGGATGAACTGGTAGCGACGACTGTGGGAGGCTCCACCCACCTGCCCAGATGTAATGCTGTCCTATTTAGCCACGTTTTCGAGGCCAGGCACATGCATGGATGGCACTTGCTCGAGCAAAGAGCATCCACGGAAGGTCGATGTGCATGCGCTCACATTTGCGAACTGATAGGGAAGGTAAGTGAATCCCACCTCTGATTAAAGGCTTAAAGGTTTTGTTTAATAGTCAGGAGAATCCACAGATATTCCATTATCAGCCATTGATATCACTAAAAAAAGTAAAAAAGAAGCCAAAATACAGCACAAGCCAAAGTAAGAAAGAATTGAGAATTAAGAAGTATGAGCACACATGCGTATGCATGCACACTCCCTCCCAACACATTTAATATACCTACTACATTTTATAAATATATTTCACTTGTCTATTTAGCTCATACTATTGTATTTGTATAGTTATCTTAGTGGTTAGAATAAATTCCCTCATTTGTTTAAGTCAGAAGTGGGGAGCTATCACACGTTTATGACTTGTGGACTTCAACTCCAACCACCATGTCTGGCTCAGGAATTCTGGGAGTTTAAGTCATAAAAGGGCCATAGTTCCCCATCCCTGGTTTAAGTGCTGTCTGTGTGTATGAGCTCCCATCGAAACTCTCCCTCTGACATCTACCTTTATATAGAACAGGCAATACATTTTATGCCTATAATTGACAAGGATTTCTTTTAATATTAACTTTATTATATCATTTCCTTATCTGACCCTGAATACCAGCTATGATGTGCAGAAGTGGTCTAAAAGTCATAATTTCCAATATCTAAAACCCAATAAATTGGTTAGATTATTTCCTTTTCTTTAATTCACCACCATTTCCATCTCATATTCCTACATCACTTTTCACCATCCTTGTTGGCTCACATTTTTCAAGATACTTATATTTTTAGGGTTACTAATAACTTAACAGCTGTCTCCATCATCCTCTATAACATTACAAAGGACAGTTGTATTTTGGGGCTCTGCTATGTGCAGCTACCAGGGAAAGCAAGAGGGGGAAATTCAAATAGCATGCTCAAGATTTCTTTCACTGAACATAGCCATGAGCTACATTTCTGAACAACTTTTCTTTAATTTGAAAAACTGTTTTGCTATCAGAAAGGTATTTTTTTAAAAAACAAGCACAAGCCCAAAGCTCTGTTTACAGCCTTAGTTTAATTCATTGAACTGTGACTTTTTGGACTCTGGTTCTACTGTCCACAAAGAACGTAGTTCTTAAGAAATAAGTATTTTGTGGGGAAGGGGTATTTTCATTAGAGGTCTGAGGCATTTCCTTGACTTTGCATTCAAATTATTCAGCATGTTTATCATGATAACCATCTTAGCCAACTGTGTCTTCATGACTCTGAGTAACCCTCCAATATGGGCCAAAGATGTGGAGTAAGTATTCTCCTTTTTCCCCTCTATCTTTAATGATTTTATGCCTGGTCCTTACTGCTTATAATGGATGATGAAGAAAACTAATTCAGAAGGGCAAGAATTCATAAGAGAACGCAAGACTCAAGTGATCTGAATTCTAATCACTTTAACTTTTACCAACATTTGCCCACATTTCAGATATTCAGTATGTGAACAGTTTGCATGAGGGAAAAGATGATAAAACAGATTTTTTTCCCAAACCTAGAATATCTTTGTATTTTTATGAAATATGAATTTGGACAGAGTATTGGAAAGGGAACCACTTTCTTGGAAAAGAGGCAGATATAATCTTTTACAAAGGCTTACAGTGCATTTTTAATGATAAAACTTTCTAGGTGAAACACATGTGTGCTATCAAATTGATTGCAAATTTCAGTATCAGGTCCACTACTTTTTCAATGCTCCAAGTGGCTCTCAAGTTTTCTATATTATATCTATTGATTCATCACCTTATTAATATTTTAAAATATATCATCAATATAATTAAGCTACCCAGTGTTGCAAAGGAGAGTTTACACACATAGCATCAGCTACTCAGTTTTTGTGCAACCGGTTTCTGATGCACTTTAGGAAAGATATGATGACATCAGCAGGGGAGGTAGGATAAATATTTTGACCCTTTTTAGGCCTTTTTCGGGGTGGATAGTTAATCAAAGTAATTGTATGAAGAAAGTCTATTTTGCTGATTGTTTCAATTTTAACAAGTTTGAAAAAATTATTGTTAAATTTCAGTTGTCTTTTTAGCTTGTAGAAAAGGTATAGTGGAAAGCCATGAAGTCCTACTTTGTCTATTTTTTAATAGAAATTCTTTAGGTTTGATATTTAAATATCTGCAAATTAGAAGGCTTTTGAAAGTGAAATTTTAACTGTGAAGTGGAATTACATCTAGGAAATAAATATCAATCAACTTTCTTCTGCTGTAAATTATTTGTAATTTTATCTTATTTTTCTGCTTTTACTAAAATAGACTGCAAAAGTTTTGTTATGTCACTTAAAAAAAAATCAAACCTTGCTTATTCACAGATATACCTTTACTGGCATTTATACTTTTGAGGCTATGATCAAGGTACTTGCTCGGGGATTCTGTATTGACAGCTTTACATTCCTGCGAGATCCTTGGAATTGGCTGGATTTCAGTGTCATCGTCATGGCGTATGTTGCATTCTGCAAGTGTTTTATGAAAATCAGCCGTGGGAAATTGAATGGGGGTCAGCATGGAAAAAATAATTCCCTGTAATATCATATGGTTATAGCAATCCATGAAACCACAACTCTTTAATCTCATCCCCAAAGTGTATTTTTTTAAGGAAGTATATCCTGTTTTCTGAATTTCCAAGCAGAATTAAAGGGAAGTTGCTCTCTAGATGACTGGCTAGGACAGCTTTACTTAGCTGATGCCATTTTTTAAATACTGTTTTGTTTTTGTAAGTTTGTAACTTGTTTGTTCCCTTAGAGTTTTTAATTAAAAATTGAATTTTTGACAGCTTATTAAATTGAAGGAGAACTCAGTGAATAAGAAATATACACTAAATTAACAAAGCCAATTAAAAAACCTTAGTAAGTTGACCCCTCCCATTATTCTTATACATTGCAACCCAATCTGATAAATAATGATGAAGGCTGGTCCCTGGGTGATGTGGCTGGTCTCTATCTAAATTAGGTCAAAATATATTTTAATATAATTTAAATCATAGCCACAGTTTAGGTGATGTCTGTAATCAAGTTGGCCTGGTAGAGTGTGCTTTATAGCAATGTATTTAATTTGGGATGGATGGAGGGAACTAAATAGATATAACAGAAGATGGCAGCAGATGGCATTGTCTCCTTTCTGTTGTCGTGCTATCCAGCATTTCTTCAGCTTCCCTTTAATTTACTGCCTATGATTATCAAGATGATGTGAAAAACAAATTTATTTCAAAATTGAATTATCATTTTTTCTAGCATATAAAAAGCAAAAATGATACATACAACCTTATATCAATAAAAAAAGAATATTTGTAGTCAGGGTTGAAATGAGGCATCCTTGGTGCTCTCTGAGTTGTTTTCTTGCATATGTTTCATTATCATAAACCTGATATTTTCTCTCTATATTCCCATACCTACCAGCTAGCTAGCATTAAGTAAATGGGACCAGCATGTCATAGTTTTCTGCTCACACAAGGATGGATAGATGGCATGTTAATCCTGACTGTTAGATAGCTAGCTATTCGATTTTCAAGTATTGGCCCTAAACATATAAGGATTCCAACAGGATTTCAGCAGAGCCAGTGTGAGATTGAACAAATAGTAGTTTTCAAGTTGAACCTAAAGAATAGGTGAATTTTGAAATTCTTTATTCCAACCAGTGACCAAACCTAAAATAAATGCCCTAAGAATGTATAAAATTAAACCCACATTTCCCACAGGCAATTGTAAAATGGACACCCTACATATAAAGCTCAAATGTGATTTAAATTTGAATAAAATATGTCAATCCAGTATATATAACTGCAAATATATATAAAATATTTCAAAAACTTTCATACAATAAAAATCCAGACAGGTTGGATTTTGCCTAATTAACACAATTATATAATGTTAAATAACCAAAATATGCACTTGTAAGTATCAGTAAAAGTAAATAAACGTTTAAAGAGATATTCACATGTTTAGTTAAACTTAGCCTATAATTGTAGTAAGCAAGAATGAATCCTTGAATTGTTTTACATTTGTTGAATGCAATACTTGTACTTAATACAGGTCTATATGATTTCTTCAAAATAAATGATCAATAAAGAGTATTGTTCTGACTTTTAAAAATTTTATACATTCTGAAATTTCTTCTGTAAATTGTCTTTATATTAACAGCTTTCTGCCCTTTTTGTTCTAGTTATGTCACAGAGTTCGTAGACTTGGGCAATGTCTCTGCTCTACGGACATTCCGTGTTCTTCGAGCGCTAAAAACTATCACTGTCATTCCAGGTACATCATGGGGATGACAAAGCTAAAGATAGTTTTAGGGATTTTGCTTTTTTATACAAATCAACTAGACAAGTAGAAAAGTGAGGTAGGCGTACCTCTTTACTGGACCAGGAAATCTGTAATTAATATTATAGTAAAAAGAAGAATGTTGGCTTCCTGGTACTGAAGGCAAATTTTATATGGTCATCATCTGGAACTATGAGAATTAAATGAATTTAAAGCACAGCAAAAATGGCATAATTTTGTAACTAGCCTTTCAATTCTTTTCAAAATATTTTTTCTTGAAATATTTCTGCTAACAAATATAATTCATAAAAGATTTCTTTAAAAAATGAAATTGGAAGATTGCCTATACAAATGGAAATTTCTGTTCTCTCTCTTCTCTGACTCCCCCCTCCCTGCCCCAAAAGGTCTAAAAACAATTGTGGGTGCTTTGATCCAGTCTGTGAAGAAGCTCGCTGATGTGATGATCCTCACTGTGTTCTGTTTGGCGGTCTTTGCCCTCATTGGCCTGCAACTGTTCATGGGGAACTTGAGACACAAGTGCGTTCGATGGCCACCTTTTCCCAATAACACCCTGCAGGATGCCTTAGGCCCATCCTTCACCAATGACTCCCTGCAGGATGTCTTATGGAGGGATCCATTTGACAACAGCACTCTGAATGACAATTTTACTTTCACTGGGAATGGTACCTTTGACTGGGATGAGTACATTCACAATGAAGGTAAGACTACTATCATTCAAAAACTGGACAATTTTAATGAATTTTTAAAAAATGAAATAAATTCAGTTATCAAAACTAAAAATGAAAAACCAAAGCAGTGAGGAAAAAGAGGGAAATAACATCATAACTATGTAGTATGATGGACTTGCAGGGCCGGCACAAGGTGTAACATGTTCACACTGGTGCAATAGGACTGGGTGTTTTGTTAATATGATTTATTGGGTTAGGGATTTTCTAACTTCACTGTGAGTTGTATTGTGTTGGGGGGGTTGCACTGAGGGAGCTCAACCAATCTCATTGTACATATGTTGTGCACTGACAATAAAGATTTGGATTTGAATTTGAATTTGGGAGAAAAAATTAAAGCAAACAACGTGTGTGTGTGTGTGTGTGAGAGAGAGAGAGAGAGAGAGAGAGAGAATGTGTGTGTGTGTGTGTGAAAGAGAGAGAGAGAGAGAGAGAGAGAGAGAGAGATGTATATAGACATATATATGAATATATATTTTAAGAAGATTTATTTAACTGAGTCCCTTGGGAAATAGGGCGGTATAAAAATGTGATTAAATAAATAAATAAATAAATAAATAAATAAACTGCTCTGAAAAATAATCAGGAAAACCATAGCTAAGTAATAAAGATCAAATCTGAATAATTAGTTAATAATTTAGCTAATGCTAAAATATATTAATATAATTTGGTTCAGTGTTTTACAAGAGCAAATTTGGCAGCTGACAACAAAAATTAAATTATTTCCCATGCTGAACAAATTTGCAATATTTGTGAAACAAGGACAATATTTCAACACAAGTTATTAGGAGTTATTAAGTTGTTAAAAGTTATTTATTTATTTATAAATAAAATTTATAGGTGGGCCTAATCATAACCCTTTCTGATATTCTTCAATATAACATTTGACCAAAATGACCAAATGGACATTGCCATTAGGATGATCATTCAGTATGATCCATTTCAATTAATACCCCCTGAGACAATCTTAAACAGTTGTAATTAATATAATGTAATTGTAGAGGTCTATAGTACAATTTATGGGTTTTTATAAATCACTTCTTGATGACCTCCTTGATGACCTTGATGAAAGATTTGTGAATTTGTTCAGGCATCTCAAAAAATTCCAATATGAATTTAATCTCTAAGTATTTAATCTCTAATTAGGTACATTTTCTAAAGAACATGGATTTAACAAAATTCAGGAATATCCCTAATTATTAAATACAAACTTAATTTGTTTACAAATATAGACAGTAAAATATCCCTATGTTATCAGTGACATGCTCTGCCTTTAATACCAGTTTTGGAATGGGAGGATAGATGTACAGTTCTATTCTTTAATATTTCCCTACCACTACCACCCCATCTTTTCAGTGTTAGCATCTAAGTTGGCAATCTAACTTTGCCCTCTGTGTGAAACACCAGGATCAGAATTTTCATGGAAATTCTTTTCACCAATCCCTAAATCCACAAAAATCAAGTTAAAGTATTCTCTTAAGACTGATTTTTGTTTTTACTTCTCTTTTTCTATGTACTCACAAATACTCATATATAGTCCCAATTTTCTAATATATGAACATTTTCTTTGTTTTTGAAGAAAGAAGTCGCTAAATTACTTTAGATTTTCATTTTTGATTTTATTCAATTCTTTTGCACTCAATTTCTGATCTTTCTCCAAGGCAGTTAGATTGCTATGGCCAAATAACTCTCCATTTTAAAAGAATCCTATGAAACGGATAAAACAGGGAAAAAAAGAAGACAATTTACTCAAAGTAGTGACTTTCATGATTATGGGGGAAAGGAAATATGATGGATACTATATCAGAGATTCCCATTAAGTATCTTACTGTAGATGCAACTATATGAGACCCACGAGATGCTTGGTTAGAATTTTGAATGAAAGTTTATTTTTGCTTTTAGTTAAAAGAAGCTATAAGGAGGGGATTCATTTGAGATAATACAGTACTATGTACAGTACAGTACTGTACTATATGTTTAACCTCAAGGTCAAAATAAATATATACTCCCATTTTTCAGTGTCATGGCTATAGTTCAATTGGATTAATTCCTACTCATAGCATCTGCATAGCTGTTTTACTTCCTGCTTATAAGTCTGGCTCTCCTTCTAATTCATAATTTCTTTGGTATTCTTCTGGCCATTTTTAAATGAAGTTGAAAGTCAAAGTCAATTCTTATTGCTGCTTTTTAAAATGTTATTTTATTTTTATTTTATTTTTTGTATGCTCATGAAGACAATTTCTATTTCCTCGATGGTGCACTTGATGCTCTGCTCTGTGGGAACAGCTCTGATGCTGGGTAAGTGAGGTCTCTCTCAATGGTTGAATCTTTTTTGGAGTGAGGAGGGGGCTTCATGTCTGAGAAAAGAATATGAGATCCAGTTTGGTTCAGTGAAAAGGTGCTGGCCTAGAAATCAGGAGAATGTGAGTTCTAAGCCTCACTTAGGCATGAAAGCCTGATGAGTAACTTTGGGTTAGTCATTCTCTCTCAGCCCAACTTTCCTCATAGGATTGTTGCTGTGAGAAAAAGAGCAGGCAGGAGCATTAGGAATGTTCACCTTCCTGAGTTATATATAAAAAGGTAGAATAAAAACTAGTGCTAATGATAACGGTTCCTAGCAACTCTTTAATTTCTGTTCCTCTTGAATATATATATATGTATATATATATATATATGAAATTCCTGGTTTCCCAAGAATCCATAAACCGACAACAACATATTGCAAAAATAATTTCAAACAGTTGGGTTTTGGATTAATTGCTAGGAAAAGCTACATACAATATGATAATTGTCAGGTCATTTACGATATTAGAAGGCAGAAATATATAATAATGCGCCTAATCTATAACATGGGACAAGAGTGGTTATAGTAACTATCTAGATTATGCCTTAGATTTAGAAAGAAAATGCTTCTCTTAGAATATGATGTTATATTGGAATTTTTGTATAATCCACTGTAGACAATGTCCAGAAGGATTTGTCTGCATGAAAGCTGGCCGAAACCCAAATTACGGCTATACAAGCTACGACACCTTCAGCTGGGCTTTCCTTTCACTCTTTCGCCTCATGACTCAGGACTATTGGGAGAATCTCTTCCAATTGGTAAGTTTATATATTGTTATTGTTGCAGGAACTTCCTTTAATTTTTTCCCCTTTTATTTGTTCCCCTGCATTTTTGCCAGTGTTTATGAAAGTTTTTGATCGTGTGCTGGGATTGCTTTTATTTCACCAGATAGAATAAACCCCAACTAGGGAAGAGACTGAAGACATTGGTCCAGATATTCTGAGTTTTAAACTTTTTAAAACATGCATGAGATGCATGCAGGTGTAAGGGTAGAAAGACTTCTTCCTCCCATGCTATTTGTCCAGTTAAAATTTCTCCCACATGGAGTTGTATGCGGATCCCTCTTAATTTTCCTTAATAGAAGAAATAATGGGAACCACGTAAGGAAAACAGGATGCAGGGACCCAGCATCAGTCCAGATTCCTCGCCTTTGTTTGTTTTACAAAAAGATGAAGAGGTAGGAGTTCCACCGACAGATAAGAATGTAAGGATCCAGTTGGGTCAATTCAAAGTCTGTTGAAATCTTTTCCATAATGACCATCAACCATCATTTTATTTAGTTTGATCCTAAGTCTGAGAATTGTATTTCAAATACCAAGCAATTTATGAAGTATAGCACAATATCTTCAAACTACATTGCTTAGACTAATGACTATCTAGAAAGGGTATATATATATCTATATCTATATCTATATCTATATCTATATCTATATCTATATCTATTTATATGAGGATGGAATTCTGGATTTCCAGGTACCAAGGAGGATGAAATTCTTCTTTTTTTCTAGACCTTGCGAGCAGCTGGGAAAACATACATGATTTTTTTTGTTGTGATCATATTCTTGGGCTCTTTCTATCTCATCAATTTAATCCTGGCTGTGGTGGCAATGGCCTATGCAGAGCAGAATGAGGCCACTGTACAGGAAGAAAAAGAAAAAGAAGAAGAGTTCCAGCAGATGGTGGAACAGCTGAAAAAGCATCAGGAAGAGCAACAAAGACTGGTCAGTTTTTTTTCTTTATGTCTATTTATTTTAATTTATCCAGTTCTAGAAGGTTTAAGTATATATATATAGTTTTCCTTCCTCAAGGGATTCAAGGCAACTTTGATAATTTGACTTCATTCTGGATGTCAGGGAGAGGATACTTCACATAAAAGGTGTTATATATGGATGTATGGAGCACCCATTTGCATGCCTGCTGCTGATTGGCTAATCTAGCGGTGGGAAAAATAAACCACTGTCAGTGGCTGGCAAGACTGCCAGAGCTCTTTAAAAAGAGAGCTCTGGAAGCCTGCCGGTCTCTTGCTCCTGATCGCGGCTGGAAATAAAGTGCTGAACAGACTACTGTGTCTACCCACCTCTTCATTTGCACCCTGTATCTAACACTGGTGACGAGGATGGGATCTTGAAGAGGACAAGGAAAGGGGACAAAGGGCATTGACCTTCACCTTGAGGCATCCGCAGCCATTTTTCTAGGGAGGAACGATCTCATCCCACAAATAAAAGGAAAATGATGACCAACCAAACCTCTGCTCACCAGCTATATACGATCCACAGACGGAAGAATGGCACACATATATGGGATGATTCCGAATGTACCTAGAAGCCAACAACTATTAAGACCTCCAAGACAACAGAAAAAGAGCCTCACCTACTGCGGACCAAAAATTTACAAGATGGCTCAGACCCTCACATCACCAGTAGACAGCGAATCAATGACCTGGTCCATGCTGCAAAATATCCTAAGGGACCATTATGCCCCAACAGCAATGCCAATGGTGAGGCGAAGTGAATTTTACCACCAGGGGCAAAGAGAGAGTAAGACCATCAGCGATTTTGTGGCCAAATTGTGAGAAATTTCAACAAGTGCAAATTCGTCAATCCAGAGGAGATGATGAAAGATAGAATCATCTTGGGAATGAGGAACTTGATCTGACAAAAGAAGCTCCTGATCTGGAGAGGAGCCACCTTCAAAGATGTGGTCAAAGAAGACTGAGCCAAAGAAGCGTCTGATAATTCTGCCGCCGACATCTGAAAGACTAGCGGAGTGCATCGCACCCAACGGGAGCCCGATTGGGCCACTGAGGTCCCTGAGAACGATGAAGACTGGGAGGAGGAAGAGGCAGTGAACCGAATATACCTGGAAAGAAGAGTAAGCCAAAGAAACAATGATTTTAAACAACCCCGTTGCCTGGGGTGTATGGGTTTCCATGCTAGAACAGTTTGCCAGTTCAAAGATGCCATATGCTGGCAGTCCCAGTGAAAGGGCCACATAGCCTATACCATATCAAATCGGACCCCAGGCTGGTCCAGGGAGGCAGAGACATGTGAGACTGGGGGGCCCAAGAAACAAGCGCAGAGAAGAAACCCACCCAGAAGCAAAAGGAATCAATCAAACAGCTGTGGGCCACTCAGAAGCATGTGATGCTGATAAATACCACATCACCATCCTTATAGAGGGGACCCCTTGCAGCATGGAAGTAGACATGGGGTCCTTCTTCACCATTGTGTCATGGCAGACACTGAAGAGCCTCATCCCGACAATGAAGAAAAAACAACTCAAACCGCAAAACATCACATTAAATGATTTCCAGGGAAATAACATCCCTGTGCTAGGCAGAGCATCATTGCAAGTCAAGTTCAATGACTTTAGGGGACAACTGCCCCTGACTATCATCAACAATGACAGACCGACTCTTCTAGGCCTGGAGTGGTTCAAAGCCCTAGGCTTAGGGGTGACCGGCATCAACAAAATCAGCGGGTGTGAACTAGATCAGCTGCTGGTAAAGTTTGGGGACATTTTCGATGGGAGCCTAGGCAAGTATACAGGAAAACCTATATCTTTTAACTTAGACCCTAGTGTTACCCCAATGAGGCTAAAACCCCACAGGATTCCTTTTGCTCTTCGGCCCAAGGTAGATGAGCAATTAGATAAGCTAATTGCCCATGGGGTCCTGGAGCCAGTTGACCATGCCATGTGGGAGACCTTAATAGTCACTCCAATTAAATCAGATGGGTCGGTGCACATCTGTGGGGACTTTAAATGCACAGTAAATAAAGCATTACAACAGAGCTTGTATTCTGTGCTAGTAGTGCTACATTCACTGGGAAACAGGAAAATATTTGCCAAATTAGATTTAGCCCAAGCATAACAACAATTGCCAGGAGATGACGCAACCACAGAAGCCCAAACCATTGTTGTTACTGAGGCCCAAGTAGTGATTATTAAACACAATTCAGTTCTGAACAAATTTATTTTATTAGAACAGCTGAGAATTAATTCATTTTCAGCTTAGTCCAAAACAAATTCTTCATAAACAGTCCTTCAGCTTTATCACCAACCTTTGTTGTCTTTGGCGACCTGCCAAAGGCTTTTCTTGGCAAAACCACCACAAAGTTCAAGAGATGCTGACAAGAAGCAATGGAATCAACGTTGCTTTTCCACAAAGAACCCAACGGCTCGTTGTTGCTCTTTTAAACTTATGGAAGTGGCCAATCATCTTTTGGCCTTACTCCCAAGTTGTCCTTTCTGCTTCAGCTGCTCTTGCCTTCTGGCAGCTCTTCACATGCGTGCACTAGGAACAGGCCCCTCCTGTTCCTGTGCCTCTCTGCTGTCCGCCAGTGGAGGTTCTGGAGTTCACACATTGCTCCCAGAAGGCCCTGGCCCCATTTCTGCCTCCGATGCAGGGCCCTCCTCCTGACCTTCCCCTGACTCCAGGACTGGCCCATTGTCCTCCCCAGCCTCCTTACTGTCTGACTCCACTGCCAGGTCCGCAGGCTGCTGGCGGATCACAACAACCATTGTGACACACCGCGAGGCATTTAAATGCAACCGATTGCAGTTTGGGGTAAGTGTTGCCTTGGGGCTATTCCAGAGCATGATGGAACACCTTCTACAGGGCATTCCAGGGGTAGTCCCCTATTTTGATGATGTCTTCATGTCAGGGAAGAACAAAGAACAATTGATCAACGGATTGGAAGAAACATTGGGCCGATTTCAAAAGAAGGGACTGAAAGTCAAAAAGAAAAAATGCCAAATTGGGGTGAAGAAAGTTGAATTACTGGGGTATTTAATTGATGGTTCAGGGATCCATCCTCATCTGCTGAAAGGAATTACAGCCAATTGGATAGGAAGCCCTGGATGCAGTGGCAGATATTAAATAGTTCCATGAATATGTGTATGGGAGGAAATACGAACTCATAACTGACCACAAGTCACTGTTGGGTCTCATTGCTGGGGACCGACAAACACTGAACTACATGCCCCCCAGGATGGCCCAGTGGACAATTTTCCTGATGGGGTATGACTACAAGCTGGTGCACAGCCCAGGGAAGAACATTACCAACACAATGTTCTCAGTAGGTGCCCCTTACCAGAGCTTGTTGAGGACCCGGCTCCAGCCACACAAGTACTACTTATAGACTAAATGACCCAGTCACCTCCAACAGAATTGCAGAGTACACAAGGAAGGATAAATTATTGTCCAAAGTTTTAAACTGGGTGTTGAGGGGGTAGCTGCAAGAGAAACTGGGTGAAGAATTCAGAACATTCCAAACTAAACAATTAGACTTGTCAGCACTAAAAGGGTGCCTGTTATGGGGGGAGAGAGTGATTGTGCCACAGGGGTTAAGGAAACAAGTCCTGGAAACAGTACATGTGGGTCATCCAGGGATTGTACAAATGAAAGCGCTGGCCCGGAGCTGTATTTGATGGCCAAACTTGGACAGAGACATTGCAAAATGGATGGCAACATATACGCCATGCCAGAAAAACCAGCCCGCTCCACCTCAGGCACTAATCAGGAAGTGGGAAATCCCTAAGAGTTCTTGGTCATCAATACATACTGACTTTGCTGGGCCAATGGGGGAACAAACATTTCTAATTGTTGTTGATGTGTATTCCAATTGGCTAGAGGTAGCGATAATGCCCAATCTGACCACAGAAGCAAGAATAAGGGCATTAAGGAAATTGTTTGCAACCAATGGGTTACTGGATGTCCTTGTCTCTGACAATGAGCCACAGTTAATTGCAAAAACAATTGAGTTGTTCCTAGCAGAGCAAGGAATCAGACATGCCCTGGTTGCCCCATTTAACCTGGCGAGTAATGGTCAGGCAGAACAAATGGTGAGACTGACTAAAGAAACACTCACCAGAATGGGCCTGGATAACTGGCAAGAAAACATAGACAAATTCCTCTTATCCCAACATATCACCCCCAGCGCAATCACTAATGAAAGTCCAGCTGAGCTAATAATGGGCCAGGGACTAAGTTCACCGTTGGACAGGTTGCATCCCCCATTACCACCCGGAAATACCCCTGGACTCAAACAGACAACTCTGAAGATGGGGATTTGGTATTTGCCCATAATTACATGAGCTACTCCACCTGGGTACAAGCAAGGGTAATAGCCATAATGGGGCCCAAGTCATACCAGGCGGAACTTGAGGATGGCAGGGTTTGGAGGAGGCATATTGACCAACTCTGAAATAGACTAGGGGAGACCTGGTTAAGGCAACCCAAAAAAAAATCCGCCATCCAACAAGACCAAAATCCCGAGAGACCATTAACTGAGCCTCCGTCCCAAGGAGTGTACAAAGCAACAAGTGGGAACCAGCACAATAAAAAACTGTTCCTAGCTCCAAACAACACTGAGACCCTAGACTCAACCCCAAGGGAGGACCACGAACACTTAGCTGAGGAATCAGGAGTCCAGCGACAAGATCCAGGAACTGAAGAAGGAAGGGCTGGGACAGAATCCTCCATGCCATGGGAGTGTTCCAGGAGGTTCTGTCTGAGGACGCAGGAGCAACAGCAGGCCTGACTGCACAGGCTGCCACCGCTGAGGCAAGTGCAGGTCCAGTCGTGCCCTGAAATGCCCTGCCTACCTGCGTGACTACATTATCTAATATGATTGGGTGTGTTCTATTCAGGAGGGGAGGGGTGTTACATACGGCTGTCTGGAGCACCCATTTGCATGCCTGCTGCTGATTGGCTAATCTAGCGGCGGAAAAAATAAACTGCTGTCAGTAGTCGGCAAGACTGCCGGAGCTCTTTAAAAAGAGAGCTCTGGCAGTCTGCAAATCTCTTGCTCCTGATCGCGGCTGGAAATAAAATGCTAAACGGACTACTGTGTCCCACCTCTTCATTTGCGCCCCCTATCTAACAAAAGGTTTGCACCAACTCTGAATCAGTTTAGGTCTCTCAGAATATTCCCTACTTTGGAGACTTGACAATAGTGCAAGTGCTGCAGTTCCAATTTATATGAAACCATAGCAAAGGTTTTTTTCCTTTCTTTTTGAATCATTGAGTCTCTGTAGCTCTAGTAGTGGGAGAGGAGGTGATAAACTTTTCTTTTCCTCACAGTTTTCAGCAACTATTTCATTTTGAAAAACTATCCAACATAGGCCACTTTAGATGTGGCAATTGCAGGAATGCAGTTAACATGCCTTGTTATGTAGATAGTAGATCCAGAGGAGGTGGACTTAACACTTTCTCAGTCTGCTTTCCTCCAACAAAAATTTAACATGGTTATTTATTTTTTAAGGAAAACCTCAGCAACAAATCGGAGCTCCTTTTAACCTCCAGCTCTACCTTCAAATAATCCCATCCCTGCAAATAGCAACTTCAGGAATTTATTTCTATCAGAATCCTATCAGAGGCGAATTTGAAAAACTTCTTTTTAGCCTCATGTTGATCCCTGAGAGGGCTCATCCTATTAAAACTGGCAGGCCAAGCTACTGTATATAAACAGGAAGCAAATCCCACACTCACTTGTGCTGATGTTGCTTACTTAAGTAATAAAATGTCTGCAGGCAAAGAATCAAGCTCAGAGGGTACCAAGAATTCCACAGGGTTTACTGGTATTTTTGACCAAATTCTAATCCAACCAATTATTAGCTGAATTCTCCATTTTTAAAAGTGATTTAATCACTTTTGTTGGCTTGAACAAGTGTGTGTGTATGTTTGTGTATGTGTGTGTATTTATTGAACTATTATTTTGTGTAATGTGGATAGATTAGTTTTAAAAAGAAGAGTCAGTCCTTCTGGAATTCTTAATTATCTTAACAGTAACAAAGTTGGAAGAGTCCTTGGAGGTCATCTAGTCCAACCCCCTGCTCATACAGGAGACCTGTACTAGGGATTCAAACCACTGAACTGCCGACCTTTCTGATCAACAAGCTCAGTGTCTTAGTCACCTAGTTAGGTTTTACATTATTATTTGGCTTGCTGATTATTTCGAGTCATTGTAGTTGGTTTTACAGTCAATCAGGTATTTAGACTGAATCTGGCATTTTTATCCACCTATCAAGTCCTGGAATAGGCAGATGTCGTTATTTGATGGTGTTATAGATATTGTCACAGGATGTAACTATTCCAAGTAAAGCTGGGTTTAGCAATTGATTGATGGTGATTCTGTCAATGCCAGTGGTATTCAAGGGCTGCTCCAGATGTTTTGGGATTACACACAGGGTACCTATCACTATTGGTACTGTCTTTGCTTTCTTTTTTGCCATAGTCATTCTGCTTTTATTTGCAAGTTTTTGTACTCTGTTATTTTCTCCAGTTCTTTGAAGAGCACTCATGGCACAATGATTAGAATGCAGGCTAACTCTGCCCATAGTCTGGAATTCAACCCTGATGGGCTCAAGGTTGACTCAGTCTTCCATCCTTCTGAGGTTGGTAAAATGAGGCCCCAGATTGTTGGGGGACAATATGCTGACTCTGTAAACTGCTCAGAGAGGGCTGAAAAGCGGTATGGAGTGATATATAAATCTAAGTGCTATTTCTATTGTTTTCTATACTATTCTGCTGTCTCCAGGTATTGCCATGTCCATTTTAAGACTTTTTTGTCTTCCTTATTGATAGTTGTTAAGTCTTGGATGTTATGCGGTAGGTGCTTGTTTGTC
This sequence comes from Ahaetulla prasina, assembly GCF_028640845.1. Taxonomy (NCBI): domain Eukaryota; kingdom Metazoa; phylum Chordata; class Lepidosauria; order Squamata; family Colubridae; genus Ahaetulla; species Ahaetulla prasina. The sequence goes on along the minus strand of NC_080542.1, from coordinate 48,852,140 downwards.
TGAATTCTAAAATCCCAGAGCACTTTAGCTTCTTCGACTATTTTGTAGTCCCACCAGTTCTTGCTTGTAAGAAAATTTCATTTCTTGCAGATATTCCAGTGCACCATTGTTACTATTTTGTCATGCCATTTTTGGTATTTATTATTATTTTAGTACAGACTGTGAGAAATTGATATTTATATCACAGAGAGGGAGGGAGGGAGGGAGGGAGGAAGAGAGAGAGAGAGAGGAGGATTGCACACTCCCTCTCCCACTGTTGCTACCTTAGACTTTTAAACATCAACTCTGAGCCAGCAATCTGCTTGCTATTTCATTCCTGAGCAATGACATAGCTTCTCAGACTCCTTGCCAGGTTTACTGACAGGATTGCCAACAGGATTGGCTTCCTGGAGTTGCTTAAATAGAACACTTATAGGTAACATCTTTATCCCTTCAATAAATTCCCTGCATAAATATTCAATGTAACGTTCTAAAGAACACAGAATGGAGTGCTGGTAATCCTCATTTAGCAACTGCCTTGCACAGCAACTGTTCTCAATTATAACAATCATGACCAGTCCTTGCATTTACAATCTTCACAAAAATCATAAAGCGAAGGAAAACTGGAGATAAGCTTTCATGATTTTACTTGCAACTGCTCTGTTTAACAACCGAGTTGCTGGTACCAAAAATCATGAACTACCAGCCATTTTCTGATATCCATGACAACAAAGCACTGCAGTCTTAGTCCAAATTACCAATATAACTCATACCAAACTATCAACATCAGACATTGAATGATTGCTGGCATGTCACTCTTCCTCTAACAAAAGAGAAACACTTATTTATCTATTTATTACTTAAAAAAAAACAGTCTGATCATGTGTGTGATTTCCAGGATCTGTCATATGCTGCTGCTTATCTTCAGGCAATTTTTGTTGACAGGCCCCTGAAGCCTGTCCAAGGCAGCTCCCTATTGCACGAGGCCTTCGTTCTTGAGCAGCTTTGGAGAATGCTCTTCCATAGCTTCTACAGTCTCCAAAACCTCATGAAAGTACACCCCATTTTTGCATGATTTTCAGAGACTCTGGAGACTGTGCAAGAGCACAGCTTTCTCATTATCTTCCGGTGGGTCCAGAGGACACAGAAAAACACACCCCATTTTTGTGTGGTCTCTGAAAATTGCATAAGAACAGGATGTGCTTTCAATAATAGTTGTCGTTGGGTGTTGATGAAGGCTGGCATATCAGCTTTGATAATATGTGTCATAGGTTTACTATCATTACCTTAGAGTGTAGAAGGCCTTTGCACAAATCTATCTGGTTGCCAGTTGTACTCTTTCCTAGAGTGGAAAACCCTTCAGACAATCACTCATGCTGTGGTCACCTCACTCTACATGCGGTGTCCTTGAAGACACTCAGAAAATTCAACTGGTCCAAATGAGGTGGTATGAATGGTAATAGGTATGCATGTGTATGCGTAATATGCTTTTGTGTCACTGTTTTGACACACTATTTTGCCTATGTACATAATACTCCTGCTTTACAAGCTGCACTAGTTGCCAATTTGGCAGCTGGGTGCTTTTTGTTATCGATAAAGCTCCACATGGCGTAGGGTCTCATTATTTGAGGGTCTGCTTATTTCCCATAGCATCTCCCTGCCTAATTTGATCTGCTGGGTTGGCATATCCAGGTTCTTTTGAACAATTTCATCTATAGGGGCCCTGAAAGTGGGCATTCTCTATAGTAGCTCTGGGCCACTGGAACAAGATTCCCCCACAAGATCTGGATCACCTGACTTTGCTGCTGTTGTTGAAGAGTGGTGAAGATATGAGTCTTCATCCAGGCCTTTGGTGAGGGAGGGTGAGACCCCATGCATCATTCTATCTTGCATTTGTCATGCTTGCAATCTTTTATGTTTAATTGATTTGATTGTAATTTCTTCGATTATTGTGAACCATTGAGATTTGGGCAATTTACAAGTTTAATAAATTATTATTATTTATTATTTGATGCTGTTTAATGCACCAACAGATTGCACTTGAACAGTAGAAAGTTGGCCTATGGGAAATTAATATATAGATAACTATTAAATGGCAAATGATCTAGATTTGTTGGAATCATGTATATTAACAAGGAAATATACAAAAACATATTGAAAAATATCTTGTTTTACCATTAGAAATCAAATAATTTAAACAAATAATTATATGTTACACTATTTTATAAATACTGAGTTGATAATTACAGAATTCTTTGAATATTTTAGAATGCTGTACTGTATGGATTTGTAGCATCATATTTGTTACTTCAGCTCATTTTCTCCAACAATAATTTTCATAGAAACAGACATTTCTACTTGTCTGTCTTGCATCCTTGAGATTTGTGGGATCACTACTTCCACCGGTCTTAGTAACTTGGCTATCCTGTTGGCTGGAGACAAATGGAAATTGCTGACCAGCATAACTGAAGGGACCAAATAGTACCATGTTTTTCTGAAAATAAGACCCATCCTGAAAATAAGCCCTAGTCTGATTTTTTTGGGGTGGGCCTAATATAAGCCTGGGGGGATGGGCGCAGCCAGTATGAGAGATGGTGAGCATGTGGGGGGCTGATGATGTCTGGCAGCAGCCACAGCCCGCTGGCCCCTTGGCACAATGCAAATACCAGTAAGTCCGAGCATGGAGGCAGAGTGGGAGGTGGGAGGAGAAGACAGGTGATCCAGACATGCTACGTGGCTGCCTGACTCAAAAGAGGCTCATAGGAGGCTTGCGCAGTGGTACTGCCAGCAGGTGGAGGCAGAGACATGGGGAATGGGGGAGGCAGGTGATCCCGACATGCTGCACGGGTGTCTTGTTGGTGTGGCTGCATGCAAGTTGAGAGATGGTGGGACGGAGTGGGCAATACGTTGGGGTCTCCTCTGCCTCTGCCTCATTCTGCTGTACACTTTTCACCCAGAGGTAGCTAAAGCTTTGTCTGCTTGCAAAGGGGACAGAGAGTGATTAACTCCATTTCAAAGCATCCCCTTTGCAAACAGAGGAAATTTTGCCTCCCTCTGGATGATAATGTTTCGGTAGCTACCACCGGCCAGCACCCTCTCCATCCCACTGTCTGTTTACCCACGGCCTCAATTGGGGCCAAGTCCTCAGCATACCCCAGCCTCCACCCTACCTGCCAGAAGGGTGAAGAGCTCCCACAAGGCCAGCAGCAGCATGGGCAGCCGTTTAGTGGCCAGCACAGTGCCTGCTGTGGCTGAGAAGTGTCCCAGCAGCAGCTGGACCAGCAGGCAGGGCGGGTGGAGGTTGATACATGCTGGGAGCTTGGCCTGGTGCAGCCGAGAGGGCAGAGCCAGAGGTAGCTACGCGCCCACTCCCATTGGGCTTGCTGCCTCCTGCACTTATAAAAAATAAGACCTTATTGAAAATAAGAGTGCTTATTTTCAAACCCAAAAAAACTAAGACCAGATCTTATTTTTGGGTAATCATGGTAGAAGACTTGAAAAACTTTACATAAGTAACATAAATACATACCATATGATTTCAAAATTCAAGGGAAAAGTTAGCAAATCACCCTTTCAGTGATGTCAACAGCCTTTTCCTGGTTTTCTTATGCTAAATCTGTTATATTTTTGTAGCTTCAAGCACAGACAGCAAATTACAGCTCTGCAGAAAGCATAATAGTGGAAAAAAAGCAAGAAGGAGAATTAGACGAAAAGGCTCAGAGTGATCAAGAGGGACCAAAAGATTGCAATGGTCGAGTCATCCCACGTTTGGTGTTGGAGAGATCAGCTACAGTACGTGAGGTATGTTCTCCATGGACCAGGAACCAAAGATAAAAACATAATCCATACTGCTTGCTGCCCATTCAATAGAATTGTATTGATACAAGTTAATGTGTGGATGCTTCTAGAAAAGATTAGCGATTGACTGTAAGTAGCCCACTTCATGGGCTTTCGCAACAGGCTCAGACAGCAAATGTTTATGACACTGCTGGACTAAAAATGAAGGCTGATCTGAATTAGAGTCAGACTGCATTGCTGAACTCAAAAGATGGACAGTCCCTCCCAGTTACAGACTTCCACATGGGTTTGAAAGGATTAAAACCTTGGCCTATTGGACCTGCTCCCTCTCCTCTCTTCATATTTCTGCATGGGATGTCTTCCAGTCATCTGCACCCTGATGCTAGAGAAAATTATATGCACAGATTAATCTAACATATGAGGAGGGTTAGCCAATTGTCCAGATGTATGAGGAGCGCATCAAACAGCACCTTTTTATTTTCTGTACTTCTATCCCAGTGTAACTGGAAATCGGCAAGAAACACTGATTACCAAACATAGTTGTAAAAGCAGAAGGATGTTGTAGGGGAGTAAAGTTTGTAGTAAAGATACTCCATCCTCTGGTTTGAGGCATCTAGCACTGAAAATATAGCAATAATAAATTTAATAATTGATAATTAACTAACTGAATGTGTAGTTACTTGATACGGTTTAATCCTAGCAAACCCTGATAGTGAAATTCAAGGCGTATCAACAATAATTTTTTTGCTGGTACAAAGTGACTTCCTTGGTTGTATTTACTTTTGAACTCTAACTCTAACCTTTCCTTTAAATAGTGTCATATCATAGCAAACAGCTTGAATTACTTCCTCATTACTTCTCTAATTCAAGTGCCACTTCAGATTCTAATGCTAATGGCCATAGAGGCTTTTTTAATTTAAAAACTTACATTTTTGTCAATGTTTTTTTAATCTTGGATCTCATTTTTTTATTACAGTCAAATCCAAGGGAAGAACATGAGAAATCTGATCAAAACCATTTGTATGTGGATGGTGTTGAGGGGAAGGGTTTGGAGAAGCGAGTAGGGAGTGCAGTCAGTGTGGTCTCCAGTACTCTTGAAGGTAAATGCCTAGGTAGAAACTAGATTATTTTTGAATTAAAAACATATTTTAATAGTATTTTCATGTTTAGTGTATTGTAGATTGCTCTGAAACATAGTATAAGACAGGGGTCTCCAACCTTGGTCCCTTTAAGACTTGTGGACTTCAACTTCCAGAGTTCCTCAGCCAGCTTTAACAAGTCTTAAACGGACCAAGGTTGGAGACCCCTGGTATAAGATATTTAGCCAGAAATTTTACAAATGGCCAACCTGCCAGTTTTTTTCCAGTAACCAATGAAAAAGTAGCTTCAGAAACATTGGACATGCTGATGAAAGAGTTTTGAAAGAGAATAGCTCTCTGCCATAAGTCTTATGCTTTTTACAACATCCTTCTATAATAGAAGAATGTGTCCCTCTTATATATTATACACTATCCACACATGATAGTACAGTATTAAAGTATAAAATGGTTGTAGTTCTACTGGCTGTTTTGTGCAAAAATCCAACAACCTCAACTCAGCATAATGAGATTAAAAAATTTCTTTCCAGCAGACTTGATAAGCAAATTCCAATAATTTCCACAGTACAGTAGTTGTAATCCTATACTGTTTTAAGTGTCAGTCTGAGGAACAATGCATCAATCAACCAATCTCACTGATTAGTTGGCTAAAATCAGCACTCTTAGTAATTCATGATTTACCTCTAGTGGAAATGATTTTGTTGTAGATATCTCTTTTGATTTTTGTTTTTAGAACTGGAAGAGGCCCATCAGAAGTGCCCACCATGGTGGTATAAGTTTGCCCACGCTGTATTAATATGGAACTGTTGCCCGTTTTGGGTGAAGCTAAAGCACATTGTTAAGCTCATTGTTATGGACCCTTTTGTTGATTTGGGGATCACCATCTGCATTGTCCTCAATACTGTCTTCATGGCCATGGAACACTACCCAATGACCGAAGAGTTCAACAATGTATTGAATGTGGGCAATCTGGTAGGAGAACTGCTCTTCATTCTTTGATTTGATAGTGTGACAACTCTGAGGTGCTTGCAAGAAAGAAATAACCACTATTACCACAATAATCTAACAATTGGCAAGATTGTTTGCAACAATAAACAATCAGATATTTCAGATATATATCTTTGATGCCTAAAACAATTGGTACACCTGTATCCTCCATGATGCTTGCTTGTTTGTCAGCCTTACTATTGATCATTTTCAGTAGTAAGCAAATTGCATAGATATCTTATTAAAAAGCATTTTGTCTTTATTTTGATATTAATCAGTTGGCTGACAATGACTATTATTTCTTTGAGAGGAAGTAAGAACTTTCATTACATTAATCACACTTTTATTAATCTACTGCAGCACTATTTTCTCAGTTTTTTCCAGCTATAGTTAGAGCCCAACTCTATCTTAAAGTTGCCAAGTTTGAGAAATACTGGTGTACAATTTTCCCCAATGTTCAGACAAAGACAGATGTACAGTATTTTAAGGAAACCAATTCATGCCAGTGTTCAAAGTGGTTAGGTAAAAAATGTTTTTTAATACTGATTTGGTCCTTCACCTGCCTGGACAATTTGCCAGGTCAGTGGGCCTTAGGTCTGCAGTTACTGCTACTTAATTCCTGGTTGCCTCATTTGTGGATGAGAGACCTTAATAGGTATTGTTGAGACCTGGTGGACAGTGCAGGAAGTGCTTCTCTAGGAAATGTGGCTACTCAGGTTTTGGGTGTAAAATGAGTCACAATCTAAGGGCAGGGGTGACGGGGTAGCTTTGGTTTCCAAGAGACTCTCTGCAGATAGCCAGATGCAAGTCCCTATATTCTGAAGTTGGATTCTAAGGATGAGATGTTGTAACTGTGTCAACCTCATTGCAGTGTAACTATGTTCCTAATATGAGCTGAATGCCTTAGTTAGGATGTTGGTGGAGTTTCCCAGGCTTACAAACTTGGGAGACTTTAATTTGTCTTATTTGGGCACAGAAACAAAAATGGCTCAGGAGTTCATGGCTGCTATAGCCTTGATCAAGGTCACTGAGATCTTGGTATACATGGAAAGACAAGGAGTCACAAACTAGATTTGGAATTGGTGAGCATGAATATTTTCTCTTATTCTAGTCCGATCACTTTGTATTAGTCTTGGAGTTTTACGTGCCTATCCCCTGTTGTAATGGTACATGAGAATGATCTTGGGAAACAAGGGTAAGAGACAGTGGTGGAATTCAGCTGGTTCAGGCCAGTTCAGGTGAACCAGTTGTTAAAATTCCGTTCTGCCCCCCCCCCGCCCCATCTTGCCCAGTCACTCCTCATCTTATGCCCTTGCCTGGCATAGCTGCTGCAGCTCTCCGTCTGGCTCCCTCACTTGCCTCGATCATATGGTCTCTGAGGGTTAGCCAGCTTTCCTGCCTTTGGCTGCATCCCACACAGTGCTCTCCACGCAGGCCAGCTGAGCTGCCCTGATCTGCCTGGGTGAGTGACTGTAAGAGCAAGGCCCGAATCCCGGCCTAGCTGCCTCCCACGTGCCCAACCAGCTTGCCTGCCTTCCGTGCTCATGCAGCACTCTCAGCGCAACCCAGCTGAGCACCCAGATTGGCCTTGGTGAGCCTGCAAGCAGCAAGGCCTGAATCCTGGCCTAGCTGCCTCCCACGTCACCCAGCCAGCTTGCCTGCCTTCCCCTCAATCCCCGAGGCTCAGAACACTTGCCTGCCGCCTCCTCCTCATTGCCTGCCGACTGGCAAGTAATGGATGCTGCAGAGACAGGTTTCCTACATACCATTCCGAGCCTCTTCCCCTCATCTCTACCTTTGGGCTGACAAAATAAAAGCCCATCTATAGATCGCAACTGCTGCTGAGCCTGCCTGCCGAATGCTGGCAAAAGGAGGCTAGGGAGAAAAAAAGAGAAGGGCCAATGGAAACGCCTCCATTGGGCTGTCTGCGCTGTGCTGGATTGGGATGGGAAGCTGGGGGGAAAAAGCAAAAAGCCTACTCAATCCATATGTACTCACCAGCACAATGGCAAATCTCTCTTCTAGCTTGCCAATTCAAGCATTGGGAGTTTGAGGAGTAGATTGTTTACCCTGAAGACAGTCTGCTGCTCTTCCAAGCCTGGCTCTGGCTGCATCGGCCAATTTTCTTCCAACACTCATGCAGGGAATCCCAGGAGCGGCAGCATATTGCATGCTTTTCACTCCAAGCAGCCTGGACTGGAAAATGCATGGCTGGGGTGGAGGAGCAGTCTTCCTTAACAAGCTCCAAACTGTTGCTGCTGCTGCAAGTTTGGAAGAGCAGCAGACAGACTTCAGGGCAAACAATCTACTCCTCAAACACCCAATGCTTGAACCGGTGAGCTGGAAGAGAGATTCGCCATTGTGCTGGTGAGTACATACGGACCAAGTAGGCTTTTTGCTTTTACCGCCACCTTCCCATCCTGATCCAGTGCGGTGCAGACAGCCCAATGGAGGCATTTCCATCGGCCCTTCTCTTTTTTTCTCCCTAGCCTCCTTTTGCCAGCATTTGGCAGGCAGACTTGGCAGGCAGTCACAATTTTTAGATGGGCTTTTATTTTATCAGCTCAAGGGTGGAAGGGGGGGGAGGGAGGTGCATAGGAAATCTTCTCTGAAGCATCGGTCATGTGACTGAGTGGGCGTGGCCAACTCTATGTCACTCAGAGCAAGGTGCTGGCCCACCTTGTCATGATGATGTCGAGTTGGCCATGCCCACTCAGTCACATGACCCCCCCTCCAAGCCATGCCTACCCAACCAGTCACTAAGAGAACATGTTGTTAAATTACTTGAATCCCACTCACTGGTAAGAAATGCTGCCTAGAGAAGAATCAAATAAAAGATGAAGGGCACCCAGAGCTGAATAACAGCAGATAAAGAAACTTAGAAAGGAACCACATATTTTATCAGGTGGTAAAAAGAGATGGCGGGAGATCTATATTTTCAGTTTGCAAGATTATATTAATGTAGCCCTACAATAAAGCAGAATTAAACATCTTGTTGAGTTTCCTGTCTGATCTATTTAGGAAGCTGTCACCTGTTGAAAGATGCTAGGATATGTTTGATGGATCCAACCCAGGCACCTAATGGACACAAATGGGATTCAGAGGGAGCTTTGGGTTATACCTATACGTAGTATCTTGGTGAATAATTTGGGGGAGGAGGAGAGGGGAGGGAAAACCTCTGCAGTGTTCTGTAGTAGCTGCCTCCCTGGAAAACTATCAAAATGTTGCCTGTCATCCACTGAAAATATATGAAGTGTCTCAGGGGTGGGTTCTACTTACCTTTACTACCAGTTTGCAGTGAGACCGCACGTGCGTGCTTGCTTCGTTCATGCGCACATGTGCTTCTGCACATGCGCAGAAGCTTCTACACACACGCATGTGTGCTTCTGCACATGCACAGAAACTTCCTGGTGACGTCTGGGTCAATAGGCGGAGCATCCTGCCGGTTTTACTACTGGTTCTTGCGAACCGGGGGCAACCCACCACTGAAGTGTCTGCTATTGTTAGTTGCAGTGTATAGAGCAGGGGACGCGGTGGCTCAGGGGCTAAGACAGCTGAGCTTGTCAATCGAAAGGTCGACAGTTCGGCGGTTCGAATCCTTAGTGCTGCTGTGTAACGGGGTGAGCTCCCGTTACTAGTCCCAGCTTCTGGCAACCTAGCAGTTTCGAAAGCACGTAAAAATGCAAGTAGAAAAATAGGGACCACCTTTGGTGGGAAGGTAACAGCGTTCTGTGCGCCTTAGACGTTGAGTCATGCCGGCCACATGACCACAGAGACGTCTTCGGACAGCGCTGGCTCTTCGGCTTTGAAATGGAGATGAGCACCGCCCCCTAGAGTCGGCAACGACTAGCACGTATGTGCAAGGGGAACCTTTACCTTTACCTTAGAGCTGGGGTCTCCAATCTTGGCAACTTTAAGACTTGTGGACTTCAACTCTCACTTTGCTGGCTGGGGAATTCTGGGAGTTGAAGGCCACAAGTCTTAAAGTTGCCAAGGTTGGAGACCCCTGGTATAGAGGATGATTCAGGACAACATTTTGAATTTAATATTTTTCATTGGCATGCTTTTAAAGAAAATAAATTCTTTCTTTCTTCCCATATTTATAAGTCAAGTTTATTCCCTTTTTCTGCAGGTATTTACAGGGATATTCACAGCTGAGATGGTGCTTAAATTGATTGCTCTTGATCCTTATGAGTACTTCCAGCAAGGATGGAACATCTTTGATAGCATTATTGTTACTCTCAGCTTAGTTGAGCTTGGTCTTGCCAACGTTCAAGGTCTGTCTGTACTACGATCCTTCCGTCTGGTAAGTGACCTTATGGGAAGTTTTCTGCAACTTCAATATTTGATACCACACCTCTGAGAGCAAAAGCCCTTCTTGGCATAGGATCAGATCATCTGAAAGACCACTTCTCCTGGTTACATCAGCCATCTCCACTATATTTGGCAAAGTATGCATGTTATGGGTACCATCAGCCAAGGAGCTTCATTCTTCCCTCTACCCCTTTAGGTATTCTGAAAGGCTCTCAGGTATTGGCCATGTTGTGGGGCCTGGGGTTCTCAGATGACTAGATACCTGCTCAGATGGTTTCCATTATTGAGGTGGTCAGTTTTATTCTCCCTTTCCTATGATTTATATTTTCACCTTTATGATATTTATTAATAAGGTTTTATATATTGTACGTGTTTGTTGTTTTTATTTATTGTTCCTACTGATTCTTGTTCACTGCCAGACTCATCTTCTGTGAAGCAGGTAGCGATATAAATTTGATTGATGATAAAGTAAAATAAATGTTTTTTCCACCCCATACTAGATTAGATAGAGTTATGATGTTTGCTGCAAATTGGGAAGCAATGCAGAGAATTAAAAATTAAATTGTTAGTGTGAAAACTAGGAAATGCTTGCCTGAAGATAGTCCCTTGGCTTGAATTACACTAGCTGCATGATTGCTGTTACTGGCACATTGCTGGAAATAGCAAAGCATCTGCCATTACAACAATAACAGCTTAACAACAGTTCTCCAAGTATTGTCTGGGGACCCCTGCCACAACCCTTTCAAGGAGTTCACAAAGTCAAACAAATAAATAAATGAATGAATTCAACAAATAAATTCAATAAATAAATAAACAAAAATTTCTCAGTTCTAAATTTTAATATAGTAAATATCAGTACATATAGTCCACACAAACCAAAAATCTCAGTCATTTTTAAATATGTAAAGTGAGGGGAGGCTGGGACCAAAATATTTGAGAATTGTTGGCTTAATATATTTTAATATTGCCATACGAATTCAGCCTTCTAAATTTCTTGATTATATTTTGTTCAACAGAAAACAATTTCTAACCCTTGTGGAGCTAGCATAACCAAAAAAAAAAAAAAAAGGGCAGCACAAATAATTGTGCATCATGTTCTTCTACCTCTTCCTTCTTCATAGCAATCCAGTTTACATCATTGCAATTTTTGCTGACATTTTAACAAATACAGTTTCTAGCTTTTTCTCAGTGAGCCTTTTTAAGATGCAGTGATTTGGGGAGGAAGTGGAAAGCCACCTAGGTAGCCTATGACAATTACGTGTATACACAAATATATACACCTTCTGTGTTATATATTGAAACAAGAAAAAAAAATAGCAAAATGCTGTTATGTGTGGAAAAAACTCAAGTCTAAAATGGAAACAGATGTTTGTGATTTCAAAATATGTAACTTTAATGTATTAGAGATGCCTGTATTACTTTGGCTAAAAGCATAATTCTATAAGTTAATCATGATCCATCTTCCTTTTTCAGATGAGAGTTTTCAAGCTTGCCAAATCTTGGCCAACTCTCAATATGTTAATCAAGATCATTGGGAACTCAGTAGGTGCCTTGGGAAACCTCACTCTAGTCCTGGCCATCATAGTTTTCATCTTCGCTGTGGTGGGCATGCAGCTATTTGGGAAGAGCTACAAAGAATGTGTCTGTAAAATTGCCAGCGACTGTGAGCTGCCACGCTGGCACATGCACGACTTCTTTCACTCTTTTCTTATTGTCTTCCGCATCCTCTGTGGAGAATGGATTGAGACCATGTGGGATTGCATGGAAGTGGCTGGTCAGCCCATGTGCCTCGTTGTCTTTCTAATGGTCATGGTCATCGGGAATTTAGTGGTGAGTACAGGGATATAAGACTGAGGAAATAGTCTTATGGGTGATGAACTTTTTTTTTACTTTTAATTTAGGTTTATGAAAGTTACAGAGAAAGTCACAGAGAAAGATTCACTAATGTTACTTAGAAAAGGTTCAGTCCTGTGTGTGTTGCGGTAAAAGATTTGGGATGTTGTTTAGAGGCAGAAAGGTGTGCCTTAATCTGTTTTTGTCCTTATATTTCCTATTTTAGAAAAGACAAAATAATCCTGCTGAAAATTAGTTATTTCTTATTGGATTGCTTTGTTATGCTCTCCTTGATGGAAACTTCAAGAGACTGTACAAATAGACCACAAGTTTCCAACTGCTGCACCTTTAAAAAAAAAAAATGATAGGTTTTTTTTCAGTTTTGTTTGTAAAATACAATATTTGTTTAAACTTGATATGACATAAAAACTCCCTTTTTAGATTTTATACATATATGTTTGCATGTATGTATGTATGTTTGTGTGTATATATGTGTGTGTGTGTGTGTGTGTGTGTGTATGTTTGTATGTATATACAAACATATATATTTGTTTTCGTAGGTTTTCATGGGTATAGGTATGTAGGTCTTGGCATATTCAGGATTTTTCCTGTGTAAGGTTGAGGGTATCTTGGCGACGTTTCGACGAGGTCTCACTCATCATCTTCAGGCTGGTGCTTTCGGCTTCGTGCCCGTGTGAGCAAAGCTTTGCAAGAAGCCGAAAGCACCAGCCTGAAGATGATGAGTGGGACCTCGTCAAAACGTCGCGAACATACCTTCAACCTTACACGGGAAAAGACCCGAATATGCCAAGACCTACAAATATATATATATATATATATATATATATATATATATATATATATATATATATATATAGGTCTTTGGTTGTTCGGGTTTTCTCCGTGTAAAATTGGAAGTGTCTATGATGCTTCGACGAAACCCGAACAACCAAAGACCTATATACAAACACCCGTGAAAACCTCAGAAAACATATATATATATATATATAGGTCTTTGGTTGTTCGGGTTTTCTCCCGTGTAAAATTGGAAGTGTCTTGGCGACGTTTCGACGAAGTCTCATTCGTCATCTTCAGGCTTCAGCTTCGTGCTTCTGGGAGCAATGTGTGATCGCAGCTATTTCTTCCTTTTAACTGCTAGTGGGGGTTTGAACTGATTGGGTGGGAGCTTGGCTGTGCTCTGATTGGCTGGGGTTTTTCTGTGCTCTGGTTGGCGTGTGGTGTGTCCTGTGTGGGTGGGGGCTTGGTTGTGCTCAGTCTAATCTGTGCTGCAGGGGGATTTGAGCTGGTGAGCTGCACTGCTGCTGTTTGGCTTCGTGTTCGTGGTCGTGCTACATCTTCGTAGTGGGTGTCAGTCTGCTGCATGTATGGATTGGAGGGGTTTGAAGTGGCTAATGTTGCAGCTGCGGTCTGGCTTCTGGTCCTTGGTCGTGCTTCCTGATCAGTGTGGGTTTGGGTGTGCTTTCTGGGTGGATGTGTGGTGGTGACATCCTGTGTGGACCTCGTGAGTGTGGGTCTGGTGTCATTCCTCGTGTTAGGGACACGCTTGTCAATAAGGGCAGGTTTCAAATGGCTGGTAGGCGGAGGTATCATCTCGTTTGTTCATGCTGTGTGGGCGTTTATCTCGATGGCTTCTCTGATTATTCTGTTGTTAAAGTGTTCAGTTTTGGCGATAGTTCTGGTCTTTTAAAGTCAATATCATGTCCTGTGACTTTAAAGTGTTGGACCAGGGAAGAAGTTGGTTCCTCTTTTGAATGAGTTCTTGTGTTCTTCAATGCGCACTTATTCTTCTGTTGGTTTGTCCAATGTATGTGGTGGGGCAGGCGGTGCATGGGATTTCATATACTCCTTGATTTTCTAACTCAATTTTGTCTTTGGGGTTTCTTAGGATGGTGGATATTTTTGGTTTGTGCAGAATGCTGTCTTGATGTTATGTTTGTGGAGGATCTTGCTGATTCTGTCTGTGGTGCCTTTTATATATGGGAGGAGGGCTGTGCCATTTTCTTGCTCTCTGTCTTGGGTTTTAGTGGGGGTTCTTTTGGATTAGTTTGGTAATCTTATTTCTCTGGAATCCATTGGATGTTAGTACGTTTGTGAGAGTGTGTAGTTCGGTTTTAGGTGTTGTTCGTCAGCTAAGCATTTTGTTCTAGAGATGAGTGTCTTGGCTACGGAGTTGATCTGTGCTGGGTGGTGGTGTGAGAGTGCATGCAGATAGCGGTTTGTGTGTGTTTTCTTCTGGTAGATGGTGTGTCCTAGGGAGCCATTGGGTTTCTTGTAGACTAAGACATCTAGGAAGGAAGTTGGTTGTTAACTTCTGTTTCCATGGTGAACTGTATTTTGGGGTGTAGGCTATTGAGGTGTGTGAGGAAGTTTTCAAGTTTTTCTTTCCCGTGTGGCCAGATTATGAAGGTGTCGTCACGATCTGAGCCAGAGTTTGGGTTTGTGATCAGATTTTTCTAGTGCTTGGGTTTCAAAGTGTTCCATGTAGAGGTTGGCAATGACAGGTGAGAGGGTGATCCCATGGGTGCGCCTTCTATTTGTTTGTATTTTTGTCCGTTATAGATGAAGTATGTGTTGATAGGCAGTGGTTGGTCAGATCTAGTATGTGCTTGGGGGTTATATTTGTTTTGGATAGCTGTCAAGGCTTCTTTGATTGGCACTTGGGTGAAGAGGATATGACATCAAAGCTCACGAGTAGGTCGCTGGGCTGTAAGTTTTGTTTCTTTATGATCTCTATGAACTGGAATGAGTTTTTACGTGTGAGGCGATGGATTCTGCATAGGGCTGTAGTTGTTTGGCGAGAAATTTGGCTAGGTTTTGTAGAGGTGAGCCTATGGAGCTGACTATGGGTCTGAGTGGGGTTCCTTCTTTGTGTATCTTGGGAGGCCGAGAGCTTAGGGCATCTGGATGATTTCTCTGGGAATGATTCTTTGTTGGATTTCTTCGCTGATGGGGAGGCTTTTATTTTGGATCTAGTGGTTTTTCTAGGTAGGTGGTGGGGTCTGTTTTAGGGGCTTGTATGCAGGGTCTTGGAGTAGGTTGGTTAATTTGGTTTGGTAGTCAGATGTGTTCATAACCACCGTGGCGCTGCCCTTGTCTGCTGGTAGGATTATTATGCTGGTATCTTTTTCAGGTTAAGTAGTGCTGTCTGTTCCTCTTGGGTAAGTTGCTTTTGGGTGGCTTGCTGCTGCAGAGGATGTTGGTGATTTCGAGTCTGATTTTGTTAGCGCCATCGGGGTTGATTTTGGTCAGGCTGGTTTCAACTCCGCATATAATGGTCTCAGTGGGGATGTATTTGGGAGTGACTGCAAAGTTGAACTTTGGAAAGGACATCGGTTTCAGCTTTGGTGAGGATCCTATCTGAGATGTTATGCACTGTTTGTTTCATGTGTTGCTGTGAGGGTGGAGGGTTTGTTTCTGGCGTTCTTGTAGTCTTCGGAGTTTGTTGGTGTGCGTGTCTGTCTTGAGGGTGGTCTGTGTTTCGCCTCCAGACGGCAAGTTGTTTTGGATTTGTCCCAAAGTGCCGGGTGCATCTTGTTGCTGAGTTTGAGGTGAAGTGTGAGGAGATCTTTGTTGATTTGATCTAGGAGGAATCTTTTGTGTGAAGTTCATTTCTGATTAAGGCCAATTCTGTTCTTTTTAGGATGCGTTTGGTGGCTGCAGAGTTGGAGTGGAATTTCAATTGGAAGCATTTGGGGATTAAATTTTCATCGCGCAGTTTCAGAGGAATGCGAGGTCACATAAAATGGAAGCTCTTGGACTTCTAGTTTTCATAGGTCCTGGTCAGATGGTGGATTTCTCCCGTAGAGGTGCAATATTTGTTTTCTGAGGTTTTCACGGTGTTTGTATATAGGTCTTTGGTTGTTCGGGTTTTCTCCCGTAAAATTGGAAGTGTCTTGGCGACGCTTCGACGAAGTCTCATTCGTCATCTTCAGGCTTCAGCTTCGTGCTTCTGGGAGCAATGTGTGATCGCAGCTATTTCTTCCTTTTAACTGCTAGTGGGGTTTGAACTGATTGGGTGGGAGCTTGGCTGTGCTCTGATTGGCTGGGGTTTTCTGTGCTCTGATTGGCTGGGGTGTGTCCTGTGTTGGTGGGGGCTTGGTTGTGCTCAGTCTAATCTGTGCTGCAGGGGATTTGAGCTGGTGAGCTGCACTGCTGCTGTTTGGCTTCGTGTTCGTGGTCGCTACATCTTCGTAGTGGGTGTCAGTCTGCTGCATGTATGGATTGGAGGGGTTTGAAGTGGCTAATGTTGCAGCTGCGGTCTGGCTTCTGGTCCTTGGTCGTGCTTCCTGATCAGTGTGGGTTTGGGTGTGCTTTCTGGGTGGATGTGTGGTGGTGACATCCTGTGTGGACCTCGTGAGTGTGGGTCTGGGGTCATTCCTCGTGTTAGGGACACGCTTGTCAATAAGGGCAGGTTTCAAATGGCTGGTAGGCGGAGGTATCATCTCGCTTGTTCATGCTGTGTGGGCGTTTATCTCGATGGCTTCTCTGATTATTCTGTTGTTAAAGTGTTCAGTTTTGGCGATAGTTCTGGTCTTTTAAAGTCAATATCGTGTCCTGTGACTTTAAAGTGTTGGACCAGGGAAGAAGTTGGTTCCTCTTTTGAATGAGTTCTTGTGTTCTTCAATGCGTGCACTTATTCTTCTGTTGGTTTGTCCAATGTATGTGGTGGGGCAGGCGGTGCATGGGATTTCATATACTCCTTGATTTTCTAACTCAATTTTGTCTTTGGGGTTTCTTAGGATGGTGGATATTTTTGGTTTGTGCAGAATGCTGTCTTGATGTTATGTTTGTGGAGGATCTTGCTGATTCTGTCTGTGGTGCCTTTTATATATGGGAGGAGGGCTGTGCCATTTTCTTGCTCTCTGTCTTGGGTTTTAGTGGGGGTTCTTTTGGATTAGTTTGGTAATTTTATTTCTCTGGAATCCATTGGATGTTAGTACGCTTGTGAGAGTGTGTAGTTCGGTTTTAGGTGTTGTTCGTCAGCTAAGCATTTTGTTCTAGAGATGAGTGTCTTGGCTACGGAGTTGATCTGTGCTCGGTGGTGGTGTGAGAGTGCATGCAGATAGCGGTTTGTGTGTGTTTTCTTCTGGTAGATGGTGTGTCCTAGGGAGGCATTGGGTTTCTTGTAGACTAAGACATCTAGGAAGGAAGTTGGTTGTTAACTTCTGTTTCCATGGTGAACTGTATTTTGGGGTGTAGGCTATTGAGGTGTGTGAGGAAGTTTTCAAGTTTTTCTTTCCGTGTGGCCAGATTATGAAGGTGTCGCTCACGATCTGAGCCAGAGTTTGGGTTTGTGATCAGATTTTTCTAGTGCTTGGGTTTCAAAGTGTTCCATGTAGAGGTTGGCAATGACAGGTGAGAGGGTGATCCCATGGGTGCTCCTTCTATTTGTTTGTATTTTTGTCCGTTATAGATGAAGTATGTGTTGGATAGGCAGTGGTTGGTCAGATCTAGTATGTGCTTGGGGGTTATATTTGTTTTGGATAGCTGTCAAGGCTTCTTTGATTGGCACTTGGGTGAAGAGGATATGACATCAAAGCTCACGAGTAGGTCGCTGGGCTGTAAGTTTTGTTTCTTTATGATCTCTATGAACTGGAATGAGTTTTTACGTGTGAGGCGATGGATTCTGCATAGGGCTGTAGTTGTTTGGCGAGAAATTTGGCTAGGTTTTGTAGAGGTGAGCCTATGGAGCTGACTATGGGTCTGAGTGGGGTTCCTTCTTTGTGTATCTTGGGAGGCCAGAGCTTAGGGCATCTGGATGATTTCTCTGGGAATGATTCTTTGTTGGATTTCTTCGCTGATGGGGAGGCTTTTATTTTGGATCTAGTGGTTTTTCTAGGTAGGTGGTGGGGTCTGTTTTAGGGGCTTGTATGCAGGGTCTTGGAGTAGGTTGGTTAATTTGGTTTGGTAGTCAGATGTGTTCATAACCACCGTGGCGCTGCCCTTGTCTGCTGGTAGGATTATTATGCTGGTATCTTTTTCAGGTTAAGTAGTGCTGTCTGTTCCTCTTGGGTAAGTTGCTTTTGGGTGGCTTGCTGCTGCAGAGGATGTTGGTGATTTCGAGTCTGATTTTGTTAGCGCCATCGGGTTGATTTTGGTCAGGCTGGTTTCAACTCCGCATATAATGGTCTCAGTGGGGATGTATTTGGGAGTGACTGCAAAGTTGAACTTTGGAAAGGACATCGGTTTCAGCTTTGGTGAGGATCCTATCTGAGATGTTATGCACTGTTTGTTTCATGTGTTGCTGTGAGGGTGGAGGGGTTTGTTTCATGCGTTCTTGTAGTCTTCGGAGTTTGTTGGTGTGCGTGTCTGTCTTGAGGGTGGTCTGTGTTTCGCTCTCCAGACGGCAAGTTGTTTTGGATTTGTCCCAAAGTGCCGGTGCATCTTGTTGCTGAGTTTGAGGTGAAGTGTGAGGAGATCTTTGTTGATTTGATCTAGGAGGAATCTTTTGTGTGAAGTTCATTTCTGATTAAGGCCAATTCTGTTCTTTTAGGATGCGCTTGGTGGCTGCAGAGTTGGAGTGGAATTTCAATTGGAAGCATTTGGGGATTAAATTTTCATCGCGCAGTTTCAGAGGAATGCGAGGTCACATAAAATGGAAGCTCTTTGGACTTCTAGTTTTCATAGGTCCTGGTCAGATGGTGGATTTCCTCCCGTAGAGGTGCAATATTTGTTTTCTGAGGTTTTCACGGTGTTTGTATATAGGTCTTTGGTTGTTCGGGTTTTCTCCCGTGTAAAATTGGAAGTGTCTTGATGCTTCACTAAGTCTCATTCGTCATCTTCAGGCTTCAGCTCGTGCTTCTGGGAGCAATGTGTGATCGCAGCTATTTCTTCCTTTAACTGCTAGTGGGGTTTGAACTGATTGGGTGGGAGCTTGGCTGTGCTCTGATTGGCTGGGGTTTTTCTGTGCTCTGATTGGCTGGCGGTGTGTCCTGTGTTGGTGGGGGCTTGGTTGTGCTCAGTCTAATCTGTGCTGCAGGGGGATTTGAGCTGGTGAGCTGCACTGCTGCTGTTTGGCTTCGTGTTCGTGGTCGTGCTACATCTTCGTAGTGGGTGTCAGTCTGCTGCATGTATGGATTGGAGGGGTTTGAAGTGGCTAATGTTGCAGCTGCGGTCTGGCTTCTGGTCCTTGGTCGTGCTTCCTGATCAGTGTGGGTTTGGGTGTGCTTTCTGGGTGGATGTGTGGTGGTGACATCCTGTGTGGACCTCGTGAGTGTGGGTCTGGTGTCATTCCTCGTGTTAGGGACTCGCTTGTCAATAAGGGTGGGTTTCCAAATGGCTTGTAGGCGGAGGTATCATCTCGTTTGTTCATGCTGTGTGGGCGTTTTCTATCTCGATGGCTTCTCTGATTATTCTGTTGTTAAAGTGTTCAGTTTTGGCGATAGTTCTGGTCTTTTAAAGTCAATATCATGTCCTGTGACTTTAAAGTGTTGGACCAGGAAGAAGTTGGTTCCTCTTTTGAATGAGTTCTTGTGTTCTTCAATGCGTGCACTTATTCTTCTGTTGGTTTGTCCAATGTATGTGGTGGGGCAGGCGGTGCATGGGATTTCATATACTCCTTGATTTTCTAACTCAATTTTGTCTTTGGGGTTTCTTAGGATGGTGGATATTTTTTGGTTTGTGCAGAATGCTGTCTTGATGTTATGTTTGTGGAGGATCTTGCTGATTCTGTCTGTGGTGCCTTTTATATATGGGAGGAGGGCTGTGCCATTTTCTTGCTCTCTGTCTTGGGTTTTAGTGGGGGGTTCTTTTTGGATTAGTTTGGTAATTTTATTTCTCTGCAATCCATTGGATGTTAGTACGTTTGTGAGAGTGTGTAGTTCGGTTTTTAGGTGTTGTTCGTCAGCTAAGCGTTTTGTTCTAGAGATGAGTGTCTTGGCTACGGAGTTGATCTGTGCTGGGTGGTGGTGTGAGAGTGCATGCAGATAGCGGTTTGTGTGTGTTTTCTTCTGGTAGATGGTGTGTCCTAGGGAGCCATTGGGTTTCTTGTAGACTAAGACATCTAGGAAGGGAAGTTGGTTGTTAACTTCTGTTTCCATGGTGAACTGTATTTTGGGGTGTAGGCTATTGAGGTGTGTGAGGAAGTTTTCAAGTTTTTCTTTCCCGTGGCCAGATTATGAAGGTGTCGCCACGATCTGAGCCAGAGTTTGGGTTTGTGATCAGATTTTTCTAGTGCTTGGGTTTCAAAGTGTTCCATGTAGAGGTTGGCAATGACAGGTGAGAGGGGTGATCCCATGGGTGCGCCTTCTATTTGTTTGTATTTTTGTCCGTTATAGATGAAGTATGTGTTGGATAGGCAGTGGTTGGTCAGATCTAGTATGTGCTTGGGGGGGTTATATTTGTTTTGGATAGCTGTCAAGGCTTCTTTGATTGGCACTTGGGTGAAGAGGGATATGACATCAAAGCTCACGAGTAGGTCGCTGGGCTGTAAGTTTTGTTTCTTTATGATCTCTATGAACTGGAATGAGTTTTTACGTGAGGCGATGGATTCTGCATAGGGCTGTAGTTGTTTCAGAAATTTGGCTAGGTTTTGTAGAGGTGAGCCTATGGAGCTGACTATGGGTCTGAGTGGGGGTTCCTTCTTTGTGTATCTTGGGAGGCCGTAGAGCTTAGGGCTACAACGCCAGAAACAAACCCTCCACCCTCACAGCAACACATGAAACAAACAGTGCATAACATCTCAGATAGGATCCTCACCAAAGCTGAAACCGATGTCCTTTCCAAAGGATTCAACTTGCAGTCACTCCCAAAATACATCCCCACTGAGACCATTATATGCGGAGTTGAAACCAGCCTGACCAAAACCACCCCGGATGACGCAAACAAAACCACCCCCGAAACCACCAACATCCCCTGCAGCAGCAAGCCACACAAAAGCAACTTACCCAAAGAGGAACAGACAGCACTACTTAACCTGAAAAAAGACACCAGCATAATAATCCTACCAGCAGACAAGGGCAACGCCACGGTGGTTATGAACACATATGACTACCAAACCAAATTAACCAACCTACTCCAAGACCCTGCATACAAGCCCCTAAAACAGACCCCACCACCTACCTAGAAAAACCACTAGATCCAAAATAAAAGCCTCCCCATCAGCGAAGAAATCCAACAAAGAATCATTCCCAGAGAGAAATCATCCAGATGCCCTAAGCTCACGGCCTCCCAAGATACACAAAGAAGGAACCCCACTCAGACCCATAGTCAGCTCCATAGGCTCACCTCTACAAAACCTAGCCAAATTTCTCGCCAAACAACTACAGCCCTATGCAGAATCCATCGCCTCACACGTAAAAACTCATTCCAGTTCATAGAGATCATAAAGAAACAAAACTTACAGCCCAGCGACCTACTCGTGAGCTTTGATGTCATATCCTCTTCACCCAAGTGCCAATCAAAGAAGCCTTGACAGCTATCCAAAACAAATATAACCCCCAAGCACATACTAGATCTGACCAACCACTGCCTATCCAACACATACTTCATCTATAACGGACAAAAATACAAACAAATAGAAGGCGCACCCATGGGATCACCCTCTCACCTGTCATTGCCAACCTCTACATGGAACACTTTGAAACCCAAGCACTAGAAAATCTGATCACAAACCCAAACTCTGGCTCAGATACGTGACGACACCTTCATAATCTGGCCACACGGGAAAGAAAAACTTGAAAACTTCCTCACACACCTCAATAGCCTACACCCCAAAATACAGTTCACCATGGAAACAGAAGTTAACAATCTTCCTTCCTAGATGTCTTAGTCTACAAGAAACCCAATGGCCCCTAGGACACACCATCTACCAGAAGAAAACACACACAAACCGCTATCTGCATGCACTCTCACACCACCACCCAGCACAGATCAACTCAGCCAAGACACTCATCTCTAGAACAAAATGCTTAGCTGACGAACAACACCTAAAACCAACTACACACTCTCACAAACGTATTTAACATCCAATGGATTCCAGAGAAATAAAATTACCAAACTAATCCAAAAAGAACCCCCACTAAAACCCAAGACAGGGAACAAGAAAATGACACAGCCCTCCTCCCATATATATAAAAGGCACCACAGACAGAATCAGCAAGATCCTCCACAAACATAACATCAAGACAGCATTCTGCACAAACCAAAAAATATCCACCATCCTAAGAAACCCCAAAGACAAAATTGAGTTAGAAAATCAAGGAGTATATGAACCCATGCACCGCCTGCCCCACCACATACATCGGACAAACCAACAGAAGAATAAGTGCACGATTGAAGAACACAAGAACTCATTCAAAAGAGGAACCAACTTCTTCCCTGGTCCAACACTTTAAAGTCACAGGACACGATATTGACTTTAAAAAGACCAGAACTATCGCCAAAACTGAACACTTTAACAACAGAATAATCAGAGAAGCCATCGATAGAAAACGCCTACACAGCATGAACAAACGAGATGATACCTCCCGCCTACCAGCCATTTGGAAACCTGCCTTATTGACAAACGTGTCCCTAACACGAGGAATGACACCAGACCCACACTCACGAGGTCCACACAGGATGTCACCACCACACATCCACCCAGAAAGCACACCCAAACCCACACTGATCAGGAAGCACGACCAAGGACCAGAAGCCAGACCGCAGCTGCAACATTAGCCACTTCAAACCCTCCAATCCATACATGCAGCAGACTGACACCCACCACGTAAGATGTAGCACCACCACGAACACGGCCAAACAGCAGCAGTGCAGCTCACCAGCTCAAATCCCCTGCAGCACAGATTAGACTGAGCACAACCAAGCCCCCACCAACACAGGACACACCCCAGCCAATCAGAGCACAGAAAACCCCCAGCCAATCAGAGCACAGCCAAGCTCCCACCCAATCAGTTCAAACCCCACTAGCAGTTAAAAGGAAGAAATAGCTGCATCACACATTGCTCCCAGAAGCACGGCTGAAGCCTGAAGATGACGAATGAGACTTCGTCGAAACGCCGCCAAGACACTTCCAATTTTACACGGAGAAAACCCAACAACCAAAGACCTATATACAAACACCGTGAAAACCTCAGAAAACAAATATTGCACCTCCACGGGAGGAAATCCACCATCTGACCAGGACCTATGAAAACTAGAAGTCCAAAGAGCTTCCATTTTATGTGACCTCGCATTCTCGAAACTGCCGATGAAAATTTAATCCCAAATGCTTCCAATTGAAATTCCACTCCAACTCTGCAGCCACCAAACGCATCCTAAAAGAACAGAATTGGCCTTAATCAGAAATGAACTTCACACAAAAGATTCCTCCTAGATCAAATCAACAAAGATCTCCTCACACTTCACCTCAAACTCAGCAACAAGATGCACCCGCACTTTGGGACAAATCCAAACAACTTGCCGCCTGAGAGCAAACACAGACCAAACTAAAAAGAACCCCCCACTAAAACCCAAGACAGAGAGCAAGAAAATGGCACAGCCCTCCTCCCATATATAAAAGGCACCACAGACAGAATCAGCAAGATCCTCCACAAACATAACATCAAGACAGCATTCTGCACAAACCAAAAAATATCCACCATCCTAAGAAACCCCAAAGACAAAATTGAGTTAGAAAATCAAGGAGTATATGAAATCCCATGCACCGCCTGCCCCACCACATACATTGGACAAACCAACAGAAGAATAAGTGCACGATTGAAGAACACAAGAACTCATTCAAAAAGAGGAACCAACTTCTTCCCTGGTCCAACACCTTAAAGCCACAGGACACGATATTGACTTTAAAAAGACCAGAACTATCGCCAAAACTGAACACTTTAACAACAGAATAATCAGAGATAGAAAAACGCGAGATAGAAAAACGCCCACACAGCATGAACAAACGAGATGATACCTCCCGCCTACCAGCCATTTGGAAACCTGCCCTTATTGACAAACGTGTCCCTAACACGAGGAATGACACCAGACCCACACTCACGAGGTCCACACAGGATGTCACCACCACACATCCACCCAGAAAGCACACCCAAACCCACACTGATCAGGAAGCACGACCAAGGACCAGAAGCCAGACCGCAGCTGCAACATTAGCCACTTCAAACCCCTCCAATCCATACATGCAGCAGACTGACACCCACTACGAAGATGTAGCACGACCACGAACACGAAGCCAAACAGCAGCAGTGCAGCTCACCAGCTCAAATCCCCCTGCAGCACAGATTAGACTGAGCACAACCAAGCCCCCACCAACACAGGACACACCCCCAGCCAATCAGAGCACAGAAAAAACCCCAGCCAATCAGAACACAGCCAAGCTCCCACCCAATCAGATCAAACCCCCACTCGCAGTTAAAAGGAAGAAACAGCTGCAATCACACATTGCTCCCAGAAGCACGGTTGAAGCCTGAAGATGACGAATGAGACTTCAATAAAACGCCGCCAAGACACTTCCAATTTTACACGGGAGAAAACCCGAACAACCAAAGACCTATATACAAACACCCGTGAAAACCTCAGAAAACAAATATTGCACCTCTACGGGGAGGAAATCCACCATCTGACCAGGACCTATGAAAAACTAGAAGTCCAAAGAGCTTCCATTTTATGTGACCTCGCATTCCTACGAAACTGCCGCGATGAAAATTTAATCCCCAAATGCTTCCAATTGAAATTCCACTCCAACTCTGCAGCCACCAAACGCATCCTAAAAAGAACAGAATTGGCCTTAATCAGAAATGAACTTCACACAAAAAGATTCCTCCTAGATCAAATCAACAAAGATCTCCTCACACTTCACCTCAAACTCAGCAACAAGATGCACCCGGCACTTTGGGACAAATCCAAACAACTTGCCGCCTGAGAGCCAAACACAGACCACCCTCAAGACAGACACGCACACCAACAAACTCAAGACTACAAGAACGCCAGAAACAAACCCCTCCACCCTCACAGCAACACATGAAACAAACAGTGCATAACATCTCAGATAGGATCCTCACCAAAGCTGAAACCGATGTCCTTTCCAAAGGATTCAACTTTGCAGTCACTCCCAAATACATCCCCACTGAGACCATTATATGCGGAGTTGAAACCAGCCTGACCAAAATCAACCCCGATGACGCTAACAAAATCAGACTCGAAATCACCAACATCCTCTGCAGCAGCAAGCCACCCAAAAGCAACTTACCCAAAGAGGAACAGACAGCACTACTTAACCTGAAAAAAGATACCAGCATAATAATCCTACCAGCAGACAAGGGCAACGCCACGGTGGTTATGAACACATCTGACTACCAAACCAAATTAACCAACCTACTCCAAGACCCTGCATACAAGCCCCTAAAACAGACCCCACCACCTACCTAGAAAAACCACTAGATCCAAAATAAAAGCCTCCCCATCAGCGAAGAAATCCAACAAAGAATCATTCCCAGAGAGAAATCATCCAGATGCCCTAAGCTCTACGGCCTCCCAAGATACACAAAGAAGGAACCCCACTCAGACCCATAGTCAGCTCCATAGGCTCACCTCTACAAAACCTAGCCAAATTTCTCGCCAAACAACTACAGCCCTATGCAGAATCCATCGCCTCACACGTAAAAACTCATTCCAGTTCATAGAGATCATAAAGAAACAAAACTTACAGCCCAGCGACCTACTCGTGAGCTTTGATGTCATATCCTCTTCACCCAAGTGCCAATCAAAGAAGCCTTGACAGCTATCCAAAACAAATATAACCCCCAAGCACATACTAGATCTGACCAACCACTGCCTATCCAACACATACTTCATCTATAACGGACAAAAATACAAACAAATAGAAGGCGCACCCATGGGATCACCCTCTCACCTGTCATTGCCAACCTCTACATGGAACACTTTGAAACCCAAGCACTAGAAAAATCTGATCACAAACCCAAACTCTGGCTCAGATACGAGACGACACCTTCATAATCTGGCCACACGGGAAAGAAAAACTTGAAAACTTCCTCACACACCTCAATAGCCTACACCCCAAAATACAGTTCACCATGGAAACAGAAGTTAACAACCAACTTCCTTCCTAGATGTCTTAGTCTACAAGAAACCCAATGGCTCCCTAGGACACACCATCTACCAGAAGAAAACACACACAAACCGCTATCTGCATGCACTCTCACACCACCACCCAGCACAGATCAACTCAGAGCCAAGACACTCATCTCTAGAACAAAATGCTTAGCTGACGAACAACACCTAAAACCGAACTACACACTCTCACAAACGTACTAACATCCAATGGATTCCAGAGAAATAAGATTACCAAACTAATCCAAAAGAACCCCCACTAAAACCCAAGACAGAGAGCAAGAAAATGGCACAGCCCTCCTCCCATATATAAAAGGCACCACAGACAGAATCAGCAAGATCCTCCACAAACATAACATCAAGACAGCATTCTGCACAAACCAAAAATATCCACCATCCTAAGAAACCCCAAAGACAAAATTGAGTTAGAAAATCAAGGAGTATATGAAATCCCATGCACCGCCTGCCCCACCACATACATTGGACAAACCAACAGAAGAATAAGTGCACGATTGAAGAACACAAGAACTCATTCAAAAAGAGGAACTAACTTCTTCCCTGGTCCAACACTTTAAAGTCACAGGACACGATATTGACTTTAAAAAGACCAGAACTATCGCCAAAACTGAACACTTTAACAACAGAATAATCAGAGAAGCCATCGAGATAGAAAAACGCCCACACAGCATGAACAAACGAGATGATACCTCCCGCCTACCAGCCATTTGGAAACCTGCCCTTATTGACAAACGTGTCCCTAACACGAGGAATGACACCAGACCCACACTCACGAGGTCCACACAGGATGTCACCACCACACATCCACCCAGAAAGCACACCCAAACCCACACTGATCAGGAAGCACGACCAAGGACCAGAAGCCAGACCGCAGCTGCAACATTAGCCACTTCAAACCCCTCCAATCCATACATGCAGCAGACTGACACCCACTACGAAGATGTAGCACGACCACGAACACGAAGCCAAACAGCAGCAGTGCAGCTCACCAGCTCAAATCCCCCTGCAGCACAGATTAGACTGAGCACAACCAAGCCCCCACCAACACAGGACACACCCGCAGCCAATCAGAGCACAGAAAACCCCATCCAATCAGAGCACAGCCAAGCTCCCACCCAATCAGTTCAAACCCCACTAGCAGTTAAAAGGAAGAAATAGCTGCGATCACACATTGCTCCCAGAAGCACGGTTGAAGCCTGAAGATGACGAATGAGACTTCAGAAACGTCGCCAAGACACTTCCAATTTTACACGGAGAAAACCCGAACAACCAAAGACCTATATACAAACACCCGTGAAAACCTCAGAAAACATATATATATATATATATATATATATATATATATATATATATACACACATACACACATATACACACATGCTTTTATATATATATATATTCCTTCAACATAATGAAGAGAAAGTTGCTATCACAACTGGAGCAGTCTGTCTCCATTACACATTACATCCAATAGTTAAGAAGATCTGGAAAACCAAGTGGATGTGCAACCAAGGCCTGAAGCTGGAATATCTTTATCACCCCTCCATTACAGAGCGCAACTGCTGATGTGAGGCATAAGATCATGGATAAACTAGCTATAATCAACCCTCAAGACCGATTACCATAGCTCAGCAGAAATGTACCATCAGATAGTATGCTAGAAAATGCCAATAGAGCCCTCAGAATAATCCCTACTACCACAATAACTCAAACCAATGGACTGATATATGCTACAGCCACTGCAATCCTGGAGATGCTTAGCTACACAATCAAGAAGATTCCAAGCTTCCCTGGAAAATAAGGTTAGATTTTCCAAGGTTCCCTGGAAAATAAGGTTACAGTGCAATAACATAGTAACAGCAGAGCCACCAAGAGCAAAAATTGAAAAATAATCAAAGGAAAATATGAGTAGTACCAGGCTAAGGCAGAGAAGCAGAGGCCAAGATGATAAACGCCCTCTTCTCCAAAGAACCATCAAAGGTGTACTCCCAACTGCAGTGCAGTGGAGTAGCAGAGCCACCAACAGCACAAACTAAACAGTGCTAGAAGGACATATGGGAGAAAGAGAAGACACCTAACACCAGTGCAAAATGGCTGTAGGACCTGAGAGCAGATCACAGCAATATCCCAGAATAGGGACAGTACAGTAGCAAACATCCAACAGCCGGTTAAGAACATGAAAAGTTAGACAGTACCTGGACCAGACATGATTCACATGTACTGGCTAAAGAAACTAACAACAATACATGAACTTCTAGCAGCACAGATGAACCATCAATTAGTAGCAGGTTCCCACCAAACTGGCTACCCCAAAGAAGGACAGTATTGATCATGAAAGATGATCAACCAGGGAACTGCACTATCTAACTACCAGCTGATATTTACCTTCTCGCAACATAGAAAGTCCTATCAGGCATCAGAGCTGTCAAGCTACAGAACCACAGTTGGCCAGTATATGAGTACAGTATCAGGAACTACACCAGAAGTTCAAAACATAAATTTCTCATACATAGAGCAGTCACCCTAAACTTAAGGTCTAGACAGATCAATCTGAGCATAGTTTGGATTGGCTACAATCTATGACTCAATGTTATACACACATGGTCTGTTAATAGCTGAAACTATACAAAATCAACAGGACAATAAGAACATTCCTCAATAAGTCAATGGGACTGTGGAAAAACAACATGAGAAGTCACTTCAAGACAGTTCACACAAGTGGCCATCAATTGCAGCATATACCAAAATGATATGCTGTTCTGCATAACCTTGAACCCTCTCAGTCAGATCATCACAAAAAATGAATATGGATACAAATTGAAGAATGGGACTACCATCAGCCCTCTCTTTTACCTGGATGACAGCAAGTTGTATGAAAAGAATGAACAAGATATCAACTCACTGATCCATCTGACACTGATCCACAGTAAAGGCATTGGCAGTTCATTCAGACTAGAGAATTGTAGTCAGATGATAGTCAAGAGAGGGAAAATAGTTAAGAATGATGTGATGGAACCAACGGGGATGTGTGTCATATAGCAGACATATGGACCATTACAAGTACCTTGGTATCCCATAGTCATATGGGAACCACTTTGAGGAGGCAAAGAAAACAGCAGCATCCAAATACCACTGAAGGAACAGACAGGTCCTGAAAAGTCAGCTCAATGGGAAGAACCAGATCAACATGTATGCTTTGCCAGTTATCAGATATCCTGCTAGTATAGTGAACTGGCCAAAGAAAGACAAGGGAGCTGCCAGTGTGAAGACCCAGAAACTCCTCATAATGTGTGAAGGTTTCCACCCTAAGTCCAACACCTAGAGACCATATACTAGGCAGAAAGAGAATGCTGAGGGTTTGATAAGTATCAAAAGCAGGGATGAAATCCAGCAGGTTCTGATATGTTCTGGAGAACCGGTAGCGGAAATTTTGATTAGCCCCAGTGGGAATGGAGATTTTGCAATATCCTTCCCCCAGTAGTGGGGAGGGAATGGGGATTTTGCAGTATCCTTCCCCCAGGAGTAGGGTGGGAATGGAGATTTTGCAGTATCCTTCCCCTGCCACGCCCACCAAGCCACACCCACAGAACTGGTAGGAAAAAAATTTGGATTTCATCACTGAGCAAAAGCCACTTGCATGGATGAAACTCAGAACATCCAGGAGTTCATCAGTAAGATGGCATCGAAAGAGAAAGTATCCTGAGAGAGTACCTGAGGCAGTAGCAGATGTGAGAGAAAGATCAAGTAGAGGAAGTGCCATGGCAAAACAGATAGCTGAGGTGGCTGACATTGGGAAATTCTGCTTATAGTTAGAAAGGGCTACACTAAAAGACAGCACAGAGGCACTTGTCAAAACGGCACAAGAATACGCACTAAACACCAGATCCATAGAAGCAGGAATCTACCACACTAGACAAGACCTAAAGTGCAGACTATGTAGAGATGCATATGTATGTTTGTGCACACACACAGAGATGTGCAGGTGCACATACAGGCATACCACATGTGTTTGAATCAATTTTGACTCCTGGCAACTGCCTCAATGTTTGTGCAGTTTTCTTGGCAAGATTTCAAAAGTGTTTTGCCTTAGTTTGTCTGCTTCCTAGGGCTGAGAGAGAGAGGAACTGGCCCAAGATCTAACAGCTAACTTCAAGTGTATGGCAAAGTCTCCCAGTTTTTAGCCTGACGTCTTAAGCACTTTGCTAAATTGGCTCTAATATTAGATTAAAGCTACATGTTAAAGTATACTGCATTGTATTAAGAATTTTAAAATGAAGCAAATTTGCAGCAGTAGCTATAATAAACAGTATAATATGAATCAGAGTAAAGCTTTGTGTTAATAGAAACCTAAACTTTGGATGTGATACAAGCCCATGTATTATTATTATTGTCCATGGATGGTTTCTAACTTGAATTTTGTATTGGATTTGTGTTTCAAATACGAAGCTATTTTTGATATTATTTGTATATCCCATTGATTCCCACTGCTGCATCTAATTGATACTTCTGACTTTAAATCAAGTTTAAATTAAATTTGCAAAAAAAAATTAAAATTCCACTGATTTGCCTCTTGGTCTTCCCATCTTATTGGAAGCAGAAAAGTAAAGATATATTTTAGATCCTGAATTACCTCTCAGTTTGCAAAAGAAAGATGTCATTTTTGCCAATTTTTCAATCTACTTGCACTTTCTTATAATCAAAAACAATCCACTTCCAGTCCTATGAGCAGATTTTGTAAGAAAAAGGAGTGTAAGGAAAGGTGATTTTGGTGTTCTTTGAGCATGATTATTTACTTGTAGATGTTTTATTACCCAATTAGGTAAGATCATCAGTGTATGGGGTCTACTCTCTGTTTATATATGATAGCTTGCCCTACCATTGTTAGTGATCTTGTGTTTTCTCCTTGATAGTTCTTGACTGGATTTTTATCTTTTGCTTGATTTGTCTTGAACTCCCTGCTTACCTGGGTGTTGGCAATGCCCCACTCCCAGTCTCTTTACCATGAGCATGGATTTCACTTTTAATACACCAGTGGGTACAATTCTAAGCAAACTATTTTATTACAGGAACTTCCGCTTTTAGTTTCTAACAATGCTTATAGGGTTTTGGGTGCAGCCTAGAGGCAGTACTGTAAGATAAGCTGATCCTAGAGAATGATGCTTTGCTTTGTAGCTTAATAGCTTTCTATTTAGCTTTAATACAAAGTATCTCAAAAAAAAAAAAAAAGAGACAGGTGGATATCAATGGAGGCATGTATTCTATACACATAGGCAAATATAGAGACAAATATTTCAGAGATGAACACAAAAAGTTCTTCCCCTAAAAATAATTTTTGTACAAATCAAGATCTTGCAGCAAAATCTTGAATTTGCTGTTCTAGGTATTGGCCAATAGTTGCTGTTGATAAAGATTATTCTCATGAATGTGCATCAGTCTCATCCTCTGTGGAACATGAAAAAATCTCTGGGAAGACTGTGAAAAGGAATGAAGATTATTCAACACAAATTCCCAAAGTGATAGACTCATCATACACAACTCAATGTATGAATGAGAAGCATTTATCTGGAAAAAAAAATCTGTGATCTGCATGCATTCATTGAAGAAGCAGAAAGGGATATGTTCCATAATAAATCCTCTTCCATCCAGATTAAGTTGGAGAAACCCTGAAAAGAAGGAAAATATACCCTACAATCTCCCTAATTTTAATGCTAGAAGTGAAAGTAATCAGGTATCAGTGTTGCTGCCCAACATCCCACCAATTCCTAGGTTCAGATTCTTTTTCTGCGAAGAGTTTTTTCCCCACAATTTATTGCTAGATTCAAATATGGCTGACTTATTTTAAAACACATTATCTCTATGGGAAAATAAGCAAATGGAAATGCAATTAGGCAAAGACGCTAACAAACAGAAAGCCTCTCCACAATGCTAAATAATTTCATTTGTATGCATGTGACTTCCAATCTCCATTCTGTTATCTCTCAGCTCAAGCCAATAATTTTTCATGTTAAGAATGTTGTAGTTTGACCTAAGAAACTTAATATATTTTTGGAGTCTCTTAAACTAGCTATCCTTTTTCATGATTATCAAGTTATCATGATTTATGAGATTTATAAGAGTGAAAAACCCCTAATTTGAGTCAATGTTACAGTTATTAGTGATTGCCAGCTATAAGTAGTATTTAAAAGAAGCCTCCAAGAGCTTAAAGGAAACCAAAGGAGTTTATATAAAAGTCCTAGTTAAGTCATGAGGCATAAGACATGTGTAAATAGCCATGACCTTGAATATCAGCAAAATCCCTTCTCAAATGTATTCCTGGCAGGATTGAAGCACAAACATCAACAGCTGTGAGTGGGCAGGAAGCAGGCTTTTCACAGCAAACACATTCCACTTTTTTGCTGATGTTACTGTACCGGCATACCAGTCCTAAGGGTTGTTTTTTTTTTTGATGAGAAAATTGTGAGAATGCACAGGATTTTCCTTTCAGCCAAACATGGCAGACCAAAAGCAAGATCCCAAATTCAAAATTTTTTACTGGAGCAAATAGATTCAGCATCTTGTTTCCATCAGGAGTCAGTCAGATGACTACAAGAAATCCTAAAGTAGATCATGCAGGGTCTTCCTAAGGGCTGTTTGCTCTTAAGAGTGGGTATTCATGGAATATGGCTTGTGAATATTGGAGGATCTGCTTATCCATCATGGCTAAAAGTAGCTGAATCACCAGAAATTTGTCTAATCCTATTATGAACCCATATATAATCATGGGTATCACTCACTTTTTGGAAATAACTCTTGTAAATTAATGATATATTGTGTGATGAAGGTCTTCCCTTTTTCCTGGTATGAATTGTTGCTGCTATTGTCTATACCACAGTTACTAAATCTTGAAGTCCAAAACTGCCTATTGCTCATCAGATTTATTTCATGAGAGAAGAACTTTCTCTCCTTTACCTACTTTCTTCTTTGGTCTCTCCCAGATCATCAGGTTGCCACCATTCTAAAAATATTAGGAACACATAAGCCATCTAAGTTTCTCTCCAGATGACCAATTGCAACATGCAAAATAGTGCAAATAATATGTCTTTCATATAAGTATAGGTCTTCTGTGTCATTGTGATTTAGCAATCACTACATTGTGTTATCTCCTAATACTGTTTGCCAAACTGAGCAAGTGCTTTTCTATCATTTTTTTTAAAAAAATGAACAAATATTTTAATATTATTTTGCTTTTTGAATGTACTAGTCTTGAATCAAGCAAGAGTAAATCAAGTTAGATTTTATATTCTTATTATATATAACTGAAAAAAATAATGGTTAACTTGGGGAGATATTTGCTATAATTTTCTTTCCATCTTCCTCTGGAAATTGTCTAAGAAGCAGATCATTAGGAAGGGAATTATTTTATTTATTTTAAATATACCTTATCCATGATTTATATATTTCATTGGCTTTTACTGTACTGTATATTCTTCACAATTATCAGAAAGTAGTTCATAGAGAAGTTGATGTAATAGTGTAATACAAATGAATTATGACTCAAGACCTGGCTGTGTTTCAATGTTTTAATGTAATCAACCTGCCACAAAGTTCCTGGCTGACAAATTGATAAATAAAATAAGGATCAGACGTTGTGCTTATATGCAAGGAATAGCATCCTGTTAAAATTGCAGGAAATGCTTGGATAAACTAGAGGTTTGAGGCAACAACATCACTTTGAAAACCAAACAAATTGTGTTGTATTCAATTTATATTTACCAACAAAGAAATAGGAGAGTAGTATAGATCTATTTCAAGCTATTTAGTTCTCGTCAGCTAGCCATATCCTTCTGGGATTCGAATGGCTAGCTGACAAGAGCTAAATAGCTTGAAATAGATCTATATTACTCTCCCTTTATTTCTTTGTCAGTAAATATAAATTTAACACAAAAATAGTTCGTTGTGAAAGTGACTACCTGCAAAGGCCCCTGGATTGGGGCTGAAAGGCAAAAGCGGAAACAGTATGTGTCCCATATTTGGGTAGACCAGGTTGCCCTGATAGACCAGTCTCACCAGAAAACATGTAAACTGTGTTGTAATACAGCATATACTTATTTTGCATGATTTATATAAAATTTGGATTTTCTTAAATAAGAACAGATTATTTGGCAATGTAAGATATTTTCTTACATTTCTTTCCATTATATTTATTTTTCTTAAAACTTGTGAATTGTTGGCAGAACCTATCCTTGGTTAATTTCCTCCTGTTGTCTTGTGGTCACATCAGCACTAGGGACAAAGTCCCCATTTCGGAACATGTGAAAGCATTCTGAATAATTTTTTTAAATGATATTTGCTTTTGTCCTTTTAGGTACTCAACCTGTTTTTAGCTTTGCTGCTTAGCTCCTTCAGTGCCGATAGCCTGGCAGGATCTGATGATGATAGTGAGATGAACAATTTGCAAATTGCAATTGGCAGAATCAACCGAGGGATTGATTTTGTAAAGAAACATGTCCTCCTCCTGCTTCACAGAGAACTGAAAGAGAAAACAGAGCTATCATCTGAGGAACCAGATGATAGTAAAAAAGAAAACTTTGTTCTCAACCACATGGACACTCTCAACCATGTGGACACAGGCCAGGATTTCAAGTCTGAATACATGGATGAGATAATAAAAAAAGAGCAACTCATTGATGAACTGGGCCAAATGAACTTTATTAATAATCCCAACCTGACCATAAATGTGCCTATAGCATCTGAGGAGTCTGATCTTTATGATGAAACTGATACAGGTGAAGAAACTGCTGATGACATCAAGGTGAGTTTTCTCCCAAAGAGGTTAGTGCAGCTGGCTGGAGGTTTTTTTTTTTTTTTGAAACATATTCACATACAGGATCTTTTGACGAGACTATTCTCAAAAATGTTTCTTCAAAAGGTATGTTGTCTATTATTACCAATTGCATTATGCATTGAAGAGGATTCTAGAACAATTCCTGCTCACAAGTTATGTTTCTTTATGGAGTGAGTGAAACTAGATAGAAGAAAAATTGAATGAGTAGCACTTGAGAGAAAAAATGGCAACAACTTCAAACATACAGGACATTTCCATAATGCCATAACTTCTCTTACACGCCTTTAAAATATGTGTTGTTTTTCAAATGCGTCATGTGATGATGATGATGATGATGATGATGATGATGATGATGATGATGATGATGATGATTATCTTCATATATCAGTATGCTGCCTCCATGGAGAAAATCTATTTATGTAGTCACTAGGACTCAAAAATGACTAGATGGCACATAATCTCATTACTGGTGTCTCCTAGTTGGTGGTTTATATGCAACAGTATGATGAACAAGTTACAAGGAAACTTCTAGTTGAGAAATTATTCTTTGGTCGCAATTGAAATACATTGTCCAAAATGGGCCAAAATCTGGTTTGTATTGCGTCCTTGATCTTAGTAGGAAATGCTGAACACAATGTGGGAGCTGTTCTTTTTTTTATAAAAACATATTTTTTAAAAAACAAACAAAAATACAAATGAACAGTACATTTTTTATGAATAGAATAGGATGACCGAGTCAAAATTTATTGCTTATAACATAAATATTTGCTTATTACAGCTTATAACATAAATATTTCCCAAATATAATTCATATATTTCAATTTCTGCCATAATATTCTTTTTTTCCTACTTTTTTATTTTCCATCTCTACTTAATATTTAATATATAATCAATATTACCATCCGCCCTAACCTCCAATCTTAATCTTATTTCATTTCATTAACTTATTTCTCCATTTATCACATATATTTCTCAAAATCACCACATTTGTAAATCATCATCAATTTGTTTTCTCTTATTTCCTTTATTCTATCAAAACCCTTTAATTTAAAAATAGTCATTTCCATCCTTAATTTCTATTTTTTATAGCTGAAGGTCACTGTAATTTTTTCTGGATTTGTTTGCTGTAGTGCTTTTTTTCCGCCAGCAGATATCTCTCTCCAATCCACAAGTTTCAAATCAACAGTCACAAAATATCCAATTTGTGTATTAAATCCGCTTATCAAATGCTTTTCAAATTTCTTCTTTCTCTTCTTAATTTTATATATTCCAAATTCCAGTTAAAATCCAATTTCAAATCCAATTGAAAAATTTCCTTTACAGGGCATTTCTATTTTGAATTTTTCTTTATTCTTCCTTCAAAGTTCAAAACTTTTAAAATTATGTCCAATCTTGTTCAGAAACTATTTTCTTTTGGGTTTCTTTTTCTTATAATAATTTTAATACTTCCAAATCCAATTTCCAATCCAAATATCAAGCTCCATTCTGGGCTTTAGTGCTTTAACTTCCATTTGGTTGTTCTCCCACCATTAACATTCCCCATTGCCAATTAGCTGATATTTCCTCACCGAGACTTCTTTTAAATTTTTTAAAATACTTTTTTTTTACCTGTGAGTTGGCCAATCACTCACCCGGTACCAATACTTCGTCCCAAACACCTCTCCTGCACAAATCTTATTCCGGTTGCCCCAGCTTCATGACGGTCATAATGGCTGCCACCCTTGCTGCCGGATTGAAGAGTTTCCTCCGACCTCCGAGGAACTTGCCTATTCCTCTTGGTCGTCTGAGGTGCCCCTCCTTCTTCACTGACCCTACAAGATGGATCTGGTCTGAAGACCCCCCGACAGCGGTTTGTCTGGCTGGATTTTTGCAAGGCTTGTTGGAGCCTGCTATTTTCCAGTCAGTCTCGCTGTGACACTTCTGGTTCTCCCATGTGGGAGTTGTTAAAGTAACCTAATGTGCTCTTTTTTTCCTCCTAGTAAAATGTGTTATGTGAATGTCATGATTAAATAATATCACGATGGGCAGCAAAAGTCAATATAAAGGAGTTCATTTAATCATGATATAAAGTAGATTGGGAACATAAGAGAGAAATATAGGAAAGAGTATGAATTAAATGAAATGGAAGAAAAATTGATATGTTTTATGTCTGAAGCTAAGAGAAAGGGGAGTAGTGTAGATCTGAATGAAGATGGATAGATCTTGAAAAGTGGAGTTGATGGATACATGATGGAAATGAAGGTGAGGCTTTAATTATGAATGAAGGGTGAAGATGAGGGCAAAACCAGATCTAACTATTTCTTGCACAATCCCATATATTTAAAATTCAAGATCTCCCTCCCCCCTATTAGGCCAGGTCACTTGTCCAATGGAAACTTCTGGTATTGTTGTGAGAAAGTCTTTTTAGCTCTGGTAGATACCTGCTGAAATGTCCTTGGTTCCCATGGCTGGCATCATGATGTCTGGAGCTCCATTTTATCTCTCTCTTCCCGCCCCCCATAATCTGTGGGCAAGCTGAGAAGCGATAATAATTGTAACAGCAAAAATGCCATTTGAAGCTTGACATCTCATTCATAAAAGGTAAAAAGTCAGCCTAAATGAAATGGTCAGTACACCATTTACAATACAATAAGAGTGGAGAAATAAACATGTTTTACCATCTTTTATCATCCTGCTATAGCTTGAGCTCAAGAGCTCATGCCCATCTTCAATCAAGCACACTCCAATCTTTTTCATTAGCAGTACTAAGCATCTGTTCTGTCACTCTGTATTGGAGAGCTGAATCAGGCACTTAGTGGAACTGTCACCAGGCTGTTGAGGAAAAACCTGAAGTGGCCATTAATCCACACATTTTAGTAAAAGTCCTGCTTTTTCATGACCTGTATCTCACTTCACCAAATGCATAGAGTTGCTAGAATGAAGTAGGATGAATGAAGTAGGATTTAAATTGGGGTGAGGCAGGAGGGGAGAAGGGAGAGGAATATAATCTAATATTTAATTTAATCTTCATATGCAGATTAAATATGAAATAGATATAATTTTAAATTGTAAGTTATTCAGAGTCAAGCATGTGAGATAAGCAGCTATATAAATTAAATAAATGGATAAATGAATGAATGAATAAATAAATAATTGCAAGTATCTTATCAATTAACAATTGTACTTTGTTAAAAACCCATTGTGTTTGTTGAGACCCTCAGAAATGGCTGAAAACTCTTGATGTTTATGAGTTTAGGAATTTATCACCCAATGGTGTTGTAAATGATGTCACTTTTCCAAAAACATCTCTTTGCTCTTTGCTGTTAAGTGAAGTCCATTTTTCCAAAATAGTCATATAAGGTGTTCTGAGAACCTGAAATCTGTTGTTACTATTTTGTTGTTGTTTTGAGTCCTGATTTCAAATTTGTACTCATCTATTATTTTATTTAAGATTTGTCTCAT
Organism: Ahaetulla prasina; assembly: GCF_028640845.1. Taxonomy (NCBI): domain Eukaryota; kingdom Metazoa; phylum Chordata; class Lepidosauria; order Squamata; family Colubridae; genus Ahaetulla; species Ahaetulla prasina. The sequence continues at coordinate 48,813,758 of NC_080542.1, read as the reverse complement.
ATGTCCTAGGTAGAATCCAGAGGGGCATTGCTGGCAGATTATGGCATATGTCACATTAGAAGAAAAGTATATGAAAGTACCTCAAACCTCATTAGTGTCCTCCTAATGTTCTTCATGTAGCTATTGGAACAAGATAAATACTGTCAGTTTATTCATGACTGGCAGAGACATGGTAACAAGGTCAGCCAATGAATAGGGCTTAGTAACAAGGTCAGCCAATGGGAGCTGAAACAGCAAGGAGTCTAGGCGTGGCTTAGCTCTGAGGTCTGCTGCTGGAACTGAAATAATCTCTCCTCTTTACCATGTTGGAAGAACCACTCTTGGTTCTTCCAAGTATATATGGTATATATGTCTCGTGTTATTATGTATATAAAGAGAACTTAATGAATCCTGCTGCTTTAGTTATCTGTGTGTGCTTTCTGGATTTGATTGTTGCAACAAACTCTGGCAAATACCATACCTGGATCTGTTGCCAGAGTGGTTTGTTTGTTTGTTTCCATCAGATTTTCCAAATTGGCCATTCCTATTTCTAGCCAGCAGAGCTGTCTCTATATCCAATTCTGATATCCTAGACTTCTTTCCTTCCCACTTCTTCTTTCTGCCTTTAATCTGCATCTATCCAAACAAACTAGTCTTCTAACTAACACACATTCCCATTACATTTTTGCAATTTCATACCAATATCCATTCCCTAAGCTTTTCCCTGTTTTCTCAGTCCAGTCTTATTAGGCTGATGAAGGCAGGAATCTTCCTCTCCTGTCCTCATTCCAGGACTTTTGGAATGAAGTCCTGGAGTGAAGACTCAATCTGAGTTTCAGTCAGATTACCCTGATACTGGGTGTTGGTACTTTCTCAGTGATGGTGCTCTCAGTTTCAATCTGGTCAATTACTTTTAAGCTACCACTGAGTCAATATATTTTTGTGCCCCAGCTTAGATGTTAATGAATCCCATTCTTCTTTCTTCCTGACAGTTTGTTACTTCCTTTTTCTTTCCCATAATTGACATTTTTACTTTTTGTCTGTTTGTCTGTCTGTCTGTATGTCTGCCCGTCCCTCCCTCCCAAACATCCTTAATCCAGCTCTGCTCTCTCTTCATTTTCTTGCCATGCCACAACTCCATAAACTCTTCAATAATTCCAAAATTCCTATCAACAGCACCCATTCAACCACCTTTTTTCGTCATCTCTTTCTTCTAACCATTGTATTTTCCTAGTTGTTGTTTTTTTAACAGCTAGCTGACAACTTCCAATCTGCTTCACTGTTGTTTTGTGCTTTATGCCTACTCTACGGTGTGCTAATATAGACACTTGCCAGTTTTGGTGGAAAGTCATAATGTTTAGAATTCCCTCCTTTTCTCCCTGACTTTTCTATCTCCCAGCAACTATCTCTGTTACATTACTCTACACAAAGAGAGTCAAAAAATAGGTAGGGGTGAGGGGCTAGGTATTCGTTCCTTGGCCAAAGGAAAACCGTAGTGGGCTACTAGGCAGTGACATCTTCAGGTTGCCATAATAGTAGATAGCATATTAAGGACACTTTCCAGGTTCCAGTGTAAGATGCTAATTGGATCCAGTGTAAGATGCTAATTCAGTGCAATTGAAATATGCACTGAAAGAGGCTCATATAGTAAATATTAAAGAGAGCACTGCTTTGAATAGAAATATGCTTCTTATGAAATGGACTTTCAATAAGAGTGGTCTGTATAAATGGAATATGTGAATGAATATAGGATCTAAAATTAATTAAATAAGTTCCTAAACGTTTTATCTCTTAAAATGCCTGTAATCCATCAAAATCTGGAGCAGGTTTTAGGCCCGGACACTCAAGAGGGCTCAGAACAACCATAATATTGGTATTGATTGATGTTGTGAGTTTTAGATGTCCATGATTAAAATTAGAATATGTACAAAAGAATCCTTTTCAGCCCAGGTAAATTATAATCCAGCTGTCAGATATAAATGCCCTCCCAACATCTGGAGCATTTAAATAAAAATGATGGGAATTTTAGGAGATACCAAGTTGAGGATGCTGTGTTTAATATGTGTCCCTTTTTTCAATGTCATTGTTTACAATAAATGATGATAAATAAAACAAAATCATGAACATTTATAGACTGTTTTCCCTGAGCTACTAAGAGCCTACAATCAGTTTCCTGCACATGTAGGAATTAGTGCTTGAAATTTAAGTGATAGGTGTTATGTACCATAAAAGGAGCGTGCTATAGTTTTCACTCAGGTCCTCCAAAAAGGCAGGAAAATACTTAAAGCTCATTGGTTAAGCCGTCTGGCAGCCCTCTATAAAAGAGGATGCTGCCAGACTAGCACTCTGTTGGGTTATACTGGTTTACTAATAAAGAGGTGTGGTTACTGAAAGAGCTGTGCCCGTCTCTTCTATCATCGGATCTAACAATAAGATTTCCAAATCTGAGATCCAGCATATCCTGAAGCCTCAGTATTCTCCAAAGTTAGAAATAAAGCTCAGTTTGGAAGCCTCTTTCCTAATGTCAAGGCTCAGGAGCAGCAGAGCAAACTTCCTAAATATAAAGAGAAGCTAAAAGCTTTTTAAGAAGCAATAATTCATAGATGGCCAAAGATTTCCCATACACAGTAATGTTTATGGGAATAGGACCATATTAAAGTGACACCTAGTGGCACATTCTAGGTATACAACCATTTTTCTCAAATAAGAAATATATGCACAATTACTTATAGTTTATCTCTCATATATCCTCCTCCCCTTAAAACATATATACTTAAACATTAGTTTAAGTATAGCTCTGTAATTAGCTCTGTAATTAAAGTGACACTTTTTCTACCACATTATTTGGTCTGGGAATTGCATATATTGTAAACTGAAAATGCCAGATTCAGTAAATACATAATTTCATAGATACTAAAAATCAATTAAAAGGAGATATAAATGTAGCAGAATTTCAGAGAAATATGCAAAACATTACTAAGCAGCTGCATTGTTATGAACGAATCATCACACTATTTGTAGTCTTATTTGTATCTGCCAAAATTTCCTTCCCTGCCTCCCTCCTTCTTATTCCCATCTCCTCCCTCCCTCCCTCCCAGGATATTTATTCATTTTATAGATTTTTATTGTGCCACAATTTTCCCTCCAATTATTGCATGCTGATTATAGTTCCACAATAAACACAATAGAATTAAAAGAATATGCAAGCAAAAACAACAAAACAGTCAGATTGTACAGTATGTGAAAGCTCTTTGAAAAACTTCAATTTTTAATAACTCCCCAAAATTCCAGGGAGAGGGCCATGCTAATTTCAGTGAAGAGACCATTCCGTAGTCTCAGTGCTACTGCAGAGAAACAATATCTATATTATCTAATACATTTGGCTGGATCTGATTGGAGGACATAGCCCTATGAGTATCCAGGTCTCAAGCCATATAAGATTTTTACATTATAAATTAACATATGCACTTAAAATTATATTTGGAACAGAACTGGTAATCTGTGCTGGTCTTACAATGTAAGTGTAATATTCTTCCAATGCCAGGGACCAGTTAAGAATGGGCCACCATATCCTGAATTAATTATAATTTTCAAATAGTTTTAGAAGCCGTCCAGGCAAAGCACATTGTTGCTAGGTCCTCTTGAAACAGATAAGGATGCAATTGGTACACCAAAGAAAACCTCACCAAGTCCAAATAGGTTCCAGTTATTATCCACTCATCAGGGTAGAATATAAACAGCACATGATCTAATGGTGTAGATCATACCCAATGATACTGTATCACAGTCTCAGAAGCCACTGAGAGGCAAACGGACAAAAAAAATTACCCCAATTCTGGTGCAATCACAAATCACCCAGGAGAGCAACCATACCCTCAGAGTCATATCCAGAAATAGAATAGAATAGAATAGAATTTTATTGGCCAAGTGTGATTGGACACACAAGGAATTTGTATTGGTGCATATGCTCTCAGTGTACATAAAAGAAAAGATACGTTCATCAAGGTACAACATTTACAACACAATTGATGGTCAATATATCAATATCGATCAATATAAATCATAAGGATTGCCAACAACAAGTTATAGTCATACAGTCATAAGTGGAAAGAGATTGGTGGTGGGAACTATGAAACGATTATTTGTATCTGCCAAAATTTCCTTCCCTGCCTCCCTCCTTCTTATTCCCATCTCCTCCCTCCCTCCCTCCCTCCCTCCCTCCCTCCCTCCCTCCCTCCCTCCCTCCCTCCCAGGATATTTATTCATTTTATAGATTTTTATTGTGCCACAATTTTCCCTCCCAGGATATTGCAGATTCAGTAAATAGTCTGACAGTGTTGAGGGAATTATTTGTTTAGCAGAGTGATGGCCTTTGGGAAAAAACTGTTCTTGTGCCTAGTTGTTCTGGTGTGCAGTGCTCTATAGCGTCGTTTTGAGGGTAGGAGTTGAAACAGTTTATGTCCAGGATGAGAGGGATCTGCAAATATTTTCACGGCCCTCTTCTTGATTTGTGCAGTATACAGGTCCTCAATGGAAGGCAGGTTGGTAGCAATTATTTTTTCTGCAGTTTTAATTATCCTCTGAAGTCTGTGTTTTTCTTGTTGGGTTGCAGAACCGAACCAGACAGTTATAGAGGTGCAAATGACAGACTCAATAATTCCTCTGTAGAATTGGATCAGCAGCTCCTTGGGCAGTTTGAGCTTACTGAGTTGGCGCAGAAAGAACATTCTTTGTTGTCCTTTTTTAATGATGTTTTTGATGTTAGCTGTCCATTTGAGATCTTGCGATATGATAGAACCCAGAAATTTGAAGGTTTCTACTGTTGATACTGTGTTGTCAAGTATTGTGAGAGGTGGAAGTATGGAAGGGTTTCTCCTAAAGTCTACCACCATTTCTACGGTTTTGAGTGTGTTCAGTTCCAGATTGTTTTGGTTGCACCACAAGGCTAGTCGTTCGACCTCTTGTCTATATGCGGATTCGTCATTATATTGAATTATATTGAATATTGAATCCAGACTGAAAAGCTTCAAGATATTTGGATGCTTTTGAGAGCACCATAGTGAGCTGGTGTCTTGCTGGCAATGGAACTTTGTTTACAGGAAAATTGTGGCTGGACACCAGATCTGGAGCAGCAAAATGTCCCTGAAGGAGGGAGAAATCATCAATGGATAGCCATTCCTCATGGGTACAATTTAGAAAATAGGGTTTTGCAATCTGCTTCTGAATTGAATGGCTGGGAGTTAAGGGATACCATCAAGCTTACCCTCATAATGCAGTCTTTTAAGAGCATAAAGTTCATCTAAGCCTTATTTCTTAAGCTTAGTTTAATTAAATAAATAATCAGTTTTGGGGATTTTTTTTTACTATATTGGAAATATTAAGACTTTTGAATTGGCAAGATTTTACTGTAGTCATTGGGTGAATTGCCTTCTTTGCTTTGGAAAATATTTTTTGGATTAAACAGCAAAAGGGTGCTTAGAATATGAATTTGGGAAAGCTAATAACTGATTAAGGATCCAGATGGACTACGGTTTTGAATTAATTAGAAGAATCTTTCCCAGGGAAAATGACAGTTGTTTGGGTTTTTTTCAAAGAAGAAATATAATAATGGGGCCTTGAAGTTTGACACTAAAAGGAATTATAGGATAATTAATTTATTAACAACAGAGAAAGAGAGAGAGAGAGAGAGAGAGGAGAGCAGAGCAAAAGAACCCCTTAGTGGATGTTTTTGAATATTAGTCTTCAAAAGTATGATATGATAGACAAACTGTGTGTCAATGCAGTTACAGAAGGTGAATGGGATACAGCAGATAACACTGAAATTAATTTGAATGTGGATTTAAATGTGCCAAGCAATGAGAAGGATATGGGGAACCATGTACTGGATACACAGATGAAAGATATACAATTATTAAACCAGAAGAATTTCTCATTTTTATTTATTTATTTATGTTCTGTCTTTATTATTTTTACAATTAACTCGAGGAAATGAACATATCTGCCTCCTCTTATTTTCCAAACAATAACCTTCTGAGGTGGGCTGAGAGAGAGTGACTGGCCCAAAATCACTCACCTGGCTTTCATGGCTAAGATGGGAAGGTGGAACAGTTTCCCAGTTTTTAGACTTATCCTTTAACCACTACTGGACAAAATAATATCCTCAGAAAATTAATGAGCTCTACCCAATGTGCCAAACCGAGTGTTCTGTCCTCCTCCGCCTCCGTCTGAATGATGGCTTAAGTAGCCGGCACTATCAACTCTGGTGGCAAAAGAGCCAGCGTCTGCCAAGAGCCCTCATTATCTTCCACGACGCTGGTGAGTCACAAACTTCAGCTCTAGTCAATCAGTGGATTTGCCTGTTACAAAGAGACACACCAGCTCTTGCTGCCTTTTATATCCTGTGGGGTGTGGCTCCATGACTCAGCACTTCCTAGGCCTGCCCCACCCTTGCTTCTCTTGTTCCCTCCTTTCCTGCCTACGAAACCTAGGATTCAACCAAGCCTGATTGCTGTCAGCTGGGTCTGCAGGTGTGGCTTGGCGGGGGGGGGAGAGTCAGGAGATGGAGGCCTCATTATTTCTTCCACCTGGCCTGCTTCTGGCTCCTGGAGCTGAGCCAGGGGAGCCGGTACTCCTGAGGTAAGTCCTGACGACCCTTCCCCCTCACTTTCCAAGTCACTTTCTGGCAGCAGGGCTGGCTCCAATTCACTTTCTGGCCGCAGGGCCAACACCGAGGGTCCTCAAGACAACAGCTTTAGTCTTTGTCACTCAGAAGCTGCCTTCCTAGTCTGGTATAAATCATCACATGCTGGAAAAGTAGATGTTGCTCTGAATGAAGCTAGCACAGTTATTACTGGCTCAGTTGGCATTGTCCCACCTGCTGTTTGCAGAGCAGCAGCAGCATACAGAGAGGCATAAATCATCAAAATCTAGAGAACACTCTCTCTATGGCTTACAACCAGTTCATCAGAGATTAAAATCTAGGAAAAGTTTCCTTAGGTTGGTGGAATATTTCAAAGAATTTAAATGCAGAGTGGACCTATGGAAAGCTTCAACACTGGAGGGAGAAATCAGAAGCATCATGGCAATACTGGCTGGGAAATAGCGAAGCTCCGACAAGCTTTGCGAAAACCCAACCAGACAAATGGCTGTCGGGGGATCTTTGAACTGGAACCATCTTGGAGGGATGGGGGAGAGAGAGAGGCACCTTGGAAGACCAAGAGGAACAGGCAAGTTCCTCGAAAGATTGGAGGCATCTCTTTGACCCGGTAGCAGGGACAGCGGCCATTGAAACAGCCGCTACAAGCTTGGGCACCCAGGCTAGGATTTGAGCAGGAGCAGTGATTGAACAGAGTATTGTTACTGGGTGAGTGATTGGCCAACTCACAGGTAAGAAGCAAATATTTTTAAAGCTTGAAAGAAGTCCCAACCCGAAATTAATGGCTAATTGGCATGTGGCAATTCAAAATGAAGGAGAACAAAAAACAAAGAGGAACTTTAAGATTAAATCCCTAAAAGGAAAACTTTCCACCTGGATTTAAAATCGGACTTGGAAGAAACTAAAAATAATTAAAAGAAAAAGACAACTGAGGAAAAGCATTCTTTAACAACAAAAGGTTTTAACTGAAGAAGAGGAAGTAATTATTTTTGTGGATTAACAATTGACATTTGCTGGAGGATTTGTGAATTGGAGAGAGACATTTGCCGGTGGAAAGAAAATATTGCATTACTTAGACCATCATGGGAAACTATTGGAGGAGTATTTGTTTAAAAAGCTGGAGCACAATTTCAAAAAGGAGTGGAAAGAATAAAGATGCAAATTGGAATGGTTTAAATGAACATTTGAATTGGACATTATTTGGAAAGAAAAAAGAAAAAAGACATTATATGGACTTGAATTTGAATAATAAATTCAAATATTTAAATTTATTTAAATTTAATAAATTAAAAAAATTATTTAAAATTTATTTAAAATTCAAATATTTAAATTTATTAAATAATAAATTTAAAAATCCTTTCTCTTTAAATTATAACATGGAAACTTGGGAGCATGAGTATGAGGAACTAAGGGAGATGCTTCAAAAGATGTGAGAAGTGTTTAAGGGAAATAAAGAAGCGGAGGATTGATTAGAATGCAAAAAAAGAAAAAAGAAAATATAGTGAGAAGCAAGAGGAACAAGAATACACATTTTTCCTTTGTTGTGTTTCATGTCGAGATTGACTGTGGTTTTCCTCTATGGTTTTTTATAAAATGGAAGAGTCTTCCAAATGGAAGAGTAAGTGGATCTCCATCATCCAGAAATTTAAGAGACTGCAATCACACAGCTATCAATCAATATGGTTGGCAAGAATTAACACAGGATTAGTCCTTTATGTGTAATATATAAATATCTTTTGAACTGAGCATTGGTGTTTTTTAAGAAAAATGGTATTTGTGTAATCTATCTATGAGAAAGTATTTAAAAGCATGATATTATTGACCTACATATCTTTCCATGTAATTCTAAATCCAAATCAGTAAATATTGCTGCCAATGCTTACCTTGTTGACTATTATTCTACACAATTTGTGCCTGGAGCAATATGATAAGCCTAGGGCACAGTATCTGGTGGGGCAGATATTGGAAGCAAATTCCAAAATGCAATTTTGGCAGAATCAATTAAAATTACAACTGTTTTATTTAGGAATGTAATATTAAGAATGCTTAAATCAACCTAATCATCTCCTTGCAAAGAATTTAGGAAGAAAAGCCTATAATATTCCTACAAATATTTAAGTAAGTTAATTCAAAGAGAAGGAGCCTAGTAGATGCTGCCTTAGATCTTGAACAAAAGGTGTGATATAAATCCTCTTATTCTTACTCTGGTTTGTTGCACAGATGTTTAGACTGGCTTTGGCATTTTTGTCTACCTATTGAATTTTTCCCAAGGACTTGGGATAGACAGATAATGGATTTTTAATGGTCTTAAAGGTATTGTCTTAGTACACAAGCTGTTCCAAGCAAAGCTGTCTTTTGCACTTGATTAATGATCATTTTGTTACTGCCTGTGCTGTTCAAGTGGTGCTCTAATTGTTTTCAGATTGTACCCAAGGCACCCTTTGGGTGCAATCTTTGCATCTGTACTACCTTTGCTTTCTTTTGCCACTGTTATCAGTACTACCTTTGCTTTTTTTTTGCCACTGTTTCTATTTCTATTTGCAGGCTTTTGTATTTTTTTATCTTCTCCAGTGTTTCTTTTCTATTCTGCTGTCTCCAGGTACTACCACATCCACTATCCACACTTTTTCTGTCTTTTTTATCAACAATTGTTAAGTCTAGAGTATTATGTGACAGTTGCCTGTCTGTTTGAATTTTAAAGTCTAGAGCAGTGATGACTAACCTTTTTGTCCTTGCGTGCCAAAAGCATGCGCGCACAAGAGTGCGCGTGCCCACACTCATAATACGATGCGCCCACGACACTCCCCTTGTGCATGCGTGTGCCACCCCATGCGAGCTCACTTGCCCCCTGCACATGCACGCATGACCCCCTCACATGCCCTGTTTTGGGCCAAAAACAGGAGGCCCGGGGAGGCTGCACCGCTCCCCCCCAGCCCTCTGCATGTCTATGCTGTTACAGGTGTTATGTCTGCCTTGTATGCAGCTTTATTTCTCTCTAGCATTCATCTCCATTGTTCAGTGATGCATTTCCTACCTCTCTAGGATTTACCTCTATCTGCTCTTGTGAGGCCCTTCCTGTTCCTGTTGGATGTTTACACAGCTCAGCTGGGGCGAGGGTTTGTGTACCATCAAAGAGGTCTATGCGTGCCATCTGTGGCATGCATGCCATAGGTTCACCATCACGAGTATAGAGCTTTTCCATCTTTGGCTGCAGAGCACATAGTCAATCTGATTTCTGTGTTAACCATCTGGTGATATCCATGTGAAGAGTCATCTCTTGGGTTGTTGGAAAAGAGTGTTTGCTATGACCATTGTATTCTCTTGACAGAATTCTATCAGCCTGTGCCCTGCTTCATTTTGTATTCCAAGGCCAAATTTGCCTGTTATTCCAGTTATCATTTGACTTCCTACTTTAGTATTCCAATCCACCATGATGATAAGGACATCATTTTTGGTGTTAATTCTATAAAGTGCTGTAGAGCTTCATAGAACTGGTCAATTTCTCCTCTTCAGCACCAGTGGTTGCGGCATAGACTTGGACTACTGTAATATTGATTGGTTTGCTTTGGATTCAAACTGAGATCATTCTGTCATTTTGGGGATTGTATTGCTTTCCTAACTCTTTTATTGATTATGAAGGCTGCTCCATTTCTTCTGAGGGATTCTTGCCCGCAGTAGTATATCTGATAGTCATCTGAATTAAATTTAACTATTCCTGTCCATTTTAATTCGCTGATTCCTAAGATGTCGATGTTCAGTCTTGTCATCTCTTGTTTGACCATGTCCAGCTTGTCTTGATTCATGGATCTTACATTCCAGATTCCTTTTGAGAGAAAATTTTTACAGCATTGGACTTTCCTTTCACCACCAGATGCATCCACAGCTGGCGTCCATTTGGTTTTGGCCCAGTCGCTTCATTCTTTCTGGTGATATTATTACTAGCCCTCTGCTCTTCCCCAATAGCATATTGGACACCTTCCGACCTGAGGGACTCATCTTCTGGTGTCATATCTTTTTTCCTTTTGGTACTGTCCCTGGGGTTTTCATGGCAAAGATACTGGAGTAGGTTGCCCTTTCCTTCTCCAGTGGATCACATTTTGTCAGAACTCTCTGCTACGATCTGTCAATCTTGGGTGTCCCTGCATGGCATAGCTCATAACTTCATTGAGCTACATAAACCAGCCCTTCGCCATGACAAGGCAGTAATCCATGAGTATTGGGTTACCAGAGGTTAAAGATAAAATTTTACCATACGTCAGCCAATCTGGCTTTGCCACCATTTCTTTTCTTAAAAAAGCTTCCTGGGGTGACACTCAAAGGGGCAGCTTCATAGAGAGACTTGTTTTATATTTATTCCAAACTCTTAGTATGGCTCTTTTAACAAAATGCTTATTAAAATTAACATTAACTTTGATTTTGTCATACAATAAGTACCATGACATCAAAACCTTAATTCATGGTCCTCTAACTCAAGTAGTCTCTTGTTCTGGAGGCTCACCCATTCTTTTGCCCAGGACAAACAGCATGCATCAAAATACAGGGGTGAAACACTCCCGGTTCGGACCGGATCGCCTGATCCAGTAGCGATGGTGGCTGGTGGTTTGGAGAACTGGTAGCAAAAATCCCTGGCCCAGCCCCCTGCCCCTGCTGAGCCATGTGATCATCAGAGATTTTTTTTCTTTTTTTTTCTTTTAAAAGCTGGGCAGAGGCAGACAGATTAGAGGATGCTGGCAGGTCGCTGGCTTACTCGCTTGGCTGCTATCTGCCTGGAGCATGCAGGCAGCAGAGAAAACCTGTGTCATGCCGCCTCCTGCCTCCGCACATTGAGGAGGCCAAGCAGCATAAGGAAGAGTATAGACTTCATGAGCCATAGGAAGCAGCTGCCAGTGATGCCCTCATGCGAAGATGGGGAGGTTCAACCCTCCTCAGGAGCTGTAAAGTGCTCACTGCCCCTCTGACACCCGCTGAGCCTCCTTTCACCATGAGCGCCTCTTTTCCTCTTTCTCGCCAGAAGCGCTTGCATACCCAGCGGGAAGGGGGAGGATGGTGAGACTGGCTCGGTCTGTTTTAATGGAGAGGAGTCCTCACCCATCCAGCGTGGCATGGAGGTCCAGCTGGCCAATTTCTAGCTTCAATGGACAGCAAAGCTAGGGTTGACCCCAGCTGCTTCTCTCCACACAGTGTTTTCTGGAGGCAGCTTGAGTCTTCAAGTTTCAAGCGACAAGAGATGTGTTACTTTTGGGGAGACTGCAGGATTGCCCCGCCTCCCGCCAGCCAACTGGTCTTCAGCACGCGGCTCAGTGGCCTCCAGACATCAGATTCCCACCACCCATCACCAATTCAGGGGTTCCTGAGCATGTCCACCCAGTCACATGACCACCTAGTTTTAATTCAGCAATACAACTATATTGTAAGGTTTTATAATGTATTGGAATTTTTACAATGTTTATAATGTTTTATTATGTGTTAGTTTATGATGTTTTATGAAAAGGGAAGATGTTACGGTGGTTATGTCTGCTGTATTGGCAGAATTATTCTGAGATGCATTTCCTGCCTTTTTAGGAATTGCCTTCAGTTGCTCCTGTGAGGTATTTTCTGGTTCCTGTCTTATGTACAGTAGATATATACTTGTAATGATGGCTTATCAGGGCTTTTCGATTAAACTTCTTGAAACAACCACCCAGCTAATCCGGTCCCCCAACAATCTGAGCGACTGTGAAGTGGTTTGAGGACCCTGCTTTATTTCATATTACAAATTAATATTGATCTGCTAGCCCCATGATGGCGAAACTATGGCACATGTGCCACAGGTGGCACGCAGCTCCCTCTCTGTGGGCACATGAGCAATCACCTAGTTCAGCTCTGCCGCGCATGCGTGTGCGCCTCCCGCTGGCCAGCTGGTTGTCGAGGCTCATAAGCCCTGAAGTTATTTCGTATTATATGGAACAATTAGAAAGCAGATAGCAAGAAGATATGGATTACAGAGTTATGAATGGTAGGCTAACTTTTCTGTAGGTAGTGTTTTTCAAGTGTTGAACCTCATAGTAATCATATTGATTTGGTTAATGGCTATGATGGCTGTAGGACCAGGGGTGGGTTCCACTTACTTTCATTACCGGTTCGCTCTCATGAATGGGTGGGAGCTTCATTTGCGTGCATCACTTCTGCACATGCGCAGAACATTTTTGATGATGTCTGGGCAGGTGGGGGGGAGCCTTCTGTCACCCCTATTACCGGTTCACCCAAACTGGGGTAAACCGGGAGCAACCCACCACTGTGTAGAGACTGCAAAAGTAATACTTTAATCTAGATTGCACCCAATTTGGAAAAGGTAACACTTTAACCCGTGTTCTGAACCAAGATAAACTTTTGACCTACACATTCATACAGATAAGCCAAGATAGATGTATGAGGAAACCAAGCTTAACTGTATTAATTATAACTTTAGTTTGTCACAGCCAACAGTAAGCTAAATGAGAAAACAGCAAAGATTTTGAAATTTGATGAAAAAAAAAACACAGAAGAAGTCTGAAATACTAGTGTACAATTTACAAAAGATGAAATCACATTCGGTCTGTAAAGCAAATTGTAGCAAATCTAGTTTAAAATGATTCACAATGGCTTTGTGTGGAGCTATTCCACACTGTAGTTTAAGCTGTTTCTCTCTGCTGTTCTCCTGGTGGTTTTTTTAAGCCAGCTTCAGAAAATTCAGTCCTTATTGTGCTACACTGACAATGGAACTGGGCTGGGCTCATTTTGGATTATAGACCTGATTGTTGTACCCTTGCTTTTTGCAACTTTTGTACAAGCTAATCTACCTTTTTCCTATTTCCTTTCCCAAACTGCAGGAAATAAAAAGCAATGCTCAAGCACTTCTTTCCTGCAATGTAAGGCTGTTTGTAAAATCCAAATATATAAACTCTTATACGTATACTTAGTTTGCAAATCCTTTCTTTATTAGATAATTTTATTAGCATTAAACAGGAGCATTAATTATGTTGACAATCTCACAAATTATTATTGCTTCTTAGCTTTAAACCAGGGGTGTCAAACTTGATCCCGTCACTGGCCGCATCAGGAGTTTGTTTGCTCTTGGGGGGCTGGGTGGGCATGGCCTGGTCATTGCGGCCGACTGGGTGAGCGTGGCTGGGCTCAGGGGGGCAGGGACTGGTTCCTTGCCATCTCCAGGATGCCCCTATGGGCCAACTCTGCGGCCTATTGCAGACTGGATCTGGCCCAGGGGCCACAAGTTTGACACATCTGCTTTAGACCATCTGGGACAAGGAGACACATTCCAGGCCACAATATTCCCTACCTTCCTTCCCCAGTGGTCTTTCCAAATTCAGGAATATTTCCGTGGTCTTATCCTGAGTCATTTTAGAATGAGCAAATCTTTAAGAGCTAAAGCTGTGTAACATTCATTCTGGTTCACTAGCTATCCATATTTAATACCAAATAAACTTCCTGCCAGCACATTAGTCCCATTTATGCATCCCTTCTCTCCAGGAGGCTTCTATGCAATTGCAATTGCTTATCTCTTTAACTGAACACTTTTCTCAGTTCAAAAAAACACTTTTCCGACCTTTGTCAAAATATAAGAATAAAGCATATGTCTGGACAACCACAAGACAGAGTGTTCTATTTCTTTATTTTGTCACAAGTATTGAAACTCTGATAGAGTTTCATTGTTTCTAGATTTTTCCATATCTTAACTGCAAAATCATGTTCTTTAATTCCAATAATAAACTATTTACTGAGATGAATAGGAATAAATAATTATACTTCTTTTATTAACACACATCTGTAAAAGAAGTTTATCTCGCCTTTCTCTTTAATGTTAACTTCCTCTGGGTTAGAAACATGGCCCAATTCTGTGCCCTAACGGTGATAAAAACATAAAATAATTTCCAATCTAATCTGCACACACACACACACACACACACACACACACACACACACACACACACCATCTCAGATATTCAGGATACGCTGAATTATCTTGTTATTAGTTTCCCAACTATTCAGTACAACCATTCTTAAATTTAGGGTGAATACTATGGACAGATTTACTGTTGCTTCCTAAAATGAACCAAAGGTTTAATCTGCTATTCTCTTGTTGTCTTCAGAAGCCACTGTCGGATGGAACAGATTCATCCATATGCAGCACTGTGGATTACAAGCCTCCAGATCCTTCAGAGGAGAAAGCAGAAGTTGAAGAAAATATGGAGAATGACGATCCAGAGGAGTGCTTCACTGAAGGTATCATGGTCAGAAAACTAGCTCCATTGATCAAATTGGCAGATGACACCAAGTTGGAGGAGAATAGTTAACACTTTAGATAATAGATTAAAAAATGGAGCATTTCTGCAAGTGGGGGCGGTGGTGGGAAATCCACCCCTTGTCTTTCAAATTTTGCTGCTTTCCTGCTTCCCATTTGCCAGCACATCTCCGGGTGATTTTTCTTCTGGTAGGGCACTGAGTTGGCTTCACATCTAGTTGCCCAGGACAACTTATTCTGCATCCAAATGGCCATGCTCCCCCCTACCCACCCCATCTGGTGCATCCACCCAGCTATGCTGACCCAGCCATCTTGAGTCAGCTGCCCAGAGTCAGCTACATCAAGCTGGCTACACCTAATCCTCCCTGTCAATCTGGCCACGCCCACTCAGCCATGCCCACCTGGCAGTGCTCAGATGGCTATGCCCACCCAATCATGCCCATCTGACTACAATGAGTTGTCATAGACCCCCTACTGACTTGGACAGGGGGTTGAACAGAGGAGTTCCAAGATCATGTCCAACCCTATTATTCTGATTGATTGGTTGATTGATTGATTTATTTTAAATTTGTTTATCACCCATCTTGCAGCAAGGTGATTCTTCTGTGCTTTTCAAGTATTCTCTTCCAGCACATGTGAAAAAAGAGTGCTCCAACATGTACATAATGATAATTTTGTGTTAATTATTAAGGCTAATTACTGTTAGCCTCCTCATATTTTCTACTATCTTCTCCTATTGGTATTTTAGGATTAAATTACTTTGTTGTTTGTATGTGTTTATGTACTGGAGATAAATTCCCCATGTATCCAATCATACTTGGCAATAAAGTGCTCTGTTCTGATTCTATTCTATTCTATTCTACTCTACTCTACTCTACTCTACTCCACTCCACTCCACTCCACTCCACTCCACTCCACTCCACTCCACTCCACTCCACTCCATTCTAAATTCCTTTGCTGATATGATAAGGGAGTTCCAAATTGTGTGGTCGGCATCAAGAGCATATGAGGAAATAACAAAATGCCTGTGTAGTTTGCTGTGAAGGAAAATTTCAAGTTCACATGATAGATTTAGAACAAGTTAGAGCAGCTGCAATGTTAAATGATTCACTCTTTCTTCCCTTGCAGCCTGTGTTCAAAGGTGTCCTTTCCTGTACGTTGATATCAAAACAGAAAAGGGAGCAAAATGGTGGAATCTTCGAAAAACATGTTTCAAAATCGTAGAACACAATTGGTTTGAGACCTTCATTATCTTCATGATTCTTCTCAGCAGTGGTGCCCTGGTGAGTGTTTCTCTTTCGCATTATGTTTTCCCCTACAATAATACAAGTTAGAATAAGAGTGATTTTAAATTACTCTCATAATATGCTTCTTCTAAGAATTTGGGTTAATCTTCCTAGTTTTTTAGATTCCATAAGTATCATTATGTATTCAGTTTGAGGGCTAATAACACAAGTCAATTGGATTCAGCAGATTATGTTTATGATCATATTGGTGATCCAGTCTCTTCCAGAAAGGCAGTTTCAGTGCAACTGAAAGGGTGCTGCCCCCAGATAGGTCCAGTGCCTCTATGTTCCCAGAATAAATAAACTCTTTGAACTATTTATTCTAGCTAAGTGCCATCCCTTAAAATAGCTTACAAGAATTAAAATAGCTATACAATAATGCAATGCATGAAAGCAAGAGCACATTACTCTCTACATTACACTTGAAGAGAAAGAGAAATTATTAGTTTTACTGCAGTTACCTGTTATCACATTCTACAGATTGTTTTGGAAAATTTTGTTAAACTGTGGGTCCAAAGTAAAAAAGTCACTTGATTGAGAGAGATTTATGAAAAAGTTCTAATAAAACTTTGTGTCAATCATTATAAAATTTTATTATATCTATATGTTCTTATCATTATATCTACATGTTCTTATCATCCTGAGTCACATAGACTGTCTTCCTCATATAGTTGTCTTTGAATGGAGCAGATGGAAGAATGTTAAACTGAGACTGTGACAAAGTTCGGTGATTTGGCATTTCCAAGATGATAACATATTCAATGAACTGTAGAGTCAGATTTCATCTCCAAAACCTAGCATGACTAGGAATAGACTTAAGTCACTTTACCATTTAGCATCATGGACTCTGCTTGAGAAGCACCCAGTAATCTAAAGATAGCAAGCAGCAACTCTGGAGAGAGACTTGGGTTAGCAGTTCATGTCATAATGTCCTCTTCCAGGTCAAATTAAATTTACTCAATTCCAAAGATTACTGAAACAAGCAGGTCCATTGGACTGCAATTAAACTTAAAAAATTAATCATTACCGAGCCTTCATCATGAGTAAGTCAGACTATCCCCAAGACATTGTTCAGAATGCAGTACTTGCTCTGCAATCCTCCTTGATAAATGTAGCACCAATTAACTGCAAATAATATCCAACAAGATATATCTTGTTGACGATTTAGATTTCTTATAGGAACAAACTGTTATGGCTAATAAAACAGTTGGGTAGAATTTTATCAGCCCAACCAGTAGTAAGAAATAAAGAAGAGGTCATTTTGAAGTTCCTTGTGGCTATTTGCAACAAGCAACCGTTTGCCTCTAGATCAATTGTAGCATAGTCAAAATATAATGGACATGAGAGATCTCTGGATGCAGCAAAAACTATTCACCTGAGGGGAAACGGTTCATCAATCTATCGACAAAATATTTAAGTTCACTAAAATGTACTATTGATCAGTAGTTTTATAAATTGCTAAATTATTTTTAAACGGTAGAATATGTTTTATGGAAAATATGCACATGGGAATTAGGAAGTAAACAAGTTGTTAAAATGGTAATTTGAAAAGTTACATTAAAATATTTTATATAGTTCTCATGCTCATTTAATATACTGCTGATTTAAATTTTACAAGCCTATATTTTAACATATCAAGTAAAAGAAAACAAATTAGCATTAAACCTGATTAAAATAGATCACATTGAAAGATGTTGTATTAATTAGAGTAGTAATAAGAAGATATACCAAAGTAGGAATAAACTCACAATGCCTGATATTATTATACAAAAGAAAAACTTTTTTAAAAAAATAGAAAAATAGCACACAGAAAGAGCTTGTGGTAAACTTCCATTCTTTCAACAGAAGATCTCCCAGATCTGATAAGATGTACATAAAAACCCTCAGGGCAATGAAATGTTTAAGGTATTATCTAGATCAAAATTTGGTGTTAGGCTTTTAATACTATTGTTTTCTGCTGAAATCTTGAAATCTCACCACCAATAACCTAAATAATGATGTAGGAAAATAAGTATAACATTGTGGAAAACAAGTCTCAGAGCACATACTTATTGCAAACTTAAGTATTAAACATTGAAGATGGGATTCCCAGGAATTTTCTACATATTTCCACACCTATCTTTACAATGTCCAAATCCTTGTGTATATTTGTTCAGTAATACAATGTTCCTCTTCAGTAATATAAAGTTATGCCCCGAAAGGTAAAGGCCACTCATGCTGTGGCTGCTTTTATTGCTTTTATATCTTGTCAAGAGGTCTCAAACACTGCTCTGCCTTAATTCCCCTTTCAGGCTTTTGAAGATATCTACATAGAACGCAGACATACAATTCGTACCATCTTGGAGTTTGCTGATAAGGTCTTCACATATGTTTTTATTCTTGAGATGCTGCTTAAATGGGTAGCCTATGGGTTCAAGGTCTACTTCACCAATGCTTGGTGCTGGCTGGACTTCCTCATTGTTGATGTAAGTTGCAGCTTTCTGGAAGTAAGCAATCTGGGAAAGATTCCCAAAGATTCCTTTGGTTTTGCATTAAATCTGATTAATCATGTGATTCTGTTAGGCTCCATTTCAAATTTTAGCCCTCTAAATAAGAGAAAACAACTTCCTTCTGATAAATATTTAAGGACACTTGACATGAATTCAGGAACCAGATTCTTTCCCCATAGCTAAATTAAAATGCTATTGACCCCCCACTAAGTTGGCAGGAATCTATGCTACCTTGTAATTTGATGTTCCTATTGATGATCCATATACTCACTCTATTGAATCTGTTCTGACTGGCTGCTGAATAATATTGTCTTGTTTATGATTTTCAGCGTATGATCAGCCAATCACTTATTTAATTCTACTGGCTTTGCCACTTTCTTTAGGATCTTTTTTGCTGGCAGGAAATCTTCCACTAATCATTGGACTTCAGTAGAGATGGTGTGGGTTTTATTGCAAGGCATCATCTGGTGGAATAGAATAACCAGTAGAAGGCTAAATATATATATATATATCTTATTTCTTCTTGCACAGAACTGAAAGACTTTGGTTCAATACTGCTTTTCTTCCCAGCTATTAAGGGAGGCAACAGAAAAATTGCAGACATAGCTAACCTGGAAGAGAGGCAATGTGTATAAATGAATCTGAACATAAGGATGCATCCTTATGAAAGAGTCTACTCCTGATTATTGACTCTCCATCCATCAGTGTAGTGGATGGCAAACTGTATATATACAGTCTTGTAACACTGAATGTTGTCTATTTAAAGCAGTACAATATTTTAAAACTGGAACAACTAAAGATAACTATCTCTTTCAAGAGCTGGGCACAAGATAAAGACAATATCATGGGAAAATGGCATAAAACAGTATATTGCCAGGACATGTTTGTATCATGGTTACATTAAAGTAGCATATAGCTCAGAGGATTCAGGAAATCTGACCCAGATGCTCCTATGTGCAAGATATGGGACTATAGTCCTTCTTCTATAATTCTATCATTTGTTACTACTAATCATTTCATTTTCTTTTTAATCAGGTCTCCATAATTAGTTTAACAGCAAACTGGCTAGGCTATTCAGAGCTGGGAGCTATCAAATCCCTAAGGACACTCCGAGCATTGAGGCCGCTTCGGGCTTTATCCAGATTTGAAGGCATGAGAGTAAGTGTGGTGTGACAATCCATGATTTTATTTCTCCAGTTTTCTTCCATGCCATGGGAATTTCAGAGGGTATGAATATAATTCCTATAGCAAATAGCAATAAAAGCCAAGCCTACCTTGAAAGCATTTACAGTATTTTGACTGGCAGTATAGGTTACCATTTTTTTCTCCACAGTATTTACATTTTGCTTTCTTTGAATGAAGTTATAATAATAAACATGGAATAGTTCCATTTTGTTCTGAGAGATGATCACATTCCAAGACTATTCTAAATACTATAAGATGGAGATGAAAATTGGAGACATTTACTCCTGGGAAATACAGTAAGATGATGATGAGGATTATGATGATGAAGATAATAATGAGGAGGAAGGTCTGGTAATAGTGATGATGATGATGCCCAACTCTCAGTGACTCTAAACAGCTCAAAACATTAAACAAAGAAGTTACAAAAAACCCCATATAAAATAAAAAACCATGGCAAGTGACCTGAGTGAAAAGTCAGGTCTGTCCTGTCCCTTGCCTTTACTTTCCAAAGAACAAGGAAGGGTTCCTCCTGAAATGATTCCTCCATCCTTATTCCTTCTGTGGCTAACATAATTCTTGTCATTGCTCTGGCTGCATTTCTTCCTGCTGTCTCCCATTCTCATAGCCCATTACACCCCCAGGCAGATCCTTGAGAGTTTCACTTGTTTTTTTAAAAAAAATTTATAACATTATTTTAAATTAGATTATAAAATATGCTATTATTTATTTATTATGATTATGATCTTTTAGGAACCAGTTCTCTTGATTCTTGCTTTACATAAATGTATAGACTACTCGTATCTCAGAATTATCTATAGCAAATGAACCCACAGATTGCTAATAATTGTGAAATGTCTATAGTTATGTTAATGTTGTATCTTAGTGCCTTTTCCACACTAGTATAAATTTAACTTGAAATCTCCAATCTAATTAAGAATATAAACCAAAAACACTTTTTTAACAGGCCACATTCTGAATTTGTGAAAAGTTTTGAAGTTGATTTACTTTTATTAAATCCTGAGTAGATTCTTTCTCCTGATACTAGGTGGTTGTAAATGCCCTTTTGGGGGCCATCCCCTCCATCATGAACGTTCTCTTGGTATGCCTGATCTTCTGGCTCATCTTCAGCATTATGGGGGTGAACCTCTTTGCAGGGAAGTACTATCGCTGTGTCAATACCACCACAGGTGATCTCTTTGAAATCCAACATGTAAACAACAAAAGTGACTGCATCGATCTTATCAATGTTGAGAATGCCACTGATGTCCGTTGGGTCAATGTCAAAGTCAATTTTGACAATGTGGGCTTAGGCTATCTCTCCCTTTTGCAAGTGGTAAGTAAGCATGCTTTCCCTTAAGAAATCTTCTATTTTAGCTGGAACCTCTCCTTTCTTATATAGAGGCTCATATGAGAAACTGCCAACTAAAGCACTGGCTAAAACTATCCGTCTCAGCTGGTCCTTTGACCTATTTAATCCTAGCCAATAAATTGATTTCTTCCAGGAAGAAAAACATAGTTTGAATTCAAATTATTTTGACCCATTTGTAGTCCAGTTCAATGTTTAGAACACCTGGGCCTAAGAGAGACGCTCCAGAGGAGAAAGAGCAAGTTGAATTGGATGTGCAGAGAGGGGACCAAAGTCTCTTTTTATTGCAATGGCATTCTTTTTAGTAGATTGTGGCTATCTCTCCCTAATTTGTATTTTTTCCTATTAATGTCCTATGTTTTCTCCTGATTTAAACTATCTTCCCCTAATTTTCCTTGAACCAAACCAATTTTTTTCTGCTTGTATGATCAGGGCAAAGCCAGCCTTCAAAATATGTTTTTATTTCTACATACTGGAATTCTATACTGCTTGGGGAGGGGGAGTCTCCTGTTCCTTCAGAATTATCTCTATTTCCCCCTCTAAAATAGGAATGATGGTGTTTACTCTTTACCCTCATTGAAACTACCAGTATTCAAAACACTTTGATCGTATATTCCCACCACCACCACCACCATGAAGGGTTCACATCAGAGGTGGGTTTCAGCAGGTTCTGACCAGTTCTGGAGAACCAGTAGTGGAAATTTTGAGTACTTCAGAGAACCGGTAGTAAAAATTCTGACTTGCCCCATCCCCATCTATTCTCTGCCTCCCAAGTCCCAGCTGATCAGGAGGAAATGGGGATTTTGCAGTATCCTTCCCCCAGGAGTGGGGTGGGAGTGGAGATTTTACAGTATCCTTCCCCTGCCACTCCCACCAAGCCATGCCATACCCACCAAGCCACACCCACAGAACTGGTAGTAAAAATTTTTGAAACCCACCACTGGTTCACATTCAGAAATGAGTTCCAGCCAGTTATACTGTACAGGAAAGATAATTCTAATCCAATGAAGGTGAGTTTCTACTTTTATTTGTTTTTATGAAAAAAATACATGCTGATGTAAGCATATACTATTCTATTCTATTTCCTCTTCTCCATTTGTTCTTTAGAAACTAAACCAAATTATTCAGAACAAACGTATTTGTTCCTTCTGTACCTGCTCAATCACTATATATTAGCAGATGGTTCTAATTTTCATTAAAAGGAACATCCTAATAAAATAATATAATCTCCTTTCTCTCACTGTTTTAACAAAGCCAGTTGTGTGATTAAATAAACATGGCTGTCCTCATCCTTTCTTATTCTCTCTTCACGAGGCAATTCTATTTTTTATTTTTTCCCCCTAAAAAGTTAAAAAATGAGAAGGAAAGATGTAACTTCCAACCTGAGATGCCCATTCTGAGCTATAAATTTATATATGTTTTTACGAAGTCAGAGTCCTCTATTCTCAATTAAAATGAATATGTCCTGCATTATTCTTCCTTGTAGGCCACTTTCAAGGGCTGGATGGACATCATGTATGCAGCTGTTGACTCCCGTGAGGTAATTTGAAAAGACAGTGTTGTTTTGCCTTTTCTGAAGCTTTCATGGAGTAATTAACAAGGGGTTCATTACTTCCTTTGCTTTTCCAGCAGGAGGAACAGCCTCAGTATGAAGTGAATCTCTACATGTATATCTATTTTGTCATCTTTATTATCTTTGGGGCATTCTTCACTCTCAATCTCTTTATTGGTGTAATCATTGACAATTTCAACCAGCAAAAGAAAAAGATAAGTATCTTTAATTTGTTTTATTTATTTATTTTTTGTTCAAAAGGCATATGCTCTCTTTCAAATAAGTAGTTCTGGAGAGTTTTTTACCAATAGTACAGACAATCAAATAGAATAGAATAGAATAGAATTTTTTTTATTGGCCAAGTGTGATTGGACACACAAGGAATTTGTCTTGGTGCATATGCTCTCAGTGTACATAAAAGAAAAGATACGTTCATCAAGGTACCCAATTACCCAAATTGCATGGTCCCTGCAACTATTCAATGTGGCCAGTCTATTTTCCTTTTGGCTGTTCTTCATATGAGAAAAAATGGTACAGTGTGCAGCCTTCTAGTGGTTCAGGTTATCCATGGCAGAGGCCAGTTCTGGAACCTTATGACAATTGATGGTTCTGATTTTCCATAAAGATTGTTATCTACTTTCCACGTATTTGAATTACATACACTAGAGCTGATCAAGGCAGAAGCATGGGATAATCTTATAAACATTACTTAAACTGATTCACAGATTGCTGTGAATAATCTGTGAGCCTGTAACTGCAAATTGAACTGAATTATAACTTAACTGAATTATAGTTAAGTTTCAGGGATCAGCTTGAAGCGCACCTTGAGTTCCCAGAGCCTAAGAACCTGTCCTGAAAACCAGAGCTGTGGTGTAGGACATGCAGCATAATAATCCATGAACACATGCAGAGTGGAGAGTTAAACTGATTGAGAGCTCATTCCTTCCTGAGAAGCATATTTAACTTACAAGGAAGAGAAACTTCCCCTGCAAATGTCTTCAAAGAAAAAACAGAAAGTCCAGTTGCCTCTTGAAAAAAACACCTTTGAGTTCCCCAGCAAATACACATTAAAAAATCCTTTTATTAAAGCATTCCTACAAATTTGGGGTGAGACAACAAATACATATTACCAATAACAGCATGCTTTGGGACTTTGATGCATGGTCTCTGGTACTAACAATACTACTATTAACTATTAGTAGTAGTATTGTTCATTGCACAGTCAGCCAGATGTTCAGACTGGTTTGGCATTTTTGTCTATCTATCAAGCCCTTACCAAGGACCTGGAATAGGCAGATCTGGATGTTTGATGGTGTTACAGCTATCATAGCAGGACGAAAGCTGTTTCAAGTAAAGCTATCTTTTGCAATTGATTGATGGTGAATTTGTCAATGCCAATGGTGTTCAAGTGGTGCTCCAAGGGTTTTGGGATTGCTCCCTAGGCACCTATTACTATTGGTACTACCCTTGCTTGCCTTTCCCATAGTTGTTCTATTTCTGCTTATAGGTCTTTGTATTTTGTTATCTGCTTTAGTTCTTTCTTTTCTATTCTGCGATCTCCAGGCACTGCCATATCCATCATCTAGACTTTTTTTTTGTCTTTCGTATCAACAATTGTTAAGTCTGAAGTGTTATGTGGCAAGTGCCTGTCTCTTTGAATTCTAAAGTCCCAGAGCAATTTAATTTTCTAATTTTCTACGACTTTCTCTATTTTATGGTCCCACCAGTTCTTGCTTGCAGGCAATGATATCTCTTTCAGATCTTCCAATGCACCATTGTTGGTACTTTGTCATACCATTGCTTGTAATCAGTCTGTGCAATCTTCTTGTTCTTGCAATAGCTTACCAAATGGTCCACTGTTTCTTCAACTTCTTTGCATAGGCAACACTTACTGTCTGTTGCTGTCTTCTCAATTCTGGCTTTGTATGCATTTGTCCTTATGGCTTGATCTTGGTTTCTATCTTCAACTTTCCTGCTCTTAGTCATTGTCAGGTCTAGTTATTAGCTGCTTTCCGTGCTATTTTTTTTAAATGTATTGGCTATGTAGAGCTTTGTCTTCCCATACCTCCATTCTGTTTTTCATTTGGTCTTTCTTGTAGGTCAGTTTGGTCTCTCCAGTAGTTAGTAAGCATTCCTGGCATACTAACTTCAGTGCATCTTCTTCATTGTCCTTCAGATATTCTTCCAAAGCCCTTTTTTCTTCTTCAGTTATCTGATGTACTTGCAGCATTCCACTTCTACTTATTTCCTTGATAGGTAGCATCTGTCAAATGTCATTGCAAGGATGAAGAGCATGATTCATGGTCATTATTTTTCTGGTCTTCCTATCCATTGTTTTTAGTTCTGATTGAGTCCAGTCCACTATTCCTGCTGTGTATCTAATGAATGGAATTACCCTGGTGTTGATTGCCTTGATGGTATTTCCTCCATTGAATTTAGACTTTAAGATCTTCTTCCCTCTCTTGATGTACTCACTACTATTCTTTTTCTTGACTTCAGTGTGCTTGATGTTATCAGCTTGAAGGATACCCAGGTATTTGTAGTAATCGTCTTCCTCCAGACTCTTAATGTTGTTTTCATGGGGCATCTTGATTCCTTCAGTTTTCACTCTTTTTCCTTGTTTGATAGTGAGTGTGGCACATTTGCCCAATCCAAACTCCAAAATTCTCTAAAATTCTTTTTTATTCTTATTCACCTCTTTTAACTAAGTGGCATTCTTGTTGTATTTCTTTGGTTTATCCCATATCTGCGCCCAAAACTGCACTCTTTCTTCCTTGTCAGTTATTAACTGATTTACTGCAGTTTTTCCATTGATGGATTGGTAGAAATGTTTCTAATTGGATTGAAATTGAAGATTCTGCTTATAATTTGCAATTCGAGCTTCATATCTATTGATCTTCTTGGCTATAGCTGTTAGTTGCTGCTTTATTATTTGATCTCCCTTGTTTCTAAGTGATATTTCTTAATTAGGTATTCTTTGGTCTTCCTGTTCTTCAGCTTCTTCTTTTTCATCTTTTCTAGCATGCTTGTGTCTGATCTCAACTTGTTGATCTAATTTTCCAGTCTAATCAACCATTTTTGTTGATTTTGCATCAGTTACAACTGCAGCTGTGCTGTACTTTAGTTGTTTCTTGCAGTGGGTGGTTATACTTGCTTTTGCAGTATTTGCATCTTTTAATGGTTGTGCTAGATGTTTCTTTCGAATAAGCTTCAATGCAGGCAGCCTTATTCCTATGTTTTTATGCTTTCTAGATGCTCAGTTATTCTTTGTTTCAATTCCTTTATTTCCTTACTTAGAGGGCTTTCTTCTTCCTGAGGAAGAGGAGAGGGTTCCTCATGTCCAAATGAAAACAGTTGTATATCTCTGCTGGATTCCTCTGCTGCCTATTCCCCCTGGTTTGCCTCTACATTCTGAGTTATTTCTGGCAAGACTTTGATGTCTTTGCCCTGGGTAAACCTTTGCAGTTCTTCCAACTCTGCTTCTGTGAATACTTTATTTCAAATTATAAATTGCCGTTGATCAGCTAGCATCTGTTCTGTTATTTCTGATTCTGGATGTTGTTCTTTCCAGAACTGGTGCATTCATTTCAAATATCATCTTCTTGTTCAATTTGATCTGTAATAACAGATCATTATTCCCAATCACTGTATCTTTGCAATGGGTAAACACATTTTCCTCTAGAAGTTCTGCAGCTGCTAACCCTGGTTGCTCAGCCAACAGCCCTAAGTCATGTAGCTCATTTTTCATCAAATATCCAGGAACTCCAACATCTAGTGTTGACCTTGTTAACCCAGGTGACATCCAAGCTAATATGGCTCTCTGAAATGAATGTCTCACCATATTTTTTATGGGAGAGACACCCTTTGTCTGACTCCTCTGATGAAATCTGTCCAGCTTGGTTGAACCTCTAGCATAGCTCTCATCTTCCTTAGAGCACCCAAGCCCCACAACCACATCAAGGTAGTGCCTCACTACTATTATTATCACTAGGATGATGATGATGATGATGATGATGATGATGATGATGATAATACACCCACTCCAAGGATCTTTACCTTATAGTGGTGCAGGGGCTTGTGTGCTCTGTTGAAGAGTCAGTCTAAGTTTGCTACAAGTCAGTCTAAGTTTGCTACAAACCCATTCAACTATGATGAAAACATGTCAAGTGAATTCTATGCCAGATCAAATGTTGCCTGGATCAACAAAACTCACATTGTTTACTATGGCTCCTGGGTGTTTAGCAAAAAATATGACAGAGCACTCAGCTCCCTCTGCTAGGGATGGAGTTGATAGGCAACTGGAAGATGAATGAAAAAAGCAGAAAATCTGGACAAATAAAGAAATTATTCAATTATGGAAGCTTATTATCGATTTGAACTCACAAAAAATGGATTTAAAAATTGTCTGCTCAAGATTTGGAAGGAGATTTCCACCTAGATGTGGAAATCAATGAACAAGGACTTATGGACCAGAGTCACATTATTTTGAAGCACAAGTTCTTCTCTAATGCAGAATTACAAGCAGAGATTGCAAGCAGAGCAGTTCAAAATCACGACTCAAGTGTAACTGATAATAAAGATAATTAAGAATTGGAGCAACAAGTAGTGGGGAAAAGGAAGGAAATCCGAGAACCGGATGAGGAACAAGAAGCAAGAGTTGGATTAGATCTTGAACCAACAGGTAGAGCCAAATTAGCTGAGAAGATTAAGACTCAGATCAAAAACATGGAAATAATTTGGTTCCCAAAACTTATCAAGTTAGCAAGAGAAATTTGGCTAAATTATTGAAGAATGGGAATGAAGCTGTCCAGACTATTCCAACAGAAACATTAGCTGAAATAAATCAGCTAATATATGCAGCACCTTATGTTACAGCTGAAGAACTGAGCTTGAAAATTGGAAAGAATAAAGCAATTAAGAAGGGGAAACAATTTGGCTCTGATAAAGGTGCAACAATTGGTGTAAAGACAGGAAAAATCATTGAAAATGATGGATTCAAACTTGATAATGAAGAGTTGATAAAAGAAGGGCCTCTGGTGGCGCAACAGGCTAATGCAGCCTATTATTAACAGCAACTGCTTGCAATATTGCAGGTTCAAGTCCCACCAGGCCCAAGGTTGACTCAGCCTTCCATCCTTTATAAGGTAGGTAAAATGAGGACCCAGATTGTTGGGGGGCAATAAGTTGACTTTGTATATAGTATACAAATGGACATAGTTTGACATAGTGTAAGCCGCCCTGAGTCTTCGGAGAAAGGCGGGATATAAATGCAAAACAAAAAAAAGTAACACCTGAAGAAGGATGCAAGTACTTAGGAGCTTGAAAGCTTCTAATCTGTTGCACAACCAACAGGAAGGAAGCTACTTCAACAAAATACATAAAGCGAGTCTGGAAAATCTTGAGATCAAAGCTGAGTGAAGGAAATATCATAAAGGCAATTAACACCTGGGCAGTGCCTGTAATACGATACTCAAATGGCATAATTGATTGGACTCAGCTAGAACTTGATAACTTGGATCAAAAGACAAGAAACTAATGGCAATGCACTATGCTTTGTATCCAAAAAATGATATTGATCAATTGTACTGCAGGAGGACTCTTACAAAGGAAACAAACTGTAGAAAAGGAAAAATACACCTTAAATGACTACATTAACAAAAGCCAAAGAGCATCTGTTAAAGACGAATAATGGAAACTCTTGAAAACAGCGAGATTGAAAGCAGAATATCGAAAGAAAACAATTGAGTATCGTGTTTCTAACTGGAAAAAGAAGCCTATCTACAGTCAATATCTGAAGGACATTGAAGGAAAAGTAGATACCAAGCTAAAATGGAGCTGGTTGAATTCAGGGATGCTGAAGTAAGAAACTGAAGGTTTATTTTGGCTACTCAAGAACAAGCCCTGCAAACCAATTCCACGGAAGCAGAAATTCAATGTGTCAGTAACAACAGCAAATGGCGCTTATGCAACGAGAAAAATGAAACTCTGGATAACCTTATTAGTGGCTGCAGCAAAATCTCATATTTCGATCATGTCATGATCAAGTTGCCAAAATCATTCATCACTTCATTGGAAGCTTTGACAAAAGTTTGGGTTTGAATGCAGCAAAAATTACTGGGAACACCAAATAGACAAAGTTCTTTAAAATGGGCAAGTCAAGCTCTGCCTGGTAAGGCCTGTTATTAAGAACACAAAGCCTGCAATTACTGCAGGTTCGAGCCCGGCCCAAGGTTGACTCAGCCTTCCATCCTTTATAAGGTAGGTAAAATGAGGACCCAGATTGTTGGGGGGGCAATAAGTTGACTTTGTAAATATATACAAATAGAATGAGACTATTGCCCTATACATTGTAAGCCGCCCTGAGTCTTCGGAGAAGGGCGGGGTATAAATGTAAACAAAAAAAAAAAAAAAAAAAAGATCTTGTGAGACTTTTGGATCCAAACAGATGGACATCTGGCCCACAACAAGCCTGACTGATATCAATATTGTGGAAAGAAAAAAGTCTGGTTTCTTGGTATTGCAATACCAGGGGATGCACAAATTGAAGAGAAACAACTAGAAAAAAATAACAAAATACTGAGATTTGCAAATTGAAATTGAGCCAATTGTGGAGGAAGAAATCAATGGTTGTACAATAGTAATAGAAGCACTTGGAGCAATACCCAAAAGGTTGCCTAGGTACATGGAAATTTTGAACTTACCAGATCTGAATATTCTGACATTGCAAAAAACCCACTAAACTTGGAACTGCCTATATACTCAGACGTTACCTTATCAGCTCTTAGGTCCTTGGTTAGGACTGTTGTAAAAACTGTTAAGTTTTTACAAGTCCCAGACTATGAATCAAATTGAAGATTAAATCTTAAATAATAATAACAATAATGTTGATGATAATAATACTACTACATGATTTCTCATCATGTCTAATAAGGTTGATTCTTTTTTTACTTTGGAGGCAAAGATATCTTCATGACAGAGGAACAAAAAAAATACTACAACGCCATGAAGAAACTAGGTTCAAAAAAACCAGTGAAGCCCATTCCAAGGCCCCAGGTATGCCATTCTCAGGATCCAAGTCTATGGTCCGTGTCCATGGGAAAAAAATTCTCAGAACACCCCCCCACACACACACACTTGTATTTAGATACAAAAGCTAATCTAACTAGTCAGAATATTAATTGCCTTACTAAATGATAATATATTATTTCCACAGTTTAGTGACTTTTCTTAACTATAAAGAAATAAACAGAATAAGAGTTGCATGCAAAACTAAGTTAGTTTGCAAAGGTCAGTCATTTCTTTTCAGATACATACATGTAGACAAAATATTTTTAATTTAAGACAAGATTTCTACAGGAAATAAAGGAGCACAGTCAATTTTGATTTAATGAACTTTGGCTGGACAGATTTTGGACACAACTGGCAAAAGCTCTCGTACCATGTGTTTCTGCATGTGCATAAGATCCCATTTGGATTTAAAGGAGATTTTGTTTTAACAGTCACTTTCCCGCTCTTTGGTAAATTGAGAATTTACTGTACAAGACCCTTGGGATCATAAAAATAAAAAATACATCTGTCAATACATAACCCTTTAGAATTATGACAACTGCTATGAAGTCTATTTTTCAGAACGTAAACATGAAGAAAAAAAAAGAATTGAGGTCAGGTTCCTAACAAGTTTTCATATACCCTTAATTGATTACTATCTTTTTCTACCAACTTTTTCTATGTCTTTCTTTCCTTTGCATCCAAGTTTCTTTTTCCTGGATTCCAAGTTCTTCATTTCCTACTGTTTTCTAATACCAACACCTGACTTTTTTCTGCCCATGGTATCTACTGCAGTGATTTTTATAGAAGCATTATCATTAGCTTTTATAGCAGTTGTGAAAATGAATACTGTATATTAATTGTCCCTACAGAGGTAAACTGATATCATAAGTGACTTCAGGTAATTCCTTAGATCAATATCTGTCCCTCCTATGGCTTAGTTCTTAGAGGATAGTGATATCACCACAAATTGTGAGATTAAAATATTTCAGTTTACTTCGTAGAGGTTAGGAAATATTAAGGGTGACATTGGATGAATTAGACTTTACAGAAAGTATCACAACTCAACATTAGCCATTTTCTTATTAAAATTCAACAGCATTAACTCAACAAGTTCCCTCTCTTAGGAAATCTCACAAATCACAGGGATCAGGTGTCTTAGCATAATGATGAGATTCAGGACAATACAATGACCTTGTTTTTTCTCAAAACATTAGGGATTTTTATTATTTTTTTCAAAAAAACAACAACTCAGAGTCAAGAGACTTATTTCTTCTTTTAAAAAGTAATGTTTGCTACTTTTTGTGACTTCAAAGTAGCTTCAAGACAGTAAAAATTGGAAAAATTTACTTTTGGGTGGCTTTCTGAATGATTTAGATTTAGCCCTTCAGCACTTCAACATTTTTCTTTGAGTTTTTCTCCATTTCTCTTCCCTTTCTTTCGTTTCCATGTTTGTCATTGTCCATGTGTCTTGCACCCTTCCTGTCTTTCTGTCATACACACATGCATATCTACCAATTATTGAAGAACAAGTATCAAGGGATGATCTTTGACTTTGTGACTCAGCAAGCTTTTGATATAGTCATCATGATCCTCATTTGTCTTAACATGGTAACAATGATGGTGGAAACAGATGACCAAAGCCAAACCAAGATAAATATCCTTGCTCAAATCAACTTGGTCTTCATTATCATCTTCACATCTGAATGTTTTCTCAAGATGATTGCCCTGAGGCACTACTTTTTCACTAATGGCTGGAACATTTTTGATTTTGTTGTGGTCATTCTCTCCATTGTAGGTAAGAAAAAAATAATAAGCATAACTGATTTGTTTCTAAAATACAATATGTACAATTTGTTTCAATCAACGGTATGTACAATGGAAATAGTAAGGCATGAATAAAGGGATAACTACAATTAACTAAAAGCTATTATGTAACCAACATACTCAAACCCAACTCCTGGAGCAGATCTGTGCATATAAATAATCATGTAATCAAAACCTTTTTCAAAACAATATTAAACATGAAGGCATGCATAAATAAACAATTTAAAATATTTTTTAAAGTGCCTAAAAATGAAGAGAAAATCAAATGATAAAATAGATTTATATTTAATGGCCATGTATAAAGGAAATTGAAATTGAAATTGAAATTGAGCTGACAAATTGTACCAAGTAACAATTGTGATCATTATTGCTAAAATGGTATTCTCACTTTCTCCTTAACAAATCTTGAATGTACTATCAATGGTTGGAGTTTGTGATAAGATATTCCTGTTCTACAAAACAAGCAAAATAATCTTTGAAAATTATTCCAGAGTTTATCTGTTGCTTTCATTACTTGGCAGGGGAGTTTTCCATTCTTTCTCCTACTTCATCCATCCTCTAGAAGATAATCCATTTGATTTCTTACCTAGACACTTCCAGGAATATTGCCAAATCTCCCCAATTGAATCTACATTCTGTTTTTGTCTTTTAAAAAGGGATGTTTTGGATCATTCTTTTTATATCCTGCTACTGTATTTACCATGTCTGTACAACACTCTGAGAGCTATTCCTTACCTTCTCCTAAACAAATGGCAAACTTGACCAAGTAATCATTTTTTCTTGCCTTATCTTCATATTATTGCCTTCATCTAATGCCCAATGCAGAGCTGACCACTTAAAATTATTTTTAGCAATTCTAATTTTAAACAGAGGTGGCATGCGAAAAAAAAGAGCCTTTGGGGGTTTTTAGATAGGGTTTTTTTAAGGGGAGGGAGGGTTAGGGCGGGCGTTGGGGGTAGCCCGTCGGGTGGGGAGCCAGTCCTTGCGCGTGCTCGTGACGGTTTTTTAACGGGTTCGGAGGTTAGGGGGGAAGATTGCGTTCCTGCTGGTGAGGGTGGTCTGATTTGCACGGTAAGTGGGAGGGGCAGATATGGCGGAAGGGGGATCATATCGCCCTAGGGGACGCGCCGATGTTTGCAGGCGATCGCGCCCGATCCTCGCCCTTTTCCTGCTCCCGGATGGTCAAGACCCTCAGAGCCTGGGCCTTCGGCTGATGTTATGCAACGCACGGTCCAGAGTCAATAAGGCCCCTAATATACGATCTTATTCAGGGGCGCCATGGACCTTATAGGCGCATGGAAACCTGGCTGGGCACGGAAGGGGGTGTGCCCCTTGTTGAGATGTGCCCGCCGGGTTTCCGTGCATTCCATCAGCCGAGGGCTCAGGGTAGGGGTGGGGGGGTGGCGGTTGTGATTAGAGAGAGTCTAGAGCCGAGGGAGACCACTGTACCTCAGATTGCCGGGTGTGAATCCCTTTTGTGAGATGGGGCCATAGGTGTCAGATGGGTTTGCTGATCACGTACCTGGCTCCTTGCTGCGTGTCAGCTGCCCTGCCCGAGCTCCTGGAGGTGCTGGCTGGAGTGGCAGTTGAGACCCCCAGACTTTTAGTCATGGGGGATTTTAACTTGCCATCTTCCGGCTCGTCATCAACGGCAGCTCGGGAGTTCATGGCTTCCATGACGGCCTTGGACCTGACCCAAGTAGTTGATGGCCCTACTCACATCGGGGGTGGCACTCTGGACCTGGTTTTTGTCTCTGGTCAGTGGTTGAGAGATCTGGACTTAAAGGAAATAGTCATTGAACCTTTGTCATGGTCAGATCACTCTCTTCTTCGCCTGGACTTTCTGACCGCCATTCACCACCGCAGGGAGACGGAGCCGATACGTTGGTTCCGTCCCAGGCGCCTGATGGACCCGGAGGGGTTCCGGACGGAGCTTGGGCCATTTCCTGACGGTCTGGCTCACGGCTCGGCTGAGGAACTTGTTGCGGCCTGGGAACGGGCCGCGGCGGGGGCCTTAGACCGTGTCGTGCCTTTGCGGCCTCTGACCCGGCGCAGGTCCCAACCGGCTCCTTGGTTCTCCGAGGAGTTGAGAGGGATGAAGCGCCGGAGAAGACGCCTAGAGAGTTCTTGGAGGTCTAGCCGTTCGGAGGCTGATCGGACACTAGTGAAGTCCTATACTAGGGCTTACCTAGTGGCAATGAGGGAAGCGAGGCGTAGCTACGCCTCCTCCCTCATTGCATCGGCAGATAACCGCCCAGCCGCCCTGTTTCGGGTGACTCGCTCCCTCTTACATCAGGGGGAGCGGGATGACCCGTTGCAGGGACGTGCTGAGGAGTTTAACGGTTATCTATACGATAAAATCGTTCAGCTTCGGGAGGGCCTAGACCAAGATTGCAGTGACGTGGGTGAGACGGCTGAGGGTGGTCTTGGGGACATTTTATGGGATGAGTTTGACCCTGTCGCTCCCGAGGACATGGACAGGTTGCTGGGGAGGTTGAATGCCACCACATGTTTACTGGACCCGTGCCCCTCCTGGCTGGTACTGGCCACTCAGGAGGTGACACGAGGCTGGCTCCAGGCTATTACGAGCGCTTCCTTGGTGGAGGGAGTCTTTCCAACCGCCTTGAAAGAGGCGGTGGTGAGACCCCTCCTCAAGAAGCCTTCCCTGGACCCGGCTGTTTTAGGTAATTATCGTCCGGTCTCCAACCTTCCTTCGTGGCGAAGGTTGTAGAAATATGGTGGCATATCAGTTTCCTTGCACCTGGATGAAACTGTCTATCTAGACCCGTTCCAGTCTGGCTTCCGCCCGGTTACAGCACTGAGGCGGCTTTGGTCGCGTTGGTGGATGATCTCTGGAGGGCCAGGGATGAGGATGCTCCTCTGCCCTGGTCCTATTAGACCTCTCAGCGGCTTTTGATACCATCGACCATGGTATCCTGCTGCGCCCGGTTGGAGGGATTGGGAGTGGGAGGCACCGTTTATCGGTGGTTCTCCTCCTATCTCTCCGATCGGTCGCAGACGGTGTTGACAGGGGGCAGAGGTCGGCCCGAGACACCTCACTTGTGGGGTGCCGCGGGGTCGATCCTCTCGCCTTCTGTTCAACATCTATATGAAGCCGCTGGGTGAGATCATCAGTGGCTTCGTGTGAGGTACCAGCTGTACGCTGATGACACCCAGCTGTACTTTTCCACACGGGCCACCCCAGCGAAGCTATCAAGTGTTGTCCCGGTGCTTGGAAGCCGACGGGTCTGGATGGGGAGAAACAGGCTCAGGCTCAATCCCTCCAAGACAGAGTGGCTGTGGATGCCGGCATCTCGGTACAGTCAGCTGAGTCCTCGGGTGACTGTCGGGGCGAGTCATTGGCCCCGATGGAGCAGTGCGCAACCTGGGCGTCCTCCTGGATGAGCGGCTGTCTTTGAAGATCCCTTGAGGGCCGTCTCCAGGAGAGCTTTTTACCAGGTTCGCCTGGTGCGCCAGTTGCGCCCCTTTCTAGACCGGGATGCCCTGTGCACGGTCACTCACGCCCTCGTGACGTCTCGCCTGGATTACTGCAATGCTCTCTACATGGGGCTCCCCTTGAAGGGCATCCGGAGGCTTCAGTTAGTCAGAATGCAGCTGCGCTGGTGATAGAGGAGCCCTCGTGCCTCCGTTGTCACACCTATCCTGCGCAGACTGCACTGGCTGCCTGTGGCCTTCCGGGTGCGCTTCAAGGTTTTGGTGAACATCTTCAAAGCGCTCCATGGCATAGGGCCGGGTTACTTACGGGACCGCCTACTGCTACCGGATACCTCTCACCGGCCCGTGCGCTCTCACAGAGGGACTCCTCAGGGTGCCGCCAGCGAGACAGTGTCATCTGGCGACACCCAGGGAAGGGCCTTCTGTGGGGCTCCCACCCTCTGGAACGAACTCCCCAGGACTTCGCCAACTTCCGGACCTCCGAACCTTCCGTCGCGAGCTTAAAACACATTTATTCATCTGCGCAGGACTGGATTAGTTTTTAAATTCGTGGGTTTTTAAGGGGTTTTAAATGGGTTTTTAATGGGTTTTTAATGGGTTTTATTATTTGCTAAATTTTAATTGTGGCCAAATTGAATAAGTTTTTTAGTGGTATTTTAATAGTATTTATTTTGTAATAGTACTGTTTATTTTATCTGCCTGTAAACCGCCCTGAGTCCTTCGGGAGAAGGGCGGTATAAAAATTTAAATAATAAATAAATAAATAAATAAATAAATAAATAAATAAATAAATAAACCAGAATCACCAAGTGGGAGGTCTTCTTGTCCAACCCCCTGCTTAAGCAGGATACCTATACTATTCTGGATAAAGGATCATCTGATCTCTTCTTAAAACCTCCAGTGATAGAGCACTTACCACTTCTGGAGGCAAGCCATCCCACTGATTCATTGTTCTCACTGCAGGAAATTTATCATCTTTATTGATCTCAGCACTCTTTCTAGTCTCAACATCTTTTTTTTTATTGTGAGGACCAAAACTGGACACAGTATTCCAAATGTGGTCTTACCATTGCGGTACAAAAGCTACCAACACTTCACATAATCTTTATACTGTTCCTTTGTTAATGCAACCTAAGGTTGTATTGGCCTTTTTTGACTGCTGTTGCACATTGCTGGCTCATATTTAATTGGTTGTCCACCAGGTCTCCTAGATCTGTTTTGCAGTTACTGCTGTTCAGCCAGGTACCATCTATTCTATACCAGTGTATTTGGTTTTTCTTGCCTAAATATAAAACCTTATTTTTCTCACCACTGAATAGTATTTCATTGGATAGGGCCCAGTGTTCAATTCTCTCAAGATCCTTCTGGATCTTGAGCCTATCTTCTAAAGTTGGCATGTTGTTGGCAATTCCCCCAAATTTGGTGTTATCTGGCGTTTATGAATTCCTATCCTTTCATTTAATCATGTTGAAGAGTATTGGGCCTAAGACAGAACCTTGAGATACCCCACTGCATACTTCCTTCCATGAGAAATAGTTCCATTAAAAACTACACAATGAGTGTGGTTGATCAGCCACTAACATATCCATCTGGTGGTGATACTGTCTATTCCATATTTTTCTGTCTTACCAAGAGGTAGGCTATGATCTGTTTTATCAAATTCCTGAGTGAAGTCCAAATATACTATGTCCACCTCATTTCACTGGTCCACTAATTTAATCATTTTGTCAAAGAATGCAATAAGTTTTGTCTGACATGACCTGTTTTGAACAAACCCACAATGGCTTCTAATAACAGTTTTGCTTGTTTCTAAATGTTAGCAGATCCATTGCTTATTTTTTCCTGGATCGTTCTTGCTATTGATGTTGGACTGATAGATCTGTAGTTTTCTGGATCCATTTTATTTCCTTTTTGGAAGATTGGAATTACATTCACTCCTTTTCGGTATTCCCCCAGTGCTCTAAGATTCTTGAAAGATTTGGTTCATTTGCCAGCTCCTTCAGAACCCATAATAATCCATCCGGTCCTAATGATTTGAATTCACATTCAAGTGGATAGATGTTGCCATATCATTTTCTTGCCTACAAATCAAATTTTGATTTGTATTCTCAATCTGCCTTTTATAATACTGTTTTTGTTTGGTTGAACTGTTTCTTCTTTTTGTAAAGACAGAAGCAAAGAATGAATTAAACAGTTCTTCTTTCTCCCTGCTGCCTATTATCTTCTTGCCATCTTGTACCAATAGTGAACCAATAGTTTTTCAGTGCGCTGCTTGGATAATCCATGAATGGGTTGTTCAATTAGCTTTAGCTGAGTGCTAAAGCTAAGTTTACTGAGTGCTATTTCTTTAAATTTTTTCTCTGACCCCACCTTCCCTGCTCTTGCCTGTCAGTTTGTTTTCACTCAGTTGTGCTAGCTGAAGTGTTTTTGTTCACTCTGAGAGTTGACGGAGTTACTTTTAGGGCCGAATAGTTTTTTTAAAATTTATTTTTCATTAATTTTTATTTCGTGAATTAAGGGAGCTGTAGAATTGCAAGTTCAATTTTTTTGTTATTATTTTACTGTTGACAGGGCAGCTATGGCTGTGGCTTGCCCTCAGCTGCTGTCAGTCCTCTACTGGTTCCTGGGGCTCTAGGACAATAGGACCTGTCCAGAAAGACAACAGCCTTCAGAGTTTCGTCCCTTTTGAGCAGCTCCGACCAGCATCCATTGATGGATTGCCGCCAGTGGTTGAGCTGGTTGTCCGGTGAGCCGGCAAAGCCACCACCACCTTACAGCTCCCACTTCTTCTAGCGGCTCCGGAGTCACTGCCCAGGTGTACTGTGGCAAACTCTGACGACTTGGAAGCTTTTGTGGTGCTGGGAGAGTGTTTCACTTTCGCGCCTCAGCCCTTGCTGGCCACAGACTGAGGAGAAAGTTTTGTGAGTGTGGCTTGGCGGTGGCGCTTAACGGCTTGACAGCGCCACTATTTTATGTGAATAAAAAGAAGGGGCTTGTCAGCTGTGGTCTGGAAAACAAGAAATTGCTTCCAAAGTAGCGCTGAGGGAGTTGGGGATCCACTCCCACGCTTTTTTTTGCCTGCTGCCAGGATTTGCTGAGGCGCTCGGAGGAGTATTGGTTCGCGCGCCTTTTTCAGCACTGGACAGCTCCCCGCCATTTTAAACTGCACAAGGTTTTTTCCTTTTGCTTTCTGGCATTGGACTTTCTCAGCCCTCAAAATATAATTGTGCCATTTCTCTTGGTTGGCCAAATTAATTGTACATTACCTATATTTAATCACCTTTTGAACAGAGGTGAAACCTGCCTGAACTATTCCTAAGTATTCTGTTCTATTCAATTTCACTGATTGTGTCTGGAAATGGCAGACCCAGCATTGTCACCAGACTCTGCTCAGGCTATTGAGCAGGGTAAAGGCAGTAAAAGTCATAAGTCCCACAAAAAGGGCTCTCAGCCAAATTCAAAGACTGCAACAGGTAGCAGTAAGCCACCTACAGCTCTGACTCACTGGACCTCACACACTGACACAGAGGCCAAAAGGCATCATGATGCTTTGGAAGGCCAAAATTCCAAGGCACAACAACAGGCCCACACTATACCTCCTCAGTCTGTCCCTACAGCCAACTCCATGATGCCAGGGCCCATAATACTGCCTCCCTTTTTTCAGGAAAGTGGACAAAGTCAGGTTTGTACAATGGCTGACATACGTCCCCAACATCAATTTCCATTGATGGGTCCAAGAGGGGAGGTTTTTTCTGTCCCAAGTAGGCCTCAGTCTGCACCATCTAGGGCCTTTCAGGTTCCTCATGCAGCTCCAGAGGTGACATATACTCCTACAGCAGTGGAGCTCCGGGCACAGGAAGGTCAGGGTACAGGATTGACTATTGATTTTCAGGCTATGCTTACAAACGCCTTTGCAAAGGCTATAGCGACAGGCTTTTCTCAAGGCAATAACCTGGCTAATATCCCCATTCCTTTGCAGCAGCCTCAAATTTGGGTGCAAGCTTCAAAGGATATGGAACCAGATTTGCAGTCTCAACTTAGTTCCTTGGAGGATGCAGAATCCTGGGCAGGTGAGGAGGACCAGGCAGAGCCTGAGTTCTCAGAGGATGAGGGGGTAATGCCCAATAAACAAGCCATTACAGGTCTGTTTAGACCTACTGTATTCAAGTCATATGGCAAATATCACAACGAATATAGGCGTTAAGGAAATTCAGTGGAGCAATCCAATACAGATTCTCACCCACATGAGGGGCTTTTTGCTTTACCCACTCCTGACCAGGACTTTATTCCCTGCCCTCAGCTGTTTAATGATGTTATTCTACAGCAATGGAATCGTCAGGGTTCCTTGGCAGCACCCAGTAGTCATGATAGACGACTTTACTGTGCAGTGCCTGATCTAGATAGTCTTTTACAACTACCAACAGTAGATGCACCAGTATTCAGTTTAATTTCTTCCACAGTTCTCTCTAATGATGTTCTGGAACTGTTAAAAACAGAAGATAGGAAGGCAGAGGTTGCCCTTAGAAAGACGCACCAGGCATCAGCCTGGGCTATTAGGGCAGCTACAGCCACGTCTTTCTTTACCCGGGCTTCTTTAATTTTGCTCCATCAGTTGCAGGAGAGACTGCCCTTAGATGATACGAGGGTTTATCAAGATATAAACAAATTGGTGGCTGCTGCGGAATATGCTGCGGATGTTTCATTACATGCGGCAAAATTTGCATCGAGAGCCCTACTTCACGCTGTCTTTTATGGCTCTGCAATTGGGGGTGGATAGCAAAGCAAAATGGAAGCATCAGCGCCTTATAAGGGATCCCTCCTTTTTGGGGACGCATTGGGACCTATCTTAGTTGAAAGAAAGGACAAGAGAAAGGTCTTGCCTTCTTCATATAGGAGACCAGAGTGTAGGTTTACCACATATGCACAGAGGCAGCCCTTTCGGATTGACTCGGAACCAAGTGGGTCCTATTTTCCAAGGCCCTATACCCAGGGATTTGACCGTACTACCGATAGACAGCCTTAGAGGGACAGAGGTAGACATCAACAACAAGGAAGGCAAACCTTTAGGGGAGCTGCTAC
Organism: Ahaetulla prasina; assembly: GCF_028640845.1. Classification (NCBI taxonomy): domain Eukaryota; kingdom Metazoa; phylum Chordata; class Lepidosauria; order Squamata; family Colubridae; genus Ahaetulla; species Ahaetulla prasina. The sequence goes on along the minus strand of NC_080542.1, from coordinate 48,773,559 downwards.
CAGATCATTTAGAAGGGACAAGTGACTCCCAAGGGGTTCATCCTATTGGCGGTCGTCTTCAACATTTTTATCATCAGTGGGAAAGGTCTACAATGGATGCTTGGGTTCGCCATAAGGGGGGCCTGGGTCTCACTTTAGAATTCCAAGCCAGTCCTCCCACTTGTTATCTGGCCTGTCCAATATCTCGGCATCCACAAAAGTCTTCCCTTATGAAAGCCGAGATACAACACTTGTTAGCCATAAGAGCTATAGAACCAGTTCCAATAGGCCAGGAAAAACAGGGATTTTATTCAATTCTATTCCTAATCCCAAAGAGTTCGGGAGACTGGAGGGGGATTTTAAATCTCAAGCCCCTCAACAAATTTATCCTTTATCGTCAGTTCAAGATGCAATCCCTAAAATCAATCCTGGCTTGCATCTGAGAGGGTGATTTCTTGACTTTAGTGGATTTGAAAGAGGCTTATTTACATGTGCCAATTCATCCTATGCATAGCCAATTCCTATGCTTCGAATATGCGCACTGCCACTTCCAATACCGGGAGATGCCGTTTGGCCTGTCATCGGCCCCCAGGACATTTACCAAGTTGCTGGTGGCAGTTGTAGTCACAGCCCATCTACTCTCTCTACGAGTCCTTTGCTACCTGAATGACATATTAATTTTGTCTTCCACCAAGGACCAAGCCATCAGAGATTAAGAGACTGTCATCCAAATTCTCCAATCCCATGGGTTTTCATTGAACTTCAAAAAGAGTCATCTACAGCCTACCAATCGTATTCTGTTTCTGGGGGTGGTGATAGACTCACTTCAAGGGCAGGTGTACCTGTCTCCAGACCACCAACAAAGTATCAAGGACTTGGTGTTGCAGGTAATTTCCCAGAGGTCAGTTCCCTTGATTCTTTTATCACAGTTACTTGGGAAAATGATCTCATGCATCTCGATAGTGCCTTGGGCACGCAGACACGCGAGACCCCTTCAATGGTTTCTGCTACCATTTCAGAGGACAGGTCGCAGCAACTCCAGAGCCAGGGTACAACTTCCCTCATGAGTATGTCTGTCTTTCCACTGGTGGACATCGGTGGCGATTCAGAAAGGCTGCGTATTCCAGGAACCACAAAGCGTCACAGGAATGATGGATATGAGTCTTTCCAGCTGGGGGGCTCATGTACTTTCCCAAGTAACACAAGGTCAGTGGTCACCAGCAGAACAAAAACACAGTATCAATTTGTTGGAGCTGTGGGCAGTACACCTCAGTCTCGGACAATTTCAATCAATAGTGCAGGACCAGCATGTGCTGATTTTAACGGACAATGTGGCTACAAAAGCCCATATAAATCGAGAGTAGGGGGGAATCGTTCCAAGATTCCCATGGACGAGTCAGAGAAATTGTTAAACTGGGCAGAGAGACACCTGCTCTCCCTCAGAGCAGAGCACATATCTGGCACTTCCAACATTCAGGCAGACTGGCTGAGTTGTTGTCAATTTGATCCATCTGAATGGCGGCTGCATCCCCAAGTTTTCAAGGAACTATCTCTCAAATTTGGTCAGCTGATCGTAGATTTGTTTGCAACACTGGAGAACACACAGCTCCAGCAGTTCTTCTCTCGATTTCTGAGTCCAAGGGCAGAAGGGTAAGACACTCTCTGATTGCCATGGCCACAAGGCCTGCTATATGCATTCCCTCCATTTGCATTCATTCCGAGGGTCATTTGGAGACTGTTAGCGGAACAAGCAGAGGTGCTCCTTGGTTGCTCCATTTTGGCCTCACTGGCCTTGGTTCACCAATCTGAGATCTCTATCCATGTCCCAATGCTGGAGGATTCCTCGGGACAGGATTTCTCTCAGCCAGGGCGTCATACTCCACCCAGACGCCCAATGGCTCCAGTTGACCGTCTGGCATTTGAAAGGATCCTCCTGAGGAAAGATAACCTTTCAGGGAAGGTGATACACACCATCCAGGCATCTAGGCGAGAGTCAACGAGCCGCATTTATAATGCCTCATGGCGTTCTTTTTGCTGCTGGCGTTCAAGGTTTGAATTGATCCTACCTTGGCATCTGTGTCTGAGGTACTGGAATTCCTGCAATCAGGATTGGACAAGGGATTAGCACCAAGTACATTACACAGACAAGTTGCAGCTCTCTCTATGGTCCGGTCTGTGATTCCCACAGAACACTTGCACAACATCCTAGGGTGCAGTAATTTCTCTGGGGAGCTACTAACCTGCCCCCTCCAGTGGTTCAACATTATCCTACCTGGGAGCTCCCCTTGGTTCTTCAAACCCATACAGATTTGCCCTTCAAACCATTGGACTCTACAAACCTCCATTTTCTGACGCTCAAGGTCTCGTTTCTCCTGGCCATTACATCTGCCAGAAGGATATCGGAATTGGCGGCGTTATCCATTCGAGGGGACCTCTGCATATTTCATTCAGACAGAGTGGTACTGTGGTTGGATCCCGCCTTTCTGCCTAAGGTTAATTCTTATTTTCACCATGCCCAGGAGCTCATTTTGCCAGATTTTTGTCCAGGTCCATCCCATCCGCTGGAAGAAAAATGGCATACCTTGGATGTTAGGAGGGCTCTCAGTACCTACATTAAATGTACTGCATCATTTTGACAGACTGAGGTTCTCTTAGTGTCCTTTCATCCTTCGTCGATGGGCAGGAAATTCTCATCTTCAACAGTGGGACGTTGGTTGAAGGCCTACATCGCAAAAGCATATGAGCTCCGGGCCAAGCCTTTGCCTAGATAACTCTTCGTGCATTCAACTCGAAGTGCAGCAACGACAGCAGCTTGGTCAACACAAGCTTCCATAGAGGACATTTGTAGGGCGGCCACTTGATCATTCTTGTCGCCGTTTATACGGTATTACAAACTGGACACTTATGCCTCGGCTGAGGCGTCATTTGGTAGATGGGTATTGCAGACTGTATATTCCATGTGGGGCCCAGAGGTCGGTCAGCCTCCTGCCCATCAGGAGTAAGCTTGGGTATATCCCATCCATGGATTATCCAAGCAGTGCACTGGAAAAGGGACATTGTCTTGTCTGAATGTCCATTTTTTGGGCACTGCGAGGATAATTCAGCCCACCCACTAGGCTTCCTGTTTCAGGGCCCAGGGTGGTCTTTATTACATTCTTACAAGTTTAGTGACCTACGCCTTCGTGAAACAAACTGACAGGCAAGAGCAGGGAAGGCGGGGCCAGAGAAAAAAATTTAAAGACACAGCACTCAGTATCTAGCTAAAGCTAAGTGAACAACCCATCCATGGATTATCCTCGCAGCACCCAGAAAATGGAAGTTCAGACAAGACAACGTCCGTTTCCTTGAGTTTTTCTTGTTTTTTACATGTTGAAAGAAACTTTTTAATTATATTTTTAAACATTTGTTAGAAGGCTTACTTAATTCTGGGCCTTAGTTTTCCTGACTTCATCTTTGCAGATATAGACAGATGGATGATAGAGAGATGATAGATGATAGGTAGGTAGGTAGGTAGGTAGGTAGGTAGGTAGGTAGGTAGGTAGATAGATAGATAGATAGATAGATAGATAGATAGATAGATAGATAGATAGATAGATAGATAGATAGATAGATTCTGCCCAGTGTATATTGCTAATTCTGCCACTTTATAGGATTTTCAGCCAAGGACTTTCATACTTTTTACTATTTATTTCATTGAGGGGGAGCTGCGCTATTTTTCCTATTCCATTCTGGTTTTGAGAGCAATGATGCCCCCCCCAAAAAAAATTGAGCTGGACTCCTTGGACTTCTGCTATCAGCACCACCATTCTCTGGCAGCACTGGCTGACCTCCTTAGCATTACCTCCTGCTTCATTCCATGACCATCTTTAACAGGCCTTAATCTTTAACCAGGATATTTTTTTAAGACAGATTTATTGGTATTCTAGAAGAAGGCTAGATCTGATTTCAGAAATAGCTCAACTGACGTGTCACAGGCATAGAGGAGGAGGAATGGGATGATCACAGCAGTTAGATTGACATAGATGGATGGGTGTGGCCAGTTGGATGCAGAAGACTGAGCATGACTGACTCGGTGCTGCTGACTCAGCACTGCCAACCTGGCACAGACAAGTGGCAGGGACAAGTGGGCATGGCCAAGTAGATGTGGCTGAGTGGGCATAGATGGGTGGGCAAGGCTGGATTGGCATAGAACAAATCACAGCAAGATGTGGGGACAACAGCAGCTCTTCGAACAGCAGCTCTTCGCTTCCCCAAACTGCTGCAGCCAAGCATGAGCATGCGTGTGCATGCACACACATAAATCACATCCTCAGTTTGGGAACTTTTGTATTCATCTGTGCTTGGAAGCTGCCAGTCGTGCCTGGGCTTGGGGAGAAGGGCCTGTCTTTTGGCATGCTGGGTGTTCATTGTTCCCAGGCTTGAGGAGAAGGACCTGTCCTTTGGCATGCTGGGTGCTCACATGTGCATGTGCACATGCACACAGACACACACACATCATTCCAAGCTTGGGGACTTGCCTCATTCTGGCATCACAAGTTGGCAGTAAGATGCAGATCATGGACCAGCAGGGAGTAGCGTAGAGCCATTACAGGATACTTAAAGTCTGGAGAAAGTTTGCAAAGGGAAGTACTGCAAAAGGAACATTAACAAGAAAAATGAACAATAGAGTCCCTTTGTTGTTGTTAGTTGCAAAGTCGTGTCCGACCCATCGCAACCCCATGGACAACGTTCCTCCAGGCCTTCCTGTCCTCTACCATCCTCTGGAGTTCATTTAAGCCTACTGCTTTAGTGACTCCATCCAGCCACCTCATTCTCTGTCGTCCCCTTCTTCTTTTGCCCGTAAACTTTCTCAGCATTGGGTTTTTCTCCAGTGAGTCCTTCCTTCTCATTAGGTGGCCAAAGTGTTTGAGTTTCATCTTCAGGATCTGGCCTTCTAAAGAGCAGTCAGGGTTAATATCCTCTAGGACTGACCGGTTTGATCGCCTTGTAGTCCAAGGGACTTGCAGGAGTCCCTAAGTGTCTTCTTTTGCAGAATTGAAAATTTGTGTTCCAAAAGGGAGCCTCCAGCTTGCTAATCAAGGTGGGGAAGTGCAACAGTTTATAAGTCCCCAAACTTCAAATGGGATGCATGTGCGCACATGAGCACCCAGCACACTAATGGGGAGATCTTTTTCTCCAAGCATGGACATGATCGGCAATTTCCCAATATGGATGTGGATAAAAGTCCCCAAATGGAGAATGGAGTTTTTGTGTGTGTTTGTGTGTGCATGCTTGGCTGCCAGCAGTTCTGGGAGTTGAGGAACTGGTGAGGTGCTGAGTTATCCCCAAATCCAGTTACTTTGTAGGACTTGTTCTGTGCTAATCCAGCCACATTCAGCCATCTAATATAACTATAATGCAACATCAATTGCACATTATTCTAATTTGTGTTTTTGTATTGATAATTTGATTCCTAAAAATTTATTTTCTTATCATATGTTGTTAGTTTTTGTGATAACATGCGTAGTCCTCACTTAGCAGCAGTAATTGGGACCAGAATTTCCCTTGCCAAGCAATGTGGACAGAAACCACAATGACTAGTGATTATACCCCTTGCCATCGTTAAGCAAATCCCATAAGGTCATTAAGCGTGACGTCACATGGTCACTATTTGGGACTCCCTGCCGGCTTCCCCAGAACTTTTCTCGTAGGAAGCCAGCAGGTTTCAATTACATGATCATGTGACTGTGGGTGCTTCAATATCATGATTGCAAGCCAGTTACCAAGAACCCGGATCGTGACTGCAGGATGCAACCATTGGCACAATGGGCTGCAACTACTGAAGTACAAAGACCCATCATAAGTGCCACTTATTCAACACAGTTGTAAATTTGAACAGTCACTGACTGAGTGGTTGTTAGGAAGGAGGAATCACCTTTAAAATATTTATTATCTTGCTTGTTTCTTCTTTATAAATATTCTATATCTATGTAAGAAAGTTCTTGCCACAATTCACCTTGTTTCATACTCATGAACATATTTTTTTTCCCAAATTATCAAATGTTTCTTTACATCCAAAAATATCATGGCCCTTTTCTTACCTTTCTGGATTAATTATCAATAGCATTCAAAATATATCTGATATTATCTCTTTAATATCACTTCAAAACAAATCCAGCTTGATTTAGATATATCACTTCAGTTAAAGGCCATTTTCTCTCTTTGCAATTATTGCTATAAAAGGTCTATAATCTATATTGTGTAATTAAATATAACAACACATAAAACTCTATATAACTAAAGATAACTTCCGTAATTTCCCTCTTTATAAATCGAAGAAATTAAAGTTTTTTTTCAGGAACAAGGCATTGCTTGACATTGTCAAATTTCATTCATTTCCTGAATTAATGATTTAATCAATATTTTCTGGAAGATCTTGTAGTGCACTTCCAAAAATCTGTTTGATCCTGAAGAGTTTTCCAATTCCATTTTTTAATTATGTTTTTGTTTCCTCCTTACTAATTGGCTCATTAAAAGTTTCCTTTTGTTGTTGAATCCATTTTATAAGTTGTATTGTCTAAATCAGGGGTCTCCAACCTTGGCAACTTTAAGACTTATGGACTTCAACTCCCAGAATTCCTCAGACAGCTTTGCTGGCTAAGGAATTCCGGGAGTTGAAGTCCACAAGTCTTAAAGTTGCCAAGGTTGGAGACCCCTGGTCTAAATACTCTTCAATCTGTTTTAATATGTGTTTGCTATATAATAATTTAATATGATTCCATGTCATTTTCTTTCACATTTTCTGCACCTTTTTGTATCTTTTCTGCATCTAAAATATTTCACAAATATTTAGAAGCCACTCTTATTTTTAGGTGACCTGTTTTTGTTTCGGATTGGTAGTCTCTCAATAGTTGAATTTGATATTATGGGGAATTTTGTATGTACAATGTTTATGTGATTACAATGAATTATTAATAACGATTTTTGAAAATTGGTGTGGTGTTTTGTTATATTCTGAGAAAAATGTTTTCCTGTCTTTTAGGACTTGTCCTCTCGGATATTATCGAAAAGTACTTTGTATCACCTACTCTCTTCAGGGTCATCCGATTGGCTAGAATTGGGCGTGTTCTTCGGTTGATCAGGGGAGCAAAAGGCATCCGAACTCTGCTCTTTGCCTTGATGATGTCTCTGCCAGCATTATTCAATATCGGCCTCCTCCTATTTCTGGTTATGTTCATTTATTCCATTTTTGGAATGTCAAACTTTGCTTATGTAAAGAAGGAATCTGGCATTGATGACATTTTCAACTTTGAGACGTTTGGTAACAGCATCATCTGTCTTTTTGAGATCACCACATCAGCTGGTTGGGATGGCTTATTGAACCCCATCTTGAACAGTAGTCCCCCAGATTGTGATCCTCATCTGGAGAACCCTGGCAGTCATGTGAAAGGTGACTGTGGCAATCCTTCTATAGGCATCTGCTTTTTTTGCAGTTATATCATTGTCTCTTTCTTGATTGTAGTTAACATGTACATTGCCATCATTTTGGAGAATTTTAATGTAGCCACAGAGGAGAGCAGTGAGCCTCTCTGTGAAGATGATTTTGAAATGTTCTATGAAACATGGGAGAAGTTTGACCCTGATGCCACACAATTTATTGCATACAGCACACTTTCTGATTTTGTGGATACCCTGCAAGAGCCACTGCGAATTGCTAAACCCAATAAAATCAAACTGATCACTATGGACTTGCCTATGGTTCCTGGAGATAAAATACATTGCTTGGACATTCTCTTTGCCCTGACAAAAGAAGTTTTGGGAGACTCTGGAGAAATGGATGCCCTAAAGGAATCTATGGAGGAGAAATTTATGGCTGCAAATCCCTCCAAAGTATCTTACGAGCCCATTACCACAACACTAAAACGAAAACAGGAGGAGGTCTGTGCCATCAAAATCCAAAGAGCATTCCGCCGATATTTATTAAAACGGTCAGTGAAACAGGCCTCATATCTGTACAGGCAGAGTCAAGATATGGATGCACCGAAAGAAAATGCCCCAGAGAAAGAAGGAATGATTGCGGACAAAATGAATGCAATGTATGGCTCACAAGCAGAAGTGGAAAAGTCCCCAGAAACATCTCCACCTCTTGTACTTGAACCAATAAGCAGCCCCGAGATTAAGAAGGATTCTGGTGAAATGAAAGAGCAGGACGATAATGGCAAGAAGGGAGATGACTCTGGAAAAACTAAAAAGAGTGAGAATGCCAAACATGGTGTAAAAGAGTCATCTGTATAATGAACACATATATAGACAACAAATGTTGGTGTATGGTTCCAAATGACCTTTTTCACAAAATTATTTTGGCATCTTTTATTTTAGTACATAAACAAAGTTCTTTTGCCAGATTTCAGGTACTTCAATGTTGAAAGCAGAACCCGGTCTGATTTCCGGCTTGTTTGCTTGTTTTTAAAATTCACTACAAATTGCAAAGTGTTTCCCACCCCCCTTTTTTTTTCTCATAATGTAAATGTGAATTATCTCCTCTTCTGGTGAAAATACATCCTCAGTTTCAAGTTAGTTCTTATGTTCCATAGAATGCTCCAGAATCAATTTTGATTATTATAAGTACTGAATCATATTGAATGAGTTGAGAATCAACTCTTTATTAGTAGAATGATTAAACAGTGCTAGAAAAAAAGGGGAAAAGAAAGAAGTCTTTAATTCACTATAATCAGGTTTAAGCTTTGAATGAAAACAGATCATTTATGTAGAATTTCACCAGAATCTCTTAAGCTTCATGTGCTAAAAAATGTGCCAAGAATAGCTGTTATTTAGTTATTGCTCTGATCAATTATGCAATTTTTCAGAAGGCTGAATATTTTACTAATTTATTCTGCTAATGCTGGGGAAATTTCATTGGGTATGAAAGCCTTCAATTGAATTCCTGAACAATATATGTATGGTATGTTTGTATATATATATATATATATATGTACGTATGTATGTATGTACAGTATATGGCTTCTGAGAATTCATTTACTTGTATTCTTTCACTTCTTTTTCAGCCATAAGAACTAGAAATATGCTTGCTTTTTCAGTCAGAACTGAAGTTTCCAGTTGGCTGAAATTAATGCCCATTGCCAAATTCTGCCTATATGCAGAAACTTGATATGATTGTGGAAAGCCTGAGCTTAGTGATTAGTACTTCTTAAATCCAGTTTGAAATGGTTGAAAAATACTCATCTTTAGCAATTTCCTCTCTTCTTTGTATGTCTTTCTTGAAGATGCTAGCAGTGAAAGTTAGGATCTCTACTTGTCCTCAGACATTAACAACTAGTGAGGGTCTCTGACTTCTTTAAAAATAATAATATTAATAGACATAAATTTTGGGCTTAGGATTCTTTCCAGCATGTGTGGGTGCAAAATGAATGGCATTGACTAATAGTTGAGATAACAGCACAATTTAGGAACACAAAACTGCAATGTCTTAAATATGATTCAATTTTTTATTTAAATAATTTGAGCAGGCTTAAAAAAGATTTTTGTTAGAAGTGGCTGAAAGTCCAATTAAGTCTTAATTAGACACTGCCAAGATCGTTTGTTTCTTTTCAACAACAACAAAAAAAAATCAAAGGTGATGTGCTAATCTGTTCTCATCTGTCAACTTCATAATTTTTCTAATTCTCAAGTCCACAGATAATCTTGGAATGTAAGCTGCATTTTTTATTATCAATCCACTTTTTTCTTCTTTAAAGAGTTCTGCTTTAGAATGCGGCATGCATTACATTCTGAGTCCAAAGTACAATTTGCATCAGTTTGCATCTTCCCCTTCTCTCCTCCATTAACTAGTCAGGAGGAGCAGATTTTCCATGCACAGAGAGGAAAGGGTGATCCGGAGGAAAAGATACATTTTCCGGGAGATAATTTGTTGCCCAAAAGTTGAACAGGGAGGAAATCTGGTAGCTAGATATGCCATCAAAAATTTCCCAATACATTCTGCTGAGAATATCTGTATCTGTTAAGCATAATAGTGCAGTATTGTGAATGTTTTATTCATTTTTAAAGCATTTACACAAGAAGAGTTTCTCAGCAGTTTGTATCAGCTTAAAAAAAAAAACAGGAGAGAGATTATTCCTTAACTTTATTCTCCTACCTGTCCCTTAATCAGACAGGATTCCTTTTTACTTATCCCATTATTCAAAGTCTGCCTTAATGGCAGCCACTGCTGCCTTCTGTTGGTAGCAGAATATTGATCCCAGTTCTACGTATTCTCTAGGATTTATGTGAATGTAATCAAACTTAATGGGTGTATGTTAGAAATCAACAATTAAATTAGCCATAATGTCATTACCTATAAATAAGTAACCTGTAGTACATCCAAATGGAAAATCGTAGTGGTCGCAAAATCTCTGCTACAGATATATGTACTATGAAAATAATAAAGATGTAAATAAAGAAAATAAAGCTGTATCTTTAGATGTATCTTGGCTGTGTCTTAAGTCTGCTGTTGTTCACCCTGTTGACCATGACTGTTGTGCAAGGTTTGCTTCAAGCCATATTATGAAGTATGCAGATGATACAACAGTATTGGTCTTATTCTGGAAGACAGTGAGGATGCTTACCAGGATGAGGTAAAAGGTTTGATCAACTGGTGAAATAAAAACAACCTGGTTTTAGATGTAGGAAAAGCAAAAGAGATCATTGCTGATTTCAGAAAAGGCAGGCTCAGCCATACATCTCTGTGTACAAAAGAGTCAACTATGGAGAGTGTTAATAGTATTAAGTTTCTGAGTGTGCAGCTGACAAGGAGGTTATTTAGTCTCTCAACAGTGAAACACTGGTGAAGCAGGCATAGAAGCACCTGCATTTTTTGGGTTATATGAGAAAAGCACATCTTCCTTACCATATCCTTACCACTTTCTATAGAGGGACAATTGAAAGCATCCTTTCATATTGTATTACTGCGTGGTTTGAAAGCATTACTCTTTCAGATATGAAGGTTCTGCAGAAAGGGATGATGTTAAATTCGGGCAATAACGAGGCAGGAGACCAGGATAGTGGCAACAGCTCTTTACTATATGGTGAACCCAGCAACTCGGGCTGGGAAAAACCTCTCCTTAAATACAGTTTAGCCGGAGGCTTCAACCAATCAGCAACGTGCTTTTTTCCCGCCAAAACATTTAAAGATACATTACACTCCTTCCCTCCCAGAAAACACTTTACCATTATTTACATGAGATTTACATATTACTTTTCAACGTAATCACGCAAGTAGACTGGGCGTCTCCTGACTCTTTCGGACCTGCGCAATTCATTCTCTGGGAGTGAGTCGAGCTGACCGGAGGGACTGTCTGTTCCTCTCAGCTCCTCCTCTAGGCCATCCGGCCCTGGATTATTTGCAGAGTCGTCCCTGCTGTTTTCTGACTGAACCTGTTGGCGTCGCTGGACCTCCTGGAATTCAGATAAGTCCCGCGTTTGCCCCGGGTTTGAGTCAGCTGTGGATTCAAACATTGAATAGTCAGGGCCTGTTTCATCTAATTTGGATTGTTCGGTTATGCGTTTTCTTATTTGGTCTATGTGGCGCTTCCATACCCGGCCATCCTTTATCTCCACTAAATATGATTTGGGACCTGTTATTTCTAGGATTTTTCCTGCTAACCAGGTCGGGCCTTCGCTATAGTTGTATGCCCACACTCGGTCGCCTATTGCCATCCCTCTTGTTTTATCGAGTGCCCCCTTGTAACCGTCTGGTGTGTAGTTCGGGTTTAAACGGTCTAGTGGGCACCTGAGCTTCCGACCCATTAATAACTCTGCTGGGCTTCTGCCAGTTGTGACACAGGGGGTTCTGTGTTGGACGGCCAGGAAGGTATCGATTTTTGTTTGCCAGTCGCCTGGCTTGATTCTGGACAATGCCTCTTTTGCGCTCCGGACGGAACGTTCTGCAAGGCCATTCGTCGCAGGGTGAAAAGGCGCCGAGAGGACATGCCGGATGCCCTCTTCTGCCAAGTACCCCTCAAACTGGGTTGCCGTGAATTGCGGGCCGTTATCGGATACTAGCGTGTTGGGCAACCCATGGGTTACAAATAGGTGCCGTAGGACTGAGATCACCGCCTCGGCTGTCATGGATCTTATGAGAATGATTTCCAGCCATTTGGAGTAGGCATCGACTACCATCAGAAAGGTTTGGCCGTGGAAGGGGCCGGCAAAATCGATGTGGATCCTAGACCAGGGCCGATGGGGTGTCTCCCATTTCCCGATCGGGGCTGTTGGGGGGAGCGGTCTGGGCTGCTGGGAGGCCTGGCATTTCCCTACCCTCTCAGCAATTTCCGAGTCCATTAAGGGCCACCACACATAGCTTCTCGCTAGACCCTTCATCCTCACGATCCCTGGGTGACCTTCGTGAAGGAGATCCAACACCCTTTTCCTCAATCTCTCTGGGATCACCACTCGATCCCCCCATAGCAGGCACCCCCCTTGAGCCGAAAGTTCCCCTCGTTTTTTACAAACTCTTTAAACGCCGCCCGCAGCGGCCACCCTCTTTGTACCCAACCAAGTACAGTTCGTATTGTAATGTCCTTATACGAAGCCCGAGCCACCTCTTTGGATGTGACTGGGCCAGAGTCCAAAGAGTCAATTAGCAGAACTGGTATTCCTGGAGTGGGGTCTTCAATAGTCTCTGGTAACGGGCATCTGCTCAGTGCGTCTGCGTGCCCTAAATCCTTTCCTGGCCGGTGTAGCAATTTGTAAGAATACGCTGCCAGGAAGATAGTCCATCGGGTCAGTCTTGGCGAAAGTGCCACGGGCGTTGGGCGGTCGCCTGCCAGCAGACCTAGCAAAGGTCTATGGTCCGTGATGATTTCAAAATCACGACCAAATACATACTCATGGAATTTCTTTACCCCTGCGACTATAGCCAAGGCTTCCTTATCAAGCTGGCTATAATTCCTCTCAGTTGATGACATGGTTCGGGAGTAGTATGCAATGGGGGCTTCCGTGCCATTAGGTAACCTGTGGCTAAGCACAGCCCCCACCCCATAGGGAGATGCATTGCAGCTTAACACTAGAGGTAGTGTGCCATTGTACTGGATAAGGAGGCTATCACTCGTTAGGAAATTTTTTACCCCCTCGAATGCCCTAGCTTCCGCCTTTCCCCAAGACCATGCAGCCGTCTTAGCTAATAATTTATGCAGCGGCTCTGCTACTGTTGCCTTATTCCTTAAGAATACTGCGTAGAAGTTGACCAGACCCAAGAATGCCTGTAACTCCGTTTTGTTCTTGGGCACCGGGGCCTTCCTGATGGCCCGTACCTTGCTCTCAGTGGGGTGAATCCCTTCCCTGTCTATCCGGTAGCCCAGGAATTCCACAGACTCAACCCCGATCTGGCATTTGTTTAGTTTAACCGTGAGACCGGCAGACCGGAAAATGCCCAAAACTTTTCGCAGCCTCGCCCCTAATTCCTCTAGGTTTTCAGCGGATACCAGTACATCGTCAAAGTATGGTACCACCCCTGGTAAGCCCTGCAATAGCCGCTCCATCAGGTTCTGAAATAACCCTGGAGCCACACTAACCCCAAACTGTAATCGGGTACACTTAAAAGCCCCTCTGTGAGTCACAATTGTCTGCGCTTCGGCTGTGCTGCTGTCTACGGGCAGCTGTTGATAGGCTTGGGCCAGGTCTAGCTTGGCAAAAACTTGCCCTTGCCCCATTGAGTGCAGTAAGTGCTGTACCACCGAACGGGTAAGACTCTTTTGCAACGCTTTGTTAAGCGTTGCCTTGTAGTCAGCACAAATCCGGACCGATCCGTCCGGTTTGACTGGGGTGACTATAGGGGTCTCCCACTTAGCATGGTCAACTGGCACTAGAATTCCCTGGTTTACTAGTTTGTCCAGTTCCCGGTCAATCCTGGGCTTTAGGGCGAACGGTACCCTCCTAGCCTTTAGGCGGATAGGGGCAACTTGGGGGTCTAAGTTAAAGGATATAGGGGTCCCCTTGTACTTGCCCAGGCAGTCTTTGAAAACGTCCCCAAACTCCTTCGTGAGTGCGTCTTTGAGGTCGACTTCGTTTCTGAAGATTCCGGTCACTCCCATGCCCAATGCTCGGAACCAGTCCAGTCCCAACAAGCTTGGCAGGGTCCCATCGACGATGGTGATGGGCAGAGTTTTCTTGTAGTGTCCATACTCGACGTGGACAGACGTTACCCCTCGAACAGGGATGCGATTCCCCTGGTAGTCCTGTACTTTTAGTCTTTGTGGTTGCAGCTTGCGCTTTGCGATGGCGGGTAAGGCTCTCACGAGGTTGTCCCAGGACATGATCGTGATCGATGAGCCGGTGTCCACCTCCAGTCGGCACGGCACCCCCTCAATCTTTGCTTTTGTGAAGATTTTCTTTTCTAGGCGTGTTGATGCGTGACCCACTCTCATGACAGTTTGGTTTAATTTCGCGCCTTTTTTAAACTGACCACTCGCGGGCCCCTTCGTCGTCCCCGCGCTCTGATTGGCCGGTTTGAATTTTTGGCGGGAAGGTTGGGGAGCTCGACAGACCTGTGCTAGGTGCCCCTTCCTTTCGCATCGCCGACATGTTGCATCTTTAAATCTGCATTGTTGTCGTTGGTGTTGCCCTCCGCAACTCGCGCAGTCGCCCCGGTCGTCTTTCTCCGGCCTCCTGGTGTGGAAGACTCCTTCCTCGTCCTCCCCCTCCGATTCGGCCTGGACCTCTTCATTGTGGACCGGGGTTGATTTCGCACCAGCCGTTGGTGTGACCTGCTTTTGTAAGGTTTCCGCTGCTTGGGTGGACATTTCGTGAGCCCTGGCTTCGTCCAGGGCGTTTGCCAGCGTTAGGTTGCTTTTAGCCAGCAGCCGCCTCCGCAAACGGATGTCCCTGACCCCGCAGATGAGTTGCTCCAGCAATGCCTCGTCCAAGTCTCGATACTCGCAATGTTTTGAGGCTTTTCTTAGGGCGGCCATGTATGCACTGATGGACTCGCCTTCTTGCTGTCTGCGCTCCCCGAATTCAAACCGTTGCACATACTTGGATGGCATCGGTGCAAAATGTGCTTTCAGCAGAGTCTGCAGAGTTTGCCACGGTACCGACTGTACCGGCGTTGGCTCAGCCAGGGATTCTGCGGTGTCGAAAACTTCTGGACCGCAGTGGCTCAGGAAATAGGCTCGTTTCCTGTTGTCGGAAACCCCTTGAAGTTCGTTTGCTTCGAGGAAACACTCGAAGCGAGCCATGTATGACCCCCATTTCTCCTTAGCTGGGTCGAATGGCGCTGGCGGTGTGTAGCCGGACATCGCTGCTTTCCGCCCTTGTTTTGCTGGGTTCGCGTCTTCCTGGTGAGTTCAGCTCTTTTCCTGGCGCTCTTAGCCTCGAGATCCCATCCTCGTCGCCAGTGTTAAATTCGGGCAATAACAAGGCAGGAGACCAGGATAGTGACAACAGCTCTTTACTATATGGTGAACCCAGCAACTCGGGCTGGGAAAAACCTCTCCTTAAATACAGTTTAGTCGGAGGCTTCAACCAATCAGCAACGTGCTTTTTTCCCGCCAAAACATTTAAAGATACATTACAGATGAGGACAGCAGAAAAGATTATTGTATGTTCACTTACTTCTATTCAATAGATCCCTGGGTCTTTTAAGTACACAAAGTAATAATAGCTTTGTACACTAGGAAAATTTCCTCATGTTAACCACTGAGATTCTGTTTTGGTAAGTCACCAAATAAATACACACCTAATGTCAGACCTGCGAAACACATCAGCCACTAAGTAGAAATAATCCTTGGCTCCATTTGTTGAGAAAGGCATAGTTTTATTAGAAATCAAGTGAATTGCAATATTGTAAAGCCAGAACTGAGAATCGTATGCCAAAATCCCTAAATTCAATTTTTCCCCTCCCTTAATGTCTTCCTCTCACTGATCCTCCCATGACCAATCTGGTTTTAGCAAGATGTTTTCAGAATAGTCACTTCAAAAGTAGGTTGGTAAGCAGTTGCATTCTCCTAACCAGATGACCTTGAAACAGCATCTTGGGGGAGATGCAGCAGTTAGTTTCACTTTCTCCCAAGCATTTCCCCTTCTAGCCACATACATTAGTTAGTTTTGTTTTCCCACAAGCATTCTCCCTTCTATCCATCTTCACCATAGTTCATGGCAGATTGTCACATCATGGTAACGAAGCATATAAGCAAGCAAATGATGGTAGCTAACGTTCTGCCCCACCTTGAATAAAGGATCTAACAGGGATCCTAATCGTTCCTTCAACCCTGACAAATCCACTTTTAGTTCCCCTCCCCCATCATCACCAGTCTTGAGAGGCCACTTACCAGTGGGTCATCATTGCTACTACCACTTTCTGTGGTTAGACCTTGGTTCTTCCCCAAGGCCTCCTTCCCTTCACTGGACAGTGCAGAAATCTCCTGTTTGGGACAGCGGTTTTGGGTTTGGTAGCTAATTTCTCTTGCTTCATTGGGGTGATCTGGACCACTGGTGCTGATCATGAGCTTGCACAGTTGTTTGCCTGGTGATATTCTTGGCTCTACTGGAAGCAGCTCACTGGGCATTGTCTCGGCTGGTTTCTTTCTTGCCCATCTTTTGGGGGTCCTTCCTCTCTGATGTTTTTATGGGCTGTGGTTCCCTCTCTGGTGTTTTGTGGATAATGGTGAGGTTGATGTCCACCTCCCTGGCCAGGATGTACCATTCCTGCAGGATTCTGGGCAACTCCTGGAGTAAGCAAGTGACTAAATCTTCTCGATTAAGGCCCGGTTAGATATATTCCAGGAATATTTTCTGGGGCTCCGTCCAGGAGCTTAATGGCCAGACTTTGGAATTCCTGGATATAGGCCATGGCTAATTGTTGGCCTTGCCTGATGGTTCTGATCCTCCTTTTCACCTTCTGGTCTGCTAGCAGGTCCTCAAACTATTTCTCAGATGTCAGACCTGCCAAACATTTAATCCTCTAAGTAGAAATGATCCTTGGCTCCATTTGTTGAAAAAGACATAGTTTTATAAGAAGTCAAGTGCACTGCACTAGTATAAAGCCAGAACTGAAAATTGTGTGCCAAAATCCCTAAACTCAATTTTTCCTTCCCTTAATTCCCTCCATTTACTGACCCCCAATGACCAATCAGCTTTCAGCAAGATGTTTTCAGAACAGTCACTTCAGGCATAGGTAGGCAAACAGCTGCATTCTTCTCTCAGCCAGATGACCTTGAAACAATGTCTCGGGAAACACAGCAGTTAGTTTCATTTTCTTCCAAGCATTCGCCCTCCCATCCACGTACAGCAAGTTTCATCCCTCCCAAGCATTCCCACTCCCCAGAGTTCATGGCAGAGTTCATGGCAGATTGTCCCTCCAAGGTAATGAAGTATACAAGCACACACACAGTGACAGCTGACATATAATGCGCTATATGAAGTAGAATGGAAATACTAGCTATTTTTCTGTTTTAAGTGAAGGTTGGCGGAGGATTTTTTTTATTTATTTCAGGCACTCGCTGGGCAACTTTTTAAACAGAAGAAAGAGCACGAGCGCTAGTTGCTCTAAATTTTGAATTTATAAATGAAATCACTTGTGAATTGGTTTTAGATTGGTTTGTGAGAAATTGGGAACGTGAATACTGATTGTGCCTTAATTGTGCACAGTGCTGATTGGCTGTTACTGTAATAATGTGATTATATCTCCTTACCTTCCTGAGAATTTTTCAATTTTATAAACAGTTCATTATAGCTCCCTAGAACTTATTTTTATATATATTGCAATTGTTGAATCAGAATGTGTACTTAGTTCTTTTTACTTGACTAAGTTGATTCTAGGAAGTAGAATTAGGTTCCAGGGCTAAACCCTGATGAGCTCTGCTTCAAGTCTTAATTCTTTCAATCCAGAGAGCTCTATTATCGGAAATACCAGCTATATGAGATTAATTAAATGAGATTGACAATTTTTTTATGTACACTATTGAATTTTTGGAAATCCAATTTCTTCTTCAGCTTATCAGCAATTCAAAACCCCTTTGGGGATGAGAAAAATGTTGCTAAGGGATACTTGGCTCAGTTAAGCTAAAATTTCTCTGTATTAAAGGCAATTTCTGACAGATACACCCAAAAATCAGTCTGTCATTTAGCTCCGATTTCCTCCATCAGAAAGCACAATTCTTTAGGATAGCCTTGCTCAGTCTGTTACCCCTTGGTGTTTGTCTTCCCAGGCATGGGGTGGGGGGGAATCAGATATATAAATGAAACTTATTCCATGCCAAATGAATACTGAAATGATTATTCTGAGGTAAGCATACTCAGTAAACTTTCTCAGTAGCACCAAATTTTTCTGACAATTGTTTTTTAACCTCTATTCTTTTTTTTTTGAAAGTTTTTTTTATTTTATGGACAAACAAACATAAAAATATCTTCAATACAAATACAGTGTGTCATTTGGTTGATTACAAGTCTTTTGTGCAATTCCAGGGTATACATAACATATGATTTATCTAGTTTTACATTTTATCAATCTGATATATATCCAAATATTTTGGTCAGTTAATCATTTAATTAACAATAAGTATTTCTTCTCTCATTTCATGTAAAGTGTTCTAAATTTTATGTTAATCATCTTAAATTAGTATGTATTTCAACCGTTCTTCCATTATAAAAACCTCTCTTAAAACTTCATTAACATACTTTTTCTCTAACCATTGATAAAATAAGTCCCTTATCTTATAATATTATCTTCCTGCTCTCTAATTTCAAATGTCAATTTGCTCATTTCTGCACATTCCATTATTTTCTTAATAATTTCATCTTGCGTTGGTCTTTTTTCATTTTTCCAGTTTTTAGCAAATATAATCCTGGCCGCTGTTACAACATTCACAATCAAATATCTCAATTCTCTATTATAGGTTTCAGGTATGATCCCCAATAAAAAAAACCCTCTGGTTTGAAATCTATGTTTTTTTTAATCATTTTTTCCAACCATATGTGGATTCTAGTCCAGTATCTTTTCGTTTATATGCACGTCCGCCACATATGGTAATATGAACAAGGTATCTGATGCCATTTCCAACATTTTTCGGATTTATTCTTGAACATTCTGGCTATTCTTGTCGGGGGTAGGTGCCACCTGTAAAACATCTTATACAAATTCTCTTTATACGCAGTTGACATTGTCATTTTATAATTTTGCGACCAGTTTTTGCCATACCTTTAAATCAATCCCATGTCCAAGGTTTTCCCCCCAAGCAATCATTGTTTCATTAACTTGTTCTTCTTCAATTTAACCTCTATAATTTTCTAATTAAATTTTTATCAGTACCTGTTAAAATGTTATCTAAATTAGTCAGATTGTTATAAAAACCTTCTGTCTTGGAATCTTTATCATATCTGGAGTGTATTTGCAAGTAAGAAAACCTGTTTATTTTTATACCTTGTGCTTCTAATTCTTGCATATTTTTAAGTTCACCCTTTTCATTCATTATATCTAATAATTCACTATATCTAACAATTTGTTCCTTTCTAAATGTTATTGAGTATGAGAATGCCTCAGTGGTTGATAACCAGACTGGAATTTTTAAGTAGTGATTTCTCTTAATCTTTTCCCAATTTAATAACAAAGCCTCTCTTATAAAATGTCTTCTAAAATACTCCTGCGTGTTTGCTTCCTTATACCATAAAAAGGCATGTCATCCGAATAACAAATCGTGTTCTTCTAAAATCAATATTCTAATATTTGTTAATGTTATCCATTCCTTGATCCACATCAAATTTGTTGCTTGATAGTATAATTCCCAATAAGTCAATCCAAATACTCCTCGTATTCTAGCATCTTGTAACAGTTTTAATTTTATCCTTGCTTTTTTACCCTGCCAAATATATTTCAACACTATTTTATTCAATTCTTCAAAGTATTCTTTCCCCAGTCTAATTGGAATTATCTGGAACAAATATAAGATTCTAGGCAATATATTCATCTTGATTGTTGATATTCTCCCTATCAATGATAGTTGTAAATTCTCCCATTTTGCCAAATCTGTCATGATCTGTTGTTTGAGTTTACTATAATTGTTCTCTTTAAGTGATATTCTTGAGAAGAAATTTTGTTTTAAAGTGCAAAGAATCTGGAATGAATTTCATTTATTTTTTTGAGAATAGTACCATCATGGTTTTAAATGTAGCCTTGTTCTTTATGTGATCGTTCCCACACTTTCATACCATCCAGTATTTCTGAAGTGGAATTAGGTTGATAAAGTCTACATCATAGACTGAATTAAATTGTATTATTATTATTGATTTATCATACTTAGTATTAAATAAGTGTTAAAGCAATATGTTGTTATTACTTTACAGAATAGATTGATGTGGATTAAATGACCAGCTCTCTAATCCTGGAAATGCTATAAACTGGATTTTCTTGGGGGGTGGGGTTGTTCTTGCAGGTTTCTTTCTTTAAAAAACGTTTGCTTCTCATTCAAGAAGCTTCTTCTGTTCAGTTCAGAATTCTTCTGTCATCTTTCCTATTTCCTTGAAATGGACAGAGAAAGGGATGAATGGAGGGGAAAAGATTACTGATCTTGAAAATTCCAGATCTTGGAACACTAATAAATCTGTTGGATTTCACAAGACAAAAAAGTCATATATTAGGTTTCTTATCAGTAATTTAGAAGCTTGTTTTGTATATTTTGTTATTTGATTTTGATTACCATATATACTCGAGTATAAGCCGAGTTTTTCAGCACGTTTTTTGTGCTGAAAAACGTCCCCTCGGCTTATACTCGAGTATATACGGCTTATACTCGAGGTTTTTTTTTCTTTTTCACATTATACGGATGGCGCAAACTTGGCGGGCTTTTGCATTAGCGGGGAAGCCCTGCCGGTGCAGTGAGAGGGCGGGGGCCGCCAGCCTTCTCGGCTGAGGGAGGAGGTTTCCCGACCGGTGGCTGCCTCATTTCCCACCTCGGCTTATACTGAGTCCCCAGTTTACCCCAGTTTTTGGGGTAAAATTGGGGACCTCGGCTCTCTCGGATCGGCTTATATTTTGTTATTTGATTTTGATTAGTTTGTCTAAAGTGCTGGCTTTCTTGGATTTTTAATCTTGTTTAACAAATGTTGTTATTGTTGTTGTTAGTTGTGAAGTTGTGTCTGACCCATCGCAACCCCATGGACAACATTCCTAATGAGAAGGAAGGACTCACTGGAGAAGAGCCTAATGCTAAGCAAGATTGAGGGAAAAAGAAGAAAGGGATGACAGAGAACGAGGTGGCTGGATGGAGTCACTGAAGCAGTAGGCATGAGCTTAAATGGACTCCAGAGGATGGTAGAGGATAAGAAGGTCTGGAGGAACGTTGTCCATGGGGTTGTGATGGGTCGGGCATGACTTCATAACAACAAACATTAGTATTAAACTTTTTTTATTATTTTGAAAAGTTCAGCATATATATTTGACATTTTTTGATAAGGATGCTAGAAACATTTTTTCTAACATGAGCTAAGGAAGGAAAATCCTAACTGCAAAACAGTAAATCTCAGTAGGAAACACTGTGTCCTGCAGCTAATATATTCCAGATATTCTCCGTATTGGTGAAGACAGCGGCCAGGATGGGTGATGCTCTTCCGTTCAGATTGGTGGACTGAGTCTGACAAAGTTGTTAGGTCCCGCCTCTGTTGCCGGGGAATCCAGCTTTTGGCTCAGTCCGTCAGTCTGGACTGACACGTCGAGAGTTTCTCCTCATTCTAACTGCTATTTTCACCAATTAATTCCGGTTTTGACTTTGGACTGTATTTTGACTAATCTTTGGACTTCTGACTGATTCTGTGGACTTGTGAGCTGTGTTTTATTTCCTTGTCAAAGTCCACACAGGTGACAGCTTTGTTGTCCTGGGCTGGGGCCCCGCGGCTACAAGAAAAGTGCTCTTTACTTAATTACCATTCAAAGAGCCTTTCCTTTTGTTCCCTTTCTGTCATCCATCTGACAGAGACTGGTGGTGGAGTTTAATGCTCAGGGCTAGCCACGGGTGGGCGGGAGAGCTTTCACGCTCCCACGGCCAGAGGGAAGCCGCTTTTAAACTTTTTAGGACTTTGACAGCTTCTTGATTGACAGCGGCAAAGTGGCAATCGCACTTTCTGCCCAGAGGCTTTTCGCAGAGCTAATTTGAGCTCCCTCACTGTTTTTTAGCGTTGCCCTTTACTGGCAACACTCTTCCCTCCTTGTTTCTGACCGTGATCGCCCTAAATTGGCCAGCAAGCCGGCGCCTTTTTGGTTGCAGCTTCGCGCCTTTTTTCCTGTCACTGCAACCACCATTTTCAAACGGCTGCTCTTTTCGCGCCCTTTTTTCTCAGCGGCTGAGCCAATTTCACAGGAACGCTGAGTTCCAACCTTCAGCAGGCTTTTCCCCCTGACAATTTGGCTGCATTACTTCTAGCCTACCAATTGCAATCTCAACTATTGTGGCAGCACCCTTTCAGTACTGGGCTGAAATTACAACTGCCTTGAGATTAATAACTGCCTGGGGCTGGCTGCCTGCTAATAGGAGCGCTGAGCTCCAACCTTTTCAAGCAAAAGGAAGTGTTGGAAGAAATATCCATCTGGGTTCAGTTCCAAGTGGGGACAAAGACACTGGAAACATGGAGGCTGCTTGGAAAGATGGTTTAATGGTGGTCAGGATCACATGGCTTGAGTTCCTGAACAGAAAAGGGATGATATCCTGTGTGCTCCCTGGCTTTACGCTTTTTCTGAGCGTTGAACTTTCTGGGGCACAGGAAGAGTATCCTGATTGGTTGTCAAACTCCCAGGTGGTCTAGGGGTCTTAGCTAACTTTGTAGGTTGTCTCTCAAGCTTGCTTGAGCCTTGCCATGTGGTGAGTTTCTGTTGCTAGATGAGTCCTATTGTGTTGCAAATGATGGTCCATTGACAAAGGTGGGGGGATTGAGTGAGCTTGGCTGAAGCCTTAGTTGCCCATTGACAAAGGTGGGGAGA
This sequence comes from Ahaetulla prasina, assembly GCF_028640845.1. Classification (NCBI taxonomy): domain Eukaryota; kingdom Metazoa; phylum Chordata; class Lepidosauria; order Squamata; family Colubridae; genus Ahaetulla; species Ahaetulla prasina. Next base: position 48,750,644 of record NC_080542.1, on the reverse strand, counting down.
ATGAGTTTCTATCTTTGACCCATTGACAAAGATGGGGGGGAAATGAGTGAGCTTGCTGAGGCTTTAATGGCCCATTGACACAGGTGGGGGAGGTCAGGAAGCTGCTTTGTCTTTAAAACATGTTTCTCCATTTCTCATCCAGGGAAATATATTCTGCCTTTTTAAATATTTTCTAAAATATTTCATTCTTCTAGGAAGGGGGTGGTTGCTAACTTCCTACAATCCTTACTTTTTTTTTTTTCTAAAACCTGAGTTTTGAAACGTGCTCTTGGCAAAAAATTAAAATTGATCAAATCAGGGGGGCTTGATGGGTGCTTTTAATTTTTCTGATGCAAAGGAAGCCATTGATAGAGACAACAGAAAAAAGATTCCTTCAGTGGCTCCCAAAAGCTTTCAACCATGAAGGTTGAGCAGCCAGGGCAAAAATTCTGGTAAGAATTTTACAGTATCCAATTTTCTATGCCAATTATTTCAGCTGTTAGATACCACTTTCTGTGAGCTTCCATTCAGGTTTCAAGCAAGCACACATCCCAAAATTTTCACAGCCATGGTTTTCTTTTAAATTACAGGCTGCCCATTTCAAAGGGTTGGTTACTGAACCTGCCCTAGCTCTTATTTTAGTGCATCCAGATTTATTTTAGTCCAAATTGAGGTTAATCAGTGTGCAAGCCAGGCTTTTTCCGTTCTTTTTTTTTTTTAAATTACACACAATGAGCCCTGGGACTTCTACTCATGAGACCACCAGTGCAACATATCTTGCTTTACTGGGCAACTGGGCAGCATCATTTGTGAATCATAGTCAGGGCTTGGGTTTTGGATATCACTTTTTCTGCTATCTCTTCAAGTGAGGAATTGCCTAAGGGGGATGCCCCACCCCCATGGAATTAGCAGGGAGATTTGACTCCTTGTGCTTTTAGTGCCACAGAGCAAAAATCAACCTAGGAGAAGTCTTGTGTGGAGGTAAGTGAAGGGAATAGTTTCAGTCTAATTCTGAATGGTGTCTCTCTCTGTGTGTGCCTGTGTATGCAGCTACCTTTACAATTAAGGCAATACAAACAATACAAACATGCTGGACAAATTTCCCTACCATTAGACAGAAATCTCAAGTGTTCAGAACTTACTGTGGCAGCTACTTTCAAATACAATCCTTACATGAATATTTTAGACTGATTACAATATAAAGGAGACAAGACAGAAAACCTTACAATGAATTTCCACCCTCCCCCATAGTCTTTCCAGCTGTCTTCTGGGAATTGAAAAGAGTCTTTTAGTCTTTACTGGTACAACTCAGGTTCCTTTCTTTCATGTCTTTTGGGTGGCATGCTTGGTGGTCAGTCAGGTTTGGAAAGTCTGCTCCAATCTGGTTGCTGTGATGACTTTCAGTGGGGGCTGGATTCAAACTCAATTCCTGGCTCAAACAAATGGAAGGTCTCCTCTGGGGGCAGCATCTGGAACCATGTGCTCTGCTTCCACAGTTGCAGAGTCATCTTTTCAGGGCTGAAAGACATTAGAACAGGATCTCCTCCCCACTTTTGTGGGTTATCTTCCCAGGAAAGGCATTGTAACAGAATTAGAGAGGGGATGGTGGTAGATATCTTTCAGGCAGAGTTTGAAAAGAAACAACACATCAATATTGCAGTTACTAAAAGATAATGCAGTTTCAACAAAATGCAGTTTCAACAACTGCTGAGAAAGAAAAAACTGGATTCACATGCTTCAGGAAGAGGATGAACAGGTAAAATCATTTAAACACACAGTAAATGCAAGACTGAATTTTTTTTTCTCTTGTAAGTGAACTTAAAACGTTTCCTCATAAACCTGAGTTGTTACTTTAAGATAAAGAGAGGGAAGGAGGAAAAAAAAAACAGAAATAGGATGAAAAATCCTTTTTACTCTGTTTTGTGGGCCGGACAAAGACAGAGCAAAGGCTCTTTCCTTTTTTTTTCTCTCTCTTCCCCATTTTCATTGCTTCAAACTTTTGTTTTTCTTTTTCCCTAACAATTTAAAATTCTTGTCTCTAGAGATCAGATACATTTTACAGTTACAATTACCTCCAGGGCCCACAACGACAGACATACACACATAAAAAAACGAGGACAAAGAGAAAAACAAAACTCTGAGATTTACACACACACTGATCATTCCCGCCATAAATCTCAGTTAAATTAGGGAAGGCACAAATCTTAACAGACATACCACGTGGTTCCATAGAAGACAAAGAAAGAGACAAACAAACAAACAAAACAAACAAAAACCCAAACATTCCTATTTATATTTTTCTTTTCTTTTAAGTACCTTTATTTAGCCAAATTTGTCTTCCTGGTGTTATCTCTTAGCAAAGCCCATTTTTTTTACACAATTTCTTCAATTTCTTTTCTCGCATGCCAGTCAACACTGGCACCTGCCTGGCGTCCCAGGCCCCAAGCATGTCTCTCAGGGGATTTCCCTCTACCCTCGAGCTTACGCTTCCCATGATCCTCGGAATGTGAGGCTCACTTTGTCATAGCCGGGTACTCCCGCAGTTTCGGAAAAAAAGGTATCCGCGAAGGACTCCAACTCCCTTCTGTCGAAGTATGGGCCCCTTCCTTAAGGGAACTCTTATTTGAAGATCACCAATAAAAAAAATAGTGATCCCGGAGGACCTTGCTGCCCCTACAGCAGGTACGAGCACCTCCTCTCACTCTACATGCACCACTTTAGGCTTTGCTTTCTTTTTTAGATACACCGATAGTTCCTATATATTTCTTTTTTTCCCCCTTCACACTTCTTTTCCTTTCACTCAGCTTCCATTCCTTGAAAACACAAAGTTCCACATTTGGCTTCCCCCCCTTGCTTTCTCTAGCCTACTGGTCACGGCTTGGTGGAGCTAGCAGTAGGCAGAGGTGCGGCTAGAGGTTGCTCAAAGAGGTGGAATCAGACTGTTTCCTTAGGTGGAATCCCACACACACACTTCCTCCTTCCCTAACAGAAGGTCCTGTGCTCTGGCAAAACCCCCATGCTCTCCAGACTGTTGGTCTTTCTTTGGTTAGGAAATGCACAGAGGAAGCAAGATCCAGCTGTGATTGGGAGAAGGGCTCTCTCATTCACAGACATGCAGGCATACACATATTTCCCATGCTTTTCCATGCTTTAAAATTAAAATTTAGAGGTATTCACCTTCTTTCCAAGCAGCCTTTGAGCTCAACACTCAAAACCCCTTTAAAACCTAGTTCCAAATGGCCAAGGTCCAGGAAAACTTACCCACAGACTCAATGGGTCTGCTGCTAGCAAGGGAGGCTTACCTGGGCCAGGTCCATTGATTAGGTTACCTTGGAGTCCCATCTGCGGGTGCCAATTGTTGGAAGAAATATCCATCTGGGTTCAGTTCCAAGTGGGGACAAAGACACTGGAAACATGGAGGCTGCTTGGAAAGATGGTTTAATGGTGATCAGGATCACATGGCTTGAGTTCCTGAACAGAAAAGGGATGATATCCTGTGTGCTCCCTGGCTTTATGCTTTTTCTGAGCTTTGAACTTTCTGGGGCACAGGAAGAGTATCCTGATTGGTTGTCAAACTCCCAGGTGGTCTAGGGGTCTTAGCTAACTTTGTAGGTTGTCTCTCAAGCTTGCTTGAGCCTTGCCATGTGGTGAGTTTCTGATGCTATATGAGTCCTATTGTGTTGCAAATGATGGTCCATTGACAAAGGTGGGGGGATTGAGTGAGCTTGGCTGAAGCCTTAATTGCCCATTGACAAAGGTGGGGAGAATGAGTTTCTACCTTTGACCCATTGACAAAGGTGGGGGGGAAATGAGTGAGCTTGGCTGAGGCTTTAATGGCCCATTGACACAGGTGGGGGGGGGTCAGGAAGCTGCTTTGTCTTTAAAACATGTTTCTCCATTTCTCATCCAGAGAAATATATTCTGCCTTTTTAAATATTTTCTAAAATATTTCATTCTTCTAGGAGGGGGGTGGTTGCTAACTTCCTACAGAAGGAAAAAATTTCCTGCTTGCTATTTAAGGCTGACCTAGTCAAGGCTTCTCCTGACTCATTTATATTGCCCTTTTATTTGACCATCCTGCATTATACACTGAGCCTCTATACCAAGCATGCCCAAAGCCTTACTTACTTATTTACTTAAGTAAGTCTTGAAGGGCTGATGCTCTGACTCTCCCAGCAGGGGGGTATCATCTCAGCAAGAGCATGACCCAGCACTGCCAGCTGACCATACACAGAGCGTTTCCACTATTAAGCCACGATCAAGTAAATCTGGTTCAAGGGCTGTCAGCAGACATGAAAAGCAGCACAATCTTGCCCTGCGCAAAATCTGTGACAAGGCAGCAGCTAAGTGCTCTGCTCATGTTCGTTCCACCAAGCAGAACCACGCTCCAGCCAGTTCTCCCAGCACTGTCTCTATTGATCAGGTGTCATTGCAAGGTGACCTTTTGCCCATATCTACTGCTAATCTCTGGGGTGGAGCCTCAAAGTTACCTCCTGAACAGCCAACTCGTGGCGACAATCTGGTGGAACCAGCGGCAGTACGAAGGGACCGTGATCCAGTGCCCCTTAGCACTAACCAAACGGGGCAGCACTGCTCCCTTCTCTGGCGACATACAAGCCATGATTGCCCAGGCCATACAACAAGGGATTCAAGCGGGTCTACGCCATTCCTCCAGAGCGACTTCGGACTGCTCCGCAATTTCTAGCCGCAACCCTGATCAGGAGGATGATTCTCGATCCTATGATGACCCGGCCTCGCCCAATAACTCTATTCTTACTGAACCTTCTGTATTGGAGGATACTGAACGCCGTGAGTTGGACCACTCTGACGATGAAGGCCTGGCACCTGACCAGCCGGCATTTACAGGCCTTTTTCCACCTAATTTATTTAAATCTCTGCTCTTCAAAGCTATCAAGGTGACTCAGCTTCATGCACCAGCAGGCGAGGTATCATCTACTCCATCGCAGGGACCCGCAGCTTCTCTTTTTTCCGAACCTGATCGGGCCTTGGACACTATTCCAGCTCCTCGTTTATTCGTGGACATTGTTAAGAGACAGTGGTCAACTCCAACCGCAGCTCCACTTCCTTCCTCAGCAGACCGACGCCACTTCAACGTGGCTTTGAACTTGGCTTCCTTGATGCAACCACTTGTGGTTGACGCCCCAATAGTTGCCTCCTTCGCAGTGTCTGCTATCCCTGGACAACCTGAGGAGGCTTTGCGACCTGATGACAGGTGCACGGATCAGGTGTTACAAAGGGCCCACCAAGGGTCCGCTTGGGCCATTCGATCTGCGGCCACTGCCTCCTTTTTTAATAGGGCCACTTTGCTCTGGCTCAAGGAATTACAAGAGAAATTGCCACCTGACGATACCAGGATCCAACAGGACCTCAACAAGGTCGTAGCAGCTGTACAGTTCTCAGCGGATGCCACTTTACATTCCGCCAGGTTTGCCTCTCGGGCAATGTCATCTGCTGTTGCGGCTTGCCGCATGATCTGGTTATGAAATTGGCAGGCGGACACCCGTCATAAGTGGCACCTGGCATCCAGCCCTTTGGAGGGGACAAGTTGTTTGGTGATGGTCTGGAGCCGCTGCTAATTGAAACCAAGGATAAGAGAAAGATTTTGCCGATGGTCCAGCGTCGAGGGGAGTCCAGATTCACCCCACTTTCCCATCGCCCTTCCATTCGGGGGTCTGATTGGGGGGCTGGATATTCCCGCTTTCAGGGGTCATGTGTCTCCAGACAACACGATAGGCGTTCCGCGGTAGACTGTATATGAGTAAACAGCCCTTTCGAGGGGGAGGAAGCCGTCCTATCCGACGACGCCGTTAACTACCATAGTAGCTCTCTCATTGGCGGCAGATTGGCTCTTTATACCGACCATTGGGATGAGACTACATCTGACCGCTGGGTTAGGGAGACTGTAAGATCTGGTCTATCCCTGGAATTTCTTTCTCCACCCCCACAATTCTTCATTTGCTGCCCGGTGTCTCGTGACGTAACTAAGAAGGCCCTCATGGAGGCTGCCATACAACACCTTCTACTCATAAATGCTATCCAGGAGGTGCCTGAAGACCAACACGGCCTGGGGTTTTATTCTCTTTTGTTTCTTGTTCCAAAATCATCGGGTGGGTGGAGACCTATTCTCAACCTCAAACGTTTGAACCAATACGTAATCTATAAGAGGTTCAAAATGCAGTCTTTACAATCTATTTTAGACGGCATCAGGAAGGGCGACTTCCTCACTTCAATAGATATTACTGAGGCGTATTTACATGTCCCTATTTTCCCCGCTCATAGACAGTTTTTGTGGTTTTGCTATGCAGGGGTGCATTACCAGTATACGGCCTTGCCCTTTGGGCTGTCTTCAGCCCCGAGGTGTTTCACAAAACTTCTAGCAGCATTAGCAGCCTCTCTCCGATCCCACGCAATTCGTCTCCAGTGTTATCTGGACGACATCCTTATTTTGTCAACCTCGGTCCAAGGGGCCCTTAGGGATTTGCAGATGACTCTGCACTGTCTGGCGGACCACGGGTTCACTGTCAATAGAGAAAAGAGTCAATTGACTCCGATAACCCACATACTTCATTTGGCGGCTGTGATTGACTTGATTGAAGGCAGGGTATATCTCTCCCAGGAGCATCAGGATAGTTTGCGGGAGCTTGCCTGCAAGGTTCAACGGGAGCGTAAGGTTTCTTTATTTTTACTCTCCCAACTCCTAGGAAAGATGATTTCCACCATTTCTATCACCCCTTGGGCCCGGCTGCACACTAGGGACTGTCAATGGTTTCTTTTGCCATTCCAGAAGGCAGACAGAGGGTCTTCTTCGACCAAGGTCTGGGTTCCACAAGACATCCTCAGGTCTCTCAACTGGTGGCGGTCACTGGCTCTGACCAAGGGGGTTCTCTTCCACGCTCCGCAACGCTTGGTGATAACAACAGATGCCAGTCTCTCTGGCTGGGGAGCCCACTTTGAGTTGGACTTGGCTCAGGGCATGTGGACAGCCCACAATCTACGGCACAACATCAGTTGGCTAGAACTTCGGGCCGTGTACCTAGCCCTCCGTCGATTTCAGGGAACAGTCTCGAATGAACATGTTCTGGTGCTCACAGACAATGTTGCCACGAAGGCACACATAAATCACCAAGGGGGCACCAGGTCCCGAACCTTAATGCGGGAGGCCATGAGACTGGGTCTTTGGGTGGAGCGACATCTTCAGTCACTAACGGCAGAGCACATATCCGGAACTGCCAATGTGCAGGCGGACTGGTTGAGTCGCCAAACTATTGACCCTTCGGAGTGGCGTTTACATCCAATACTTTTCCGGGCCCTGACGACACGTTTTGGCATTCCGATAGTGGATCTCTTTGTGACCCAGTCGAACGCTCAACTTCCGCAATTTTACACACGATTTCCATCTCCCCGAGCAGAAGGCATCGATGCCATTCGCAGCCCGTGGCCGACAGGTCTGCTCTACGTCTTCCCACCCATTTCTCTCCTAGCGAAGGTGATACGCAAGGTGGTGGATGAGCGAGCGGAGATCATCCTTCTGGCACCTCATTGGCCACGGAGGTCTTGGTTTGCCAATCTGGTGTCACTGTCGATAGCTCCACCCTGGCGGATACCTCCGACCATCTATTCTCTCAGCCAAAGGGCATTGGTCCACCCGGATCCACACTGGATCCAACTGACTGCCTGGCGGTTGAGCGGCGCACCTTGAGACGGGACAACATCTCACTGGGCGCAATCCAAACTATTCAGGCTTCTCATAGACCTTCCACTCAATGGATTTATTCTGCCATTTGGCGGGCTTTTTGTTCTTGGTGCAGCCGGGTTGGAATCGTACCTCTTCGGGCTTCAGTGTCGCATGTCGTGAACTTCTTACAGGACAGTTTGGAACGGGGGCTTTCCCCTAATACTTTGCGAAGACAGGTGGTGGGGCTTGCTACTGTGTTGACTCCTAGGAATCTTTCTTCCTTAACACAGGAGTGGATCATTCAATGCTTTTTGAGAGGGGCCACTAACCTGTGTCCTCCGGTATTGCATCGGTATCCCACCTGGGACTTGGCGGTTGTCTTGAATTCGCTCACGGGACCTCCTTATGAGCCCTTGCGGGAGACCAGTTTACGCTTGTTATGTAAAGTTGCCTTCTTAATCGCACCACATCCGTGCGCAGAATTTCGGAATTGGCAGCTCTTTCTGTCCGGGGTGATCTTTGCGTGTTTCACGTGGACCAGGTTGTCCTGCGTCTAGATCCATCCTTTGTACCCAAGCTAAACACATCTTTTCACAGAATGCAGGAGGTGGTGCTGCCTGATTTCTGCCCGCATCCATCACACCCGTCTGAGCATCCCTGGCACTCGTTGGATGTCCGTCGGGCGCTACGTAACTATCTGAAACGAACCGCTGACATTCGTAGGACGGAGTCGTTTTTGTCTCCTTTAATCCCATTTCCTGAGGTGCCAAGGTGACATCTTCAACCATTGGCAGGTGGATACGGCAGACAATTGCTAAGGCCTATGATTTGCATTCTCATCCAAGGCCCGACCATGTGACGGCTCATTCGACCTATAGTGCGGCTACTTCGGCAGCTTGGGCTATGCAGGCGTCATTGCAGGAGATCTGCAGGGCGGCTACATTGCCTAATCCTTCGTCTTTTGTCAAACATTACAAGCTGTATAAGTTTGCTTCTTCGGAAGCGGCCTTTGGGCATAGAGTCCTTCAGCAAGTTGTTATCAGGGGGGAACCATCAGATCAGCCAGAGGCCCACCCGTAGTGGGGACATGGGGGCTTTGGTATGTCCCATCCTGGCCGCTGTCTTCACCAGTACGGAGAAGGAGCATTGGTGCTTACCTGAGATGCACCTTCTCATTGAGTGAAGACAGCGGCCAGTCCCACCCTGTCCTTGTTTGATCTGCCTGTTTATCTTTCTCCTACTTACCTTTTTTTCTCAACGTGTCGAGTTGATTCGTTGTCTTCGCCAAAAGCTGGATTCCCCAGCAACAGAGGCGGGACCTAACAACTTTGCCAGACTCAGTCCACCAATCTGAACAGAAGAGCATCACCCATCCTGGCCGCTGTCTTCACTCAATGAGAAGGTGCATCTCAGGTAAACACCAATGCCCCTTCTCACCATAGCCATCTTGGTAAGGAATTCTGGGAGCAGTAGTCCCAGACCATCTGGAGCATGGGTGTAAAATTCATTCGTGTCATGTGACATATCATGACGTATCACGACATCTTTTGTCTTTGCGGAATGGTGTGGGCGTGACTTGCATGTGACGCATCCAGTCCATGGGCCGCCAGTTTTATACTCCTGATCTGGAGGGTCCTGGGTTAAAGAAACTGAAGCAATGTAATTCTAGATACTAGTTTATCAGATTCAGTCCTCTGTTGCCTAGCCAGTTGGGAGTGAGAGCAGGAAACCTATTCAGTTAAGAAGTGGAATGTAGAATGTAGAGCAAATTCAAGCCCTACACAAATTCATTTATCTTCTCAGCTTTTTTTGCTTTCATTTTTATGGTGTGCTTCAAATTGTCTCTGTCTGTCTTCTCCCTTCTCCCCATTTGAATGTCTAGCAGATCAACAGCAAGCACATTTTTAAAGCTTCTCTAGAGTGGGATTTTTACAGGGGACCCTGGTTGCCCCAGGAATTGGGGTCCCTTTGGTTAAGTCAGCTACTACTGCTAGCCTTTTCATTCTTCACATGGATGTTCTCCCAAATCTCAGTTCTCTGGTCTGTCTTGATAAACAATCAAGATGTTTTCATACATATCAGCTAGTTTCTTTACATATCAGCTAGTTCAATGTCAGCCCCTATTGGAGAAGAAAAGTGGAACCAGCCAATGATTGTTTGATTTTCTTTCTGTCTTCTGTGCCTTCAAGCAGAATGATCTAAACAAATGGAGAGAGAAAAATGAAACAACTTTTCCCTCCCCAAATTCACTTCTATAAATTTTAATGCTGGATATGCTTTCAATAGTGTGTGGGTGTGTAAATGATTGGTGAAGTTGGATATTTTGAATGTTACATCCAAAGATTCAGCAGTTCCAACTAGCAATTGACAAATCTAATAAAGTGCGCAAGAGTGGATAGAAATCAGTGTTTGGCAGGATATAACAAGAAGACTCAGTTCATCCCCCAAGGGAGATAAATAGGCAGCCTTGTTAATATACTTCCCTCCAGCCCTTGAGCTGCCAAAAAAGTATACTGGCATCAATTGCCCAAATTGGGCTCAGGAGACAGAGAGGGAAACACATAAAAAAAGGTCAGATAACATCATTAAGCTGCCTAGGGCTTTAAACCATCTTAATCAAAGGATTTGGTGAACGAGATGGAAAAAACCATATCTGTGACTACAAGCAAGAGTTCCAGGGTGGCCCCAAAGTCCTTGCAAATCCGGAAGGAAGAAGCTGCCATAGCTGAGCAAAAGCTGAGATAGAAGGAACATATCTTGGATTGGATTAAATCGGAGGTTTGAGAAAACACCTTCAGCCTTCAATTTCTTATATTCTTTTGACAAATGGCTGACACTCGTGGGCTGAGCTCTTGTTTCCTATCCATGTAAATTCAGTCGTCATGGGACAGTTCCTTGGGTGATTTGTGGGCAAAGGAGAGCTTTGAACAGATTGCAGTTGGTCACATGCTGAGCAGTTTGATTGGCAAGAGCTGCACTTAGTGACTGGGTCTCACATGGAAATTGGAGGAAGTTATTCTGGTTCACCATTATTTCTTTTGTTGTGGATATTGTGCTTTGAATTGCTTTATTTTATTTATACCATGCTTTCCGAAGACTCCAGAACAATATACAGAAGAAAATCACAACTAAGAACAATAAGCAACAGTAAAAACAGCAACAGTAATTGAGTACAATAGTTGAAAATAATTTATTATGGCTAACACATAGCCACCCTTTTTGTCATTTTAAGGCTTTTCCTCCCAAATTCACTTCTATACATTTTAATGCTGGATATGCTTTCAATAGTGTGTGGGTGTGTAAATGATTGGTGAAGTTGGATATTTTGAATGTTACATCCAAAGATTCAGCAGTTCCAACTAGCAATTGACAAATCTAATAAAGTGCGCAAGAGTGGATAGAAATCAGTGTTTGGCAGGATATAACAAGAAGACTCAGTTCATCCCCCAAGGGAGATAAATAGGCAGCCTTGTTAATATACTTCCCTCCAGCCCTTGAGCTGCCAAAAAAGTATACTGGCATCAATTGCCCAAATTGGGCTCAGGAGACAGAGGGGGAAACACATAAAAAAAGGTCAGATAACATCATTAAGCTGCCTAGGGCTTTAAACCATCTTAATCAAAGGATTTGGTGAACGAGATGGAAAAAGCCATATCTGTGACTACAAGCAAGAGCCCCAGGGTGGCCCCAAAGTCCTTGCAAATCCGGAAGGAAGAAGCTGCCATAGCTGAGCAAAAGCTGAGATAGAAGGAACATATCTTGGATTGGATTAAATCAGAGGTTTGCAAAAACACCTTCAGCCTTCAATTTCTTATATTCTTTTGACAAATGGCTGACACTCATGGGATGAGCTCTTGTTTCCTATCCATGTAAATTCAGTCGTCATGGGACAGTTCCTTGGGTGATTTGTGGGCAAAGGAGAGCTTTGAACAGATTGCAGTTGGTCACGTGCTGAGCAGTTTGATTGGCAAGAGCTGCACTTAGTGACTGGGTCTCACATGGAAATTGGAGGAAGTTATTCTGGTTCACCATTATTTCTTTTGTTGTGGATATTGTGCTTTGAATTGCTTTATTTTATTTATACCATGCTTTCCGAAGACTCCAGAACAATATACAGAAGAAAATCACAACTAAGAACAATAAGCAACAGTAAAAACAGCAACAGTAATTGAGTACAATAGTTGAAAATAATTTATTATGGCTAACACATAGCTACCCTTTTTGTCATTTTAAGGCTTTTCCTCCCCCAGGAGAAAATCTATATTTGCTTAACTGAATTCATGCTGACCACTGAATAGGGCAGTAAATGCATTCGGCCAGCTAGACAGATCCAGGCAGCTGTCCACTGGATGGATTCATGGGCATCAAAGCAAACCTCTTGAATCAGAGAGTGGGTGCTGCCTAACTCATTTTCTGGGTGTCAGAAATATTTCTGAAAACTCCCCAGAAGGAGATGAGGGGGAAAGGTGCATCTAATAGGGTGCTCCAATTCAGTGTCAGACTATTCTCCATGAATGCAGCTAGCATTTATGAAGTTGTTTCAGTAAAAGAGAGTTGTCGTGGATGTTGGGTCAGATGAATTGAAAAACTCCATTATTTGTTTCTTTCTATAAGCTTCTTCCTTCCTGCATAAAATTCACAGAATGGGAATTTCCCTCCCTTCTGACTGTTCCTATGGCCATCCCATAGTGGTAGCTGTGCCTCTGCATTTTACCAGAGAGAAGCAAATTAGTCCCTGCAAGGCAATTCTTCTCCAGACCTGATGCTGATCAGGGCTGTCTGCTTAAAGGGTCAGCTTGACATACACACACAACTGCCCACACAGTTAGAATGGATCTTTAAATTTATCAGCCCTTCATCATCCATTTCTGTTCATCACCAAATCTGGTTTCATGTTAACTTCTTGGTGCCAATAAAAACAGGCATTGTCTCAGATGATGAACTGTATGGATCCTCCCCCTTACTCTGTTGTCTGCACTCTTTGTTCTCCCAGGACATTTCTTGGACATTCAGAATTAATGTTCAACAGGGACACACGGTTCCCACAAATGAGGAAAACATTACATCATGGATATATTAGCAAAAGAGTTGAAAATAGAAAACAAAGGACATCATCAAATGGTCATGGAAAGAGATCTCACATTGCTTGTTTTAAAAATAATGCAGCACCCAGCTAAGATGGAGTGGAACTTAAAACTTTTGCCTGCATATGCTCTGTTCACCAAGATTGCTTTGTACTTTACCTTACATCTGAGGTGGTACTATTGTGGTTTTTAATGAAATTGGAGAGAGCCCACAACAATGCCTTTTCCCATATCTAAGAATTAGTTTAAAATTATTTTTTTTAATTAAAAAACAATTTTTATTGTTAATTTTCTGTGAGCTTTTGCTGCTTGAATTGCATCTAATTAAACACTGCTGGAAAACTGATGCTGATTGCCCTTTGATCGATCTCTGCAATTTTCTCCAGACTAGTTTCTGTCCCAGCAAATGGCTATCATTAATTTATGACAGAGAGTAACAAGCAGTTGCTTTGATGGGACCTGCTTCCAGTGGGGCATCCAGGAGTGTTAGGCTTTGATTCCAAACATCCCTCTCCAAACGATGGAGTTAGATCTGAAGCACATTTCTCAACATGAAGATAAAACAGGTATCTTGTATTGGTGTCTCCTTAAAGCAGCTTTTTCCACTCAGGTGCCTTTCAGATGCTTTTTATCTTGGCCAGTTTTGTCTAATGAAGCCCAACGTGAAGCTGAATGGAAAATACACTCTTAATAGAAAAGCAAACATTTTCTTAGCTGTCTTATCAGCAGAGTTTTTCTTTCCAGGATCTAATACTAAGTCCTATAGGACGGTCTTTTTCCTTTCATATCATATCATTCTAAAATATAAGAACAAGGTTATAGATGACCTTTAATTACTAAGCAATGTTTCCTTCCAGGTGAGAAATAAACTCAACACTGGAAGCAAACTCAAATGAATAGCTGAGTTTTACTTTGGAAAAGGTTTGATCCAGATGATGCCTGACAGAAATGAGTGACAGACTTGGCTATATCCTGGAGTGCATACCTGCCATTTTCTTGAAGCAATTGCACATTCAGAGTCAGTGCAAAGCAGTGGTGAAATCCAAGTTTTTATACTACTGGTTCTGTGGGAGTGGCTTGGGGGGCATGGCAGGGGCAAAATCCCCATTCCCTCCCCACTCTGGTGGGCATGCCAGAGCTTGGTGGGCAGGCATACTGCAAAATCCCCATTCCCTCCCCACTTTGGGGCCAGCCAGAGGTGGTATTTGCCGGTTCTCCGAACTGCTCAAAATTTTCGCTACCGATTCTCCAAAACCTGTCAGAACCTGCTGGATTTCACCCTTGGTGCAAAGAGACTTAGGCACCAAGAATGCATTTGCCTAATATGGCTGCCGTTCTTGGCCTGCCATTTTGGACAGCCACTATAGGGTGTCCTAGTTTAGTGGCTGCCTGGATTGTACAGACAGCTATGGCAGTCTCAGAAGAAAGATTTGCCTTGACATGGTATAAGAAAAGACACAACTTCCCAAAGGAAAAGCCCCCCACAATAATAAAGAACTTCTAAGGAAGAGAGAAGAAAAGAAAAAAAACACAAACCACAAAAAGTAAAATGAACACCACCTCCGTTTTTTCCTTCTAAACTGTCAAACCATAGCTAGAAACGCGTGTGTCAGCATAAAAGGATTCAATATTGCAATCAGAAGTCTATTGTGGAAAGCAGAAACTTTGTATTATGTATTTGTTAAATATGTTCCGTGGGTATAAACTGAGGTGACTGTGCTTCACTTCAATCAGCTTTATTAAACACTACAGAACGGTTGAATCGCTAGAACAAAAACTGGAACAACAACAACGAACAGCTCTCTGACAGCTCTTTTATATAGAGCCGTCAGATGGCTGAACCAATAACAACCCTCGGTTTTCCCGCCTCCTGTTCGGCCCGCGCCTTAGCCAATCAGCAGTCTCCTACTGTTGGCAAGGCGTTCGCCTCCGTCGTAACTCCAAGGACTTAACACCCCTTCATTCCCAGAGCGTGCATGCGTAGTCGTCTAAGTAGGCGGGCCTCCGTCGACTTCACCCAGATCTTCATAGCGCAGGGGCGGTGGCTGGGGGCGGTAATGCCGTCGGCCTGCCCTGGAAGTTTGCTGAAAACCCAGGCGGCTCAGAAGTTGGCAAAACAGGGATTGCTGCAGGATCCAGTTCGACAGGTGAGTTGTCCGCCGAAAACGCTTCGGGTGAATTGGAAGTGAGTCCTTCGGCTTCGGCCTGCGAGGAGGTCGCGGCTGGTTCTTTGGTCGGAGTGGGGCCGGCTGGAAAGTCAGTTGCATTTAATTCGGAGTCTGGTTCCCGGTAGCTTTGGTCTTGTTGTCTTTGGGGTGACTGCGGTATCTGGCGTCGAAGTTGATTTATATGTCGCCGCCACTCGCATCCATCGTCCAGGAGGACCCTGTAAGAGCAGGGCCCTGTTAATTTTTGAATGCGGCCTGCCACCCACTGGGGCGAAGGCCCGTAGTTTCTTGCAAAGATTCGGTCACCCGTGGCAAAGGACCGGGGGGTACTCTCTGGAACGGGGGTTTGATCCAGGCTGTAGGATGGGTGCATCCTGTCCAGGGCCGTCCTTAGCCAGCATCCCATTAACATTTCCGCCGGACTCAAGTTGGTGGTTGGGCAAGGGGTAGAGTGCTGGGCCAGCAAGAACTTGCAAATTTTTGAGTGCCAATTTTCGGGGCCAAAACGGGCCAGCGCTTCTTTGGCCGATCTCACGGCCCTCTCCGCCCGGCCATTCGCTGCCGGGTGGAACGGAGCCGTGAGGGCATGGCGAATGCCAAGCTTGGCCAGGAAGGTCTGGAAGGGTGCCGCCGTAAATTGAGGGCCATTGTCAGTCACTACTATGTCAGGCAGCCCATGAGTGGCAAATAACTGATCTAGGACTTTGATGGTGGATTCCGCCGTGGTGGAGGGCATGCGGGCCAGCTCCATCCATTTAGAATAAGCGTCCACCACCACCAAAAGTTCTGACCCATAAATGGCCCGGCAAAATCCAAATGGATCCGCGCCCATGGCGTCCGGGGTGAATCCCAATCCCTGACCGGCGACGCAGGCGGTGCCGGCCTGGATTGTTGGCAACGTGGGCACTTCGCGACCCACGTCTCAATGTCATGGTCTAATTTGGGCCACCACACGTAGCTGTGGGCCAGAGCCTTCATGCGCACGATGCCAGGATGGGCATCGTGCAGGTTTTTTAAAATTGGCGCCTGCAACTCCGTTGGAGCCACCACCCGCGTTCCCCATAAAAGACACCTTTTCAGCACTGACAATTCGTGCTGCCTGCGTGAAAGGCGAGGAACTCAGTGGGCACGGACGCTGGCCAGCCCCTCCTCACTCAGTCGAGCACCTGGGCGATCAATCGATCGGCCCTTGAAAACTTGGCAATGTCAGCGGCCGAAACTGACCCCTGCCATTCATCTATGAGCAGGATGGATGCAGCTGGAGCTGGATCCACTGCAGCCTCAGGAAGGGGGCAGCGACTGAGGGCATCAGCGTGCCCCAGTGACTTACCAGGACGATAGGAGAGGCGATAATTGTAGGCAGCTAAAAACTCTACCCAACGAGACATTCGAGGGGACAAAATGAGTGGCGTTTGCCTGTCCCCGGCCAACAACCCCAAAAGAGGCTTGTGGTCCATTACTAAATGAAAGAAACGCCCATATAAATAATTATGGAATCTCTTGATTCCCACCACAGCTGCCAATGCCTCCTTATCCAGTTGGCTGTAATTCCGCTCTGGGGCGGAAAGCGTTCTGGAATAGTACGCAACTGGAGCTTCGGAGCCATTTGGCAGGATGTGGCTTAAAACGGCTCCAATACCGTAAGGGGAGGCATCGCAGGCCAATGACAAAGGCAATTGGGCATCATACTGTATTAACACATCATGGGATGTGAGCACATCTTTAATGTGTTTCAGAGCGCGGGCTTCGCGTCTACCCCAATGCCATTCAACCTTGGCATCTAGGAGCCTGTGTAGTGGCTCCGCTAAAGAGGCCTTGTGTGGCACAAAAATGGAATAGAAATTTAGCAAGCCCAAGAAGGCTTGCAACTCTGTTTTATTAATAGGAGCAGGGGCTTTCTTGATGGCCTCGATTTTGGATGGGGTAGGGTGGATGCCCCTGGAATCTATGAGGAAACCCAGGAATTCCACGCTGGGAACCCCTAATTTACATTTTTCTTTTTTAAGCTTGAGGCCAGCTTTCCTAAACCTGTATAAGACTGCCCTCAGCTTTTCTCCTAGGTCCGTTTGATTAGAAGCGGATATGAGGATGTCGTCAAAATAAGGGATGACACCCTCTATCCCTTGGAGCAATCGCTCATGAGGCTCTGGAAGAGCCCAGGTGCAACGCTTACCCCAAATTGGAGGCGGGTGCATTTAAATGCACCCCTATGCGTGACGATGGTCTGGGCCAAAGCTGTGGCTTCGTCGACAGGCAACTGTTGATAGGCCTGCGCTAAGTCCAGCTTGGCGAAAATCGAACCCCGTCCCAAGGAGTGCAGCAAGTGCTGCACTACAGGAACTGGGTAAGGGTTAGCCTGCAATGCTTTGTTAATGGTCCCCTTATAGTCCGCACAGATCCTAATGGATCCGTCCTGCTTGAGAGGTACCACAATTGGGGTCTCCCAAGGTGAATGGTCCACGGGGACCAGGATGCCCTGGGAGATGAGCTTGTCCAGCTCCTGATCTACCTTGTGTTTTAAGGCAAAGGGCACCCTCCTAGCCTTTAATCGAATTGGAGTGACTTGGGGATCCAAATTGAAAGCAATGGGTTTACCCTTGTATTCGCCTAGCCTACCATCAAACACATCAGCAAATTCCCGGGCGATGTCATCAAATGCTTCAGGGGCAGTCGAGTGGACACCTAGGACATTGAGGCTGAATGCCTCAAACCAATCCAGTCCCAGCAAGCTTGGCAGGCGTCCCCGGACTACGATTAAGGGCAGGCAACAAGCGATCCGGCCGTATTTAACGAAGAAGGTGCCGCATCCCATCACTGGAATTGGGTTTCCCTGGTAGTCCCGAAGGCAGATTGCACATGGATCAAGGCGGCTTTTCACTAGCTTGGGCAAAATGCGCTTAAGGGTGGCCCACGAGATTAATGATCTTGAAGAGCCGGTGTCCAGTTCCATCTTACAGGGCACCCCTTCAAGATTTACTGTCAGATAAATTTTGTTGTTCTTAGCTGAGGTGGCAGTGGCATGGCTTATGGTGTAGCAATCTTCCCTGCGGCTTCTAGGGGCTCTCTTATATGGAACAGGCTCTGAATTGGCATCCCTTGGTGGCAGGATGGCCCGGCAGACCTTGGCCAAATGACCCCTCTTCTTACAACACCTACACACTGCCGCTTTGAAACGGCAGTCGGCCCTATAATGGCCACCCCGCACCCTGCACAGGTGGGCGCAGAGGGCTTATTAGCCGCTACCCGCTTTTTGTTTGGTACCAACTTGAGGCGGCTCACACTCTCGCTCTCCTCAGAGGAATCTGTCAGATCCGAATCCTCAAACTGGGCATCGATCTCCTTGACTTGGGCCGAATCTGTAGTGCGAAATCTTTGAATTTCTGTAGCCGACTGTTCTGACAGTTCAGTGGCCTGAGCCTCGTCCATGGCAGCTGTCAGAGTCAGCTCCTTGCGGGACAGCAAACGCCGCTTCAGGCGCAAATCTCTCACCCCGTAGATGAGCTGCTCTAATAGAACGTCGTCGAGGTCAGGAAAATCACAGAATAAAGCAGCCGACCGCAGCGCGGCCATGTAGTCTGTCACAGCCTCCCCCTCCTTCTGGAAACGTTGTCGGAAAGCATGCCACCGGGCAATTCGAGAGGGAGACGGTGCGTAGTGCTCCTTCAACTTTGTCATCAGGACATCCCAAGGCACTTCGCGCAGCGGCTGAGGCGCCGTTAATGCCTTCGCCCTAGCAAACATCTCACGTCCGCAGAGACTGAGGAAATAACCTCGCTTCCTCGCGCTGGAAATTTCAGCCAGCTCTGTCGCTTGTAGATAACACTCAAAACGATCGATAAACGTGTCCCATGTTTCAATGGAGGGCTCGAAGGGGGCGAAAGAAGGCTGATTAGTCATCCCTCACACAAGATTGAGGTTGAGAAGCAGAGATCGCAGCTCAGGTTCCTCAGGACCTCGTCACCAGTGTTAAATATGTTCCGTGGGTATAAACTGAGGCGACTGTGCTTCACTTCAATCAGCTTTATTTATTTTTTTTTTTTTTACAAAAAATTTTTATTTTTCCATAATAATTCCCACAATTTGACCAGTGTACAATACAATCACTTATCCAACAATCAGTCCTATACTCAAATTATACTCAGTCAGGGCTGCTCGACTGCCACTCCCCCCTTTAATCCTTTCTTCCCTTCTCATCCTTCTTAAACTTCCCCCACCACCTTCTCCTCGCTTTCCTACTTCCCCTCCTCTTTCCCACTTCTCACTACCATCCTTTCTAACCCTCTATCTTCTCCTTCTTCTCCTCCTCCTATCCTTTCTTCTCCCTCCCTTCTTTCCTCCCTACCCACCTACCTACCTACTTTCTTCCTTCTTTACTCCTCTTTCCTTACCCTTTCCCTTCGGGAGTGTTTGCCGAGCAGTCCCGACATTACACCATTCCAACTTGTTTAATTCTACCATTATTCCTGTACAATGGCAACCAATCAATTTATAGTCTTCCCTTCCCGCCTCCTTCCCCGAGACTTCCCAGAACAGAATACAGGGTATTGTAACTAACAAACATAATCTAAAATATAACATAAAACATATTCCATTTCACACCATCACACTATCAATTCCCTTCTTTCTTAAACTAATACATAATAATTCCTAACTTCACTCAAAAACTAATTGATATTTTTTAATCTGATACTTATTTTGAATATAATCAATCCACTTCCTCCATTCCAATATATATTTTTCTTGTGTACAGTCTTTCAAATAGGCAGAAATTTTTGCCATTTCTGCTAAATTTGATACTTTACTAATCCATTCTCCAATTGTAGGTAAGTCTTCTTTCTTCCAATATTGTGCAATCAATAATCTTGCAGCAGTTATTAAATTCAATTATTAAACACTACAGAACGGTTGAATCGCTAGAACAAAAACTGGAACAACAACAACGAACAGCTCTCTGACAGCTCTTTTATATAGAGCCGTCAGATGGCTGAACCAATAACAACCCTCGGTTTTCCCGCCTCCTGTTCGGCCCGCGCCTTAGCCAATCAGCAGTCTCCTGCTGTTGGCAAGGCGTTCGCCTCCATCGTAACTCCGAGGACTTAACAGTATTGAATGTATATAGTTGTGTTAAAGTGAAACTAACCTTTAGATGACCTCAACTGTTTTGGAGGGGAACTTAGAACATTTATATTTGGTGGGCTTTTGTTAGTTCTATGATTGTTTAAGGCCCTGTGGGCCTACAATATAAATAACAGGCATTTGTCTGCAGTTCCTCAATTCAGAGGTGGGTTTCAGTAGGTTCTGATCAGTTCTAGAGAACCGGTAGCAGAAATTTTGAGTAGTTTGGAGAACCGGTAGTAAAAATTTTGACTGGCCCCACCCCCATCTATTCTCTGCCTTCCAAATCCCAGCTGATCGGGAGGAAATGGGGATTTTGCAGTAACCTTCCCCCGGAGTGGGGTGGGAATGGAAATTTTACAGTATCCTTCCCTTGCTACACCCACCAAGCCACACCCATAGAACTGGTAGTAAAAATTTTGAAACCCACCACTGCCTCAGTTCCATTTTTGAGTCAATAAATGCTGTTGTAGCTAAGTTGGTTTGGTTCTTGGCCACTGAAGCCCACTACACAATAGTGGTGATGAGGATAGGATGCTGCAGAGGAGACAGCTGCTGCTAACCAAGAGACTGAAGTCACTGGGTGATAGGCTGGTTAATGAAGCCCTGGCAGGACTAGTTCACACCCCCACCTGCCACTAAGCCACACTGGAAGCATGCTGAAATCACTGGGTGCCAGACCAGGAAAATAGCCTTGGTGAGACCACACTCCCCACCCTGCCTGCCATTAAGACACACTGGAGGCACAGACGCACCTGAGAGCTCCATCCCCAGGACTCCTAAGTGCAGCCCAGCTCCACCTGCAGTAAGATAGGCATTAACCAGCACCACAGGGGCCTTCTCAAAATGGCTAAACTAGGAAGACTCAATGAGTTCAACATTACTTACCCAGAACAATGGAGCTCCTACATCTCCCAAATAGACAACTATCTCCAGGCTAACCAGATCACGGATGACAGCCTAAAGGTGGCAACCCTGTTATGTGTCTATGGACAAACCACATTTGATATCACTGAAAACGTGGTAGCACTGGTAAACATAGAGACAGTGGCCTATGCAGACCTCAAAAAAAAATTAAAGGAAGATTTTGAGCTTAGACTCTCGGTTACCACCTGACACCATGCATTCAAGCAGCAAGACCAGAGATCCAGGGAATCTGCAGCAGAGTTTGTGGCAGCCCTTTGCCAAGCTTTGCACAATGAGAGTTCCCTTATCTGGAAGACCATCTCAGAGACAGGCTCGTTTGCATAGCCAATGGTGAGTCCCACTCAAATCATTGAATTTAACGCTAACAGACTTCCAGGGTCGCCATGTTCCTGTAAGGGGTAAAGCTACCATTAGGGTACAATTTAGAGAGTTCAAGGGTCCCCTCAGCATAGTGGTCGTAGAGGGGCCATGTACCAGCCTCATAGGACTGAACTGGTTCGAGGCCCCGGGCATCAGGGTACCAGGCATTCATCAAATCCAAATAGCCAATCTAGAAGCGGTATGCCAACAATAATCTGATATATTCAGTGCTGAGCTGGAACAATAGAAAGGGGCATCCATTTCCTTCAACCTCAATCCAGCAGTAACCCCAATCCAATTAAAACCTCAGAGGGTTCAACCCTGGCGATCAATGGGGTGACAGATGTCGCAGCCAGATCGCCCTCACATCCAGTGGCACCACCTTCTTCGCTGAATGCCTAATTAAGGCACTCCGCACTGAATATCATAAAAGCTGGTGAAACAGTGAAGAACAGCTGTTCACCGGCTTCAATTTCTCTCCCTGGGAGAAAGGGAGAGGATAGAGTGGTGGGGGAGTGGTAGATCTCCCCAGGGGCTTTGTTTTGTTATGCAGAGCCCCGGAGGGTTGAATCCCACTGAAATCCTGCCAAGCTCCGATCTTCAGCGCGCTCCTGCAAAAGCTGGAAAAGAAGAAAGTTTCCATCTCTGCCCAATCGATTTTTTTTGTGGATTTCTATATGCAGACGGAACAAGCACGAGTGAACAACTATTGGATTGCAAGTATTTTTGATTTCCTGACTTCTACCTTTTAAAAGAGAAACTTTTTCTCTCCTTGCTTTAACTGACTGTTTAAAATGGCGTCTGAGAGGAAGTGAAAGTGAAGTGAAATGAAAGTGAGCAGGCTGTGTAACTAAGAAGCTAAGAAACGTTACTTGTAGATTGTAACGAATTGAGCTCTCCTATACTTAAAGGGGAAAAGAGAAGTTTTTAAACTTAAATTTTGTGACTTTTAAAAATTGAAATGGCTACTAAACCACCTAAGACTGCTGGCAGAAGGGGATCTGAAGTAGCTTTGGAAGATTTGATTAAAGAGCAAGGAAAAGTGTTTGAAGAGAGGTTTATGGAGATGATGGATAATAATGAGAAAATAAGAAAAGACATAAAAGAAATAAAAGAAGATAATAAAACGATAAGAGAAGTTATTTTGATCACTTTTCAAGGTTTGCCAAAAAGAATGGAGGGGATGGAGAGGAGGAGGTGCAAGAAATTGCTCAGTCAAACCAGCAATTAGATAATAGAATGGGAGGAATGCAAATAAAATTGGACAAAAATGAAGATCAAGTGGTGGTGATGCAGTATAGAATAATGGAAGGAGTTCTGAGAATTAGGGATTTACAGGAAGAAAAAGGTGAAGATTTAAAAAAAATATCAGAAGCCCTGGCTGAATTTATTGAACTTGATCCACAAGAGGTTGCTTACCAAATTGATAAAATTTACAGAGTTAATTCCTGAATTGCCAGGCAGAAGAAACTTCCTAGAGACATTGTGGTTTATTTTTTGAAAAGGACAGTGAGAAATCAGATTTTGCAAATTGCATATCAGAAAAACTTGAAAATAGGAGAACAGGAACTGAAGGTTTTGAAAGAGATTCCTCCCAAGATGTTAAGGGATAGGAAAGACTTTATATTTTTTACACAAGAACTTAAGAAGTACCAGATTCAATTTAGATGGGAAGTTCCAGTTGGTCTGACAGTCTATTATCAAGGAAGAAGATATCGTATTGATACTGTGCTTAAGGCAAAGATTTTCTTTCTACAGTGCTGAAAGTTGAAATAGAAGTAATAGAAAAAAGAATTCAAGAGACTCAAATTGGTGTGGAAGCTGAGGTGATCCCAGTGATGTTACCATCTGAGGAACAACCACAAGAGCAAAGAGTGATGAGGGGAGCCCTCAAGCGTAAAGAAAAGGAGCAACAAACTCAAAGTAAAGCTCAGGATTCTGCTACAGAAGCGGTGGGAGGAGCAAGGCTGAAGATATGGGAGAACGATCTTCAGCTGATCGCTCAAAAGCTTCAGCAGGCCAGTAATGGCAAATAAAATTTTGACTTGGAATGTCAATGGTTTGAATTCAGCTCAGAAGAGAAGAAAAATATTTCATTATTTGAAACAAGTTAGAAATGATGTGATTTGTTTACAAGAAACACATATTAAATTATCAGATCAAAAATACTTAATAAACTCAAAGTTAGGTAAACATTTTGCTGCCTCAGCTTTGGACAAAAAACATGGCACAGTGGTATATTTGAGAAAAGATATACCTGCCAAGTTAATAGAGGCAGATATTTACGAAAGATATTTTGCTACTGAACTTATATTAGAAACAAAAAAGATTTTTTTGCTTGGTATATATGCACCCAATCAGCAACAAGAAAAATACTACAGAATGCTGTATGATAAGTTGATTTTATGGGATTATAGATCGTATATTATATTAGGAGATTGGAATGGAGTAATTGATACACAAAAGGACAAGAGAATTTCTTCTAAAAAGATACCTGCACATGCAAAGCTCCCTAAATCCTTTTTTGAGATGATAGAAGATTTTGAGTTGAGAGATGTATGGAGATTGCAGAACTTGGAGGAAAGAGATTATACTTTTTTCTCTGATAGGCATCAATCTTTGTCACGTATTGATTTTATATTAACCTCTAATGATTTGCTTTCTAAGGTAAAGAAAATTAAGAAATTTTCAAGATGTTTATCTGATCATAGCCCAGTTTGGATGGAATTGCAGTATGAAAAAGAAGGCAGAAGGACATGGAGGTTAAATGAAAATTTGTTTAGATATCAGGATAATGTAAATCAATGTAAAAAGCAGATGAAACAATTTTTTGACTATAATTTGAATAAGGAAACATCAATAGAAATGGTTTGGGATGCCAGCAAAGCCTTTATGAGAGGTGTGTTAATATATCTTAACAATAGATAGAGAAATAAGCAACAAAGACAGCGTAGGTATCTAGAAGAGGAGATTTATAAGAAACAACAATTATTAATACATAACCCACAGGACCAAAAAATTAAGGATGCAATAAAGATATTATAGAGTCAATTTAATATGTTAATGGCTGACCAAGTGGCAACAAATATACAATATGCCAAACATAATACTTTTTGTAATGCAAATAGACCTGGTGGTTAGCATACATTTTAAGAAAAAAACAGAAACAACGTATTATAGAAAAAATAGAATATAAAGGTAAAGAGAGATATCAACAGGATATAATTAAGAAAGTTTTCTTAGAATATTATACAAATTTATATGCTAAAGATAAGTTATTGAATATGGATATTGATAATTATTTGAAAGATTATAAGGTTAAAAGTTTAACTCTAGAAGAAAGGGAAGAATTGAATCGGCCTATAACTTCTGAAGAAATTATTTTGGTAATTAAACAATTAAAAATGGGGAAAACTCCTGGTACAGATGGGCTTACAGTAAGTTATTATAGGAATTTACAGGATGAGATATTAGGTCCACTTAAGGAATTATTTAATCAGATACAATTAGGAGGGGGAATTCCCCCTTCATGGAGAACTTCTTTTATCTCATTGATACCAAAAGAGGAACAGGATTGTTCTAAACCTGGGAATTATAGGCCAATTTCACTTTTAAATAATGATTATCAGATTTTTGTTAAAATAATAGCAAACAGATTAATGTTGGTTTTACAACGTAGAATTCATACTGATCAATCTGGATTTATAAAAGGGAGACAGATGAGGAAAAATGTTAGGCAGATTGTTAACTTATTGGAATATTTAGAAAAGAAAAATTTTATATCAGCAGCATTTATCTTTTTGGATGCAGAGAAAGCTTTTGATCGATTGCATTGGGATTTTTTATTTAAATTAATAGAAAAAATGCAATTTGGAGATGGTTTTGTAAGAATAATTAGAGCAATTTATGGAGAGCAAACAGCCCAGATAATAATTAATGGTAACTTAACAGAAGCTTTTAAGATTGCGAAAGGAACAAGACAGGGATGTCCTTTATCACCATTACTGTTTATTTTAACTTTGGAGCCATTATTGGATAAAATACGAGAATCTAAGGAGATTTTGAACCACTGATTGGTTCAAAATTGGGAAAGGAGTCCGGCAAGGCTGTATACTATCACTCTGCCTAGGCTGTATACTATCACTCATGATCTGCAGAACACATCATGAGAAAGGCGGGGCTAGATGAATCAAAAATTGGAATTAAGATTGCCGGTATAAATATCAACAACCTCAGATATGCAGATGATACCACTCTAATGGCAGAAAGCGAAGAGGAACTAAAGAGTCTCTTGATGCGGGTAAAGGAGGAGAGTGTAAAAGTTGGCTTGAAACTCAACATTAAGAAAAATAAAATCATGGCATCCGTCTCTTTCAATTCCTGGCAGATAGATGGTGAAGAAATGGAGGTAATGACAGATTTTATTTTCCTGGGCTCCAAAATCACTGCAGATGGAGACTGCAGCCAAGAAATTAAAAGACGCTTGCTCCTGGGGAGGAAAGCTATGGTAAATCTAGACAGCATACTAAAAAGCAGAGACATCACCCTGCGTATAGTCAAAGCAGGGGTGAAATGCTACCGGATCGGAGGGGATCGCGAGATCCGGTAGCGATGGTGGCAGCTGGTTCGGAGGACTGGTAGCAAAAATCCCTGGCCCCGCCCTCCCTGCCTCTGCTGAGCCGCACCGTCTGCAGAGGTTTGTTTTTTTTACTTTTAAAAGCCGGTTTTGCTTCAGCCGAAACAAGCCTTTAAAAGTAAAAAACAGCAGAACTTTACTTGTACTCTTACTTGTAGAAAACATGTTTTCTACAAGTAATAGTAGAGATTTTAAGGCACTTACCTGATTACTGATAAACGCATGGCTCTCTTTCCAGCCCGAAAGCTCTAGTTTCACTTTCAGTCAGACAGCATCAATCGCTCAGCTAATCTATTTCCTCGGTGATCAACTGGCTGGCTTTGCTGAGGAACTCTGGGATTTGAAGTCCACGATAAAATAAAATAAAATAAAATATTTGTGCAGCTTTCTGAGATTTGGTGTGTTTCTGTAGTGTTTCACTGTAACTACACAAACACACAAAATCTCAGAAAGCTGTATGTGGCATATTGTGTGTGTGTGTGTGTGTGTGTGTGTGTATGTTAGTTGTGTGTGTGTAAAGTGTGAAAGTTGGTTTTTGAGCTTTTTGTGGCTATGTGAAGTGTGAAGTGCAGCTGCTTTTACATTGTGTGTGAGTCAGTTGTGTTGTGTTGTGTTGTGTGTGTGTAAAGTGTGAAAGTTGGTTTTTGAGCATTTTGTGGCTATGTGAAGTGTGAAGTGCAGCTGCTTTTACATTGTGTGTGAGTCAGTTGTGTTGTGTTGTGTGTGTAAAGTGTGAAAGTTGGTTTTTGTGGCTATGTGAAGTGTGAAGTAAAGCTGCTTTTACATTGTGTGTGAGTCAGTTGTGTTGTGTGTGTGTAAAGTGTGAAAGTTGGTTTTTGTTACCTCTTATTGTTTTTTATACTTTGTTTATTATTTTTATTATTTATTGTTACTGGCCACGCCCACCAAGCCATCTGACCACCAAGCCATGCCCACCAATTAAGCCATGCCCACAGAACCAGTAGGGAAAATTTTTAGATTTCACCCCTGAGTCAAAGCTATGGTTTTCCCAGTTGCAATGTATGGCTGTGAAGGTTGGACCATAAGAAAGGCTGAGCGCCAAAGAATCGAGGCCTTTGAACTCTGGTGCTGGAGAAGACTCCTGTGAGTCCCTTGGACTGCAAGGTGAACAAACAAGTCAGTTCTAGAGGAGATCAACCCTGACTGCTCTTTAGAAGGCCAGATCCTGAAGATAAAACTGAAATACTTTGGCCACCTAATGAGAAAGAAGGATTCACTGGAGAAGAGCCTAATGCTGGGAAAGATTGAGGGCAAAAGAAGAAGGGGACAACAGAGAACGAGATGGCTGGATGGAGTCACTGAAGCAGTAGGCATCAGTTTAAACGGACTCCAGAGGATGGTAGAGGACAGGAAGGCCTGGAGGAATGTTGTCCATGGGGTCGCGATGGGTCGGACATGACTTCGCAAATAACAACAACAAAGGAGATAGAGGGTATTAAAGTTAGACAACATGAATATAAACTGAGAGCTTTTGCAGATGACTTGGTGATTATTTTAACAAATCCTATAAATTCAAGTGTATCTCTGTTGGAAATAATTGATCAATATGGAAAGGTCTCAGGGTTTAAGGTAAACCAGAATAAAACAAAAGTGATAATAAAAAATATGACCAAACAACAGAAAGAAAAATTAGAGGAAATAACAGGATTTGAAATTGTAAAAAAGGTTAAATATTTAGGGATTTATATTACACCATCAAATGTGAAATTGTATAAGAATAATTATGAGGTCTTATGGCAAAAGGTTCAGAAGGAAAAAATTGCAGTTATCATTGTTGGGGAGAATAGCTCAGTGGTGGGATTAAACCAGTTCGCACCACTTCGGGAGAACTGGTTGTTAACTTTCTGAGCAGTCTGGTGAACTGGTTGTTGGAAGAAATTATTAGGCCAGAGAACCGGTTGTTAAATTATTTGAATCCCACCACTGGAATAGCTGCTATTAAAATGAACGTTTTACCTAGATTTTTATTCCTTTTTCAGATGATACCAATCATTAAGAAAGATAAAAATTTGGAGGTATGGCAGACTGGAATTAACAAATTTATATGGGAAGGTAAAAAAGCCAGGGTTAAAATGAAAATAATTCAAGATTCACGGGAAAGGGGAGGCTTAAAAATGCCTAATTTTAAATTATACTATGAAGCAGCTGTTCTCTCTGCAATAAGTGATTGGTTTAATCTAATGGAGGAGAGAATTTTGAATATAGAATGTTATGATTTATTATATGGAAGGCGTGCATATTTAATTTATGATAAAAAAGTGTATAAGGCTTTTAAAAACCATGTGTTAATTGCTCTCTTGCGTGTCTGGAAGAAATATTTTTATAAATTAAATTATAAGGTTCCTACGTGGGGAAGTCCTAGACATACAATAGAAAATATAAATTTAGAATAGAATCAGGAAATGATTACATATAAAGATGTTTTGTATACTGAAAGTGGCAGTTTGCAATTAAAATCCTTGCACATATTAAAATAAGAAGGGAAAAATTATACTTGGTTCCAATATGGGCAATTATGCGCTAGATGGAAGGAAGACCAGAAAATTGGTATAGTCCAGAATGAGGAAAATTTGGTAAAGCAAATTAGAAATCAATCTCAGGAGCATATAAAGAGATTGTATAATGTGTTACTTGAAATAGAATCTGAAAGGGATTTGGTAAAGGACTGTATGATAAAGTGGGCACGAAATTTTCAGGAGCCAATATTATTGGAAATTTGGGAAAAAAATTGGGTTAGAAATGTTAAATTTACGCAGGCACAGAATTTAAGGGAAAATTTTTATAAAATGTTTTACAGATGGCATTTAGATCCTAAGAAATTATCGTGTATGTATCCAGATATGCAAGCAAAATGTTGGAGATGTAATTGTGATGACGCTACATATTTTCATATTTGGTGGACTTGTAAGAATATTAAGTCTTTTTGGATAAGAATTTGGTGGATTCTACAAAATATTCTGAAAAAGAAGATAAAGTTCCTGCCGCAAATTTTTCTGCTGGGAATTATCACGGACTGTACAGAAATTGAGACTAAACTGATTTTAAACCTAATAACAGCGGCAAGACTACTGATAGAACAGTATTGGAAGAAAAAAGAAGTACCTACAATAGAAGAATGGATATTGAAAGTTGCCAATTTGGCTGAGATGGCAAAAATCTCAGCCTTTTTGAAAGACAATACGCAAGAAAGAATTTCTTTAAATGAATGGAAAAAATGGATTAACTATATTCAAAACAGATATCAGACTAAGAGTTATCAGACTGCCTTTGAATGATTAGGATGTATTATTCTTGATTGTGTTGGGGGAGGTTAGGAATTGATGACAATTGTAGGAGTACAATTCAGTTAGGAGGGAAATTTTTTTAGCATATGTTTGTTTTATTTTTAACTATACCTTGTGTTTGTTCTGGGAAGTCGGGGAGGGGAGGGGCGTTTGTGAAGGGAGGGAGGAGGGGGGCTAGGGGAGGAGGGGGAAAGGGGGGAAAGTTTTGTAAAACTTTTTCAAAAAAAAAAAAACCTCACAGGGTTCCTTTTGCATTGAAGCCCAAAACTGATGCGGAACTAGACAAGCTGGTACAGCAGGAAGTGCTCCAACCTGTGGACTGTAGCCAGTGGGAGACTCCCATAGTGACCCTGGTTAAGCCTAATGGGGATGTTTGCATCTGCACAGACTACAAACGCACCATAAATAAGGCACTACAGCAGCATGTTTACCCTGTACCAGTGGTAAGCCACTGTTGTGGTCCACCAGCAGCCTGCAGATCTGGCAGCAGACAATGAGGAGGCTGGGGAGGACAATGGGCCAGTCCTGGAGTCAGGAGAAGGCCTGGACGGGGGCTCTGCATCAGAGGCAGAGATGGGGGCCAGGCCTTCTGGGAGCGAGGCACAGACTCTGAAGTCTCCAGAGGAGGACAGCAGAGAGGCAGAGGAACAGGAGGAGCCTGATCATAGTGCATCCATGAGAAGAGCTGCCAGAAGGCAAGAGCAACAGAAGCAAAAAGGATGACTCGGGGCTAAAGCCAAAAGATGATTGGCCACTCCCATAAGGCTTAAAAGAGCAGCAATGAGCTGTTGGGTTTTTTGTGGAAAAGCAACGTTGATTCCATTGCTGCTTGTCAGCATCTCTTGAACTTTGTGTGGTTTTTGCCAAGAAAAGCCTCTGGCAAGTTGCCAAAGACAACAAAGGTGGTGATAAGGCTGCAGGACTGTTTATGAAGAATTTGTTTTGGACTAAACTGAGAATGGATTAATTCTCAGCTGTTTTAATAAAATAAGTTTGTTCAGGCCTGAATTGTGTTTGATAATTACTACTTGGGCCTTGGTCACAACAGCCACATCCTCGCCTCGCTCCAGGGAGGCTGAATCTTTGCTAAGATAAACCTTGTGCAGGCCTACCAGCAGCTGCCAGTGGATGATGCTACTGCAAAGGCCCAGACAAATAGTTGCATACAGAGGTGCATTCCGAGTGTGCCACTTTCAGTTTGGGGTAAGCATAGCACCAGGGTTGTTCTAAAATATTATGGAACAACCACTGAAGAACATTCCTGGCATCTGCCCGTACTTGGATGACATTTTGTGCAGTACTTTAACCTTTCTCTGAGACAGGCTTAAAACTCAGGAAGGAAAAGTGCCAGATTGGCATCGAATCCACAGAATTCCTGTGGGTTTCTGCATCAATGCTGCCGGAATCCACCCATCTGAAGCAAAGCTAAAGGCAATTCAGCAAGCCCCCATACCAAAATCAAAGAAGGAGCTTCAAGCATTTCTGGCCTTGCTCAATCTTTACACTTCTTCTTACCACATAAGGCTATGTTCGACGGAAGCCTAGGTAAATATACGGGGAAACCCATATCATTGAACCTAGACCCCCAAATTACCCCCATAAGACTCAAGCCTCGCAGGGTTCGGTTTGCTCTGCGGCCCAAAGTTGATGAGCAATTATATAAGCTAATTTCTCAGGGGATCTTGGAGCCAATTGACCACGCCATGTGGGAGACCCCAATAGTCACCCCAATGAAACCGGACGGGTCAATCAGACGATGTAAGAAATTCAACGGAATGACCAAGTGTCTCCTGAATATGAACATTGTCATAACCAGAGACCATCCAGCTGACAGGGAGCCACAGCACCACAGTCAGCCCCAAAACCAACCCTCCCACAAAGCCCGCTAAAATTCTACAGATGCGGGGAGATAGGCCACATAGTATCAGCATGTGCAACCCCAGCCCCAAAACCAAAATCAGACGGGTCAATCAGAGTGTGCACAGACTATAAGTGCACAATCAACAAGGCCCTCCAACAGCACGCATACACAATTCCAGTTGTATAGCATCTGCTGCACTTCCTGGGTAAGGGCAAGATATTCACCAAATTGGACCTGGCCCAAGCCTACCAGCAATTGCCAGTGGATGAGGGCACTGCTGAAGCCCAAACAATCGTGACCCACTGGGGGGAAGTCAAATGTAAACGGCTGCAATTCGGAGTGAGCGTAGCCCCAGGGCTTTTCCAAGGCATGATGGAAAGACTGCTGCAGGGCATCCCAGGAGTCATCCCTTATTTTGATGACGTCCTTATATCTGGAGAGTCAATGGCCCAACTAATGGCCAGATTAAGAGAAATGCTGGGTACGTTCCAAAAAAAGAGGCCTCAAGGTTAAAAAAGAGAAATGCAAAATCGGGGTCACCTAAGTAGAATTCCTGGGGTATCTCATTGACGAGTCGGGAATCCATCCCACCGAGTCGAAGATAAAGGCCATCAAAGAAGTCCCAACCCCCAGAAATAAAGCCAAACTACAAGCCTTTTGGGGGCTACTGAATTTTTATGGTATTTTTCTAAAAGAAAAGGCTACCGTTGCTGAACCACTCCACCAGCTCCTGGGGAAGACAGTGGCATGGACATGGGGATAAAAGGAGAATGAAGCCTTTATCACAGTGAAAGACCTCCTATCATCAGACAGCGTCCTCATGCAATACACTGAAACCCTTCCACTCTTGCTGACCTGCGATGCTTTGTTAATGGCAGCCTATCTCAGACCGCCAGTTCCGTGTGATTCTGTAGAGCCGCTTAGACAGCGTTAATCTGCTGTCAAGCAACTTGGAAATCTCTTCCCTCGGGCAAAGAGGGGGAGGTGAAGTAGAGCCCCAGGAAAGCACCAGGAAGATTCCTGGTAGCTTGATGGGAACGCTCCTTCTATAGCCCGAAAAAAACCTCCAGAATCTGGAACGCTTTTGCCAAATGGCAGAACAAAACGCAGCGTCCATCTCCGTGACTGAAATGGATTATTGAAGGACTCTAATGCGGACAGAGCTGAAAACTGGAGCGTTAGCATTTGATTGTAACAAGATTTTAACTCCCTGATAGAGAATGTATTCGTAGTCAAGATTGGAGATGATGAAAGGAAATGGCGTTTTGTGTATTGAAAGTGAAAGTTAAGGAAATGCTTATTACAATTGCTGGTGTGGAATCTTTACGAAGAATATAACAAGATATTTTTTTTAATGGAATTTTTATTTTTTATTTTTTATCCTTTTTTATCTTTTTATTACAGTGTTTAAGAAGAAAAGTTTGTTGAATTTTTCTTTTTTCTTTTTCTTTTCTTTTTTTTCCTTCTTCTTGGTATTACTTAGTTTAAAAATGGCTTTCAAGCAAAGAGATTTAACTACTTCTAAAATACTGGAAATTTTCTCACTTCAGATACAGAAATTGAAAGAAGATATTAAAGATGGCTTAAGGAATTTTTTACAGGAGCTTATGGAGGTTCATCTTTCAGAAATAGATCAAAAATTTGATGAAATGGAGAAAGAAATATTGGATTTTAAAGATATAGTGGAAGAACAGAGGAGGAGATGAAAAAATTAAAGGAATCAATTAATCCATTATTACTATCTAGTATTCAAACAGAGGAAAGACTGGAAGAAATTAACCAAATTAATTTAGATTTGCAAAGGAAAATAGATGAAATTCAAATTAATTTGAATTTAGAAAATAAAATAGATGATATTCAGGTTAAGGTAGATAGGGCAGATGAAGAAAGGGTTATATTACAATATAAATTAATGGAATATGCTATAAGGGTGAGAGGATTAAAAGAATGTAAGGAAGAAAATTTGAAAGAGATTTTTATTCAGGCCTTTGCTCAGATAGATGGAGTGGAACCAGAAGATTTTGAAGTTAATATTGAAAAAATTTATCGTGTTAATTCTTGGTTGGCAAGGCAGAAGTGTTTACCGAGAGATGTGGTTATTTATTTTACAAATAAGAAGATTAGGTATGGAATTTTGCAAGCATTTTATAAAAATAAATTTCAAATACTAGGACAATAATGATGAAGGAAATTCCTCCTAAAATGTTAAGAAAGAGAAAAGAATTTGCCTTTTTAGTGGATGAGCTTAAGAAACATCAGATATATTTTAGATTGGAGATTCCAGCTGGCTTAACAGTGAATTATAAAGGAAGAAAGTATTTTCTTAATACAGTTTTTAAAGCACGAGATTTCTACACTAATGTATTAAAGATTGGGAACCCTTTATCGATAGATGTTAAGTTGAATGGTGAATAGATGGTGGAAAATGTGTAAGATAGAAAATAAGGGGAGTGAGAATGTTTAATTTTATTATATATGATTATGGTTAATTTTTGTAAATGATTTATTTTGGATATAAATGTGTAATTTTAGGGGTACTATTTGATATATTTGAGGTATAAAGGAATAGGAAGATGGAATATTGTTTAATTTTGGAAGATAGATAGTAAAATTTAATTTGGATTAAATATTATATTTGAGAGATGGATGTAATGTTGTTATATGGTTAACTAGAATTTAATTGTTATAACTGATATATTTTGGATAAGTTATAGGTGTAATTTTAATAATGTTATTTGATATAAGTAAGGTAAAGTGAAGATTTTAATTATTACAATTGATATATTGTGGAGATAATATAGGATTAATAATAATATTTGTAATCTGATTTGATGTATGTAAATGATACCGAAGATATGAAAAGATGGATTATTGTTTATCCTTGGAGGCTGTACAGTAAAATTTAAGAAATTAAGTTGGAAATATG
Organism: Ahaetulla prasina; assembly: GCF_028640845.1. Classification (NCBI taxonomy): domain Eukaryota; kingdom Metazoa; phylum Chordata; class Lepidosauria; order Squamata; family Colubridae; genus Ahaetulla; species Ahaetulla prasina. Next base: position 48,716,587 of record NC_080542.1, on the reverse strand, counting down.
AACTATTCTTGAGAGACTGCTTAAGGAAGAAAGACATTTCAGAAGAATCCTTGGTGAATATTGGAAGATGGAACGTTGTTTTGGTACTGATTGATGAAGGTTGGATATTAAAAACTATGTACTTTAATGAAGAACAAATACGAACTCAATTGGAAATTTCTGAGATCGGGGAGTTGAGGTTTTAAGGAATGACTATGGATTATGATTTGTGTTATATTTTAAATTTTGACTGTTAGTTTTATAACCTGTATTCAGTTCTGGGAAGTCCTGGGGGTGGGGGGAGGGAGGGGAAGGGAGAAGGAGGGGGGATGAGGTAGAAAATGGATTGATGATTAATGTACAGAGATGATTGAAGATGTATAATCAATGTAAGATTGGAGCTGCCTGGCTTTCATTTCAGAATGATGGGAAGGAAGGAAGTAGAAGAGAGAAGGAGGTAGAAAAGAGAAGAGGAGGAAGAGCAAAGGAAAGAAGAGGGATAGAAGAGAGAGAAGAAAGGAGTAGGGAGGAAGGAGGAGAGGAGGTAGATAAGAGAAGGGGAGGATGGTCGTGGAAAGTAGAAGAAGGTAGAGAAGGGAAGAGAGTAGGAAGGGGGTGGTGACCGGGCAGGTCCGAATAATTGTATATGATGGTACATTAAATATGCTATTGGATATGAATGTTAAAATAAAACTTTTTATTAAAAAAAAAGAAGAAGATTGTTTGCCACCCACGGGCTGCCAGTCACCCTAGTGTCAAAAAACGAACCATAGCTGACCACAAAGACAATGGGGGCCTTCTTGGGGGGACTAGGGATCAGGCATGTGCCGGTGACACCATTCAAGCCGGCCAGTAACGGACAAGCAGAACGGATGGTCCAGCTGACCAAGGAATCCTTCACCCGCATGGGACCAGGGAACTGGCAGGAGAAAATTGATCAGTTCCTCCTGGCGTAACCCATCACCCCCAGCGCTGTCACCGCCAAACTATTGATGTGATGGATGCTGAGGTCTCAACTGGACCGCCTACACCCGAACTATCAGCCCGACACGACAGGACAGCACCCTGAGGTCAGCCTGGAGTTTGAGGTAGGAGACCCTGACTAGAGTAATTTCAGAAGTTCTTAAGATTAATACGGGGCCAAAGATGACTGAAAGAAAAAATAATAGAAAACTCAAGAGTTGGGATACCAAAGAAAGTAGCTGCAGAAATTTCAGAAGCTCTGAAGTTTAATACAGGGCTGAAGGAGACTGACAGAGTTTGCAGAGGTCATCGTGGGGAAACGAAACCTGTGACCCAGGCAGCATAAGTGAAAAAAGGCCCCCAGGAAAGAACTGAGTTGAATACTGCTCAGGAAGGTGTAGCATCCAACGCATACTCCACGTGGAGTGCATGGCTAGTCCACAAGCCGGGCAAGGCAATGGGCCATGCCGACGCTCTTAGCCCATTGCCTCTACCGCAGACTGAGCCGGATCCGGCCCCAGCTTGTCGTACTCTGGTGATCCAGGACCTGCCTGAAGCACCCCTACATGCAGGGGTTGTTGCAGCTCAAACAACCACGGACGAAACGCTTAGCAGCATACTCAACTGGGTATTAAGGGGATGGCCAGAGGCCTGGCCAGGCCCTAAGTTCCAGCACTACACTTTGCTGTTGGCCCACAAGGAATGTGTGCTGTGGGGCAGCAGTGTCATCATCACTACAGAGCAAGTTGCGGGACCACTATGCACCAGCAGACACCCCCATAGTCAGCCGACGTGAGTTCTCTATTGAAGGGAACCCGTGCCAGATGGAACTGGACACAGGGCCATTCTTTACCATCACCTCCTGGGAAGGTGGTAACTGAACCCAAGACTATCCAAAAGGCAGCCGAAGCCACAAAGAATCAGGCTGAATGACTTCCAAGGAAATCCCGTCACCGTTCTGGGCAGAGCAGAGGTCAGCGTCAAATTCAGAAACTTCAACGGCCATCCACCCCTAATGATCATTGCCAGCAATCGTCCCACGTTGCTGGGCGTCGAGTGGCTCAAACCGTTGGGGCTAGGCACCATGGGATTGCACCGGGTCCGAGGAACTGAACTGGACCAGCTGCTGACTGAATTTGGGGATGTGTTCAACGGAAGCCTAGGTAAATAAACGGGGAAACCCATATCATTGAACCTAGACCCCCAAATTACCCCCATAAGACTCAAGCCTCGCAGGGTTCCGTTTGCTCTGCGGCCCAAAGTTGATGAGCAATTATATAAGCTAATTTCTCAGGGGATCTTGGAGCCAATTGACCACGCCACGTGGGAGACCCCAATAGTCACCCCAATGAAACCGGACGGGTCAATCAGACGATGTAAGAATTTCAACGGAATGACCAAGTGTCTCCTGAATATGAACACTGTCATAAGACAATGTCTTATGACCATCCAGCTGACAGCCACAGCACCACAGTCAGCCCCAAAACCAACCCTCCCACAAAGCCCGCTAAAATTCTACAGATGCGGGGAGATAGGCCACATGGTATCAGCATGTGCAACCCCAGCCCCAAAACCAAAATCAGACGGGTCAATCAGAGTGTGCACAGACTATAAGTGCACAATCAACAAGGCCCTCCAACAGCACGCATACACAATTCCAGTTGTATAGCATCTGCTGCACTCCCTGGGTAAGGGCAAGATATTCACCAAATTGGACCTGGCCCAAGCCTACCAGCAACTGCCAGTGGATGAGGCCACTGCTGAAGCCCAAACAATCGTGACCCACTGTGGGGAAGTCAAATGTAAACGGCTGCAATTCGGAGTGAGCGTAGCCCCAGGGCTTTTCCAAGGCATGATGGAAAGACTGCTGCAGGGCATCCCAGGAGTCATCCCTTATTTTGATGACGTCCTTATATCTGGAGAGTCAATGGCCCAACTAATGGCCAGATTAAGAGAAATGCTGGGTAGGTTCCAAAAGAGAGGCCTCAAGGTTAAAAAAGAGAAATGCAAAATTGGGGTCACCTAAGTAGAATTCCTGGGGTATCTCATTGACGAGTCGGGAATCCATCCCACCGAGTCGAAGATAAAGGCCATCAAAGAAATCCCAACCCCCAGAAATAAAGCCAAACTACAAGCCTTTTGGGGGCTACTGAATTTTTATGGTATTTTTCTAAAAGAAAAGGCTACCGTTGCTGAACCACTCCACCGGCTCCTGGGGAAGACAGTGGCATGGACATGGGGATAAAAGGAGAATGATGCCTTTATCACAGTGAAAGACCTCCTATCATCAGACAGCGTCCTCATGCAATACACTGAAACCCTTCCACTCTTGCTGACCTGCGATGCTTCCCCCTTTGGAGTTGGAGCCGTTCTAAGTCACAGGCTCCCAAATGGGTCAGAGGCTCCCATAGCCTATTATTAAAATACACTATCTCTGGCAGAAAGGAATTACAGCCAACTCGATAAAGAAGCCTTAGCTCCCGTGGCGGGAATAAAACGCTTCCATGAATACCTCTATGGCTGGAGATTCGAACTCATCACCAACCACAAACCACTCCTGGGCCTCATCTCAGGAGACCAGCAAACCCCAACATTTATGTCACCCAGACTGATGAGGTAGTCCATATTCTTAACAGGATACAATTATCGATTACCGCCCAGGCAAAAGCATCACCAACGCAGACGCCCTCAGCTGATGCCCCATAGTGGAGTTGGTACAAGACCTCGAACCTACTACCCATGTCTTGCTGATCGATGCAGATGAAGCCAGCCCCATCACATCCAAGGAGATCACGAAACACACCAAAACAGACAAGGTATTATCCAAAGTCTTGAACTGGGTGTTGAGGGGGTGGCCGCAAGGAAAAGCGGGAGAAGAATTCACAAGTTTTGAAAAAAGGCAAATGGAACTGTCCGCTTCGAAGGAGTGCCTGCTATGGGGAAAGAGAACAGTAGTTCCCCAGAGCTTAAGAAAACAAGTACTCGAGACATTACACACCGGGCACCCGGGCATTGTGCACATGAAAGCACTGGCTGGGAGCTACATTTAGTGGCCAATGTGAACAACACAGAGTGGGTGCAACTTGCATGCCCTGCCATCACCCCGAATGACCCTGAGAGAGTGGGAGGTACCCAAGGGACCATGGTCGAGGGTACATATAGACTTTGCCAGACCCATGGGGGATAAGCATTCCTGATAGTGATGGATGCCTATTCCAAGTGCTTGGAAGTCACCATCATGCCCTCTTGCACGACGGAAGCTACATAAGAGCACTGAGAAAACTGTTTGCCACCCACGGGCTGCCAGTCACCCTAGTGTCAAAAAACGAACCACAGCTGACCACAAAGACAATGGAGGCCTTCTTGGGGGGACTAGGAATCAGGCATGTGCCGGTGACACCGTTCAAGCCGGCCAGTAACGGACAAGCAGAACGGATGGTCCGGCTGATCAAGGAAGCCCTCACCCGCATGGGACCAGGGAACTGGCAGGAGAAAATTGATCAGTTCCTCCTGGCGTAACACATCACCCCCAGCGCTGTCACCGCCAAACTACTGATGTGATGGATGCTGAGGTCTCAACTGGACCGCCTACACCCGAACTATCAGCCCGACACGACAGGACAGCACCCTGAGGTCAGCCTGGAGTTTGAGGTAGAAGACCCTGACTAGAGTAATTTCAGAAGTTCTTAAGATTAATACGGGGCCAAAGATGACTGAAAGAAAAAATAATAGAAAACTCAAGAGTTGGGATACCAAAGAAAGTAGCTGCAGAAATTTCAGAAGCTCTGAAGTTTAATACAGGGCTGAAGGAGACTGACAGAGTTTGCAGAGGTCATCGTGGGGAAACGAAACCTGTGACCCAGGCAGCATAAGTAAAAAAAGGCCCCCAGGAAAGAACTGAGTTGAATACTGCTCAGGAAGGTGTAGCATCCAACGCATACTCCACGTGGAGTGCATGGCTAGTCCACAAGCCGGGCAAGGCAATGGGCCATGCCGACGCTCTTAGCCCATTGCCTCTACCGCAGACTGAGCCGGATCCGGCCCCAGCTTGTCGTACTCTGGTGATCCAGGACCTGCCTGAAGCACCCCTACATGCAGGGGTTGTTGCAGCTCAAATAACCACGGACGAAACGCTTAGCAGCATACTCAACTGGGTATTAAGGGGATGGCCAGAGGCCTGGCCAGGCCCTAAGTTCCAGCACTACACTTTGCTGTTGGCCCACAAGGAATGTGTGCTGTGGGGCAGCAGTGTCATCATCACTACAGAGCAAGTTGCGGGACCACTATGCACCAGCAGACACCCCATAGTCAGCCGACGTGAGTTCTCTATTGAAGGGAACCCGTGCCAGATGGAACTGGACACAGGGCCATTCTTTACCATCACCTCCTGGGAAGGTGGTAACTGAACCCAAGACTATCCAAAAGGCAGCCGAAGCCACAAAGAATCAGGCTGAATGACTTCCAAGGAAATCCCGTCACCGTTCTGGGCAGAGCAGAGGTCAGCGTCAAATTCAGAAACTTCAACGGCCATCCACCCCTAATGATCATTGCCAGCAATCGTCCCGTTGGGGCTAGGCACCATGGGATTGCACCGGGTCCGAGGAACTGAACTGGACCAGCTGCTGACTGAATTTGGGGATGTGTTCAACGGAAGCCTAGGTAAATAAACGGGGAAACCCATATCATTGAACCTAGACCCCCAAATTACCCCCATAAGACTCAAGCCTCGCAGGGTTCCGTTTGCTCTGCGGCCCAAAGTTGATGAGCAATTATAAGCTAATTTCTCAGGGATCTTGGAGCCAATTGACACGCTACGTGGAGACCCCAATAGTCACCCCAATGAACCCGGACGGGTCAATCAGACGATGTAAGAATTTCAACGGAATGACCAAGTGTCTCCTGAATATGAACACTGTCATAAGACAATGTCTTATGACCATCCAGCTGACAGCCACAGCACCACAGTCAGCCCCAAAACCAACCCTCCCACAAAGCCCGCTAAAATTCTACAGATGCGGGAGATAGGCCACATGGTATCAGCATGTGCAACCCCAGCCCCAAAACCAAAATCAGGGTCAATCAGAGTGTGCACAGACTATAAGTGCACAATCAACAAACCCTCCAACAGCGCATACACAATTCCAGTTGTATAGCATCTGCTGCACTCCTGGTAAGGCAAGATATTCACCAAATTGGACCTGGCCAAAGCCTACCAACAACTGCCAGTGGATGAGGCCACTGCTGAAGCCCAAACAATCGTTCAAATGTAAACGGCTGCAATTCGGAGTGAGCGTAGCCCCAGGGCTTTTCCAAGGCATGATGGAAAGACTGCTGCAGGGCATCCCAGGAGTCATCCCTTATTTTGATGACGTCCTTATATCTGGAGAGTCAATGGCCCAACTAATGGCCAGATTAAGAGAAATGCTAGGTTCCAAAAGAGAGGCCTCAAGGTTAAAAAAGAGAAATGCAAAATTGGGGTCACCTAAGTAGAATTCCTGGGGTATCTCATTGACGAGTCGGGAATCCATCCCACCGAGTCGAAGATAAAGGCCATCAAAGAAATCCCAACCCCCAGAAATAAAGCCAAACTACAAGCCTTTTGGGGGCTACTGAATTTTTATGGTATTTTTCTAAAAGAAAAGGCTACCGTTGCTGAACCACTCCACCGGCTCCTGGGGAAGACAGTGGCATGGACATGGGAATAAAAGGAGAATGATGCCTTTATCACAGTGAAAGACCTCCTATCATCAGACAGCGTCCTCATGCAATACACTGAAACCCTTCCACTCTTGCTGACCTGCGATGCTTCCCCCTTTGGAGTTGGAGCCGTTCTAAGTCACAGGCTCCCAAATGGGTCAGAGGCTCCCATAGCCTATTATTAAAATACACTATCTCTGGCAGAAAGGAATTACAGCCAACTCGATAAAGAAGCCTTAGCTCCCGTGGCGGGAATAAAACGCTTCCATGAATACCTCTATGGCTGGAGATTCGAACTCATCACCAACCACAAACCACTCCTGGGCCTCATCTCAGGAGACCAGCAAACCCCAACATTTATGTCACCCAGACTGATGAGGTAGTCCATATTCTTAACAGGATACAATTATCGATTACCGCCCAGGCAAAAGCATCACCAACGCAGACGCCCTCAGCTGATGCCCCATAGTGGAGTTGGTACAAGACCTCGAACCTACTACCCATGTCTTGCTGATCGATGCAGATGAAGCCAGCCCCATCACATCCAAGGAGATCACGAAACACACCAAAACAGACAAGGTATTATCCAAAGTCTTGAACTGGGTGTTGAGGGGTGGCATGGAAAAGCGGAGAAGAATTCACAAGTTTTGAAAAAGGCAAATGGAACTGTCCGCTCAAGGAGTGCCTGCTATGGGAAAGAGAACAGTAGTTCCCAGAGCTTAAGAAAACAAGTACTGAGACATTACACACCGGGCACCGGGCATTGTGCACATGAAAGCACTGGCTGGGAGCTACATTTAGTGGCCAATGTGAACAACACAGAGTGGGTGCAACTTGCATGCCCTGCCATCACCCCAATGACCTCAGAGAGTGGGAGGTACCCAAGGGACCATGGTCGAGGGTACATATAGACTTTGCCAGACCCATGGGGATAAGATTCCTGATAGTGATGGATGCCTATTCCAAGTGCTTGGAAGTCACCATCATGCCCTCTTGCACGACGGAAGCTACATAAGAGCACTGAGAAAACTGTTTGCCACCCACGGGCTGCCAGTTACCCTAGTGTCAAAAAAACGAACCACAGCTGACCACAAAGACAATGGAGGCCTTCTTGGGGACTAGGAATCAGGCATGTGCCGGTGACACCGCTCGCCGGCCAGTAACGGACAAGCAGAACGGATGGTCCGGCTGATCAAGGAAGCCCTCACCCGCATGGGACCAGGGAACTGGCAGGAGAAAATTGATCAGTTCCTCCTGGCGTAACACATCACCCCCAGCGCTGTCACCGCCAAACTACTGATGTGATGGATGCTGAGGTCTCAACTGGACCGCCTACACCCGAACTATCAGCCCGTCACCGACAGGACAGCACCTGAGGTCAGCCTGGAGTTTGAGGTAGAAGACCCTGACTAGAGTAATTTCAGAAGTTCTTAAGATTAATACGGGCCAAAGATGACTGAAAGAAAAATAATAGAAAACTCAAGAGTTGGGATACCAAAGAAAGTAGCTGCAGAAATTTCAGAAGCTCTGAAGTTTAATACAGGGCTGAAGGAGACTGACAGAGTTTGCAGAGGTCATCGTGGGGAAACGAAACCTGTGACCCAGGCAGCATAAGTAAAAAGGCCCCAGGAAAGAACTGAGTTGAATACTGCTCAGGAAGGTGTAGCATCCAACGATACTCCACGTGGAGTGCATGGCTAGTCCACAAGCCGGCAAGGCAATGGGCCATGCCGACGCCTAGCCCATTGCCTCTACCGCAGACTGAGCCGGATCCGCCCCAGCTTGTCGCATCTGGTGATCCAGGACCTGCCTGAAGCACCCCTACATGCAGGGGTTGTTGCAGCTCAAATAACCACGGACGAAACGCTTAGCAGCATACTCAACTGGGTATTAAGGGGATGGCCAGAGGCCTGGCCAGGCCCTAAGTTCCAGCACTACACTTTGCTGTTGGCCCACAAGGAATGGGTGCTGTGGGCAGCAGTGTCATCATCACTACAGAGCAAGGTTGCGGGACCACTATGCACCAGCAGACACCCCATAGTCAGCCGACGTGAGTACTCTATTGAAGGGAACCCGTGCCAGATGGAACTGGACACAGGGCCATTCTTTACCATCACCTCCTGGGAAGGTGGTAACTGAACCCAAGACTATCCAAAAGGCAGCCGGCCACAAAGAATCAGGCTGAATGACTTCCAAGGAAATCCTGCCACCGCTCTGGGCAGAGCAGAGGTCAAATTCAGAAACTTCAACGCCATCCACCCCTAATGATCATTGCCAGCAATCGCCCCACGCTTTCGCCGAGTGGCTCAAACCGCTGGGGCTAGGCACCATGGGATTGCACCGTCCGAGGAACTGAACTGGACCAGCTGCTGACTGAATTTGGGGATGTTCAACGGAAGCCTAGGTAAATAAACGGGGAAACCCATATCATTGAACCTAGACCCCAAATTACCCCATAAGACTCAAGCCTCATGAGGGTTCCGCTGTTTCATCCCAAAGTTGATGAGCAATTATATAAGCTAATTTCTCAGGGGATCTTGGAGCCAATTGACCACGCCACGTGGGAGACCCCAATAGTCACCCCAATGAAACCGGACGGGTCAATCAGACGATGTAAGAATTTCAACGGAATGACCAAGTGTCTCCTGAATATGAACACTGTCATAAGACAATGTCTTATGACCATCCAGCTGACAGGGAGCCACAGCACCACAGTCAGCCCCAAAACCAACCCTCCCACAAAGCCCGCTAAAATTCTACAGATGCGGGGAGATAGGCCACATGGTATCAGCATGTGCAACCCCAGCCCCAAAACCAAAATCAGACGGGTCAATCAGAGTGTGCACAGACTATAAGTGCACAATCAACAAGGCCCTCCAACAGCACGCATACACAATTCCAGTTGTATAGCATCTGCTGCACTCCCTGGGTAAGGGCAAGATATTCACCAAATTGGACCTGGCCCAAGCCTACCAGCAACTGCCAGTGGATGAGGCCACTGCTGAAGCCCAAACAATCGTGACCCACTGGGGGGAAGTCAAATGTAAACGCTGCAATGGAGTGAGAGCCCAGGGCTTTTCAAGGCATGGTGGGAAGACTGCAGCAGGGCATCCGAGGAGTCATCCCTTATTTTGATGACGTCCTTATATCTGGAGAGACAATGGCCCAACTAATGGCCAGATTAAGAGAAATGCTGGGTAGGTTCCAAAAGAGAGGCCTCAAGGTTAAAAAAGAGAAATGCAAAATCGGGGTCACCTAAGTAGAATTCCTGGGGTATCTCATTGACGAGTCGGGAATCCATCCCACCGAGTCGAAGATAAAGGCCATCAAAGAAATCCCAACCCCCAGAAATAAAGCCAAACTACAAGCCTTTTGGGGGCTACTGAATTTTATGGTATTTTTCTAAAGAAAAGGCTACGTTGTTGAACCACTCCACGGCTCCTGGGGAAGACAGTGGCATGGACATGGGGATAAAGGAGAATGATGCCTTTATCACAGTGAAAGACCTCCTATCATCAGACAGCGTCCTCATGCAATACACTGAAACCCTTCCACTCTTGCTGACCTGCGATGCTTCCCCTTTGGAGTTGGAGCTGATTCTAAGTCACAGGCTCCCAAATGGGTCAGAGGCTCCAATAGCCTATTATTAAAATACACTATCTCTGGCAGAAAGGAATTACAGCCAACTCGATAAAGAAGCCTTAGCTCCGTGGCATGGAATAAACGCCCATGAATACCTCTATGGCTGGAGATTCGAACTCATCACCAACCACAAACCACTCCTGGGCCTCATCTCAGGAGACCAGCAAACCCGAACATTTATGTCACCCAGACTGATGAGGTAGTCCATATTCTTAACAGGATACAATTATCGATTACACCAGGCAAAAGCACCACCAACGCAGACGCCCTCAGCTGATGCCCCATAGTGGAGTTGGTACAAGACCTCGAACCTACTACCCATGTCTTGCTGATCGATGCAGATGAAGCCAGCCCCATCACATCCAAGGAGATCACGAAACACCAAAACAGACAAGGTATTATCCAAAGTCTTGAACTGGGTGTTGAGGGGTGGCCGCAAGGAAAAGCGGAGAAGAATTCACAAGTTTTGAAAAAGGCAAATGGAACTGTCCGCTCAAGGAGTGCCTGCAGGGGGAAAGAGAACAGTAGTTCCCAGAGCTTAAGAAAACAAGTACTCGAGACATTACACACCGGGCACCGGGCATTGTGCACATGAAAGCACTGGCTGGGAGCTACATTTAGTGGCCAATGTGAACAACACAGAGTGGGTGCAACTTGCATGCCCTGCCATCACCCCTCAATGACCCTCAGAGAGGGAGGTACCCAAGGGACCATGGTCGAGGGTACATATAGACTTACCAGACCCATGGGGACAAGCATTCCTGATAGTGATGGATGCCTATTCCAAGTGCTTGAAGTCACCATCATGCCCTCTTGCACGACGGAAGCTACATAAGAGCACTGAGAAAACTGTTTGCCACCCACGGGCTGCCAGTCACCCTAGTGTCAAAAAACGAACCACAGCTGACCACAAAGACAATGGAGGCCTTCTTGGGGGGACTAGGAATCAGGCAAGTGCCGGTGACACCGTTCAAGCCGGCCAGTAACGGACAAGCAGAACGGATGGTCCGGCTGATCAAGGAAGCCCTCACCCGCATGGGACCAGGGAACTGGCAGGAGAAAATTGATCAGTTCCTCCTGGCATAACACATCACCCCCAGCGCTGTCACCGCCAAACTACTGATGTGATGGATGCTGAGGTCTCAACTGGACCGCCTACACCCGAACTATCAGCCCGACACGACAGGACAGCACCCTGAGGTCAGCCTGGAGTTTGAGGTAGAAGACCCTGACTAGAGTAATTTCAGAAGTTCTTAAGATTAATACGGGGCCAAAGATGACTGAAAGAAAAAATAATAGAAAACTCAAGAGTTGGGATACCAAAGAAAGTAGCTGCAGAAATTTCAGAAGCTCTGAAGTTTAATACAGGGCTGAAGGAGACTGACAGAGTTTGCAGAGGTCATCGTGGGGAAACGAAACCTGTGACCCAGGCAGCATAAGTGAAAAAGGCCCCCAGGAAAGAACTGAGTTGAATACTGCTCAGGAAGGTGTAGCATCCAACGCATACTCCACGTGGAGTGCATGGCTAGTCGCCGGGCAAGGCAATGGGCCATGCCGACGCCAGCCCATTGCCTCTACCGCAGACTGAGCCGGATCCGGCCCCAGCTTGTCTCTTGGTGATCCAGGACCTGCCCTACATGCAGGGGTTGTTGCAGCTCAAACAACCACGGACGAAACGCTTAGCAGCATACTCAACTGGGTATTAAGGGATGGCCAGAGGCCTGGCCAGGCCCTAAGTTCCAGCACTACACTTTGCCTGTGGGGCAGCAGTGTCATCATCACTACAGAGCAAGTTGCGGGACCACTATGCCAGCAGACACCCCATGGTCAGCCGTGAGTTCTCTATTGAAGGGAACCCGTGCCAGATGGAACTGGACACAGGGCCATTCTTTACCATCACCTCCTGGGAAGGTGGTAACTGAACCCAAGACTATCCAAAAGGCAGCCGAAGCCACAAAGAATCAGGCTGAATGACTTCCAAGGAAATCCCGTCACCGTTCTGGGCAGAGCAGAGGTCAGCGTCAAATTCAGAAACTTCAACGGCCATCTACCCCTAACGGTCGTTGCCAGCAATCGTCCCATGTTGCTGGGCGTCGAGTGGTTCAAACCATTGGGGCTAGGCATCATGGGATTGCACCGGGTCCGAGGAACTGAACTGGACCAGCTGCTGACTGAATTTGGGGACGTGTTCGACGGAAGCCTAGGTAAATATACGGGGAAACCCATATCACTGAACCTAGACCCCCAAATTACCCCCATAAGACTCAACCTCGCAGGGTTCCGTTTGCTCTGCGGTCCAAAGTTGATGAGCAATTAGATAAGCAATTGAAATTACACCCAAATCCCAATTTGATTTTGAAAACCAATTAACTAAAAGGTGACCAGAATCGAGATGACCTTAACTTGCCCATACTTTCAATCATTTAGGCAAGAGATGTTTTTGTTTATTTCTTGTTCAAGTTTTTAGGGGCCACATTGGATCAGGAAGCTCTCTAATAACCCTACTCAGAACTGGATGAATACTTTAAACACATATGCAGACCAGTATTCAAGTTACCTATGGTTAGTTTCAAGTTTCCTGGTATCAAAAGCCCCAATGAAATCCAAGGGGAACCTTTTTGTTCCCCTTAAGGTATTGCTGTTCATCTTTTAAAAATAGAGCCATTGATCTAAAGTCACATGCTAAAGCACGATGCCTGCCTTGCTATCTGGGTTTATAGTATAGGGTCTATAGTTCAAGAGGCATTCTTACAGCTGTAGGAAAATGTATTCAGGTTTCCTTGTATTTGTAGCAGAAGCCACAAAGGGAAGCCATCTTGTTATTTTTACACTCTCAAGTGGTAGACAAAGAAAATAAACATGATTGAAAGATTATCAACTACAATTATAATAAATAAATACATACTGAAAAGGAAGAAGGAAATATTTACACAGTAAAGGTTTGGGAAAATGGCAAGTGTTCAGTAGATATCTAAGAACCATGTCTGTAGATGTTTGAGAGATATCAGGAGAGACAGAAAATCCTAGGAGTCTGGTCTGACAGTGTTAGAAATAGCAAAAAAGCAAAGAAGGCAATCTGCATCAAAAGTAGCAAAGATTTATTAATATATTTGCAAACAGACTGCACATGAGCTGGACCTAGATCAAAACACGAAACAAGTTTTCACCACCCACCCACCCAGGACTCAACACTGCTCTGTTTTCCCATTGGCTGGATACTAAGAAACTCACAACCTATCCAGAGCACTTATTAACAAACATCCCCTAGCTGCAGGGCAAAGCCCACCTAACAACAGCTCAGAAAGCACTCCCCCCTCCCTTATCTGTTCTGGCCTTTTCAGAGCCATTTTGTTAACTGTAAAAATACTAATTTTTCAACAGGTTCTTTAACTATAATTAAAACTTTAGGAGCAATACTTTATATTTAACAATGGCTATCTGGGTTCATAGTATGATAAAGAACTACAGTTCAAGAAGCATTCTTGCAGCTGTAGGAAAATGGGAAAGACCACATGTATTCAGGTTTCCTGGTATTTGTAGCAGAAGCCACAAAGGGAAGCCATCTTGTTATTTTTACACTCTCAAGTGGTAGAAAAAAATAAACATGGTTGAAAGGTTACCAACTACAAGTATAATTAATAAATACATATTGAAAAGGAAGAAGGAAATCTTTACATGGTAAAGGTTTGGGAAACTGTAAAAATACTAATTTTTCAAAAGTTTCTTTAACTTTAATTAAAACTTTAGGAGCAATACTTTATATTTAACAATGGCAATTTTTGGGGAAGCTGGTAAATCCAGATCATTTTTCTGTTTTTTTTTTCCTCATTCGTGGTAATCCAGCTATGTAATTTCTGTCTTGAAACCACCCGAATCCCAATTTGATTTTGAAAACCAATTAACTAAAAGGTGACCAGAATCGGAGATGACCTTAACTTGCTCATATTCTCAATCATTTAGCCTAATAGAGGATGGCAAGAGATGTTTTTGTTTATTTCTTGTTCAAGTTTTTAGGGGCAACATTGGATCAGGAAGCTCTCTAATAACCCCACTCAGAACTGGATGAATACTTTAAACACATATGCAGACCAGTATTCAAGTTACCTATGGTTAGTTTCAAGTTTCCTGGTATCAAAAGCCCCAATGAAATCCAAGGGGAACCTTTTTGTTCCTGAGATATTGCTGTTCGTCTTTTAAAAATAGAGCCATTGATCTAAAGTCACATGCTAAAGCACGGTGCCTGCCTTGCTATCTGGGTTTATAGTATGATAAAGAACTACAGTTCAAGAAGCATTCTTGCAGCTGTAGGAAAATGGGAAAGACCACATGTATTCAGGTTTCCTTGTATTTGTAGCAGAAGCCACAAAGGGAATCCATCTTGTTATTTTTACACTCTCAAGTGGTAGACAAAGAAAATAAACATGACTGAAAGATTATCAACTACAATTATAATAAATAAATACATACTGAAAAGGAAGAAGGAAATATTTACACAGTAAAGGTTTGGGAAAATGGCAAGTGTTCAGTAGATATCTAAGAACCATGTCTGCAGATGTTTGAGAGATATCAGGAGAGACAGAAAATCCTAGGAGTCTGGTCTGACAGTGTTAGAAATAGCAAAAAAGCAAAGAAGGCAATCCCGTACCAAAAAGTAGCAAAGGTTTATTAATATATTTGCAAACAGACTGCACATGAGTCCAGACCTAGATCAAAACACGAAACAAGTTTTTATACACCGTCCACCCACCCACCCAGGACTCAACACTGCTCTGTTTTCCCATTGGCTGGATACTAAGAAACTCACAACCTATCCAGAGCACTTATTAACAAACATCCCCTAGCTGCAGGGCAAAGCCCACCTAACAACAGCTCAGAAAGCACTCCCCCCTCCCTTATCTGTTCTGGCCTTTTCAGAGCCATTTTGTTAACTGTAAAAATACTAATTTTTCAACAGGTTCTTTTTTAACTATAATTAAAACTTTAGGAGCAATACTTTATATTTAACAATGGCTATCTGGGTTCATAGTATGATAAAGAACTGTATAATTGGTTTGGGAAACTTAAAATACTAATTTTCAACAGGTTCTTTAACTATAATTAAAACTTTAATGGCTATCTGGGTTCATAGTATGATAAAGAACTACAGTTCAAAAAGCATTCCTGCAGCTGTAGGAAAATGGGAAAGACCACATGTATTCAGGTTTCCTAGTATTTGTAGCAGAAGCCACAAAGGGAAGCCATCTTAATATAATATAACAACAGAGTTGGAAGGGACCTTGGAGGCCTTCTAGTCCAACCCCCTGCCCAGGCAGGAAACCCTACACCATCTCAGTCAGATGGTTATCCAACATTTTCTTAAAAATTTCCAGTGTTGGAGCATTCACAACTTCTGCAGGCAAGTCCTTCCACTTATTAATTGTTCTAACTGTCAGGAAATTTCTCCTTACTTCTAAGTTGCTTCTTTCTTTGATTAGTTTCCACCCATTGCTTCTTGTTCTACCCTCAGGTGCTTTGGAGAACAGCCCGACTCCCTCTTCTTTGTGGCAGCCCCTGAGATATTGGAACACTGCTATCATGTCTCCCCTAGTCCTTCTTTTTATTAAACTAGACATACCCAGTTCCTGCAACCGTTCTTCATATGTTTTAGCCTCCAGTCCCCTAATCATCTTTGTTGCTCTTCTCTGCACTCTTTCTAGAGTCTCAACATCTTTTTTACATCGTGGCGAACAAAACTGTATATAAAAAGTTTTATTTTTACAATCATATCAAATAATTCATCCAATGTACAGTTATATACAATTAGTCGGGCTTGCCCAGTCACCACCCCCCTTTTTAACACTCTTCCCTCTTCTACCTTCTTCTACTTTCCAGACCTTCCTCTCCTTCTCTTATCTACATCCTCTCCTCCCTCCACCCTACACCTTCCTTCTCCCTCTTCTACCCTCTTCCTTCCTCTTCTCCTCTTCCTACCTCCTACTCTCTCTTTTCTCCTCCCCACCGTTCTAAAATGGTAACTGGGCAGACCCGACCCTACATTAATTATATTTATACATCTTCAATAATCCCTGTACATTAACCATCACTCCATCTCTACCAAACCCCCAATTCCCTCCCCATACCCCCACCCCCACCCCGACTTCCCAGAACAAAATGCAGGGTATCAAAACTAACAATCATAATCTAAAATAATTCCTAAATTATAATCTCTAGTCTCCACACTTAGTCACACTCTCAATTCCCTCTCCTTCAAAAATATATCTAATACAAAATATTTCCTAAATTTACTCATATGCTATTTGATTTTTTTATCTGATACTTATTTTGAATATAATCAATCCACATTTTCCATTCTAAAATATATTTTTCTTGTGTATAGTCTTTCAAGTAAGCGAGATTTTGCCATCTGCCAGATTTGATACTTTGAGTGTCCATTCTTCAATTGTAGGTAATTCTTCTTTCTTCCAATATTGAGCAATCAAAAGTCTCGCGGCTATTATTAAGTTCAAAATCAATTTAGTCTCTATAGCTGTACAATCCATAATTATTCCTAGTAGAAAGAACTGCGGGTAAACTTAATCTTCTTTTCAAAATATTCTGCATGATCCACCATACTTTAATCCAAAATATTTTAACTTTTTTACAAGTCCACCATATATGGTAATAAGTGGCATCTTCACAATCACATCTCCAACATTTAGCCTGTACATTAGGATACATACATGACAACTTTTGGGAGTCTAAATGCCATCTATAAAACATCTTATAAAAATTTTCTCTCATATTTTGCGCTTGTGTAAATTTAACATTCCTCACCCAAATTCTTTCCCAAGTTTCCAACATTATTGGTTGCTGAAAATTTTGTGCCCACTTAATCATACAATCCTTAACCAATTCAGTCTCTGAGTCTATTTCTACTAATACATTATACAACCTCTTAATATGCTGTTGGCCTTGATCTCTCATTTGTTTTAACAAATTATCCTCAATTTGCTTAACACCTATTTTTTGATCTAATTTCCATCTAGCTTGTAATTGTCCATATTGGAACCATGTATAATTTTTCCTTCTTCCCCCATCTTTTCTCTAGATTTTAATTGTAATTCCCTTTTCCATACAAAGAAGTTCTTTATAGGTAACTACCTCCATCTTTTGATATATATTTATATTTTCTATCATGTGTCTCGGGATTGCCCATATTGGAATCTTTCCATCTAATTATATTGATATTTCCTCCAAACCCTCAATAATGCATTTCTAATTATATTATTTTTAAATATTTTATCAACTTTCTTATCATATAATAAATAGGCATGCCACCCATATAACAAACCATAACCTTCTATATTCAGAACTCTTTCCTCAGTTAAATCAATCCAATCAGTAATTAATGATAAAACAACTGCTTCATAATACAATTTTAAATTAGGCATTTTAAGACCCCCTTTCCTTATATCCTGCATTATTTTAATTTTATTCTTGGTTTTTGCCCATCCATACAAAGTTATTAACCCCTTTTGCCATTCCTGTAATTTGATATCATTCTTAAGCACCGGTATCATTTGAAATAAAATAGAAACCTGGGCAAAACATTCATTTTATAGCCGCTATTCTTCCCAACAAGGATAGTTGTAACTTCTTCCAACTCTCCATTTCTTTCCATACCTTCTGCCACAATACCTCATAATTATTTTTATAATTTAACATTTGAAGCTGTAATATATATTCCTAAATATTTAACCTTTTAACGATTTCAAAACCTGTAGTTCTTTCTAACTCTTCTTTTGTTGTATATTCATATTTTTAGTTATCATCTTTGTCTTTTGCTGATTCACCTTAAATCCAGATACTTTACCATACTGACCAATTATATCTTTTAAACCAGTTACTGAGTATATTGGTTGGGATACAGTAACAACCAAGTCATCTGCAAAAGCTCTTAATCTATAATCTTGATGTTTAACTCTAATTCCCTTTATTTGATCGGAACCACGTATTTTATTCAGAAGAATTTCTAAAGTTAAAATAAAAAGTAATGGAGACAGGGGACATCCCTGTCTCGTCCCTTTTCCAATTTTAAAAGTTTCTGTTAACCCACCATTTACTATTATTTGTGCTGTTTGCTTCTGATATATTGCTTTAATTGCATGGATAAAATAATCCCCAAATTGCATTTTTCTATTACTTTAAACAAAACTGCCAATCCAATCTATCAAAAGCTTTTCAGCATCCAAAAAAAGCCCCTGAGATTTGGTTGTTTCTTTCCAAATATTCAAGTAAATTTACAATTTGCCTCACATTATATCTCATCTGCCTACCCTTAATAAATCCTGACTGATCATTATGAATTATTTGATTCATCACTGGCATTAATCTATTAGCCAATATCTTGGTAAATATCTTGTAATCAGTATTTAAAAGTGATATAGGCCTATAATTCTCTGCTTTAATACCATCTCGATCTTCCTTCGGTATTAGCGAAATAAAGGCTGTCCTCCATGAAGGGGGAACATCTCCTCCCATTTGAATTTTATTAAATAACTCTTTAAGTGGTTCAACCATCTCATTTTGTAAATTTTTATAATAAACAGCTGTTAAGCCATCTGTACCTGGTGTTTTACCAATTTTAAGTTGCTTAATTGCTAACAAAATTTCCTCTGAAGTAATTAATTGATTCAGTTCTTCTCTTTGATTTTCTGTAAGCTCACAAATATTTTGTTGTTGTAAATATCTTTCTATCTCTATATCATCAATCATATCCCTAGTATACAACTTACTATAATACTCTAAAATGCTTTTTAATCAAATTCTTTTGATAAACTTCCTTACCCTATATTCTATTTTATCAATCATTCGTGATTTCTGTTTTTCCTTATTAAATAGGCAAGCCATCTTCCTGGCTTATTGGCATTATTAAACATATCATGTTTTACATATTGTAAATTAATTGCTACTTGATCTGCCATCAACATATTAAACTGACCTCTCAATATATTTATTGATTCTTTTATTTTACTATTTCCTGGGCTATTTATCAATAATTGTTCTTTCTTTTAATTTCCTCTTCCAGTTCCTTTTCTTTTCTGCAATTTATTTTGTATTTAATATTCATTTGTATAAGATTTCCTCTCATATAGGCCTTGCTAGTCCCAAATCATCTCTATAGATGTCTCTTTTTCATATTCATAATAAAAATTCTTTCATTTGTTTTTACATTCATTTACATTTTGTTCATATTTAAACAAATTCTCATTCAACCTCCATGATCTCCTAGCCTCCTTTTCCCGATCAAATTCAATCCAAACTGGACTATGATCAGATAAAGTTCTTGAACAAATCTTAGTCTTCTTCACTCTAGAATACAAATCATTAGTAATCAAAATAAAATCAATCCTCGAAAATGATTGATGCCTGTCAGAAAAGAAGGTAAAATCCTCTCTTCTGTATTATGTTCTTCCAAATATCTCTTAATTCCAAGTCCTCCATCATTTCAAAAAGCCTTTGTAATTTCGCCCTACTTGACATCTTCCTTAAACTTTTTATCTTTTGAGTATCCAACACACCATTCCAATCACCCATTAATATATATGATTTATAATCCCAAAATACTATTCTTTTATGTAAAACTTGAAAAATTTCTTGTTGTTGATTCGAGCATAAACTCCTATTAATAATGTCTTCTTTCCTCCAACAAAAGTTCAATAGCAATGTATCTTCCTTGCTTATCCACCTCAATTAATTTTGCTGATATATCCTTCTTTATATATATAACTAAACCATTTTTTTTCCAAAGAGGAGGCAACAAAATGTACCCCAGTTTTGAATTTATCAAATATTTCTGGTCTAAAGATCTAATATGTGTTTCTTGTAAACAAGTAATGTCATTTTAAATTGTTTCAAATAATGAAATACTTTCCTTCTCTTCTGCGGTGAATTCAAACCATTAACATTCCAAGATAATAGTTTAATTGCCATTATCGCCAAAGGAAACTTTTGGAACACCAGCTGCAGATCACATTTACTTTAGGCCTTGCTCCTCCCACTGTTTCCGTTGTAGTAGTTGCCAGTTGTTGTTGTGCCTTCATCTCTTGTTCCTTGCGCTTAGCAGCAGCTCTTGTCAGCCTTTGTTCTTTTGAATCTAAACCCGTCGAGGTATTTCCAACACTTGTAATAAATCTTCTTCCATCACAATCTGTTCTTGTACCTGCTTCACTTCTCTTTCCTTCACTTCAGTCTCCTTCTTCTAGCTTCCAATGGGGAAGACTTCCAACTTTAATACCTCAACATAAAATTCTCTTGCTTTACCAACTGCTGACGGCAAACGCTGAAAGTATCACTTTCGCTTTCCACTCATTAACTTGTTAACAATTCGCCTCCATTTTCTTGCTGTTTTCAAGCTTGTTACAAAGTATCGGGGAATCGGCTTAGCTACTTGCATAAAGTTCTCCCACTTTCGTTCTGTCCGGTATAATCCTTTATTGTCCAAAATAAATCTCGGCGTTTGGTCGTGGTGATTGGTTCCACCAAAGCAGAAGAATCCTCGGATCTGGAGCACTTCGGGTTACTGGAGGGAACTTAACCCTTCAAACCCCTTTTTTCTCAGGGGCTTTAGGGAAATTCAATCTCTGCCCTCAGCTCACCACCTTCTCCTTCTCCCGAAGAAGGGGTTTTCCGAACCGCTGGACAGCAGATTTAAGCTGTCCTAGCGATTCCACATAATCCAGAGGTTGGTGATCGTAAAGATCATCGCCATCACCTACGGTGCCAAACCGGAAGTCTGGCGACCAAAACTGGATGCAATATTCCAAGTGTGGCCTTACCAAGGCATTATAAAGTGGCACTAACACTTCACGTGATCTTGATTCTATCCCTCTGTTTATGCAGCCCAGAACTGTGTTGGCTTTTTTAGCAGCTGCTGCACACTGCTGGCTAATATCTAAATGGTTATCCACTAGGACTCCAAGATCCCTCTCATAGGTACTACTATTGAGCAAGGTGCCACATATACGGTACCGGTGCATTTTGGGTTTTTTGCCTAAATGTGGAACCTTACTTTTTTCACTGTTGAATTTCATTTTGTTAGATAGCGCCCAATGTTCAAGTCTGTCAAGATCTTTCTGTAACTTGAGCCTATCTTCTGGAGTGTTGGCTATTCCTGCCAGCTTGGTGTCATCTGCAAATTTGATGAGTTTCCCATCTATCCCCTCGTCCAAGTCATTGATGAAGATGATGAAGAGTACTGGGCCTAAAACGGAGCCTTGGGGTTCTCCACTGCATACTTCCCTCCATGTGGATGTAGTTCCGTTGAGGACTACACGTTGGGTGCAGTTGGTCAGCCAGTTACAATCCATCTGGTGGTGGTGCTGTCTAACCCACATTTTTCTACTTTATCTAGTAGTAGGTTATGGTCTACTTGTTATTTTTACATTCTCAAGTGGTAGAAAAAAATAAACATGATTGAATGATTATCAACTACAAGTATAATTAATAAATACATATTGAAAAGGAAGAAGGAAATCTTTACATAGTAAAGGTTTGGGAAACTGTAAAAATACTAATTTTTCAAAAGTTTCTTTAACTATAATTAAAACTTTAGGAGCAATACTTTATATTTAACAATGGCAATTGTTGGGGAAGCTGGTAAATCCAGATCATTTTTCTGTTTTTTTTCCCTCATTCGTGGTAATCCAGCTATGTAATTTCTGTCTTGAAACTACACCCGAATCCCAATTTGATTTTGAAAACCAATTAACTAAAAGGTGACCAGAATCGGAGATGACCTTAACTTGCTCATATTTTCAATCATTTAGCCTAATAGAGGATGGCAAGAGATGTTTTTGTTTATTTCTTGTCACAGAGACTGTTCAAGTTTTTAGGAGCCACATTGGATCAGGAAGCTCTCTAATAACCCCACTCAGAACTGGATGAATACTATTAAATTTCAAGGGAACTCACGGACAGCCGGTTCAAACAGACCTCTCGTTTATTCAGGCTTAACACAACGGAACATTCAACTGCTCTAATGGAGCCAAAATACAATACTGAATAACCTCTGACAGAACTTCTTGCAACACAAGGCTAGCTGTCAAAACGCCAGCCAATAGGAACTTCCTTGGCTTCCCGCTCTTGCTGTTGCCGGCGCTTCAACCACTCCGATTGGTTGTGAGTCATCCTGGCTGCGGCCGGTCGTATGTGCGAGGACACAACACCCCTCACCCCTCGGATCGCGCAGTCATAGTCAGCCAAATAAGCTGGCTGATGACGGCTACGACTTGAACGTCTGAGTTCAACAGGCGGCGTGGAACTGGAAGGCACCTGACTGTCCTTGTCCTGAATAGAAGTCTCCACCAACGGACAGCGATCATCGGCAGCAGGGCCTGGAGTATATTCAGGTAAGAGTTCCGACGAGAATGAATCGGTGGGGTGTGAAATGTTGTGTCTGCGTTGACTTGTGTCTTTCTGGTTTGCTGGGGACCCTGGTGGAGTGCTCTGTGATGTATTTTCTGCTTGTAATGCCAAATCGGGCATCGGTTTATCACTATTGGCTGTGGGACACCTGGGAACAAAGGGGTCAGTCGTGAGGTCTGCAGGTGTCTGCCTCAATAGCTCTGTCAGCTGGGGAAGGACGTCTTGTAGAGGCCTCACTGTTGATTGGTCTTCCCCATCGGTGGCCAGGCGACGCCTTAGTTGATTAATGTGGCGTCTCCAGATGCGGCCGTCTGCCAATTGGACCCTATAAGAATACGGCCCAGATAAATGAACCATGTGACCAGGTAGCCACTTCTCTGTTCCCCCAAAACACTGCGCATATACTGGGTCCACCAGGGTAAACTGCCTAGTCTGGCCACCCAGTCCTGGAACCCTTTCAGGGGTGTATGAGGGGTGTAGCCTATCTAGTATGGTTCTAAGACAGCGACCCATCAGCAACTCTGCGGGAGTCTGGTTTGTCACTTGGCAGGGGGTGGTGTGTTGGGCCAGCAAATACTGATTGACTTTCTGCTGCCAATCAGAAGTACCCAATCGTCCCAATGCTTCCTTCGCTGACCGTACGGCTCGTTCTGCAAGGCCGTTTCCGGCCGGGTGGAACGGCGCCACGGGAGCATGTCGGATGCCCAAGCCCGCTAAATACACTTGAAATGCTGCCGCAGAAAATTGGGGCCCATTATCCGTCACTATTACATCCGGCAGCCCATGGGTAGTGAACAGTTTGTCTAATATTCTAATAACGGAATCAGCCGTGGTGGAGGTCATTATGAACAAATCCACCCACTTAGAGTAAGCATCCACTATAATGATAAAAGTCCGGCCTTGGAAGGGGCCAGCGAGATCTACGTGGATCCTTGCCCATGGCCCTCTGGGGGTCTCCCAGTCTTGGACCGGTGCCCCAGGGGGCGCCGCCCGGGACAGCTGACAAGTGTGACATCGACCTACCCAGGTCTCTATTTCCTGGTCTAAGTTTGGCCACCAAACGTAGCTTCGTCCCAGGGCCTTCATGCGTCCAATCCCCGGATGAGCTGCATGTAGGCACGTTAGTATTTGTGGCCTTAGGGATACTGGAACTACGACCCGGCTACCCCACAATAAACAACCGGCTTGGGTAGACAGCTCGTTCCGCCTGCGAATGTATGGCAGGTACTCTGGTTGCACATCTCTATCCGGCCAACCCCTGCGAACCCAATCCAGGACTTGCGCCACCATGGAGTCCTTTCTCGACTCCCTGCAGATATCTAGTGCAGAGAGCGGGCAGCCGGACTCTTCTATCAGGAGAATGGGCCAGGACGGGGCCGGGTCGGAAATTGAGATGGGCAAAGGACAGCGACTCAGTGCGTCAGCATGGCTAATATCCCTTCCTGGTCTATGTAATAGCCAGTACGAATAGGCTGCCAGGAATTCGATCCAGCGTGACATTCGGGGGGACAAAATTTGGGGAGATGGCCGGTCACCGGCCAGCAACCCCAAAAGGGGCTTATGGTCCGTGACCAGCAAAAAAAAAACGACCATAAAGGTAATCATGGAAATGCTTGATACCAGCTACTATGGCAAGCGCCTCTCTATCCAGCTAACTGTAGTTGCGTTCAGCTGAGGAAAGGGTGCGTGAGTAAAATGCCAAAGGAGCTTCTCTTCCATTCGGAAGAACATGACTGAGGACAGCCCCGATGCCACAGGGCGAGGCGTCACATGTTAACGACAAAGGTAGGCACTCATCGTACTGTACTAAGACGGTGGATGAAGTGAGGAGCTGTTTGACAGCGGCAAAAGATGCCGCTGCCCAAGGTGCCTCAGCGTCTAACAGGCAGTGGAATGGCTCTGCGATAGTGGCCTTATGGGGCAAAAACGTCGCGTAAAAATTTAGAAGCCCCAAGAATGATTGGAGCTCTGTCTTATTGGATGGCGTAGGGGCATTTTGGATTGCTGCTATTTTGGTGGGTGTGGGGTGGATGCCCTGAGCATCCACTAAAAAACCCAGGAATTCTACTTGTTGTACCCCTATTTTGCACTTGTTTTTTTTTAGTTTCAATCCGGTTCTCCGGAAACAGGATAATACTTCCCTTACTTTGGTGACTAATTCAGGCATGTCAATAGCCAAAATCAATACGTCATCAAAGTAAGGGACGACCCCCGGAATCCCATGCAGCAAGCGTTCCATGAGACTCTGGAATATCCCTGGTGCGACACTAACTCCGAATTGGAGTTGTGTGCATTTGAAAGCTCCCCGGTGAGTGACGATAGTCTGCGCTAATGCAGTCTCATCATCCACCGGAAGCTGTTGATACGCTTGGGCCATATCTAATTTGGCAAACACACGGCCCCGCCCCAGTGAGTGTAAGAGGTGCTGGACCACCGGCAGTGGATAAGGATTATGCTGAAGAGCTTTGTTGATCGTCCCCTTATAGTCCGCGCAGATCCTCACGGATCCGTCGGGCTTAAGGGGAATTACGATAGGTGTTTCCCATTTTGAGTGGTCTATTGGAACCAATAACCCTTGCGCTATCAATTTGTCCAGCTGTTCATCCACCTTGGGCCTCAAGGCCAAAGGAACTCGCCTCGGTTTGAGGCGAATGGGTGTAACCTGCGGGTCTAAACTTAGGGAAATAGGAGATCCCTTGTATTTACCCAGATGTTCGTCGAAAACATCAGCGAATTCTATAGCCAATTGGGAAGACACCTCCTGGCTTGTGCTGTGGATCCCGGTAACATTCAGGTCTAGGGCAGCAAACCAATCTAGCCCCAAAAGGCAGGGTAGGTCACTCTTAACAACAATGAGGGGCAGGCGGCCATCAAAGTTGCGATATGATACCCTGAAGGTACCAACCCCCATCGTTGGAATTGCCCCCCCTTGATAGTCACGTAAGATGACAGAGCAGGGTTGCAGACCGGCCTTGGAGCAAAAGGCGTTTCAACGTGGCCCAGGAGATAAGCGACCGGGATGCCCCTGTATCCACTTCCATGGTGCACGGTGTTCCCTCCAGACGAACAGAGATGTATAATTTATTAGCGGGAGCCACGGAAAAGGCGTAGTTAATGAAGACTTCCTCCTCACAATGGGCCACAGAGGCAGAATTCCCCTGGCGTGGAGTTTGTGGCCGGAATCCTCCCCGCGGCTTGGCCGGTTGGCGGACAGAACCTTGGGCTGGCGTGGTGGCCCTGCAGACCCTGGCCAGGTGACCGCGTCTCCCGCAGCGACGGCAAACGGCCGTCCTGAACTTACAGTCATCCCTGGCGTGGTCGCCGCCGCAACCCAGGCATTGGGAGGTCGGGCAATACTTCATGGGACCGCCCCGCCATCTAGGCGTAGTGTTAAGGCGACGGACGTCCTCGTCATCCTCTGAAAAATCGCCTTGAACGGAGTCCCCGTAATGCACAAACAGTGGCTGTCCACTGCTCACCGGTCTCATTTGGGAACGCTGGAGCTCAGCGGAAGACCTCTCTGCCATCTCAGCCACTTCCGCCTCTTCCACAGCAGTCTGGAGGGTTATATCCCTTCGCGCCAGCAAACGGCGCTGGAGCTTTAAGTCCTTGAGGCGGTATACAAATTGATCCAGTAACATGTTCTCGAGGTCCCCAAAACCACAGTGAAGAGTGGCAGCTCGCAGCGAAGCGACAAAATCGGTGACAGTCTGTCCCTCCTTTTATGCGCAACGACGAAAGGCATGTCGCTGGGCAATTCGGCACGGCGCTGGGGCATAATGTCCCCGCAGTTTCTCTATTAAAGTGTCCCAGGAGATATCGGATACCAGTTGGGGAAAGGCAAGGGTATGCGCCGTGGAAAAAACGTCGCTGCCGCAAGAACTCAAAAAGTAGCCATGCTTTCTGGCTGGAGAGAGATCGGATAGATTGTTCGCAAGGAGAAAGCATTCGAAACGTTCAACATAAACGTCCCACAATTCAGCTGACGGAACGAATGGCGAGAAAATCGGCAAATTGTTTGCCATGATGAGAGCCGTGAGGTGACAGATCCGAACGTGAGCGGCAAAATAAAATAGACTACGAGTGGCAAAAGTTCGAGTTGGCGTTCCCCAACCCTCGTCGCCAGTATTAAATTTCAAGGGAACTCACGGACAGCCGGTTCAAACAGACCTCTCGTTTATTCAGGCTTAACATAACGGAACATTCAACTGCTCTAACGGAGCCGAAATACAATACTGAATAACCTCTGACAGAACTTCTTGCAACACAAGGCTAGCTGTCAAAACGCCAGCCAATAGGAACTTCCTTGGCTTCCCGCTCTTGCTGTTGCCGGCGCTTCAACCACTCCGATTGGTTGTGAGTCATCCTGGCTGCGGCCGGTCGTATGTGCGAGGACACAACAAATACTTTAAACACATATGCAGACCAGTATTCAAGTTACCTATGGTTAGTTTCAAGTTTCCTGGTATCAAAAGCCCCAATGAAATCCAAGGGAAACCTTTTTGTTCCCCTTAAGGTATTGCTGTTCATCTTTTAAAAATAGAGCCATTGATCTAAAGTCACATGCTAAAGCACGGTGCCTGCCTTGCTATCTGGGTTTATAGTATAGGGTCTATAGTTCAAGAGGCATTCTTACAGCTGTAGGAAAATGGGAAAGACCACATGTATTCAGGTTTCCTTGTATTTGTAGCAGAAGCCACAAAGGGAAGCCATCTTGTTATTTTTACACTCTCAAGTGGTAGACAAAGAAAATAAACATGATTGAAAGATTATCAACTACAATTATAATAAATAAATACATACTGAAAAGGAAGAAGGAAATATTTACACAGTAAAGGTTTGGGAAAATGGCAAGTGTTCAGTAGATATCTAAGAACCATGTCTGTAGATGTTTGAGAGATATCAGGAGAGACAGAAAATCCTAGGAGTCTGGTCTGACAGTGTTAGAAATAGCAAAAAAGCAAAGAAGGCAATCCCGTACCAAAAAGTAGCAAAGGTTTATTAATATATTTGCAAACAGACTGCACATGAGCTGGACCTAGATCAAAACACGAAACAAGTTTTTATACACCGTCCACCCACCCACCCCGGACTCAACACTGCTCTGTTTTCCCATTGGCTGGATACTAAGAAACTCACAACCTATCCAGAGCACTTATTAACAAACATCCCCTAGCTGCAGGGCAAAGCCCACCTAACAACAGCTCAGAAAGCACTCCCCCCTCCCTTATCTGTTCTGGCCTTTTCAGAGCCATTTTGTTAACTGTAAAAATACTAATTTTTCAACAGGTTCTTTAACTATAATTAAAACTTTAGGAGCAATACTTTATATTTAACAATGGCTATCTGGGTTCATAGTATGATAAAGAACTACAGTTCAACAAGCATTCCTGCAGCTGTAGGAAAATGGGAAAGACCACATGTATTCAGGTTTCCTGGTATTTGTAGCAGAAGCCACAAAGGGAAGCCATCTTAATATAATATAACAACAGAGTTGGAAGGGACCTTGGAGGCCTTCTAGTCCAACCCCCTGCCCAGGCAGGAAACCCTACACCATCTCAGTCAGATGGTTATCCAACATTTTCTTAAAAATTTCCAGTGTTGGAGCATTCACAACTTCTGCAGGCAAGTCGTTCCACTTATTAATTGTTCTAACTGTCAGGAAATTTCTCCTTAGTTCTAAGTTGCTTCTTTCTTTGATCAGTTTCCACCTATTGCTTCTTCTTATACCCTCAGGTGCTTTGGAGAACAGCCCGACTCCCTCTTCTTTGTGGCAACCCCTGAGATATTGGAACACTGCTATCATGTCTCCCCTAGTCCTTCTTTTTATTAAACTAGACATACCCAGTTCCTGCAACCGTTCTTCATATGTTTTAGCGTCCAATCCCCTAATCATCTTTGTTGCTCTTCTCTGCACTCTTTCTAGAGTCTCAACATCTTTTGTACATCGTGGCGACCAAAACTGGATGCAATATTCCAAGTGTGGCCTTACCAAGGTATTATAAAGTGGCACTAACACTTCACGTGATCTTGATTCTATCCCTCTGTTTATACAGCCCAGAACTGTGTTGGCTTTTTTAGCAGCTGCTGCACACTGCTGGCTCATATCTAAATGGTTATCCACTAGGACTCCAAGATTTTTATTTTATTTATTTATTTATTTGATTTTTATACCGCCCTTCTCCCGAAGGACTCAGGGTGGTGTACAGGCAAGATAAAACATACAATGTACAAGTTAAAATGCATTTAAAAAACTTATTTTAAAATTAGCCTGAAAAAATTAAAATATGCCGTGAACTAAAAACCCCATTTAAAATTAATCAAATTTACAAAATTTAAGATTAAAATTCAATTCAAGCCAGCCCCGCGCGAATAAAAAGGTGTGTCTTCAGTTCGCGACGAAATGTCCGAAGGTCAGGTATTTGGCGTAAGCTCGGGGGAAGTTCGTTCCAGAGTGTGGGAGCCCCCACAGAGAAGGCCCTTCCCCTGGGGGCCGCCAGCCGACATTGTTTGGCGGACGGCACCCTGAGAAGTCCCTCTCTGTGAGAGCGTACGGGACGGTGGGAGGCATGTGGTAACAGCAGGCGGTCCCGTAAGTACCCAGGCCCTAAGCCATGGAGCGCTTTAAAGGTCGTAACCAACACCTTAAAGTGCACTCGAAAGGCCACAGGTAGCCAGTGCAGTCTGCGCAAGAGCGGTGTTACGTGGGAGCTACGTGTAGCTCCCTCTATCACCCGCGCAGCTGCATTCTGGACTAACTGAAGCCTCCGAGTGCACTTCAAGGGGAGCCCCATGTAGAGAGCATTACAATAATCCAAGCGAGAGGTAACGAGCGCATGAGTGACCGTGCACAAGGCATCCCGATCAAGGAAGGGGCGCAACTGCCGAACCAGGCGAACCTGGTGGAAGGCCCTCCTGGAGACGGCCATCAAATGATCTTCAAGCGACAGCCGATCATCCAGGAGGACACCTAAGTTGCGCACCCTATCCTTTGGGGCCAGTGACTCGCCTCCAACAGTCAGCCGCGGCTGCAGCTGGCTGAATCGGGATGCCGGCATCCACAGCCACTCCATCTTGGAGGGATTAAGCTTGAGCCTGTTTCTCCCCATCCAGACCCGTACGGCTTCCACGCATCGGGACAGCACTTCAACAACTTCATTGGGGTGGCCCGGGGTGGAAAAGTACAGCTGGGTATCATCAGCGTACTGCTGGTATCTCACCCCAAAGCCACTGATGATCTCACCCAACGGCTTCATATAGATGTTGAACAGCAGGGGCGAGAGAATCGACCCCTGCAGGACCCCACAAGTGAGGCACCTCGCGGTCGACCTCTGCCCCCCTGTCAACACCGTCTGCGACCGGTCGGAGAGATAGGAGGAGAACCACCGATACACGGTGCCTCCCACTCCCAATCCCTCCAACCGGCGCAGCAAGATACCATGGTCGATGGTATCAAAAGCCGCTGAGAGGTCTAATAGGACCAGGGCAGAGGAATAACCCCTGTCCCTGGCCCTCCAGAGATCATCCACCAATGTGACCAAAGCTGTCTCTGTGCTGTATCCGGGTCGGAAGCCGGACTGGAACGGGTCTAGATAGACATCTTCATCCAGGTATTGGGGTAGCTGTCGCGCCACAGCACTCTCTACAACCTTCGCAACAAAGCGAAGGTTGGAGACTGGACGATAATTAGCCAAAATAGCTGGGTCCAGGAGGCTTCTTGAGGAGGGTCTCACCACCGCCTCTTTCAAGGCGGCAGGAAAACCCTTCCAACAAAGCGTTGATAATCCTCTGGAGCCAGCCTCGTGTCACCTCCTGAGTGGCCAGTACCAGCCAGGAAGGGCACGGGTCCAGTAAACATGTCGTGGTGTGAAGCCTCCCCAACAACCTGTCCACATCCTCGGGAGCCACAGGGTCAAACTCATCCCAAACAGACTCAACAAGACGTGCCTCCTCTCCCTCCCTTGGATCATCCCAATTTCGGTCCAGGCCGTCCCGGAGCTGAGCGATTTTATCGTATAGATAACCACTAAACTCCTCGGCTCGTCCCTGCAGAGGGTCATCCGCACCTCCTGATGAAGGAGGCGGGTCACCAAACAGGGCGGCCGGGTGGTTATCTGCCGACGCAATGAGGGTGGAGGCGTAAGAACGCCTCGCCTCCCTCATTGCCACTAGGTAGGTCCTAGAATAGGACCTAACTAGTGTCCGATCAGCTTCGGAGCGGCTGGACCTCCAGATGCTCTCTAGGCGTCTCCTCCGGCGTTTCATCTCCCTCAGTCCCTCGGAGAACCAAGGGGCCGGGTGAGATCTGCGCCGGGTCAGAGGCCGCAAAGGCGCAACACGGTCCAAGGCCCCAGCCGCAGCCTGTTCCCAGGCCACGATCAGTTCCTCAGTCGTGCCGCGGGTCAGATCCTCAGGGAATGGCCCAAGCTCCGTCAGGAACCTCTCAGGGTCCATCAGGCGCCTGGGACGGAACCAACGTGTAGGTTCCGTCTCCCTGCGATGGTGAGTGGCGGTTCGGAAGTCTAGGCGAAGGAGGAAATGATCGGACCATGACATAGGTTCTGTTAATAAATCATCTAATACCAGATCATTTAACCACTGTCCAGAGATATAAATCAAATCCAGCGTGCCTCCCCCCATGTGCGTAAGGCCATCATTTACTCGAATCAGGTCCAAGGCCGTCATGGAAGCCTGGAACTCCCGAGCTGCCGTCGATAACAAGCCAACTGATGGCAGGTTGAAATCCCCCATGACTATAAGTCTGGGGGTCTCAACCGCCACAGCTGCAAGTACCTCCAACAGCTCAGGCAGGGCCGTGGTCACGTAGCAAGGAGCCAGGTACGCGATCACCAAGCCCAACTGATTCCTATGGCCCCACCGCACATAGAGGGATTCACAGCCGGCAATCTGAGGAACAGTGGCCTCCCTCGGCTCTAGATCTTCCTTAATAACAACCGCCACCCCCCCACCCCTACCTTGGGCCCTCGGCTGATGAAATGCTCGGAAACCTGGAGGATACATCTCAACAAGGGGAACCCCCCCTCTGGGCCCAACCAGGTTTCTGTAATCCCCATAAGGTCCGCGGACTCCCCCTGAATAAGGTCGCAAATCAGGGGAGCCTTATTAACCACGGACCGGGCATTACATAACATCAGCCGCTCACAGGTACTACTATTGAGCAAGGTGCCACATATACGGTACCGTGCATTTTGGTTTTTTTGCCTAAATGTGAAACCTTACTTTTTTCACTGTTGAATTTCATTTTGTTAGATAGCGCCCAATGTTCAAGTCTGTCAAGATCTTTCTGTAACTTGAGCCTATCTTCTGGAGTGTTGGCTATTCCTGCCAGCTTGGTGTCATCTGCAAATTTGATGAGTTCCCCATCTATCCCCTCATCTAAGTCATTGATGAAGATGTTGAAGAGTACTGGGCCTAAAACAGAGCCTTGGGGTACTCCACTGCATACTTCCCTCCATGTAGATGTAGTTCCGTTGAGGACTACACGTTGGGTGCGGTTGGTCAACCAGTTACAAATCCATCTGGTGGTGGTGCTGTCTAACCCACATTTTTCTACTTTATCTAGTAGTAGGTTATGGTCTACTTGTTACTTTTACATTCTCAAGTGGTAGAAAAAAATAAACATGATTGAATGATTATCAACTACAAGTATAATTAATAAATACATATTGAAAAGGAAGAAGGAAATCTTTACATAGTAAAGGTTTGGGAAACTTTATTTATTTATTTATTTATTAACTTTATTTATTTATTATAATTATATATATATAATTATATATAAATTTATTAACTTTATCTTTGATTATAGCCATTTATATAATCTTAGAAATATTTATCTTTTATGATGTAAGCCTCCCAGGGTTGCTTAGGAAGAAGATGAGCGGCAATTAAATCAAATATATAAACAGATAAATGACTAGGGCAAGCCGACCAGGTGAAGATAAAATATTCAGCTGCTGCCAGAACAATACTTAAATTCTGCTTTTAATTTTTCTTTTAACCAAGGCTTCAGAAGAAGAAGGAACTGAAGGTACATATACTTTCCTAATATATTCAGTTTGGGGGAACTTATTTTCCAATGGATGTTAAAATATATAATGACATTTTCATATTAGCTTGGTTTAATAGAAACTTGGTTTAATAGAAACTGGAAATGCAGATTTAGAAATCAATCATTGCATTCTGTCAAAGAAGCTAGTATCTTGCAACAGAATTAGCAAAAGCAATAGCACTTAAACTTGTATAAACCCCACAGTGCTTTACAGCACTCTCTGAGCTGTCAGAATAATGCCCTCAACATTATGGCGGCAGTACCAACCTCGGAAGGGGAGGGTATACCAACCTTGTGCCGGTCAGGGTATAACTTTTGACTGTGGGAAGACTTAGCCTGCAATACTGCATACTAGTAATTAGCTGTACTACTTAGGACAGAAAGTACTGCGATGTGCAGGATGAGTTGGCAAACTGGAAGAAAAGATTCCAGGATTATTGAGAAGTGAAAAACAAACAGAAACTCAAAGTCCTCATTAAAATATCTCAGTAGGGAAGATACAATTCTGGTTTTGAAACAAGAATGTCGATCCTGATCTGTATAACCAATTCACAGATGAACCCCAGAGGATATACTGTGTTTTACTCCTAAGTACATTTACATTTGGATGCCGCAATAAGAATCCTCCCAAACACTGGTTTATTAGAAAAAAAAACTTTTTTTTAGTTGTACCCATTGTATTCCTGCTATTGAAATATTTTATTTAGCACAAATGCTTGTTTACCGGGAACGACTCCAGCGATCCACAAGTTAATACTAAGGACAGGGCCGCCACTTGCCTCCAGATGGTGTTGGGCGATAGCCCTTTATCCAGTCCATCCTGGAGGAATTCCAGGATCTGGCTATCAATACTTCTACTGGAGAAACCCCTGACTTGATACACCAGTTACAAAAAGTCCTCCAAGTGGTGGAGTATATGCACTAAGTGGAAGGTCTCTGAGAGGCCTGAATAGTTTTGATGACCATGAAGGAAAAATTGTCCCCTCTCAGAGCACTCCACTCAAGTGCCAGGGGGTCAGTTGGAATCACTGTCAGTCCAGATGGACCAATGACACCTGGCTGAGGGAGATCACGCCCTGAGGGATCCTCCAGGGTTGAGCCACTGAGAGATTCACGAGATCGGCAAATCAAGCCCTCCTGGGCCACTTTGGGGCCAGGAGCAAGACCTCCACCTTCCAGAACTTTCCTTATCACCCTTGGAAGAAGGGGAAGAGGAGGGAAGGCATAAAGAAGTCCTGGAGGCCATGGGCGGCAGAGAGTATTGACTCCCTCTGCCCCCAAAGTTGGGAACCTAGAGTAAAATCATGGGAGCTGCGAATTTTCTGGGGAGGCAAACAAGTCCACCTCCAGGATGCCATAACAGTCCGTCAATTCCTGGAAGAAGAATGGGTGCAGGCACCACTTCACATGGTCAATGGCTGTCCTGCTGAGCCAGTCCAACTGCACGTTGGACACCCTGGAGATGTGCTCCACAGCTATGGACCGCAGATGTCTCTCTGCCAAAGACCCAGCCATCTGGCCTCCAGCATCAGGGGCCTGGATCTGGTGCTCCCCTGATGGTTTATATCTGCCTTTGTGACCACATTGTCGGTTAGCAGTAGAATGTGCTTCTCTGAGATAGAGTGCTGGAAATGACAGAGGGCCAGATGGACAGCCCGCAGCTCCAACCAATTGATGTTCTGTTTCCAGTCCAGTTGGTTCTACCGGCCCTGGCCATTTGCGATTGTAAGTGCACCCCCAACTGAACAGACTGGCGTCTGTTGTTATAACTAGGTGTTGGGGTTCTCGGAAGAGGCATCCTTTGGAGATGACCCGTGACATCCACCAGTTGAGGGAACAGAGAACCTCCCTGGAAACCTGGACCCTGGCTGGTGAGCTGTTCCTGCCCGTCCTCTGGAAAGGTAAAATAAACTATTGGAGGTCTCTGGCATGTAGGTGTGCCCATGGTGAGATGGAAATGCTGGACACATCTTGCCCAGGAGCTTAGAGAGCAGGACTAAGGGCACTTTGCGCTCCCTTTGAATCCTATGTGCTAGATCCCTTAGACTGTCTTGTCACTCCCGGGACAGATACACCATGCCTTCAATGGAATCTATAACAACTCCCAGATGGAGCAGGCGGGTTGAAGGAGTGAAGTGGCTCTTCTCTATATTAACAGAGAACCTGTGGTTTCTAAGTGTCTGAACAGTTACCTGGAGGTTCTCTCTTAATTGATGAATAGAGGATTGGATTAATATGTCATCCAGGTAACATTGGACACGCACAGGTATGGCCCTGAGATGAGCCACCAAGGCGGCTAGCACTTTAGTAAACACCCAAGGCACTGATCAGAGATCGATAGGTAATGCCCTATATTGATAGTGAGTGCCTGCATAGGAAAATCTAAGGTATTTCTGATGTAAGGGCAGAATCAGAATATGCAGGTAGGCCTCCGTTAAATCAACTGAGGTGAGGAAGTCGCCCTCTCTCATGCCTCCAAGAATCGAATGAAGAGACTGCCACATTTTAGCCTTGAAAAGGAGTGATTTGAAAATGCTAGGCTGTTCAGAGATTAAACCCCATCGTCTGACAGATCCAACTCCCTTTGCTCAACTTCTTCTGAAAGTGATGGTTGACTCTCAGGGGAAGGAGCAAGGGAACCAGGATCTCCAAATGGAGGAAATTCCTTTTGGCAAAGGTCTATGCAATTGGTTGAAACAGCAGAGACCTCAGAATATGCCCATCTGGGCTATTGTAATCCAGCAGAAATGCCCTTTTAATGGCTTCTGTGATAATGTCCTGAATTCTATCAGTCAATAAGGAGTCCTTGACTATCTCAGGACACAAACCTGCAGCCGTTGGAGTGACTGTGGCTGAAGGGGCTGCTTGGAACCCTTACGGGTACATTCAATACCCTTTGCTGAGTTGGGCCAGTCTGATATAGAGCCCCATAATCTGTTTTGGAAATAGGCAGAGGGAAGCTGTGAATTGAGAGCTGGTCTGGAGCTCCCTCTGGTGACAGCTCTCAGAATTGCTGTCTGTCAGACTCACAGGGCTCGCTTTGCCTTTTATTTGAACCAGAGCTTTTTTCTTTACTGGCTCTGTCACAGATTCTTCGAAGGGCCTGATCTCTGTGCTTCTCATCCTTTTGGGATGCTTTGCAGTTCTTGGCGTGTTTGGAAGCCTTGCTGTGAGCTTTGGAGTTGTGAGCTATGGCTCTGCTCTGTCAGCTGTGGCTTCAGCCCTAGATGTCTCAGGGCAGCTGGCAACTACTATTGCGTCCGCCATATTGGCTGCAATGCTTTTCCTGCCCTTTCTTGCCTTAAATAAAGATTTGGGCATTGGGACTGTGGCTGGCGCCTTCCCCGTCAACAACTGGGAGCACGGAGCTCCTCTGTCTAGCTATCCCTGCTGTAAATGGGAGCACTAGACTCCACAGCCTGTCCAGAGCACCTGCAGCTCAAAAGACGGCACGGTGGCCAAATGACAGGCGAGTCATTAGCCTGACAGCAGAGAGGCCCTTCCGAAGGCTGGAGCCAAAGCCCCCACCATTGGGAAACTCCCAGCGACACTACCACTAATGGGAGGCTGCTGTTAAATTCACAATGTTGAGTAGAGCTGAATAAACATCCAAGAATAATCCTTTTCAGCAGTAAAGAAGCATCCGGGAATAATCCTAGTCAGAAGAGAAATCTTCGACATGTCTGTCCAGGCTGAAGGATTGAGTCAAAAGCTGGGAAGCCCTAGCAACAGAGGCGTGGCATTACAACTTTGACAGACTCAGTCCAATCAACTGAACAGACAAGGTCAACCCATTCCTGGATGCTATCACCACCACTATGGAGATAAGCACATTATCTATCCTGGAGATTGGTTCTCTTTGTTTTTACAGGCTTTGAGTGGTGAAGCTACCAAATGCAAGCCATCAGTAGAGGGTAGCCCTCTTCCAAGAAAAGACTAACTGCCTATTTATAATTAATGATGATTGAAAAGACAGTATTATTTTTATATTTTTCTAATAAATGACTTACTAATAGAAAAGGGCGATTTTTGGCCCCCACCCCCAGATCATTATGAATTGAGGGAATGGGCAGCTAAGAATAGTAGAAACCATTGAAAAGAAAGGAAGGAGCAAGAGATGCAAATATTGGCAAATACTGTTCTTGAAAAGACTGGGTGCCCTTGAGATTAGGCTTGGTTAGGTCAATAGGGCTGAAATCCCCTCTTTTGTAGCATCTTTTCTCCCTTTCCAGTTACCTTTTCCTTTCCCTGCTCAGGTTTTTCCCTCACCTTTCTCTCCAGTCCAGCTCCCCATCCCACCTATTGTCCTCTTTTTCTTGACAGGACCAAGGAACAACTGTAGGGGGTCCCAGGGTCTCTATGCTTGTGTTTGTGTGCATGTGAGAAGTTTTGGTATGTAAGAATTATCAGGGGACATAGACAGAGATCAGTCAATGTTATAAATGGAGGCAATCTATTATGCAGGCATGCAATTAGATATTAAGTCTTTAATTAATTATTTTTGGGCTAGCTCTTACTTTTCTTCAAAAGTAGATTTTAGGGAGGATATGTATATCAACAGCATTTATAGCAAAATAATAAGCATGTGGTGATTTAATCACCCAAAAGCCACCAGCAATACTTGTTAGGACATTTGATACAAGGATGTTTCTGTTTGCCATGGCACTTAAATGCAGATACCATCATCATGTTGCCTTCTCCCCACAAATTTTCCTAGTCTTTATCAAAAGCTTTCCACTCCTATAGCAGAACCCCTAAGCATATTCTTTGAAAAATCTTTCAGGACCAGCTCTCTACCCAACCTATGGTCACTAGCCACGGTCATCTCTATCTTCAAAAAGGGAGAGCCCAGCCTAATAGAAAATTACAGACCTATCTCTTTATGCTGCGTCACCTGCAAAGTCATGGAATCAATCACCAACCAATCCATTACCTTCACCTAGAAACCAACAACCTACTCTCTAATAAACAATTTGGTTTCAGAAAAAAATATCCTGTAATCTACAACTTCTACATTGCAAAAGCATATGGACTACTACAAATCTTGATCAGGGCAAAGCAATAGATGCAATTTACATAGACTTCTGTAAAGCCTTTGATTTAGTGGTACATGACAAACTACTTCTAAAACTAAAATCCTATGGCATCTCTGGACCCCTCCATAATTGTTAAACAGACAACAGTGGTCAAAATAGGGAGCGCCCTATCAAATCCTGCGCCTATTAATAGCCGTGTTCCCCAAGGAAGCGTTCTAGGACCAACACTCTTCATACTATACATAAATGACCTTTCTGATCATATTATAAGTAACTGTGTTCCCTTCACTGATGATGTTAAACTATTTAACACTACCAACAATGCTGCTACTCTTCAATAAGACCTTGAGTTTGTGTCGGAATGATCAAAAAATTGGCAACTCTAAATCTCAACCAACAAATGCTCTGTCTTAGACATTGGCTAAAGGAATCAGAACACAAAATACAAACTGAGTGAACGTTACCTTGTAAATGACCTCACTCTGTCAAGGACCTTGGAGTACTCATATCAAAGGATCTAAGTGCCAAAGCCCACTGTAACAACATCACCAAAAAGACATTAAGGGTTGTAAACCTAATCTTGCGTAGCTTCTTCTCCGGTAATATTACACTATTAACCAGAGCATACAAAACATTTGCTAGACCAATTCCCGAATACAGCTTGTCTGTCTGGAACCCGCACTGCATATTAGACATTAATACAATTGAATGTGCAGAGAAATATTTCACAAGAAGAGTCCTCCACTCTTCCTCTCACAACAGAATACCTTATGTCACCAGACTTGAAATTTTGGGTTTAGAAAATTTAGAACTATGCCACTTCGGTATGACCTAATCATAGCTCATAAAATCATCTGATACAATGTCCTACCTAACAATGACTACTTCAGCTTCAACCACAACAATACATGAGCACACAATAGATATAAACTTAAAGTGAACCACTCCAAACTCGATTGCAGAAGATATGACTTCAACAACAGAGTGGTCAATGCCTGGGATGTACTACCTGACTCTGTGCTTTCATCCCAAAACCCCCAAAACTTTAACCTAAAACTGTCTACTGTTGACCTCACCCCATTCCTAAGAGGTCTGTAAGGGGCGTGCATAAGAGCACCAGCATGTCTACCGTCCCTGTCCTAATGTTCCCTTTATTTGTATTCACTTTATGTACTCAATTCATGCTTATATTTATATATATTATTTAATATGTACTTGACAAAATACATAAATGTATCTATAACTGTCTGGTTCGATTCTGCAACTCAACAAGAAAAACACAGACTTCAGAAGATAATTAGAACTGCAGAAAAAATAATTGCTACCAACCTGCCTTCCATTGAGGACCTGTATACTGCACAAATCAAGAAGAGGGCCGTGAAAATATTTACAGACCCCTCGCATCCTGGACATAAACTGTTTCAACTACTACCCTCAAAACGACGCTATAGAGCATTGCACACCAGAACAACTAGACACAAGAACAGTTTTTTCCCCCGAAGGCCATCACTCTGCTAAACAAATAATTCCATCAACACTGTCAAACTATTTACTGAATCTGCACTACTATTAATCTTCTCATAGTTCCCATCACCAATCTCTTTCCACTTATGACTGTATGACTGTAACTTGTTGCTGGCAATCCTTATGATTTATATTGATATACTGACCATCAATTGTGTTGTAAATGTTGTACCTTGATGAACGTATCTTTTCTTTTATGTACACTGAGAGCATATGCACCAAGACAAATTCCTTGTGTGTCCAATCACACTTGGCCAATAAAATTCTATTCTATTCTATTCTATTCTATTCTATTCTATTCTATTCTATTCTAAATAAAATAAATAAATAAATAAATCCCCAAATGTGATAAACGTGAAGCCAGGACAGATTGCTTTTCAGTTTAACTGGGTTTTGGGTTGTTTTTTTTAGAAAAGTATTCCTTTGGAAATCAGCTGATGTCCTAGACACTCTGCCCACAGTTGGAATTTGATCGTGAACACCTCAGAGTTACCTCAGCTTTCCATCTTTTCAAGGTTGGTAAAATGAGGACCCAGATACTTAGGGTATAAGGTTTTTAATGCAGCTCAGAATCTGATAAATCCAATGAATCTCTGAACATGAGTCTACTGATAATAAGCTTTTATTTCTAGATAGAAAGCAAAACTGGATGACCCTTTATAGTCTCCCACCTTAACAGCAGGCAGAGAGAAAAGCAGGTATGAGCAAAAAAAACTTTTTCCAAACTTTTTATAGTCTTACACAGCTTGCACTGACCGTCATAGTGTTAGAAACATTATTTCATACCACGCAAGCCTCATGATTTTTCTTAGTGCTCTGAAAACAATGGACCTTAGAAAAGGAAAGAAATATATTTTCTGGCCTATAAGCCAGAGCTTTATTGGCAGTATTATCTCTTAT
This sequence comes from Ahaetulla prasina, assembly GCF_028640845.1. Taxonomy (NCBI): domain Eukaryota; kingdom Metazoa; phylum Chordata; class Lepidosauria; order Squamata; family Colubridae; genus Ahaetulla; species Ahaetulla prasina. Next base: position 48,676,372 of record NC_080542.1, on the reverse strand, counting down.
ATTAGGTTGCTGAGAATACACATTTTACGTTACAGAAAGCAGAATCCACATTTTACTTCTCATAAGAAGTTACTTTAGCTACTTGGCAATTTGCCTAGAGGCTTTATCTACCTTGTTTCCCCCAAAATAAGACATCCCCTGATAATAAGCCCAATCAGGCTTTTGAGCGCATGGCAATAAGGCCAAGCACAGATTTCAGGGTTCAAAAAAATATCAGACAGGGTCTTATTTTCAGGGAAAGACGGTATACAGATGGCACATTAGGTTACAATGGAGCTCAGCTCAGCAGGAAATAAAAAGTAAAGTTAGGTACAGTCTGTGTATGCTCTAATACTTTCAGGGGCAATATGTTGACACTGTAAACTGCCCAGAGAATGCTGTGAAGTACTACGGGGAGATATATAAGTCCTACTACTTTCCTTCCTCAACTGCTTATTCCTCTTTTTTCTAGCTATAAGTAAAGTGCGGTATTTTTTTTTAGTAGCTGGAGAATGATAGCCAGGCCTTACAATCTGATTTTCCAGTGGAAACAGATGGTATTCCCTACTGTGACTCTGACCAAAAAACATTTATCACAAATATCTGGGTGATCTCATAAAATCAACTCATTATCTATAAAAGAGGCACTACCTATATTGTTGCCATGGTTTTTGGCAATTCTATGATGTCATGGTAAACTAAACAGCAGTGGCATTATCCTGCAGCCTCCATATGGAACAATATGTGGTTGCTTGGTAACGCATAGAATCATCTCAATTGTTCTCTGCCACGTTGAAAGGCATCCTTCACTTGGGTAAAACCAGAGGAGATAGGCATCATGAAATGTGTTGCCCCCTTTGCGACCCAAATTTTCCTGGCTGGAATTCTATTGTTGTATTGTGAAAGGTTGGATGGATATTTAGATGAAATGGGATATCATGAAAAACTGTACAAATCATCCAATGTTCTACAACTGGCACCCAAAGCAAAAATTGAAAACAAAACTAAAACTAATGAGATGGAGAAAGAAGATAACGGGCTGAAAGTGACTATCAAAGAAAAAATGAGAGGAAACAAAGAGAACACTCACGAGTTGGAGACTCATGTGAAAGTGGTTCTTGAAATTATAGAAGATCTTAAGGTTACACACTGGCTGAAGGCAATTCTCAGAGACAAAATAAGAGAAAACAAAAAGAAAATCTATGAGTTCGTGATGCAGAAGGAAGTGGCTCCAGAAATTTCAGAACCTCTGAAGAGTAATATGGGGCCAAAGGTGACTCTCAGAGAAAAAATAAAAGAAAACAAAGAGGAAATTCATGAGTTGGAGATGCAGAAGGAAGTGATTAGAGAAATTTCAGAAGCTGTGAAGGTTAATAAGGAGCCGAAGGTGACTATCGAAGAAAAAATAACAGAAAACAAAGAGAAAATTCATGAGTCAGAGATGCAGAAGGAAGTGATTAGAGAAATTTCTGGATCTCTGAAGGTTAATAAGGGGTCGAAGGTGACTCTCCGAGAAAAAATAAGAGAAAAGAAAGTGAAAACTCGTGAGTTGCAGATGAAGAAGGAAGAGCCTACAGAAATTTCAGAAGCGCTGAAGGTTGACATGGGGCCCAAGGAGACTTTCAATGGAAAAATAAGAGGAAATGAAGAGAAAACTCGTGAGTTGGAGATGAAGAAGGAAGTGTTGTAAGAACCTTATATGTTGCTTATTCTTGTATATATAGAGAGATGGGAATCAGGCAGAGAAGTGATCTTGGCATATGCACATTACTATACAATCTAACAAGGTTTTCTCAAAAACAGATGCAGCCCTAGGTTTGCCAATCTTACACTTCTGTTGTATGAGCTGTGTTGGCTCCCAGTTTTCTTTTGGGTGTAATTCAAGCTCTTGGTTGTCACCTTTAAATCCCTTCATGGCAGGGATCGGGATATTTGCAGGATCGCTTCTTCCTGACAGTATCTGCCTTTCCTATCAGGTTGGATAGGGTAGGTCCTTTCCTGAAGTCTTGCCATCTAGTGGGAGCTCAGAGGTGTGCCTTTTTCTGTGGCTATCCTTACCTTATGGAACACTCTCCCCCCCAAAAAAGATTCATCAAGCCCAGGTGCAGGGATGGAGAAAGAATATCTGAAGCTGGTGGTGAAACTTCCCAAAGGAATGACTGTGGAGCCTGGTTTTGTTTTCATTTTATGATTTAATAGTTTCATTTTATAGTTTATTATTAATTTAACTGTTAATACTACCCAGAATTTTCTTTAAGATGTGTTCTGTCCGCAAACCATCTGGATCCGCTGGGAACAGGCAGTTAAACTCTAGCAAACAGGTTTTCATACAGATCAAGTTTATTTGGGTATTCTCAAAATCATAGACTTGCAGTCATGGTGAGATTCATCCTTATTTCATAATCTGTCCCATTTCCTAGTGTAAAAGGTAGATGGTAGATCTGTCCCCCTGTTCAGAAAGCATGCCTCTCTCATCTGTGGCAATTCATAATGGCCGGGCTTTGTTCTACAGCCCAGGCAGAGTCTCAGTGGCCAATCAGACACACAGATGGGGTCACATGTCATAGACTACATTTTCCATAATGCAATCTCTGTCTACACCTCCCACAATACAATCTCTTAAGGAGATTCTTAAAGTAACTTAATTTACTACCTGAACAGCACAAGATGGATAGCCATAGAAATATTTCTTATAGAGGTAAAAGTCTGGCATTCCATAGAAATGCTTATTTTTTCTTCCATTGAAAAGAGCCACAACATATCTGCAAGAATGAAAAACGTATGCAATTGCAGATGTTGCCCTTGTTGACTGCAAAATTTGGATGTTCTCTTCATATATTGCTTCTGTAGTTTGCTGGGGATACCAGTTAGCTTTTCTGGCAATGGCTATTTTCTCTAAACACGGGCATACACCACTGCAGAACCCATGTATGTAATATTGTTATGAAAATAGGTTTGTTTACAACCGTCATGTACAAAAGCTGTACATGAAGAACAAACTATACAAGTTGCAAAAAAAAAAACAACAACAACTCCACCTCTTAGATCTTATTTTTGAATAACAAATTCTGTAATTTCTGCTCTTTATCAGATCTCCAGAAGTACCTGAGCCTTTCCCTGTGGAAATAATGTGTGTAGCTACATCTACTACAAAACTATTAGTAATGTTGTTTTCCTGTTTGACCACCACAGCAATGCTTCTGCATTTTTGTTGAAATGAAATTATTAGAAAACTTTAGAGTGCTGTTTCCAACACAATTGAGTAACTGAGCAGTGTTCAAAACATTGGAAGAATACTTACAATATTTCACTGAGATTTTAAATTTTCAATATATATTTGAATATCTATAAGTATTATAGGACTTATCCTCTCCAATAATGCATTTCATTTTTCAAATGTAACTACATTTTCCTCATATGTTAGCAATCCAAAAGTGGAGATATAATTCAATTAATATTTTAGAAACAGCTACGCTTGATAAAGACCCATTTTTTGCAGTGGTTTAGGTACCAGGCTAGAAACCAGGAGATGGTGAGTTCTAGTCTCACCTTGGGCATTAAGCCAGGAGGGTGACCTTGGGTCAGTCACTCTCTCAGCCCGAGGAAGGAGGCAATGGCAAACCACTTCTGAAATTTTTCCAGGAAAACTGCAGGGACAGTCCAGACATTTGCCAGAAGTCAACATTGATATAAAGGCATGCACACAAACAATGATAGTTAAATAAATAAATCAACCAAAAATCTTTATATAAATCCCTCAAAACTGGTTAACTTACCATTGGTTAGATGGAAAGATATGTTAGAAAAGATAATATACATGTATGAAAGAGATGTTTATTCTGTGATTGCACACGAGGATATGTTAACACCCATGCAGCATGTTGTAATTGGTTTGATGAGGGTTTTTTTCTGTCAAAAAATAATTAAATTTTTTTCAAAAAAAACCCAAAAAAACCTGGTTAACTTAGAACAAGAATGCCATCTGGGTACTGGATGTCAGTTCCCAAAATTCCCTAGCCAGCCATGCTTAATATTAACATCTTAAAGTTCCCAAGGTTGAGAAAATCCAATCTGCTTCCTTGCATTTTAAGAAGTTTAAAAAACACAAGCCATTATCCTTCCCAGGATAAAGTATCCGTAGGAAGGACGCAGTCTCAGTTGTAGCAGAATTCTTTTTAACTTCTCTTTCTGTTAAAACACCTTCCTCTTCTTTGTCAGGTCTGAAAAAGAAACAGCCACTAGTGAAACCTCACCAACGACTGAGTGAGTAGTAAAGTGTCTTAAGGATTGTTATTTAACTTATAACTTTTTCCTCCAAGATATTTCATGGGAAGAGAATAGAATAGAATAGAATAGAATAGAATAGAATAGAATAGAATAGAATAGAATAGAATAGAATAGAATAGAAACACCTTAATTCCTCCTGTACTGCAATAGTACGAAATAATCTGGAGCAATAAAGGGTTTATTTTTTAGTACCTGAACACATTTCAGATTCTAAGAGCATTCTGAATTAAAAATTCAAATTGGGGGAAGCAGAGGATGCCTCCTAGTTCGAGCACTCACTAACCTGGTTGAAACGACAAGGCAAAAAGCAGCATTTTTTCCAGACTGCCCCACTCCCCAAACCCAAATGAGAGTTTCTAGTTGAGTGCAGGAAACTGCCCAAAATAATTTGCTGCCCAAATTAGAGCAGCAGAGAGTGCCTCCCTCCCAGGGGGGGCTTAATTTATTTTGGTGCACATTAAGGAAAGTTTTATGAAACCTTCTCACCCTCTTCAGCTGTAAGTAAATGAAGTTAATGATGCTACAAAACTGATTTGTTTGCTGGTACAATAGGGATGGAGAAGTGCCTTGCACAATGCTTTTGTGGTTTGACCTCAAATTCATTTACCTGAAAACTCTGTTCCAACCTGACTGGGACTTAGACAAGAAGGCTTAAATATGGGGTTGACTGTTGTCTAGGCCCAGCAGAAGAGACCCCAATGTGAGATGAAAGAAAATCTTCTTACTAATAAAATAAAATCCTCATGACTGAATTTGGAGAGACAAAGAAAAGCAAGTCATAAGCATTTGGAAGGAAAGGACTCAAATGGTAGCTCTAGTGAGTGAGGAACCCATACAAAAAACAAGCTTCCAAAAAGCAATAACTGCTGCAGAGAACTGCTGCAACATAGGCAGTTCTTGAGGCTCCTAGAGTGGCCCATGTTACATCACTGCTCTAAGAGCTGCCCTGGTTGCTGGTTTGCTTCTGGGTGAAATTCAAAGAGTTGGTTATTATCCTAAAGCCCTGCATGGTATAGGTCCAGGATCCTGAGGAACAGTCTCGCTCCATTGAGGCTGGCCCACCCTACTCACATGGGGCCTGCAGAGGGGACAAGCTTCAGGTCCCATCAGTCAAGGAATTGTGGCTGCTGGGGTCCAGGAGAAAGACCTTCTTTGCTGTGGCTCCTGTCCTTTGAGGTGAGATCGTCTCCCACCCTTCTGACCTTCCATAAGGTTAGACCTGAAGACTGGACTCTGCCAGATGGCTTGAGGCCCCAACAAGAGACAGTATCACACTGGAGGTGGCTGGTGAATTAAGAGGCAATCCCACTTCCCCACCACCACTGAGCATCCTGCTCCCTCCTTCCCCATCTTTTATCTTTTATTTATCTTTTATTTATTAACTTTGTCTTTGATTATAGCCATTTTTATAATCTTAGAAATATTTATCTTTTATGCTGTAAGCCTCCCAGGGTTGCTTAGGAAGAAGATGAGCGGCAATTAAATCAAATAAATAAACAGATAAATGATTAGGGCAAGCTGACCAGGTGAAGATAAAATGTTCGACTGCTGCCAGAACAATACTTAAATTCTGCTTTTAATTTTTCTTTTAACCAAGGCTTCTGAAGAAGAAGGAACTGAAGGTACATATATTTTCCTAATATTCAGTTTGGGGGAACTTATTTTCCAATGGATGCTAAAATATATAATGACATTTTCATATTAGCTTGGTTTAATAGAAACTGGAAATGCAGATTTAGAAGTCAATTGTTGCTTTCTATCAAAGAAGCTAGTATCTTGCAACAGAATTAGCAAAAGCAATAGCACTTAAACTTGTATAAATCCCACAGTGTTTTACGGCACTCTCTGAGCTGTTTATACTGTAAGAATAATGCCCTCAATATTGTGGCGGCAGTACCAACCTCTTAAGGGGAGGGTATACCAACCTTGTGCCGGTCAGGGTATAACTTTTGACTGTGGGAAGACTTAGCCTGCAATACTGCATACTAGTAATTAGCTGTACTACTTAGGACAGAAAGTACTGCGATGTGCAGGATGAGTTGGCAAACTGGAGGAAAAGATTCTAGGATTGTTGAGAAGTGAAAAACAAGCAGAAACTCAAAGTCCTCGTTAAAATATCTCAGTAGGCAAGATAATATTGTGTTGTGCCTGTTAAAATTCTGGTTTTGATACAAGAATATGGATCCTGATCTGTATAACCAATTCACAGATGAACCCCAGAGGATATAGTTTGTTTTACTCCTAAGTACATTTACATTTGGATGCCACAATAAGAATCCTCCCAAACACTGGTTTACTAGAAAAAAAACCTTTTTTTTAGTTGCACCCATTGTATTCCTGCTATTGAAATATTTTATTTAGCACAGATGCTTGTTTACCGGGAGATAGAAATAGTCATGCATTTCACTTATTTACTAAACAAATGTATATAATTGCCCAACTCACATATACATAATTCCAGGTAGCTTATAACATTTATTTAACATTTATTAAGTAATTTCATTCAAACATGTCAAAAAAGAGAAACCGGAACCCACTATTTCTTTCCTCAGTCTTATTGGAAGGCCAATACGAGGCCTCTGGAAACTAACTGCTTACCTTAGAGCTTCACTTCTCCCTTACCGTAGATAGAAAGCGATGCTACGGGACCCAAAGTAGCTATTGTGAGAAGATTCTATGGGTGGTTTCCGAGGCCTTTTCTCTTAAAGCAACTGACTGTGATAGTGTTGTTGAAATGCAACTCAGAAATACTGAAATTTTTGATCTTCTCAAAAAAATAATGTCACCTCAATATATGGATATTACTTTAGAAGCACCTGAGAATAAGGGTACTGGATCAATTATAATAATAATAGCTTGACAAAAGTTGAACAGACTAATCAGAAGAATATGTAGTTTTATAACCACATTGTAATATCATCTTTTATTCCTTTTATATCTACAGAAGTTCAGAAGAAGGAGAGGAAGATGAAGAAGACTAATCCTACTTATGTAGAACACTGTTTATTATATATTGCATTATTAAATACATTTTTCCATGCACCTTTTTATTGTTATCCTTATCCCAAGGTTTAAAAACATTTCGGAATAGCTATTCTCCCATCTGGAGCAACTGCAATTGGATTGGGCTGAGGCTCTTATTACTCATGGCCCTCGTGGCTACCAATGATAAAATCTGTATAGGTTTCCTGATGTCGGAATGATGTTTTACAAATGTATAGATCATTCAGATGACATTTGTGTAGTGGCAGGATTACCCTGGTATGTATATAATAATCTCTATAAAATGTATATATAATCTCTATAAAATGTTCAATAATGTTTTCAAGTTCCCAAATGCGGAATACAGTATCAGGTCTTTTTATATCTGTAACTGAAATTATGACTACAAACTGTAACAAATGAAAAAAAAATAGCAGGGAGTGAAATAAGACTCACAGTGACTGAGATATTAAAAAGACTGAGGAATAAAACAATATTCACTTGATGACAAAATATGAGCTGTATAAGACTGTTCTCTTTTGCAGGGAAAACATTCTGTTTTTCTCACTTCACTTATCAGAGCAAAAAAATTACAATTAAAACAACCTTTGAAAAAAACATTTATGGTTAAATTGAGAGAGATGAGAGTATAAACTCTTTCTAAAATCTTGGTCCCAAGTCGAAAGAGCACTAGATGTTGAGCCCAGAAACATCCTGTTCAGCTACTAAATCATAGAGTAGCATGGAAAATTTCTAAGTCTCCAAAAATCTTGCAGCATTATTTGGCCCACTGAAATTTCAAGGCTCTTTGAAAACAATGCCCTGTGGAAGATGACTGCAGCAGGATAAAGGGTAGACAGGTTGTCACCTGCAGGAAAAGTTTATCAGCCAAAATTGGTGAAAATTTCCTGTCACGGAGTCTGCTCAAGTTTTTAGGGGCAATATTGGATCAGGAAGCTCTCTGGTAAACCCATTCAGAATTGGATGAATATTTTTAACATATATGCACACCAGTATTTAAGCTTAACTATGGTTAGTGTCACGTTTCCTTTTATTCTATGCATTACCATATCATTCTTTATATTTCTTGAGAAAAAAAATAAACTCAAAGTCATCTATCCTTTGTGGTATTTCTGGATCTCTTTCATCCAGAGATTGATTGAAATATCAAAGTTAACATGGGGAAAAAAAGGAAATCCTTAATGGGATTCTGCTACTACCACTATTTGAAACTAGCCAAATTCAAGCAAGAATATAACTAGTTCAAGCCTCACCTCCAGCATACAATTTGTATAGCCTGTCCAGAATGATAGAAGGGTTGATGGTATCAAAAGCTCCAATGAAATCAAAGTGGAACCTTGTTTGTCCCCGAGATATTGCTGTTCGTCTTTTGAAAATAGAACTATTGATTCACAGTCACTTGCTAAAGCACGGTGCCTGCCTTGCTATCTGGGTTTATAATATGATAAACACTCCCAAAGAGACAGTAATTGTGTAGGGCACTTCCTGTGGGACATGGGGATATCGCAAAATCCCCGATTGACCCAGGAGAAGCCCTTTTTCCTGGCAGAAAATTCCAGCCTCGGCTATCAACGTTGGGGCAGCTCCAGAACGGAAGAGCGGAAAGAAACGTGTTGATGGGGGTGAGAAACTATTTACTTAGACTTTTCAAAACCATCCTGAAATTGAAAGAAGAGGAAATGGTTAAAGGTAATTATTATTGAGTGGCGGATTAAGAATTTTTAGAGAGACTATCTTTTCTTAAATGTTTAAAAAGACTTCTTTTTTTTTCTTTTTTTTGAGAGTGTCTCCATTTTGGATTGGATTGGATTTTTTTCTTTCTCTTTCTTTTCCAGTTTCTGGGCTTTTTTGGGGAAGCCTTGGCTTGCTTTTTTCTTGATGTTATATTTTTATTTTAATTAATTAATTTTTTATATTTCTGTGGGCTTTTTCTTTCTTTTTTGTCTTTTCTTTCTTTTTTAATGAGTGAGAAAGAGGAGGTGGAGAGGAGATGGGAGAGGGAAAGGCTCAATTCAAAATCGCTGGGATACAATGAAAACATATGCAAGAGATCTGATGATAGACTATGTAAGGAGAAGGAATCATCAGAAAAAGCAAACTTTTAAAATATTAGAAAATGATTACAGGAAATGGGAACAAGATTTACAAAAATTTCCAGAGAGAAAAATTAAAATGAGAATGGACTTAATTAAACATAATATGGCCTTGCTTGAAAAAGAAGAGTTAGCACAAAAAATCAAAGGGGCAAAACAGAACTATTTTGAAACTGCTAATAAGCCAGGTAGATGGCTAGCCTATAAACTCAAAAAAGAGAAAGAAAATCGTAGAATTGCCCAATTGGTGGATGATAAAGGCCAGACTCAATATATGAACGATGAGAAGAAAAAACTTGTTCAAATTTTTTATGGACAACTATATGGGAAAGAAGAAATTGATGAGGAAAAAAGTGAAACATTATTTACACAAAGCAAATCTACCCCAGATTCCTAAAGAGATGGAAATGATGTTGGAGGGGAATATAACAATGATGGAATTAATGCAAACACTTAAAAAACAGAAAAGGGGGAAAGCGCCAGGCCCAGATGGACTGCCAGTTGAATTTTATGTGACTTTCCAAGAACAATTGGGCCTTTCGCTATTATGAACGAAGTGATGCAAAAAGGAAAAATACCTGAGACCTGGACCGAGGCCTATATTACCCTTATTCCGAAGGAGGATACTGATTCAAAACATATCAAAAACTATAGACCAATATCTCTGTTAAATTCGGACTACAAAATTTTTGCTTTAATACTGGCAGAAAGACTTAAACGGTATCTGAATGTGTTTATACATTCTGATCAAAATGGATTTCTGCCTAAAAGACATATTAAAAATAATATGAGAATAATATTGTATACCCTAGAATACTATGAGGCCCATCCCAAAAAGCAGATGGCGTTGATTATTTTGGATGCACAAAAAGCTTTTGATAATGTCAATTGGTGTTTTATTCTTCTACAATTAGAACAAATGGGTTTTGTGAAATGTTTATTAAAGCAATAGAAATTATATATCATAAACAATCAGCCAAGGTCATGAAAAATGGAGAATTGACTAAAGTACAAGACAAGGTTGCCCACTGTCACCACTGCTGTTTGTGTTGACATTGAAAGTATTGAATAGAAATGTTAGAGAGGAAAAAGGGATAAAAGGCATGAAAATTCAAAAAGAAGAATATAAACTCCAAGCTTTTGCTGATGATTTGGTTTTTATTATTGAGGATCCATTAGAATCTATAGCCTGCTTGATAGATAAAATAGATGAATTTGGGAAAGTTGTAGGCTTGAAAATTAATAAGGATAAAATGAAGATTCTGACAAAAAATATGTCAATGAAGCAAAAAATTGAATTAGTAGAACGTTCAGAGATGCAAGTTACAAACAAAGTTAAATATTTGGGGATATATCTAACTGCAAGGTGTAGCACATTGAAAGAGGATAATTACAGTAAACTTAAACAGCAGATTGGGATAGATTTGGTAAAATGGGAACATCTATAATTGTCATTGCTTGGAAGACTATCAACAATTAAGATGAATATATTACCTAGAATCCTGTATTTGTTCCAGACAATTCCAATTAAATTGGGGAGAGGATACTTTGGGGAACTGAACAAAATGCTGTTGAAATACATTTGCAAGGGAAAAAGGCGAGGATTGAATTAAAATTATTACAAGATGTGAGAATGAGGGGTGGCTTTGGGCTACCGAACTGGGAACTGTATTATCAAGCAACAAATTTGATGTGGATTAAAGAATGGATAATTCTAAGAAATAATAGAATATTGACCTTGGAAGGGCATGATTTGTTGTTGGGATGGCACGCTTTCTTATGGTATGGACAAGCCAAAAAGCAGGGATATTTTAGAAGACACTTGGTCAGAGAGGCATTGTTGTTAAACTGGGAAAAGACAAAGAAAAATCATTTTTAAAAAATCCCAATTTGGGTATCATCTTTTGAGGCATTCTCATATTCAATAACTTTTAGAGAGGAAAAAATTGTTAGGTACAATGAATTGTTGAATGAAAAGGGTGAGTAAAAAACTAAGCTAGAATTAGAAGTAGAAGGTATAAAAATGAATTGGTTTTCTTATTTGCAAATACAATCCAGATATGAGAAAGATTTTTAAATAGATGGTTTCTTTAATAATATGACGAGTTTTGATAAGATTTTAATAGGTTCAGTTGATAATTTGATTAGGAAATTGTATGGATACTTACTAGAGGTTAAATTGGAGGAAGAACAAGTAAAAGAGACTGATTGCTTGGGGGAAGAATTTTGGCTACGGGATAGACTTAGATGCATGGCAGAAACTTTGGATGTATAAAATGACAATGTCTATAGCATATAAAGAGAACTTGTATAAGATGTTTTACAGGTGGCACTTACCCCCGACAAGAATTGCCAGAATGTCTAAGGATAAATCTGAAAAATGCTGGAAATGTCATCAGATACATTACCACATGTGGTGGACATGCGCTGAAGCGAAAAGATATTGAACTAAAATACACACGTGGTTGGAGAAAATGGTCAAAAAACATATTGATTTTAAGCCAGAGGTGTTTTTGCTTAGAATTATACCTGAATTATATTAAATATTTGATTGTGAATATTATTAAAGCAGCTAGGATTGTGTTTGCTAAAAATTGGAAAAATGAGAAATTATCAGCACAAGATGAAATTATTAGGATGATGATGGAATGTGCAGAGATGAGAAAATTGACATTTGAAATTAGAGATCAAGAAGACAAGCAATACTATAAAATATGGGACTTGTTCTACTATTGGCTAGAAGGAAAGACATTTTAGAAAAGACTTAGACTGAATAAGAGATCTAAAAGATATAAGATATGAAAGAGATGTTTATCTTGAGATTGCACGAGAAGATATGTAAATACCCCATCAACACATTGTAATTGGTTTGATGAGACTTTTATGTTTGTTTTTTGTTAAAAATTAAAAAAAATTATTAAAAAATTGTTTTGCTTTCTCTTTGGAATCCAATCTGCTCCATCCAGGTCACCAATATTCCCTCCAGAATCAACCATCTGAAGTTTACTCCGTGCTTTAATAGTTGTCTTGTTAAAAACTGGCATTTTCCCCTTATTTCTCTTACTCTCCTCAGAACCTGTTTTTTTTTTTTATTCAAAAAGTTTTACAAAAATTTTTTTCCCCTTTCCCCCCAACCCCTCTCCCTTCACAAACCCCCTCCCCCTCCCCCCCTGACTTCCCGGAACAAGCACAAGGTATAGTTAAAAATAAAACAAACATATGCTAAAAAAAAATTTTCCCCAAAAACTATTATACCAATTTTCCCTCTCTAGCTCTGACTTCCTCCTTACATAACCAAAATCCTTCAAAAAATTAACAATAAACAGTAATAAAATATATAGATCAATAGAACAAATTAATCCTAAAGTATTTAAAACCAGCTAAAGCATAAAAATCCAATCCAATTCAGAGAATATCTCCCTTATAGCTTCTATAACCATATAATTTTCCCCCCAAGTCTTTCTTACATAAGATCTTTCGAGAATATTCTATTTAAAATTCAATACAACAGATTATAAAATTTCAATACAGGGAAATTACAATATCTATTCAACTTTAGTCCTTCCTCGTCAAAATCCAGTATAAATCCAAATATTTAGTCTTTTATGATAGTTATAAAATATATAATCAATCCATTTCTTCCAGATCTTCCTCACGTATTGTATTTCAGGAGCGCTAATATCTTTTTCTGTTAATATTTCAAAAAAAAAAAATTCTTTCAAGAATGATACTTTTGTCTCTTGCCATTTTTTTTGATGCATTAGTCTCTGTCTTTCCTTCATTACTCCTTTTGAAAAGTCAGTCACAATATTTCCTAATAGTTCCTTATGTCCAAGAATCCATGAGCTACTGCCGTATATTCCCTCAATCCGAAAAGAGAACTCTTGGAAAGCATTAACCCTGTGAATTTTTCCATTTCGGGAGACAGCCTCCTGTAGCACAAATTCAGGCATTTCATCCAAACTTTTTAAAAAAGGCTTCTTTACATCAACTTGTTTATTCAGGATCCTATCTTCATATTTATCCACTTTTGTTATCTCCTCCATTCCATATTCCAAGTCCTGATTACATTGGTTAATTTCCTCCAAACTCTCATCCAAAACGCCTCCATTTTTTTCCAATTCGTATTTTTGAGTAATTAAATACATTCTTTCTGTATAATCCTGTATAAAGTCACGAATCCATTCTTCTGAAAAAACCTTCATGGCAAAGTTCTTGCTGAAAATCCCCTTATAAAATACTTAAACAAACTAAAATAATCCAACAATCCACAGTCCAGTACAATAAGATAAAATCTCCATTCAGTTTCACTTTCTCAACAAGTAAACGCCATTTTATTTCATTGTGTTGATTGTAGATGAGAGAAAAAATTTTTTTTAAAAAAAAATAGAAGTCAGATTTAATATTTGCAATTTAAATGACTGATCTCCTGTGTTTATTCCGTCTGCTTATAAATATCCATAACAATCACTTGAAGCAGAAGTGGTCGCTCTCTTCTCTGTCTACATGAAGCAGAGACACGCTGGGGCTGGAGCTTTTTTTAGAAGGATTTCCAGGGAACTTTCCCTTTCGAGTTCCCCAAACGGGGCCTCTAGAGAGAGCTCTACCTTTCCTTCTTCTTGCTCTTTCCCTTCCCCTTACCGCAGCCGCAGTTTTCGCCGGCTTTTACAGAATCCCAGCGCGGGCGCCCTTAGGGCGTCCTTTGGAGAGAGCAGAGCCACCAGAAATCCTCAGAACCTGTTTTAATGTTATAATTTCCTTCTCCTTCTAATTTAAAGGTTCATCTCTCACTCTTGTAAAACTTCTGCCTTCATTGCTTTTTTTGTAAATCTTACATGGACCTCTCTAGGAAGTTTATGTCTCGCCACATATCTGATATTGACTCTGAATATCTCATCGATGTCTGCCATTTTTTTTTCTTTGTCCGTCTCTAGGATTCCTGTCAATAACTCTGCGATTATTTCCACTAGATTTTCTGCTTTTCTTCCTCCATATTCTGAAATCGCAGGTAATAGTTAGCTCAGTCCATTTCCAGTGAAATTATTGTTCTTTATTTTTATCTGCCAATGTAAGTCTATCATCAACTTCATTCACTTTTTTCTCTGCATGTTCAGCTTTTTCTTCTACTTTCTATATATGTTACTCATTTTTTGCCATCATTTGTGAACTTTCTCTAGGTTATCTTTTACTTTCTCTAGTCTATCGTCTATTTTTCCTATTTTTTCTTCAACTTCTTTGAAATCATCATGCAGTGCTTGAATAATATCTTTCAGTTCTGACTGCATTACATTTACTTTCTCTTGTTGAACTAGAGCAACCAAACTCTTCTGTCCAGCAGGACTCGAGGCTGCTGAAGAAGTTGCTGATGCTGTTTTCCTCATCTTGAATCTTTTTCATATTTGTAATCCACTACGAAAGGATAATAATAGTAATAATAACAACAACAACAACAACAACCAACAGAACATTGAAGAAAGAAACAGAAGGCCTAATTCTTGTGGCCCAAGAACAAGCCATTAAAACAAATGTAATCAAAGCCAGAATAGAAAAATCTGCTGATGATCCCAAATGCAGATTCTGCAAAGAAGCAGATGAAACCATTGATCACATATTGAGCTGTTGTAAGACAATAGCTCAGACTGACTACAAACAATGTCACAACACAGTCGCTCAGATGGTCCACTGGAACTTGTGTCACAACTACCATCCTGTAGCAAAGAACTGGTGGGATCATAAGCCTGAAAAAGTGATTGAAAATGAGCATGCAAAACTACTGTGGGATTTCTGAATACAGACTGATAAAGTTTTGGAACACAATACCCCGGATATCACGATTGTGGAAAAGAAAAAAGTGTGGATAGTTGACATTGCTATACCTGGTGACAGCAGAATCGATGAGAATCAACTTGAAAAAGTCACCAGATATCAATATTTGAGAATCGAATTGCAGAGACTCTGGCATAAACCAGTGCAGGTGGTTCCAGTGGTACTTGGCACACTGGGAGCTGTGCCTAAAGACCTAGGCAAGCACTTAAAAGCAATTGGCGCTGACAAGATCACCATTGGTCAGCTGCAGAAGACCACCTTACATGGCAGGAGGGCAGAGGTCGACTCCGAGGCACCTCCTATGTGGGGTGCCACAGGGGTCGGTCCTCTCACCTCTTCTGTTCAACATCTATATGAAGCCGCTGGGTGAGATCATCCGTGGCTTTGGGGTGCGATGTCATCTGTATGCTGATGACACCCAGCTGTACATATCCACCCCAGGCCACCCCAACGAGGCCGTTGACGTCATGTCCCAGTGTCTGGAAGCCGTACGGGTCTGGATGGGGAGGAACAGACTTCAGCTCAATCCCTCGAAGACCAAGTGGCTGTGGATGCCGGCTTCCCAGTACAGCCAGCTCACTCCATTGCTAACTGTTGGGGGCGAGTTGTTGGCCCCCACGGAGAGGGTACACAACTTAGGCGTCCTCCCGGATGCACGGCTGTCTCTTGAAGATCATTTGATGGCCGTCGCCAGGGGGGCTTTTTATCAGGTTTGCCTGATCCGCCAGTTGTGTCCCTTTCTGGAGCGGGTTTCTCTGCGCACAGTCACCCATGCCCTCGTTACATCTCGCCTGGACTACTGCAATGCTCTCTACATGGGGCTCCCCTTGAAGAGCACCTGGAAGCTCCAACTGCTTTAGAATGCGGCCGCGCGGGTGATTGAGGGAGCACCTCGTGGCTCCCATATAACACCTCTCCTGCGCAGGCTGCACTGGCTTCCAGTGGTCTTTCGGGTGCAATTCAAGATGTTGATTACCATCTTCAAAGCGCTCCATGGCTTAGGACCTGGCTATTTACGGGACCGCCTACTGCCACAAACAGCCTCCCACCGACCTGTGTGCTCCCACAGGGAGGGCCTCCTTGGGGTGCCGTCGGTGAAACAATGTCATCTGGCGACCCCCAGGGGTAGGGCCTTCTCTGTGGGGGCTCCTGCCATCTGGAAAGAGCTGCCTCCAGGGCTTCGCCAACTCCCCGACCTTCGGACTTTCCGCCGTGAGCTGAAGACTCTTTTATTCCATCGAGCCGGGCTAGCCTGATTGATTAATTTTAAATGGGGTTTTAGTTTTTTGTATTACTTAGTTTTTAAATTTGGGCCACTATTTATATAAATTCTTAGTTTGTTTTAATGTGTATTTATTGTATCTTTTAATTGGCTGTTAACCGCCCTGAGTCCTTCGGGAGAAGGGTGGTATACAAATGTAATTAATGAAATAAATAAATAAATACTAGGATCTGCTCGCATAATTCACTCGCATAATTAGGACATCATGCAGTCCTAAACGCTTGGGAAGTGTTCGACTAGTGATCTGTGATACAAAATCCAGCATAGTTATCTCATTTGCTGCATATACTGTTATTTTGTGTAAATAATAATAATAATAAATATAATCTCCAATTATAATCCAAAAGACATAAAATAGGCAAAATATCAAAAAGCAAAAAAACGAAGAGAAAAGACACAAATTACTTATATTCCAAAAATCCAAAGGTTCCAAAAACTCAAATCTCCTAACCCCCCTTCTTCTATTTGTTGTTTATTGTTTGTTGTTTTCTTCTTCTTGTTGCTTAAAGGTTTTGTTTCCTTGCTTATTGCATCTATATGGACTACGCTTGCTGAAAATTGGTTAATGAACCCACCACACTGGGCTCATCTATTTTGAGAATTCCATGCAGTTAATTGTCTGCTGAAAAGAATACTATTATAATTCAAATCTCATTCATATCTGTAACATTGGAAATAGTATGCTGTAAGATCAGTTCTACTTTTAACTCAGCTTAGTAAACTGGAAACTTAACTAAATCTCACAATTTATAAAATTTAAAGATTAGTCAAATTGATTTCCAACTTCGCAAGATCCAAAATAGCAACCGGCATCATCCTTGAGAATTCATCCTATTTAGTTTTTAGAACTTACGCAATTTAGTCTTGACTAAGATATATCTTGGGGTTTGAGCTGACATGAAATGTTACCAGCATTACAAAGATTGTTGTTTGTGGAAGTACTGGCTTGATGTTTGTTTGCTTTTTTATCATTTCAGTTAATTTAAAAATTAATTCATTTTACTTTAACATAAACCCTAAACCTTGGAAAGGGGCATGGGCAGGTATGTAGCATTCTCCCTTCCTCTCCTGTGTCACAAAGAATTCTATTAGAATTCTCCCCTACCTGCAAATGAAAAGCTCTGGATTCTGTCCTACATTGAAGGATCAATGTTCATTCAATGCCTACATTGAAGCATCAACTGGGAGAGATCAAGGTTGAGGCCCTGCAGTTGGGAAATGCAGTACAGTTCTGGGAGAAAGGAGATCACAGGTGTTGCCCTGCCAATGTCTCAAGAAGACTTCCCTGTCAAGTGTACAAATCTGAGATTGCCTGGGGATCTCCCATCCAAGTGCTCTTCCTGGGGTTCATTGTTCAGAGTGATCTATAAAGGCAATAGAGTTGATTACAACTCAGGACACGGGTCTCACAGAACCAGACAGGCTGGCCTCACTTCCCTGTCAGATGTACAAGTCTGAGATCATCTGGTGGTCTCCCATCCAAGTACTCTTTCAGGAGTATCCTAATCTAACCCTAACCCCAACTCTGTGAGTGCCCATCATGCAAGCTACCCCACATACACACACACTGCATGATCCTCCCAGCCAGTCGCTCATTGTGTAATCCACACAGGCACACACATCCTGATCCTCCCAGCCAGCCAGCCATCACGCGAGCACACTCCCAAGGCCCCAGCAGTGTAGGAACGTAATTTATCTAATCACCAGTTAGGAATGTGCTTCAGAGAAACAGCTGGCACAAGGGGCTGGGAAAGGATGGCCAAGGGAGCAATGGCAATGGAGAATCACCTGCAGGGGGCCAGCGGAAGAGGAAAATCAGACCTGTATCGGTTATGGCATTTGGAAGGGAGTCAGATGGGCATAATGAAAGGTTGGCAGCTAAACGTCCCATTCAGATTCCTTCATTCACTTCTTAATGAAATGGATGAGCTGCTCCTTCTAAATTGGAACAGCAGTGATTTTTCTAACTTGGCAGTTCTCTGCTTTACAGAAACTTGACTCAGTGAGACTATCAAGGGTAGTATAGTAGAGCTCCATTCAGATTCAAAGGGTGGATCCGGTTACAGAAACACCAAGGAAACTGGAAGGAAGGAAAATCTGCTTCTATGTTAATACCCAATGATATAAGGATGTCACAGTACTAAAGAAATTTGGCAATATGGACTTAAAGAGATTATTCCTCAATTGTAAACCCTTTTATGCTCCATTATTTTCCTCATTTGTCTTGGTTAGGGTTCATATGCCACCTCAAGCTTGCATAACCAGCGCTCTGCTGACCAGAGTTGTACACAGAACAGAAATGTCCAGGCTCCCTAACTCATTGTTTTAGGGAATTTTAACAGACCTAATCTCATTCATGAGTTGCTCAGATACACTCAGCAAGTCAGCTGTCTCACCAGAGAGAGGAACATATTGGTTCTCTGCTACGCCGTGTTAAAAGGAGCTTACTACTCTCTGCTGAAACCATCTATAGTCTCTCTGATCGTTGTATGGTCCATCTCATTTCCACCTGCAGGCAGAAACGTAAAACCGCAAAGTCTGTTGTCAAAATAATATAGACTACAGTCTTGTAGCATTGTATTGTAGTATAGTACTGTAGTATCTTAGTATTGTACCAGTCGTATTGTAGTATAGTATTGTACAATACAGTATTGACTACAAAAGTCTTGGATTGAGGAGGCAATGTTAGAATTACAGGCTTGCTTCGATTGCAGAAATTGGAGTGTTTTTGAAGCTCCTTTAGAAGACCTGGATGAATTTACTGACACCGTGACATCATACGTTAGCTTTTGTGAAGGCATGTGTGTGCCTATCAAGAGTTTGTGTATATGTAACAACAATAAACTTTGGCTCACAACTAGGTTCAAGTAGCTACATCATGCAAAAGAATTTAATTGCATGGGAAAGAAAATAGAATGCTGTACAATCGGGCCAGAAATGTATTAAGAAGGGAGAACAGAATAGCAAAGAGAAACTACTCCAAAAAGTTGATAAATCAGTTTTCAGCTAATGAATCAGTGACTGTGTGGACAAGCCTGAAGAATAATTGGCTACAGCAGACCCCATCCAGTAGTGGGTTTCAAATCCCGTCGCTACAGGTTCGCTTGTGGATGCGCATGCGCGTGTGCACGTGTGACACGTCTACACATGTGCAGAAGCTTCTACACGAGCAGATATTCCAGGCAGGTGGGCGGAGCCTCCCACCACCACGGCTACCAGTTCACCCAATTCGGGAAGAACCAATAGCAACCCACCACTGACCCCATCCCTTATTTAAGGGAATCATCAACTGGTAGATGACATTCTTCTGTAGGCTTGAGAGGCAGACCACTGTCATCTATCACTACCTCCTCCACCACAGATACACCAATCGTAGCCAAATCTCCTACATCTATCTCCAATCATCTGTTACCACCCCCCTGAGTGATCTTATAAAAAGAGGTACGAGGTCTATTTCATAGACAAAAGATCGGAAAAGCACCAGGTTCAGGTGGAGTAACTTCTTCTTGCTTTAAAGCCTTTTGTTGTGACAACTGGCCCACCTGAAAGTCACCACAGATCCTCCATTAACCCCATTGCAGTTTGTCTACTGAGCCAATAGGTTGGCAGATGATGCTGTCAGTATGGCACTTGCAATATCTTGAATCACTGGGGACATGCACAGGTCCTTTTTGTAATTTTCAGCTTGGCATTCAATATCATCATTCTAGGTGGATTGTTAGCTTTTTGACAGATAGGAAGCAACAGGGAAAATTACCTCTAGTACCTAGGCAATTAGCACAGGTCCCCACAAGCTCTGTGCTCTCTCCATTGCTCTTTTCTCTCTATAACAGAGATGGGATTCACTTACCTTCCCTACCAGTTTGCAAATGTGAGTGTGTGCACGCCCTCGCTTCGCTCACATGCGCATCTGCACATGCACACAGCCTTCTGTACATGTGCAGATCTTGTGCATTACGTCTGGGCAGGTGGGCAGAGCCTCCTGCAGTCGCCGCTACCAGTTCACCCAATCCAGAGAGAACCAGCTGAATCCCACCTCTGTCTATACTTTTATTTATTTATTTTATTTATTTATTTTTGTCACAACATCATACAAAAAGATTATATAGTATATACACATATAAACATATATAGGAAGAAGAAAAGAAAAACAATAGGACAGGAACGGTAGGCACGTTTGTGCGCTTATGCACGCCCCTTATGGTCCTCTTAGGAATGGGGTGAGGTCAATAGTAGAAAGTTTTTGGTTAAAGCTATTAGGATTATGGGAAGAGACCACAGAGTCAGGTAAAGTATTCCAAGCACTGATGATTCTGTTGCAGAAGTCATATTTTCTGCAATCTAGATTAAAGCGGTTTACATTAAGTTTAAATCTATTGGTTGCCCTTGTATTATTGCAATTAAAGCTGAAGTAGTCTTTGACAGGAAGGACATTACAATAGATGATTCTGTGAGTTAAACTTAGGACTTGTCGAAGGCGACGGAGTTCCAAGTTTTCTAAGCCTAGGATTTCAAGTCTAAGCCTAGGATTTCAAGTATACCAATCAATGCATCTCTAGGGATTCCTCTATGAAAGTACTGAAGTTTGCAGATGATATAACAGTCATTGGCCTAATTCAACACAGTGATGACCCTGCATAAAGACAAGAGGTTGAACAATTGGCCCTGTGGTGTGGCTGGAACAATCTGGAACTGAGCATGCTTAAAACTGTAGCCATGAGAGTGGATGTTCGGAAAAACCCTTCTATTCTACCACCTCTTATACTATTTTTTTAAAATCAATTTTTATTGATTCACACATACACATACATACACATGCACACACACACACACACACACACACAGACAGACACACACACACACTGTTTATAAACAGAGTATTGGCCATTCCATATCTTATACACCTTAACTTAACATATCCAAATACATTTTACTCACTTACAATTTCTGCCAAAATATTCTTTTACCATATTTTAATCACAGTCTTAATGCTTCTATGCTAATTTATATAAACTACATCTTCTTTCGCCCTTAAGTTCAAATTTCTGCATTTTTACTAACATATATTTTCTTTTATTGTTTTTTGGCTAATTCAATTATTATCCTGATGTATTCAAACATGTTTGAGGTTGTCTTTCTTCCATTTCATCTTTTCCATTTTACAGCAATCTTTCTTATCCTCTCCCTTCCTTCTTTCAACCTTCCTACTTTCTTCTCTCCTCTCCTATTCCTTCTCTACATCCCCTTCCTTTCCCCCTCCTCCATTCTTCCTTCCATTCTAACCTCTCCTACTCTTATTTCCCCTCCCTTTCTTCCTCTCCTCTCCCTTTCTTCTTTCTCTCTCTATCCTTCTTCCTGTCAAGGTTCCAGAAAAACCTCTTCTGCATAAAAAAAACTCAGAAGCCATTGTCTTTCAGAATTCTTTACTAGCATAAGAAAACTGGCACACGATGAGTGAAATTCCAAAACTGAACTTCCGGATTCTTTTCCCAGTTATACAAACCCCAAGAGTCCCACCCCCCTAACCCCTTTGCTGGTCACATGGTCCCACGTTCTCCCAGTTCATTCAAATATCTTCTCGCCACTCCTCCTGCAGATGGGAACACAATCCGACCTTGACTGCTTGAAGAATGTTACCATACCCCTCAAGCCCCCTTCTTCCCCTCAGGGGAAAAATGTGGCAGCGTCTGGAACCCTAAGGCCTAGTATGGTTTCCAGGCCTGACAGGCGTCCCCCCTTGGAAAAGAAGCTATCTCCTAGGAAAGAAAACAAAGAATTAATAAAAAAGAGTGTCGGTGGTCCACACTTCGCTTCTACACCCCTCTCCCTCCTCCAAGAGGTTTTTTAGGTTTGTCAGGGAAAGTGTCGTGAAATTGTTTAATCAAATTGTCCGCATTTACTTTCCAACTTTTGACCCAAGTAGATTCAGATAATGGATATCCCTCCCAGCGGACTAAATATTGTAATTAACCTCTGTATAGTCTAGAGTCAAGGATTTTCTTTATCTCATAGTGGGTTTCACCTTGGATTATCAAGGTGGTGGGGGAGCGGCAGGTTAAGGTCTTGTCTAGCAGGTTTTAATAAGCTGCTATGGAATACCAGGTGTATTTTCCCCAACATTCGAGGGAGCTTGAGTTGGACGGTAACGGGATTAATAATCTTTACAATGGGGAAAGGAACCAAAAATTTTGGACCGAATTTTCTGTTGGGTATTCTCAACCTCAGATACTTAGTAGATAAAAAGACTTTATCCCCAGTGCGAAAAGGAGATTGAAAGGAACGGTGTTTGTCAGCTTGGGCTTTGTAATTTCGAGCTGTTACAGCTAAGGCCTTTTTTGTATTTTCCCACTCTTTTTTCAACAAATTCATCCAGTCCATTAGGAAAACGGAAGTGGGGGGTTGCACGGGGAGTTCAGGCATTGGAACGAAGTCCATGCCGGTGGTTATTTGAAAAGGGGTAATCCTGTGCTGCTGTGTACAGCATTATTATATGCGACCTCTGCAAATGGTAACAAATCTGACCAGTTTTCTTGTTGATAATTTACATAACACCATATATATTGTTCCACCATCGAGTTCAATTTTTCAGCCGCCCCATTGGTCTCCGGATGGAGCCCAGATAAGTCCTTGAGACGACCCAATGGACCGTAGGAACTCCCTCCAGAACTTGGCTGTGAATTGAACACCCCTGTCGAATATTATCCTTTTAGGAACTCCATGCAGTCTGTAGATGTGTTTCATGAAGAGCTTTGCTAATTTTCTCACCAATGGCAATCCGCTGCACGCAGTGAAGTGGGCCTGTTTAGAGAACAAATCCACTACGGTTCATATCACCATATTTCCCCCACTAGGTGGGAGTTCAACAATAAAATCCATGGCAATCTCTTCCCAGGGTCTGGTAGGTTCGGCTACGGGTTGTAGGAGTCCAAGGGATTTCCCTGGTCTGGACTTCATGGTGGCGCAGGTAGCACAGCTCTGGACATAGTCTTCGACATCTGATTTCATTTTTGGCCACCAGAATTGTCTTCTAGCCAAGTGGAGAGTCTTTAAAAATCCAAAGTGACCTCCTAGGCGAGAGTCGTGGCTTCTCTGTAGTATAGGCAGCCGCATAACGACGAGTACATAAATCTTGGTTCCCTTCCAGGGTAGTCCATCCCTTAAGGTGAGGTCTATGGCTTGTCTCGCAAAGCGACTGGTATTTGGATTTTTTCGAGGGGGTTTGCGTGGTTGAGTAGCAGTTGGTGGGTGATACTGTGGGAGGGGTGTTGGGGCTAGGCAAACTGATGCCCGATGTCCTAGTTTTCCACAACGGTAGCATTTAATTATTGTTGAAGGCTGAAAGGTGGAGGGTGTGGTTGGTTTTAAGAGGGAGGGTCTTGTAGGTGGTCGTTGTGGAGTTGTAGTTGGTGATTGGTTTTTGTGGGGGTTGAATTCTCTGTCCAGAGCTATGGACACATTGTACCAGTCATTTAGTTGTTCTGGGATTCCTCTGGTGGAACAGGCTTTTCTGATTTTTTGATCGATTGCCTCTTTGAAGTAGTGGAGGAGGATGCGGTCTGGCCAATGTCTAAGATTACCAGCAACTCTTCGAAAATCCCATACAAATTGTTTTAGAGGCCTGTTACCTTGTTTCATCGTTTTTAAGGTGGTTTCACATTCCGCAATTAGGTCATCATCCTGAAACCGGTTACAAAGCAATGCCATAAATCCGTGAACATCATTTAGTTCTGGTGCACATTCATTGTGTAGTTGAGCTATCCATTCTGAGGCTAGCCCCACGTTCATACCATCCGAGATGGCGTTGATTAGGCTTCTTTCTGATGGGTATTGATGTCTATATTGTTCAACGTAAGCCTCAATTCTGCTGAGAAAGTAAGCCAGGTGGTGTGGATTTCCATCAAAGGTTGGTTTGAAAGGGGCTGGGGCTGGGTGAGGGGGTGCAGGTGGGTTTAGCTGGCTGCTTGCGGTTGAAGAGGGATTTGTGGGAGGGCTGTTGCTACCATGGCTGGTTGCTGAGTTGTAAAGGGGGGGTGGAATTCCCCCTGGCTGCTGAGAAGGAAGTCCTTGAAATGCTTCAGCTGATGTGGCAAAACCCAGCCTGGACCCCCAGGAAAGAAAGGTGCTGAGCTTGCTGGTTGCCATTGGTATTGGATCCATCCTTGTCCAGGATAAAATGCCCAACCGGGAGGAATAGAAGCAGCAGGAGGCAGCGTAGGCCTCTGTTGGCGGGAAAAGTCAATTGGGGGGAGAGTTGCGATTCCCCCCAAGTCCCTGGTGCTGCCTGAACTCCCTGCCGTCTGAAGGAGGGAAGGGAGGTCCTCCTGCGTTCATCGGAATGGCTTCGAGCTTCAGTAATTTCTCCCTCTCTGGTGGGAGGGAAGGTGAATTTAGGGTGAGCTAAACTCAAAGGCTCTCGAGGTGGGTGAGCTGAGCTTATATGAGGCCTCACTTCCAAATGCTCAAAAGTTTCCGGGAGGCCCAATAGGGATTGGGATTTCAGGGGGTTTCTCAGGTCCCAATCCAGTGACTCTCTCGATTCTCGGGTTTTTACTGTCCTCCATTGAGGTTGAGAAGAGGGAGGGGGCTTTCCATTCCGCCCTGGGGAAATGTTTTCTCCCAGGGATTTCACTTCTTGCAATTGATGGGATGGGGTTTGGCCGGAACGACAGCTTATCCATGAATCGGAGTCTTTAGGCCATGCACCAAGCTGACAAGCAGGCTCTACCACTTCGGGTTTTTGAGTCATATCTTCCGATGGGAAGTAGGTGATTTCGACCACGTCCTCAGATTCCAGCCTTTGTGCCCCTTCCACGCTTTCAGCTTGCTGCCCTTCCATCTTCGCTGGGTCTTTGCACCACTGTGGAGGTTGCGGAGGCTGGGGCCCAGCAGCCCCCTAACGCCCCCCCTGAGCGAAGGAGAGGGTACCGTTAAGCAAAAGAAAGTTAGGAGTTTTGGAATACTGTCAAGGTTCCAGAAAAACCTCTTCTGCATAAAAAAAACTCAGAAGCCATTGTCTTTCAGAGTTCTTTACTAGCATAAGAAAACTGGCACACGATGAGTGAAATTCCAAAACTGAACTTCCGGATTCTTTTCCCAGTTATACAAACCCCAAGAGTCCCACCCCCCTAACCCCTTTGCTGGTCACATGGTCCTACATTCTCCCAGTTCATTCGAATATCTTCTCACCACTCCTCCTGCAGATGTGAACACCATCCGACCTTGACCGCTTGAAGAATGTTACCATAGCCCTCAACCCCCCTTCTTCCCCTCAGGGGAAAAATGTGGCAGCGTCTGGAACCCTAAGGCCTAGTATGGTTTCCAGGCCTGACACTCCCTTTCTTTCACCTCTTTCCTCCTTCTTATCTCTCTCTATTGTTGTATTAATTTTGATTTCAATATTTTCCGCTATGGTGTCCAGATAACCCCGATTTTCCCATTTATTGAGTCTATTTCTCAGAATTCCCCTCATATATTTTAGTTATTAACATTTTCATCTTATTCTATATTTGCTTTACAACCCTTTAATAAGTACAACCTTCCATCTCTTATTTTCTTTAAATTCTTATTCCCAGTTCAACAATAATTATTTTTCTCTTTCATTAAGATACATCATTTACTAACATTTCAATTTTATTCCATTTTACATCTTATTTTCAACTATTTTCACCTATAAACCATTCTATCTTTCACATTTTATCTGCTGGACTATTTCTCTTAAACAATATATTTCTTCCTTTTTTACTTCTTTTCAATTTTGTATCTTAATGTCAATTAAAGAAATCCTCCTTCTGACTTTCCCACATTAGTCTAAATGATGCGATACTTTCTTTCCTCCAGCAGATGTCTCTCTCCAATTTACAAATTCCTTGGCAACAAAATGTCACTATTAATCCACAAAGATAGTTACTTCCTGTTCCTCACTCCTTTTGTTCTATTTTTTTTCCTTTTATTATTTTTAATTTCTTCCAAGTCCAATTTTAAATCTAGATGGAAAGTTTTCCTTTTAGGGCTTTAATCTCAAAATTCCACTTTGCTTTTTGTTTCCTTCGCTTTATATTTCCACGTGCCAGTTAGCTGCTAATTTCAAGTTGAAACTACTTTGAAGCTTTGAAAAATTTTCTTCTTACCTGTGAGTTGGCCAATCACTCACCTGGTAACAATACTCCATTCAATCACCGCTCCTGCTCAAGTCTTTTTGTGTGGCTGCCCCAGCTTTTGACAGCTCCTAATGGCTGTCTTCCCATGCCATTGTGTCGGAGCTCCCTGGTGCTCCAGGGAATTTGCAACTTCCTTGTTTTCACCGGTCTGTGCCTCCCTTCTTCGCTGTCTCTACAAGACAGCTATGATCCATAGAGGTCTCCCAAAGCTGGGTTATCGGCATTTTCTCTGGAGCACCGGGATCCACCATCCCCCCATGACACTGGCCACTCCCCCCTCCCTCTTACACTATTCAATAGTACTGTATTAGCAATAGAATCCTTCAGGTTTTTGGGTTATATAATCTCCCAGGATGTGAAATGGACATATAATATTAGAACCATAATTAAAAAGGCACAACAAAGAATGTTCTTCCTGTGTCAACTCAAGAAGTTCAGAATGTCCCAAGAATTGTGGATACAGTTCTACAGAGTTATTGAGTTTGTCATATGAACTTCTAGAACTGTCTTGTTTGGTACAGCAACCAAAAAGCATGGGTACAGACTCCAGTGGATAGTTAGGACTGCAGAATGAACAATTGCAACCAGCCTATATAGACTATATTTTGCACAGGTCAGAAGGAAGGCTGAGAAAATAACTACAGACTCCTCACATCCTGGACATAAACTGTTTCAACCTTTCCCCTTGCGATGGCATTATAGATCATCGCATGTCAAAACAACTAGGCATAGGGAGAGTATTTTCCCTTGTGCCAACACTCTGCTGAACACCTAATGTCTGTGTACACTTACCCAAGTCGTATGGCTATAGTATTATTTATCATTATTTTCTTTATTACCCCCTTATTAGTGTTAAAATTATGACAATGGTTATTATTGTTGCTTTGCATGTATATTGAGAACTTCTGCACCAGAGACAAATTCCTTATGTGTTTAATCACACAGGCCAGTGATTCTGCTGGTTCTGCTCAATTCAGGTGAATTGATAGCTGTGGCTGTGGGAGGCTCCGCCCACCCGCCTGGACGTCATCATGTCCTGTTTTTGAAGCTCTCTGTATGCACAGAAGGTCCTGCGCATGCATGGAGGTAGCATGTGAGGTCACATTTATGAACCAGTAGCTAAGGTAAGTGAATACCACCTCTGGCTGCAAGCCCCAGTTGAGTCAACTTCCGGGCCAGGCCGCAGGGCCTACCTGTCATTGCGGAAAGTCCCAGTCAAGTGCCAACTGCCGGGCTGGCCTAGGCTGCCGCAGCTACACTGCCCTCCCCTCCATCCCTGGCCTTGCCTGGCTAGCTCCGCCACCACCGCCACCACGTCTCCATTGCACACAGCGCTCATGATCTAGCTAGCTAGCTGCCTCACACCCTTCGTCCCCAGGCTTGCCTGTCCTGCTTCGCTGCCGGTGCCATAGCTCCATTCCCACGCTTCCTGGAGCTTCCTGCTTGCCTCTGAATGCTGAAATCCAGTTCCAGATAGGAAGCTATTAACCTAATATGCCACAAGCAATTTGACTTTCTTTTTACTGAATCTATCTATATAGTCCATGATTTATTTATTGTAATTTGTCAAACAGAAGTGAAAACAGAAATAATATAAAAATACAATGACAGGGAGAATAGCCATGTTAGTGCACTTATGCACACCCCCTCTACCCGTGTGGGTTGCTATTGATTCTCCCCGGTTCGCACGTAAAGTGCATGTGCGAAGAGAACCAGTGGTAACACCGATTGGAACCCACCACTGTCCTCTACGGACCTCTTAAGTATGAAGTGAGGTCCACGGATTATTAGAGTTTTGTCAGTTAGTTGTACAAGTGTGATTTCACTGTTATAATTGACAGCAATTCTATCTATTTACCTATCTCCAATTTCATTAAAAATCACAATAGTACCATCTCAGCGGTAAGGTAAAGTACAAAGCAATCTTGGTTAATATAGACCATATGCAGGCAAAAGTTTCAAGTTCCTCATTTTAGCTGGGTGCTGCATTGCTTTTAAAATAAGTAATGTGAGATCTCTTTCCATGACAATTTGATGAAGACCTTCGTTTTCTATTTTCAACTCTTTTGCTAATATAGCCATGATGTAATGTTTTCCTTATTTGTGGGAACGATGTATCCCTGTTGAACATTAATTCTGAATGTCCAAGAACTGTCCTATGAGAACAAAGACAGAGTAACAGAGTAAGAGGGAGAATCCATACAGTTTATCATCTGATAAAATGCTTGTTTTTACTGGCACCAAGAAATTAACATGAAACCAGATTTGGTAATGAACAGGAATGGATGATGAAGGGGCTGATAAATTTAAAGATCCATTCTAGCTGTGTGGGCAGCTGTGCGTGCATGTCAAGCTGACTCTTAAGAAGGCAGCCCTGATCAGTGTCAGGTATGGAGAAGAGTTGCCTTGCAGGGACCAGTTTGCTTCTCCCTAGTAAAATGCAGAGGCACAGCTACCACTATGAGATGGCCATTGGAACAGTTAGAAGAAAGGGAAATTCCCATTCTATGAATGGCAGGAAGGAAGAAGCCATCAATCTGAAAAGAACAGGACTGTATAAATAAAATAAAACTAGACTGCAAAAACATACGGACTGATAAATCTTGATCAGGGCAAAGCAATAGATGCAATTTACATAGACTTCTGTAAAGCCTTTGATTCAGTGGTACATGGCAAACTATTTCTAAAACTAAAATCCTACGGCATCTCTGGACCCGTCCATAATTGGATAACTGCATTCCTGTCAAACAGACAACAAGTGGTAAAAATAGGGAGCACCCTATCAAATCCTGCACCTGTTAATAGCGGTATCTTCTAAGGAAGCATTCTAGGACCAACACTCTTCATACTATACATAAATGACCTTTGTGATCATATTATAAGTAACTGTGTTCTCTTCGCCGATGACTTAAACTGTTTTTACACTACCAACAATACTGCTACCCTTCAAAAAGACCTTGACTTTGTGTCAAAAAACTGGCAACTCCAAATCTCAACCAACAAATGCTCTGCCTTACACATGGGCAAAAAGAATCAGAACACAAAATATAAGCTAAGTGGACATGACCTTGTAGATGGCCCTCACTCTGTCAAGGACCTTGGAGTACTCATATCAAATGATCTAAGTGCCAAAGCCCACTGTAACAACATCGCCAAAAAGACATTAAGGGTTGTAAACCTAATCTTGCATAGCTTCTTCTCCAGTAATATTACACTACTAACCAGAGCATACAAAACATTTGCTAGACCAATTCTTGAATACAGCTTGTCTGTCTGGAACCTGCACTGCATATTAGACATTAATACAATTGAATGTGCAGAGAAATATTTCACAAGAAGAGTCCTCCATTATTCCTCTCACAACAGAATACCTTATGTCACCATACTTGAAATATTGGGTTTAGAAAATTTAGAACTACGCCACTTCAGTATGACCTAATCATAGCTCATAAAATCATCTGATACAATGTCCTACCTAACAATGACTACTTCAGCTTCAACCACAACAATACATGAGCACACAATAGATACAAACTTAAAGTGAACTGTTCTAAACTTGATTGCAGAAGATATGACTTCAACAACAGAGTGGTCAATGGTAAAATGAGGAGCCAGATACTTAGGGTATAAGGTTTTTAATGCAGCTTCATGATTCTCTGAACATGAGTCTACTGATAATCAGCTTTTATTTCTAGATAGAAAGCAAAACTGGATGACCCTTTATAATCTCCCACCTTAACAGCAGGCAGAGAGAAAAGCAGGTATGAGCAAAAAAAACTTTTTCCAAACTTTTTATAGTCTTACACAGCTTGCACTGACAGTCATAGTGTTAGAAACATTATTTCATACCACTGAAGCCTCATGATTTTTCTTAGTGCTCTGAAAACAATGGACCTTAGAAAAGGAAAGAAATATATTTTCTGTCTTATAACCCAGAGCTTTGTTAGCATTATTATCTCTTATTTTAGGTTGCTGAGAATACACATTTTAAGTTACAGAAAGCAGAATCCACATTTTACTTTTTATAAGAAGTTACTTCAGCTACTCGGCAATTTGCCTAGAGGCTTTATCTACCTTATTTTCCCCAAAATAAGACATCCCCTGATAATAAGCCCAGTCAGGCTTTTGAGCGCATGGCAATAAGGCCAAGCACAGATTTCAGGGTTCAAAAAAATATCAGGCAGGGTCTTATTTTCAGGGAAAGACGGTATGCAGATGGAATATTAGGTTACAATAGAGCTCAGCTCATCAGGAAATCAAAAGTAAAGTTAGGTACAGTCTGTGTATGCTCTAATACTTTCAAGGGTAATATGTTGACATTGTAAACTGCCCAGAAAATGCTGTGAAGTACTACGGGGAGATATATAAGTTAAAGTCCTACTACTTTCCTTTCTCAACTGCTTATCCCTCTTTTTTCTAGCTATAAGTAAAGTACAGTAATTTTTTTTAGTAGCTGGAGAATGATAGCCAAGCCTTACAATCTAATTTTCCAGTGGAAACAGATGTTATTCCCTACTGTGACTCTGACCCAAAAACATTTATCACAAATATCTGGGTGATCTCATAAAATCAACTCATTATCTATAAAAGAGGCAGTACCTATATTGTTGCCATGGTTTTTGGCAATTCTATGATGTCATGGTAAACTAAACAGCAGTGGCATTATCCTGCAGCCTCCATATGGAACAATATGTGGTTGCTTGGTAACGCATAGAATCATCTCAATTGTTCTCTGCCACGTTGAAAGGCATCTTTCACTTGGGTAAAACCAGAGGAGATAGGCATCATGAAATGTGTTGCCCCCTTTGCGACCCAAATTTTCCTGGCTGGAATTCTATTGTTGTATTGTGAAAGGTTGGATGGATATTTAGATGAAATGGGATATCATGAAAAACTGTACAAATCATCCAATGTCCTACAACTGGCACCCAAAGCAAAAATTGAAAACAAAACTAAAACTAATGAGTTGGAGATTCAAAAGAAAGTTCCTACAGAAATTTCAGAAGCTGAGAAGATTAATACAGGGCCAAACCTGAATCTCAGAAAAAAAATTAGAGGAAACAAAGAGAAACTTCAGGACTTGGAGATAGAGAAGGAAGTCACTAGAGCTCTGAATATTATTACAGGAATGAAGGTGGCTGTCAGACAAAAAATAAGAGGAAACAAAGAGAAAATTCATGAGTTGGAGATACAGAAGGAACTGATTGGAGGAATTTCAGAAGCTATGGAGATTATTAGGGGACTGCAGGTGAATTTCGGAGAAAAAATAACAGAAAACACAGAGAAAACTCATGAGTTGAAGATTCAAAAAGAAGTGCCTATAGAAATTTCTGGATCTCTGAAGGTTAATAAACGGTCGAAGGTGATTCTCAGAGAAAAAATAAGAGAAAAGAAAGTGAAAACTCGTGAGTTGCAGATGAAGAAGGAAGATCCTACAGAAATTTCAGAAGCGCTGAAGGTTGACACGGGGCCCAAGGAGACTTTCAATGGAAAAATAAGAGGAAATGAAGAGAAAATTCGTGAGTTGGAGATGAAGAAGGAAATGTTGTAAGAACCTTGTATGTTGCTTATTCTTGTATATAGTGATTGGAATCAGGCAGAGAAGTGATCTTGGCACATGCACATTACTATACAATCTAACAAGATGCAGCCCTGGGTTTGCCAATCTTACACTTCTGTTGTATGAGCTGTGTTGGCTCCCAGTTTTCTTTTGGATGTAATTCAAGCTCTTGGTTGTCACCTTTAAATCCCTTCATGGCAGGGATCGGGATATTTGCAGGATCGCTTCTTCCTGACAGTATCTGCCTTTCCTATCAGGTTGGATAGGGTAGGTCCTTTCCTGAAGTCTTGCCATCTAGTGGGAGCTCAAAGGTGTGCCTTTTTCTGTGGCTATCCTTACCTTATGAAACACTCTCCCCCCAAAAAAAGATTCAGCAAGCCCAGGTGCAGGGATGGAGAAAGAATATCTGAAGCTGGTGGTGAAACTTCCCAAAGGAATGACTGTGGAGCCTGGTTTTGTTTTCATTTTATGATTTAATAGTTTCATTTTATAGTTTATTATTAATTTAACTGTTAATACTACCCAGAATTTTCTTTAAGATGTGTTCTGTCCGCAAACCATCTGGATCCGCTGGGAACAGGCAGTTAAACTCTAGCAAACAGGTTTTCATACAGATCGAGTTTATTTGAGTATTCTCAAAATCATAGACTTACAGTCATGGTGAGATTCATCCTTATTTCATAATCTGTCACATTTCCTAGCGTAAAAGGTAGATGGTAGATCTGTCCTCCTGTTCAGAAAGCATGCCTCTCTCATCTGTGGCAATTCATAATGGCCGGGCTTTGTTCTACAGCCCAGGCAGAGAGTCTCAGTGGCCAATCAGACACACAGATGTGGTCACATGAGGACTTATCCTCTCCAATAATGTATTTCATTTTTGAAATGTAACTACATTTTCCTTATATTTTAGCAATCCAAAAGTGGAGATATAATTCAATCAATATTTTAGAAACAGCTACGCTTGATAAAGACCCAGTTGTTGCAGTGGTTTAGGTACCAGGCTAGAAACCAGGAGATGGTGAGTTCTAGTCTCACCTTGCGCATTAAGCCAGGAGGGTGACCTTGGGTCAGTCACTCTCTCAGCCCGAGGAAGGAGGCAATGGCAAACCACTCCTGAAATCTTTCCAGGAAAACTGCAGGGACAGTCCAGACATTTGCCAGAAGTCAATATTGATATAAAGGCATGCACACAAACGATGATAGTTAAAAAAATCCCTCAAAACTGATTAACTTACCATTGGTTAGATGGAAAGATATGTTAGAAAAGATAATATAAGATACATGTATGAAAGAGATGTTTATTCTGTGATTGCACACAAGGATATGTTAACACCCATACAGCACGTTGTAATTGGTTTGATGGGGGTTTTTTTCTGTCAAAAAATAATTAAAAAATTTTCAAAAACCCCCCCCCAAAAACCTGGTTAACTTAGAACAAGAATGCCATCTGGGTACTGGATGTCAATTCCCAAAATTCCCTAGCCAGCCATGCTTAATATTAACATCTTAAAATTCCCGAGGTTGAGAAAATCCAATCTGCTTCCTTGCATTTTAAGAAGTTTAAAAAACACAAGCCATTATCCTTCCCAGGATAAAGTATCCGTAGGAAGGACGCAGTCTCAGTTGTAGCAGAGTTCTTTTTAACTTCTCTTTCTGTTAAAACACCTTCCTCTTTTTTGTCAGGTCTGACACAGCCACTAATGAAACCTCACCAACGACTGAGGGAGTAGTAGAGCAGAGAGTAGTAGAACAAGGATTGCTATTTAATTTATAACCTTTTTCCTCCAAGATATTTCCTGGGAATAGAATAGAATAGAATAGAATAGAATAGAATAGAATAGAATAGAATAGAATAGAATAGAATAGAAATTTTTATTGTCTTTGGTGCATATGCTCTCAGTGTACCTATAAAAAAATAAAATGGAATACATTCATCAAGAATCATAAGATACAACCCTGATAGTCATAGGTTACTAATAAGCAATCAAATCATACCAGGAAACAAATAAGACAATATAAATTGTCATAAATTCATCTTTCTGAGCAACAGTTCATTTTGTTGCCACATTTGTCAGTTTCCTCTGGCATTCCTTTGCCTTTCCTTCCTTGCTCCTTCCATTTACCTGAAAACTCTGTTCCAACCTGACTGGGACTTAGATAAGAAGGCTTAAATATGAGATTGACTGTTCTCTAGGCCTAGCAGAAGAGACCACAATGTGAGATGAAAGAAAATCTTCTTACTAATAAAATAAAATTCTTATGACTGAATTTAGAGAGACAAAGAAAAGCAAGTCATAAGCAGAAGTATTTGGAAGAAAAGGACTCAAATGGTAGCTCTAGTGAGTGAGGAACCCATACAAAAAACAAGCTTACATACAAGCAATAACTGTTGCAGAGAAATGCTGCAACACAGGCAGTTCTTGGGGCTCCTAGAGTGGCCCATGTTACATCACTGCTCTAACAGCTGCCCTGGTTGCTGGTTTGCTTCTGGGTGCAATTCAAAGAGTTGGTTATTATCCTTAAAGCCCTGCATGGTATAGGTCCAGGATCCTGAGGAACAGTCTCGCTCCATTGAGGCTGGCCCACCCTACTCACATGGGGCCTGCAGAGGAGACAAACTTCAGGCCCCATCAGTCAAGGAATTGTGGCTGCTGGAGTCCAGGAGAAAGACCTCCTCTGCTGTGGCTCCTGTCCTTTGGGGCAATTTCCCTTGAGGTGAGATCATCTCCCACCCTTCTGACCTTCCATAAGGTTAGACCTGAAGACCTGACTCTGCCAGATGGCTTGAGGCCCCAACAAGAGACAGTATCACACTGGAGGTGGCTGGTGAATTAAGAGGCAATCCCAACTCCTCCCCACCACTGAGCATCCTGCTCCTGTCTTCCCCATCTCTTATCTTTTATTTATTAACTTTGTCTTTGATTATAGCCATTTTTATAATCTTAGAAATATTTATCTTTTATGCTGTAGGCCTAACAGGGTTGCTTAGGAAGAAGATGAGTGGCAATTAAATCGAATAAATAAACAGATAAATGACTAGGGCAAGCTGACCAGGTGAAGATAAAATATTCAACTGCTGCCAGAACAATACTTAAATTCTGCTTTTAATTTTTCTTTTAACCAGGGCTTCAGAAGAAGAAGGAACTGAAGGTACTTCAAAGAAAACGTAAGTAGCTTCAGTGCGCAAGTCAGGAGTATTTCTTTTTAAGAATTTTTGAAGTGATTCAGAATGCATTATAAGATACTTAATGTGAAAAACATCTCATAATCTCATCATTTTATTTCACTGTTCAACAGTGGAAAGAAAATGTTCTAGTAGGAAATAGGAAAAGGAAGGAGAAAAATTAGAAAAGAGCAACAACTTTTTACCTTTTCCCATTCTGGAGTACCAAACCCTTATTACAAAAGGGAGCAGACGCTCCTTTCAGTGTAAATTCATTGTATGTTTCTGTTGCATACATGTGGGTGTAAGTTCCTATCGTTTTTCTATCTATCTGATTCTAACAGATTTTTCAGTTTTGCTTTTGCGTTTGTATTTAAATTGGATCCTATATTTACTCTTTGAAGAATAGTCAGAAAACCTGTGGTAACTTTTGGACAAATGGCTCTTTTTAGAAATGGAAATGCTTGATAAATTAATAAGCCCATTGCTAGAGCATTATATAATTAAAATAGCATGAAATCTAAAATGAAACATTAAACAATAAAACTATTATTCCTCTCTAAAAATATAAAGAAGGAATGGAGATTTTTTTCCCCTAGAAGATTTATGTGCATATGTGTGTGTGTGTGATTTCTTTGCTAAAATACAGGACATACAAAGCAAAGGTATATTTAGCGGATATGAAAAATTAGGTTCAAGCTTTAATTATTTTCAGGTGATTTTCCTATGTTTGTCTAGATTTCCTCAGAGAAAATGTATGTCCTTTCTGAAAAATCTAGCCTAGCAACATTGCAATTCACAGAGAGAATATAAGAATTTGCACATGAATACCCGACATTCCAGATTTTCTTAATATGTTCAGTTTGGGGGAACTTATTTTCCAACAGTTGTTAAAATATATAATGACATTTTCATATTAGCTCAGTTTAATAGAAATTGGAAATGCAGATTTAGAAGTCAATTGTTGCTTTCTGTTAAAGAAGCTAGTATCTTGCAACAGAATTAGCAAAAGCAATAGCACTTAAACTTGTAAAAACCCCACAGTGTTTTACAGCACTCTCTGAGCTGTTTATACTGTCAGAATAATGCCCTCAACATTATGGCGGCAGTACCAAGCTCGGAAGGGGAGGGAATACCAACCTTGTGCCGGTCAGGGTATAACTTTTGACTGTGGGAAGACTTAGCCTGCAATACTGCATACAGTAATAGTAATTAGTAATTAGCTGTGCTACTTAGGACAGAAAATACTGCGATGTGCAGGATGAGTTGGCAAACTGGAGGAAAAGATTCCAGGATTATTGAGAAGTGAAAAACAAACAGAAACTCAGAGGACTCATTAAAATATCTCAATAGGCAAGATAATATTGTGTTCTGCTTGTTACAATTCTGGTTTTGATACAAGAATATGGATCCTGATCTGTATAACCAATTCACAGATGAACCCCAGAGGATATAGTGTGTTTTACACCTAAGTACATTTACATTTGGATGCCACAATAAGAATCCTCCCAAACACCGTTTTTTTAGTTGCACCCATTATATTCCTGCTATTGAAATATTTTATTTATTTATTTATTTATTTATTTATTTTGTCACACAGTATATATAAGCATAAGCATGAAATAACTATACAATATATAAGCATATATATAAGTATGAGTATGTAATAACTATATTAATTGGATATAACAAAAGGAAACAATAGGATAGGAATGGTAGGCACGCTTGTGCTCTTATGCACGCCCCTTACAGACCTCTTAGAAATGGGGTGAGGTCAATAGTAGACAGGTTTTGATTGAAGCTTTGGGGATTTTGGGAAGAGACCACAGAGTCAGGTAGTTTATTCCAGGCATTAACAACTCTGTTACTGAAGTCATATTTTCTGCAATCAAGATTGAATAGAATAGAATAGAATTTTATTGGCCAAGTGTGATTGGACACACAAGGAATTTGTCTTGGTGCATATGCTCTCAGTGTACATAAAAGAAAAGATACGTTCATCAAGGTACAACATTTACAACACAATTGATGATCAATATATCAATATAAATCATAAGGATTGCCAGCAACAAGTTATAGTCATACAGTCATAAGTGGAAAGAGATTGGTGATGGGAACTATGAGACGATTAATAGTAGTGCAGATTCAGTAAATAGTCTGACAGTGTTGAGGGAATTATTTGTTTAGCAGAGTGATGGCCTTCGGGAAAAAACTGTTCTTGTGTCTAGTTGTTCTGGTGTGCAGTGCTCTATAGCGTCGTTTTGAGGGTAGGAGTTGAAACAGTTTATGTCCAGGATGCGAGGGATCTGCAAATATTTTCACGGCTCTCTTCTTGATTCGTGCAGTATACAGGTCCTCAATGGAAGGCAAGTTGGTAGCAATTATTTTTTCTGCAGTTCTAATTATCCTCTGAAGTCTGTGTTTTTCTTGTTGGATTGCAGAACCGAACCAGACAGTTATAGAGGTGCAAATGACAGACTCAATAATTCCTCTGTAGAACTGGATCAGCAGCTCCTTGGGCAGTTTGAGCTTACTGAGTTGGCGCAGAAAGAACATTCTTTGTTGTCCTTTTTTAATGATGTTTTTGATGTTAGCTGTCCATTTGAGATCTTGCGATATGATAGAACCCAGAAATTTGAAGGTTTCTACTGTTGATACTGTGTTGTCAAGTATTGTGAGAGGTGGAAGTATGGAAGGGTTTTTCCTAAAATCTACCATCATTTCTACGGTTTTGAGTGTGTTCAGTTCCAGATTGTTTTGGAGCGGTTAACATTAAGCTTAAATCTGTTGTGTGCTCGTGTATTGTTGCAATTGAAGCTGAAGTAGTCTTTGACAGGAAGGACATTGTAATAGATGATTAATATGAGTTAAACTCAGGTTATGTCGAAGGCGGTGTAGTTCTAAATTTTCTAAACCCAGGATTTCAAGTCTGGTGGCATAAGGTATTTTGTTGTATTCAGAGGAGCGGAGAACTCTTCTTGTAAAGTATTTCTGGACACGTTCAATTGTATTGATGTCAGAAATGTGGTATGGGTTCCAGACAGTCGAGCTGTATTCAAGAATTGGTCTAGCAAATGTTTTATATCCTCTGGTTAGTAGTGTAGTGTTTCTGGAGAAGAAGCTACGCAAGATTAGGTTTACAACTCTTAGGCCTTTTTTGTGATGTAGTTGCAGTGAGCTTTGGCGCTTAGGCCATTTGATATGAAAACTCCAAGGTCTTTAACAGGGTGGAGGTCATCTGTAAGGTAATGTCCATCAAGCCTGTACTTAGTGTTTAGGTTCTTTTTTCCAATATGTAATACTGAGCATTTGCTGGTTGAGATTTGGAGTTGCCAAGTTTTAGACCAATTGGATACAAAGTCAAAGTTTTTTTGAAGGGTAGTTGTATTGTTGGTGGTGTTAAATAGTTTGACATCATCAGCAAAGAGAATACAATTACCTGTGATATGATCAAGATCATTAATGTATAATATGAAGAGTGTTGGTCCAAGAATGCTGCCTTGGGGAATGCTACTTTTGACAGGAACAGGATTTGATAGAGCATTGCCAATTTTGACCACTTGTTGTCTCTTTGATATGAAAGCTGTTATCCAATTGTGGAGGGGTCCTGAAATTCCGTAGGATTTTAGTTTTAGGAGAAGTTTATCATGTACTACTGAGTCGAAAGCTTTACAGAAGTCTATGTAGATTGCATCTATTGCTCGCTACCCAAAGTAGCGATTGTGAGAAGATTCTATGGGTGGTTTCCGAAATCTTTTCTCTTAAAGTAACTGACTGTGATAGTGTTGTTGAAATGCAGCTCAGAAATACTGAAATTCTTGATCTTCTCAAAAAAATAATGTCACCTCACTATATGGATATTACTTTAGAAGCACCTGAGAATAAGGGTACTGAATCAATTATAATAATAATAGCTTGACAAAAGTTGAACAGACTAACTAGAAGAATATGTAGTTTTATAACCACATTGTAATATCATCTTTTATTCCTTTTATATCTACAGAAGTTCAGAAGAAGGAGAGGAAGATGAAGAAGACTAATCCTACTTATGTAGAACACTGTTTATTATTATATATTGTATTATTAAATACATTTTTCCATGTACCTTTTTATTGTAATCCTTATCCTGAGGCTTAAAAACATTTTAGAATAGCTATTCTCCCATCTGGAGCAAGTGCAATTGGGTTGGGCTAAGGCTCTTATTACTCATGGCCCTCGTGGCTACCAATGATAAAATCTGTATAGGTTTCCTATACAGAATGATGTTTTACAAATGTGTAGATCGGGGTAGTCAACCTTTTTTTACCTACCGCCCACTTTTGTATCTCTGTTAGTAGTAAAATTTTCTAACTGCCCACTGGTTCATGCTCACTCTCACAAATCTAACTGTGTACTGACCAGTGCGACCGCAAACAAAAGAGCCTGCGCCATGTATCGTTGTCTGCACATGCCTCTTGCACATTGTGGATTGGGTTTGGGGGGGGTGTCGGCTACCAGTTCTGCTTGTCTGTTATAGCTGGGTGGTGTGAGGGGAAATGCGCGAGCTATTCTGGGATGAGGCTCTTTTGTTTGCAGTTGCACTATAGCGCCATTCAGTTTCACTTACATAACATGAACTAAACTTATGCGCGGGTGATACAAATAGTATATTTTCAAAAATTTAAATTGTCACGGGGAATTTTATGAAAACCTAATGAAAATGTTTTTAAATAATGCTATGAATTTTTTTTTAAAGTCAATTAAATTAAAAAAAAGGAAAGTGCTTCAGTATCGGACAAAACCCCTACCGCCCACCATGAAAGCTGGAACACCCACTAGTGGGCAGTAGGGACCAGGTTGACTACCACTGGTGTAGATCATTCACATGACATTTGTGTAGTGGCAGGATTACCCTGGTATGTATATATTCATTTATTTATTGCATCTCTATAAAATGTTCAATAATGTTTTCAAGTTCCCAAATGCGGAATACAGTATCAGGTCTTTTTATATCTGTAACTGAAATTATGACTACAAACTGTAACAAACGAAAAAAAATAGCAGGGAGTGAAATAAGAATCACAGTGTGACTGAGATATTAAAAAGACTGAGGAATAAAACAATATTCACTTGATGACAAAATATGAGCTGTATAAGACTGTTCTCCTTTGCAGGGAAAACATTCTGTTTTCCTTACTTCACTTGTCAGAGCAAAAAAATTAAAATTAAAACAACCTTTGAAAAAACGTTTATGGTTAAATTGAGAAAGATGAGAGTATAAACTCTTTCTAAAATCTTGGTCCCAAGTCGAAAGAGCACTAGATTTTGAGCCCAGAAACATCCTGTTCAGCTAATAAATCATGGAGTAGCATGGAAAATTTCTCAGTCTCCAAAAATCTTTCAGCATTATTTGGCCCATTGAAATTTCAAGGCTCTTTGAAAACAATGCCCTGTGGAAGATGCCCACAGCAGGATGAAGGGTTGACAGGTTGTCACCTGCAGGAAAAGTGACAACTAGCTTATCAGCCCAAACTGATGAAAAATGTTTATTTCTCATCACAGAGTCTGCTCAAGTTTTTAGGGCCAATATTGGATCAGGAAGCTCTCTGGTAACCCCATTCAGAACTGGATGAATATTTTAAACATATATGCGCACTAGTATTCAAGTTAACTATGGTTAGTTTCACGTTTCCTAATCATTTTATTCTATGCATTACCATATCATTCTTTATATTTGTTGAGAAAAAAAATAAACTCGGTCATCTACCCTTTGTGGTATTTCTGGATCTCTCTCATCTAGAGATTGATTGAAATATCAAAGTTAATATGAAAAAAAGAAGGAAATCCTTAATGGGACTCTGCTACTTACCACTATTTGAAACTAATCATTCAAACAAGAATATTTCTAGTTCATGCTTCACATCCAGCATACAATTAGTATAGCCATTTATACTGATTGACATTAATTTAAGTTCTTCTTCCATAATTATTTTGTAGATAGGTTTTGTTTTTCTAGTTGTTGTTATCTTTCTTGCTCCCCCTCTTATCGCTATTTCCTCCCGGTCTCTTTCATCTTCTTTTTTTTTTGCATGCTCTTCTCTTCCATCTCTTCTCATCGTCTTGGCTCTTCTTTGTCA
This sequence comes from Ahaetulla prasina, assembly GCF_028640845.1. Lineage (NCBI taxonomy): Eukaryota > Metazoa > Chordata > Lepidosauria > Squamata > Colubridae > Ahaetulla > Ahaetulla prasina. The sequence goes on along the minus strand of NC_080542.1, from coordinate 48,634,906 downwards.
CTTATTCTCATTTCCTCTTGTGTTCCAAAATATTGCTCATAAAATTGTTCTGCTTTCTCCTTGGAATCCAATTTGCTCCATCCAGGTCACCAATATTCCCTCCAGAATCGACCATCTGAAGTTTATTCTGTGCTTGATTAGTTAAAAAACATGTTTTCTACAAGCTCTTCAGCCAAAGAGCTTGTAAAAAACCTCCTTTTAAGAGGTTCTGGGCTGCGATGAAGCACTTACCTCTAATTGCTGCTCCTTTCGAGCTGGGAAAGCCATGCTTTACATCAGTTGCATCAGATAGCAACTGAATCTGCATGCCTGTAATCCATCTCCTCAATCAGCAACTAAATCTGTCTGCTTTGCTAGCTGAGGAACTCTGGGAGTTGGTCCACAAACCTTAAAGTTACTAAGGTTGGAGACCCCTGATCTAAAAAATATAAACAAAATAAAATAATAAAATAAAATATTTGTGCAGCTTTCTGAGATTTGGTGTTTCTGTAGTGTTTCACTCTAACTACACAAACACACAAAATCTCACAAAACTGTATGTGGCATTTTGTGTGTGTGTGTGTGAGAGAGAGAGAGAGTGTGAGTCAGTTGTGTTGTGTTGTTAATATAACATAACATAACATAACATAACATCAGAGTTCGAAGGGACCTTGGAGGCCTTCTAGTCCAACCCCCTGCCCAGGCAGGAAACCCTACACCATCTCAGTCAGATGGTTATCCAACATTTTCTTAAAAATTTCCAGTGTTGGAGCATTCACAACTTCTGAAGGCAAGTCGTTCCACTTATTAATTGTTCTAACTGTCAGGAAATTTCTCCTTACTTCTAAGTTGCTTCTTTCTTTGATCAGTTTCCACCCATTGCTTCTTGTTCTACCCTCAGGTGCTTTGGAGAACAGCCCGACTCCCTCTTCTTTGTGGCAGCCCCTGAGATATTGGAACACAGCTATCATGTCTCCCCTAGTCCTTCTTTTTGTTAAACTAGACATACCCAGTTCCTGCAACCGTTCTTCATATGTTTTATCCTCCAGTACCCTAATCATCTTTGTTGCTCTTCTCTGCACTCTTTCTAGAGTCTCAACATCTTTTTTACATCGTGGTGACCAAAACTGGATGCAATATTCCAAGTGTGGCCTTACCAAGGCATTATAAAGTGGTACTAACACTTCACGTGATCTTGATTCTATCCCTCTGTTTATGCAGCCCAGAACTGTGTTGGCTTTTTTAACAGCTGCTGCACACTGCTGGCTCATATCTAAATGGTTATCCACTAGGACTCCAAGATCCCTCTCACAGGTACTACTATTGAGCAAGGTACCACATATACGGTACTGGTGCATTTTGTTTTTTTGGCCTAAATGTAGAACCTTACTTTTTTCACTGTTGAATTTCGTTTTGTTAGATAGCGCCCAATGTTCAAGTCTGTCAAGATCTTTCTGTAACTTGAGCCTATCTTCTGGAGTGTTGACTATTCCTGCCAGCTTGGTGTCATCTGCAAATTTGATGAGTTCCCCATCTATCCCCTCGTCCAAGTCATTGATGAAGATGTTGAAGAGTACTGGGCCTAAAACAGAGCCTTGGGGTACTCCACTGCATACTTCCCTCCATGTGGATGTAGTTCCATTGAGGACTACACGTTGAGTGCGGTTGGTCAGCCAATTACGAATCCATCTGGTGGTGGTGCTGTCTAACCCACATTTTTCTAGGGGGTGTTTAAAGTGTTGTTGTGTGTGTTTAAAGTGTGAAAATTGATTTTTGAGCTTTTTGTGGCTGTGTGAAGTTCCTGCATGTTGTAGGGGCCATTTTGGGTGAAGTGCAACTGCTTTTACATTGTGTGTGAGTCAGTTATGTTGTGTGTGTGTAAAGTATGAAAGTTGGTTTTTGGTACCTCTTACTGTTTTGTATACTTGGTTTATTATTTTTATTATTTATTGTTATTGGCCCCACCCACCCAGTCATCTGATCACCAAGACACGCCCACCAATTGAGCCACGCCCATAGAACCAGTAGGGAAAATTTTTAGATTTCACCCCTGTTTTAAAGCCTTTTGTTGTGACAACTGGCCCACTTGAAAGTCACCACAGGTCTTCCATTAACCACACTGCAGTTTGTCTACTGAGCCAATAGGTTGGCAGATGATGCTGTCAATATGGCACTTACAATATCTTGAATCACTGGGGATATGCACAGGTCCTTTTTGTAGCTTTTAGCTTGGCATTCAATATCATCATTCTAGGTGGATTGTTAGCTTTTTGACAGATAGGAAGCAACAGGGAAAATTACTGTATTTTTCGGCATATAAGATGCACTGGGGTATAAGATGCACCTTAATTTTGGGGGAGGAAAACAAGGAAAAAAGTATTCTGAACTTCACCACTATTGTTTGTGTTAAGTTCTGGAAGTAACGAGGCTGGAGACCAGGGTAGTGACAACAGCTCTTTAATATAGGGTGAACCCAGCAACAGGCTGGGGGAAAAACCTCTCCTTTTATACAGTTCTGCTGGAGGCTTCGTCCAATCAGCAACGTGCTGATTTCCCGCTCAAGTATTTAAAGGTACACACATGAATACATAACACTCCTCCCCTCCCAGAAAACACTTTACCACTATTTACATATTATTTACATGTTATTTTTCGACGTAGTCACGCAAATAACCTGGGCGTCTCCTAGTTCTTTCTGACCTGCGCGGTTCAGTTCTGGGTGGTGTTTTGAGCTGGTCGGAGGGGCTGTTTTCTCCTCCCAGCTCTTTCTCTGAGCCAACGGGCTCCGGATTATTGGCCGACTCTTTTTCTTGGCCATCCGGCCTTGGATTATTTTTGAAACTGTCCCTGCTGTTTCCCTCGGGAACCTGATGGCGTCGCTGGAACTCTGGGACCTCAGCTAAGTCTTGCGCCTCCCCCGGGTCATTGTCAGCTGTGAATTCAAATTGGTATTGGTCATGATCTGTTTCATTTGGTTCGGTTTGATCAGTTATTCGTTTCCTTATCTGATCTATGTGGCGCCTCCACACTCGGTTGTCTGGTAGCTCTACCACGTACGATTTTGGGCCGGTTATCTTTATTATTTGTCCTGCGAACCAACTAGGGCCGTCCCCATAGTTTCGGGCCCACACCGGTCGCCTATGCTCATTTCCTTGTCTTTTCTAGTTCCCCTTGTAACGCTCTGGTGTGTAATGGGGATTCAAACGATCAAGTGGGCACGGGAGTTTCCGTCCCATTAGTAATTCGGCTGGGCTTTTCCCGGTGGCCGTGCTTGGGGTTCTGTGCTGAACGGCTAAGAAAAAGTCTATCTTTGTTTGCCAGTCACCTGGCTTGAGCCTGGACAATGCCTCCTTAGCGCTCCGGACGGAACGCTCTGCAAGGCCATTCGGCGCAGGGTGGAAAGGCGCAGAGAGGGCATGTCGGATGCCCTCCTCTGCCAGGTATTCTTCAAACTGGGCTGCCGTGAATTGAGGCCCATTGTCGGACACCAGAGTGTCCGCAACCCGTGAGTTGCAAATAGGTGGCGCAGGGCTGCGATCACTGCTTGGCCGTAGTGGATTTCATGAGTATGATCTCCAACCATTTAGAGAATGCATCAACAACCACTAGGAAGCGTTTGGCCGTGGAAGGGCCAGCAAAATCAATGTGGATTCTTGACCAGGGCCCTTGGGGCTTTTCCCATTCCTGACTGGGGCCGTTGGGGTAGAGGTCTGGACTCTTGGCAAGCCTGGCATTTCCCTACCCTCTCAGCAATCTCTGCGTCCATGAGTGGCCACCACACATAGCTTCTAGCTAACCCTTCATCCTTACGATCCTGGGTGACCCTCGTGGAGGAGGTCCAATACCTTTCCCTTAATTTATCAGGAATTATTACACGATCACCCCATAACAGGCACCCCTTGAGCCGAGAGCTCATCACGTTTTTAACAAATTCTTTGAACCGTTACGCCCGGCGCTGACACCCTCTCTGTACCCAACCGAGTACAGTCCTTAACACAATGTCGGTATGATGCCGAGCCACTTCCTTAGATGTGACTGGGCCAGAGTCAAAGAGTCAATAAGTAGAATGGGCGTCCCGGAGTGGGGTCTTCGATGGCCCCTGGCAGTGGGCATCTGCTTAACGCGTCTGCATGCCCCACTTCTTTCCCTGGCCGATGATGCAGCTTGTACGAATAAGCGGCTAAGAAAATAGTCCATCGGGTCAAGCGTGGCGAAAGTGCCACAGGCGTTGGGCGGTCGCCAGCCAGTATCCCTAGTAGCGGTCTGTGGTCAGTCACGATTTCAAAATTCCGGCCAAAGACATATTCGTGGAATTTTTTAACCCCTGACACAATGGCTAATGCTTCTTTATCTAATTGGCTGTAATTTCTCTCTGGGGAGGACATCGTTCTAGAGTAAAAAGCTATAGGGGCTTCTGTGCCGTTTGGAAGTCTATGGCTGAGTACAGCCCCCACCCCATAAGGAGGCATAAACCAGCACTAGGGTAATGAGTTGTGATATTGGATGAGCAGGCTATCACTTGAGAGCAGGTTCTTTACTGCTTCAAAAGCCCTATTTTCCGACTTTCCCCAAGACCAAACAGTATTTTTCCTAAGAGCCTATGCAGCGGTTCCATAGCAGTTGCTTTGTTCTTTAAAAGACCGTAAAATTCACCAATCCCAGGAATGCCTGCAGCTCTGCTTTGTTTTTGGGCGCTGGAGCCTTCCTAATTGCCTTAACCTTGCTCTCAGTAGGGTGAATTCCTTTCTTGTCTATCCGGTAGCCCAAGAAATCGACGGATTCGACCCCTATCTGGCATTTGTTTGCCTTGACTTTTAATCCGCTGTCCGGAAAATGCCCAAAACCTTTCTTAACGCTCCCCAATTCCTCCATGTTTTCCCTGAAATTAGGACATCATCAGTAGGGACTACCCTGGGAGCCCTGCAGTAGTCGTTCCATTAGGTTTTGGAACAGCCCTGGTGCCACACTGACCCCAAATTGCAATCGGGTGCACTTGAATGCCCCCTGTGCGTTACAATCGTTTGGGCTTGGCTGTGCGGGCGTCTACTGGCAGTTGTTGGTAGGCTTGGGCCAAGTCTAACTTTGCAAAGACTTGCCCTTGCCCCAAAGAGTGCAATAAGTGTTGCACCACGGGAACCGGTAAGCGCTTTTCTGTAAGGCTTTGTTAAGCGTCGCCTTGTAGTCAGCGCAAATTCTAATTGACCCGTCCGGTTTATTGGGGTGACGATTGGCGTCTCCCACTTTGCGTGATCGACTGGCACCAAAATCCCTGATTTATGAGCTTGTCCAGCTCCTTATCGATTTTTGGTTTTAGGGCAAAGGACTCTCCTCGCCTTAAGCCTAATGGGGCTACCTGGGGTCTAAGTTGAAGGAAATAGGGGTCCCCTTGTACTTGCCCAGGCAGTCCTTGAAGACATCTTGAACTCGTTAAAGAGAATGTCTTTCAGGTTACAGTCACTTCTGTAGATGCCAGTCACTCCCATGCCCAGGGCACGAAACCAGTCTAGTCCCAACAGACTGGGCAGAGTTCCTTCGACGATCGTGATGGGCAGGGTCTTCTTGTGTGGACCGTGCTCGACTCGGACGGAGGTGGTCCTCGAACAGGGATGCGATTCCCTGGTAGTCGTGGACTCGTGGCCGTTGTGCTTGCAGGTGGCGCTTGCGACGGACGGCAGTGACTTCACCAAAGTGTCCCAGGACATGATGGTGATCGCTGATCCGTGTCTACTTCAAGCGGCACCGTACTCCCTCTATTTTTGGCTTGGTGAAGATCTTCTTCTCCACTGGTCGAGGCGCGCCTATGACCACAGTTGTTTGGTTGGAATCCGCGCCTTTTTGTTTGAGCCAATCGCGGGTCGCCTTGCCGATTCCGCTCTGATTCTTGATTTGAATTTTCGGCGGAAGGTTGGGCGCTCGACAAACTTGAGCTAGGTGCCCTTTCTTCCCACACCGCCGACATGTCGCGTCCTTAAACTTGCAGCGTTGCCGCTGGTGTTGACCACCGCAGCTCCGCATTCATCTCTGTCCCTTTGTCGCGTTTCTCGGTTCGGCAGACCCTTCCTCATCTTCACCGTCGGATTCGGTCTGAACCTCCTCCTGGTGCACGGGTTGCCGCGCTCGCCTTTGGTGGGACAGGCTTCTGCAGTGTCTCCGCGCTTGGGTGGACATTTCATGTGCTCTGGCTTCGTCCAGGCGTTGGCCAGCGTTAGGTTGCTCTTTGCTAGCAGCCGTCGCCGTAAGCGGATGTCTTTGACCCCTCGGATGAGTTGCTCGAGGAGCACCTCGCCTAGGTCGCGTATCCGCAGTCCTTGGGCGCTTTTCTTAGGCGGCCATGTAGTCACCGATGGTTTCGCCCTCCATCTGCCTTCGCTCTCCAATTCAAACCGCCGCACGTATTTGGGCGGCGTTGGTGCAGTGGTTTTAGTAAAGTCTGTAGAGTTGGCCATGACACCGACTGCAACGGCGTTGGCTCTGCCAGGGCTTCGCGATATCAATGACCTCCGGACCACAGTGGCTTAAGAAATAAGCCCTTTTTCGGTTATCTGGAACTCCTTGCAGTTCGTTGGCTTCTAAGCTTTCGAAGCGGGTCATATCGTTCCCCATTTCTCTTTGCGGTCAAGCGGTGCGGGCGGAGTGTAACTGGCCATCTCCGCTTTTCTGCCCTGAGTTTGCTGGGTTCGGGTCTATCGTGCTTCAGCTCGGTTCTGGTTCTCCTTAGCCTCGAGATCCCACCTTCGTCGCCAATGTTAAGTTCTGGAAGTAACGAGGCTGGAGACCAGGGTAGTGACAACAGCTCTTTAATATAGGGTGAACCCAGCAACAGGCTGGGGGAAAAACCTCTCCTTTTATACAGTTCTACTGGAGGCTTCGTCCAATCAGCAACGTGCTGATTTCCCGCTCAAATATTTAAAGGTACAAACATGAATACATAACAGTTTGTTTTGACTCTGGAACCATTATTAGATAAAATACGGGAATTAACGAAAATAGAGGGAATTAAAATTAAAACAACCTTTGAAAAAACGTTTATGGTTAAATTGAGAAAGATCTTGGTCCCAAGTCGAAAGAGCACTAGATTTTGAGCCCAGAAACATCCTGTTCAGCTAATAAATCATGGAGTAGCATGGAAAATTTCTCAGTCTCCAAAAATCTTTCAGCATTATTTGGCCCATTGAAATTTCAAGGCTCTTTGAAAACAATGCCCTGTGGAAGATGCCCACAGCAGGATGAAGGGTTGACAGGTTGTCACCTGCAGGAAAAGTGACAACTAGCTTATCAGCCAAAACTGATGAAAGATGTTTATTTCTCATCACAGAGTCTGCTCAAGTTTTTAGGGGCAATATTGGATCAGGAAGCTCTCTGGTAACCCCATTCAGAACTGGATGAAGACTTTAAACATATATGCGCACTAGTATTCAAGTTAACTATGGTTAGTTTCACGTTTCCTAATCATTTTATTCTATGCATTACCATATCATTCTTTATATTTGTTGAGAAAAAAAATAAACTCGGTCATCTACCCTTTGTGGTATTTCTGGATCTCTCTCATCCAGAGATTGATTGAAATATCAAAGTTAATATGAAAAAAAGAAGGAAATCCTTAATGGGACTCTGCTACTTACCACTATTTGAAACTTGTCATTCAGACAAGAATATTACTAGTTCATGCTTCACCTCCAGCATACAATTAGTATAGCCATTTATACTGATTGACATTAATTTAAGTTCTTTTTCCATAGTTACTTTGTAGATAGGTTTTGTTATTCTAGTTGTTTTTATCTTTCTTGCTCCCCCTCTTATTGCTATTTCCTCCCGGTCTCTTTCATCTTCTTTTTTTTTGCATGCTCTTCTCTTCCATCTCTTCTCATCGTCTTGGCTCTTCTTTGTCACTTATTCTCATTTCCTCTTGTGTTCCAAAATATTGCTCATAAAATTGTTCTGCTTTCTCCTTGGAATCCAATCTGCTCCATCCAGGTCACCAATATTCCCTCCAGAATCAACCATCTGAAGTTTATTCCGTGCTTGATTAGTTAAAAAACATGTTTTCTACAAGCTCTTCAGCCAAAGAGCTTGTAGAAAACCTCCTTTTAAGAGGTTCTGGGCTGCGATGAAGCACTTACCTATAATTGCTGCTCCTTTCGGGCTGGGAAAGCCATGCTTTACATCAGTTGCATCAGATAGCAACTGAATCTGCGTGCCTGTAATCCATCTCCTCAATCAGCAACTAAATCTGTCTGCTTTGCTAGCTGAGGAACTCTGGGAGTTGGTCCACAAACCTTAAAGTTACTAAGGTTGAAGACCCCTGATCTAAAAAATATAAACAAAATAAAATAATAAAATAAAATATTTGTGCAGCTTTCTGAGATTTGGTGTTTCTGTAGTGTTTCACTCTAACTACACAAACACACAAAATCTCACAAAACTGTATGTGGCATTTTATGTGTGTGTGTGTGTGTGTGTGTGTGTGTGTGTGTGTGAGTGAGAATCTGTTGTGTTGTGTTGTTGTGTGTGTTTAAAGTGTGAAAATTGGTTTTTGAGCTTTTTGTGGCTGTGTGAAGTTCCTGCATGTTGTAGAGGCCATTTTGGGTGAAGTGCAACTGCTTTTACATTGTGTGTGAGTCAGTTGTGTTGTGTGTGTGTTGTGTGTGTGTAAAGTGTGTAAAGAGGTTTTTAGTACCTCTTACTGTTCTGTATACTTGGTTTATTATTTTTATTATTTATTGTTATTGGCCCCACCCACCCAGTCATCTGACCACCAAGACACGCCCACCAATTGAGCCACGCCCATAGAACCGGAAGGGAAAATTTTTAGTTTTCACCTGTTTTAAAGCCTTCTGTTGTGACAACTGGCCCACTTGAAAGTTACCACAGATCCTCCATTAACCACACTGCAGTTTGTCTACTGAGCCAATAGGTTGGCAGATGATGCTGTCAATATGGCACTTACAATATCTTGAATCACTGGGAATATGCACAGGTCCTTTTTGTAGCTTTTAGCTTGGCACTCAATATCATCATTCTAGGTGGATTGTTAGCTTTTTGACAGATAGGAAGCAACAGGGAAAATTACCGTATTTTTCGGCATATAAGATACACTGGGGTATAAGACGCACCTTAATTTTGGGGAAGGAAAAAAGTATTCTGAACCAAATGGTGTAGTAATATATTATTTAATAAGTACCAGCATAGCAGAACAATTTTTACAACCATGTATACTTTTATAACCATGTATACTTTTTATAACCAAGTACACTTTTTCCAACCATGTAAAGTCAACTGCGGTATTAAGAACTATTATCACTGTCATTAACAAATGAGGAGAGACTTTATGATTCAAGCACTCCTCTAATTTTCTGGAAACCTCAAGAACTCATCATTGTCGCTGGTATCAGAGTTTAGGAAACACAGTTGCTCACAATCACTTCCTTCGCTACCTTCATAAATGATATCATCTTCAGTTTCATCTAAGGCATTACTAATGCCACAGTTTTTAAAGGACCGTGTAACAATTTCGTCCTTCACTGAGTTTCATAATGTTTTCACCCATTCACAAACTTGAGTGATAGTGGGCCTGCTCATTAGTCCAGTGGGTGTCAGATCATGATTACCAGCAGCCATCCATTTGTTCCACTCTTCTCGCATGTACACTTTGAATGGCTTGTTGATGGAAACATCAAGAGGTTGCAACTGACTGGTAAGACCCTCAGGAATTACATCTAGATGAGTCTTCACTTCTTTAAACCTTTTCTTTGTGGTTTCATTAATATGTGCTCTAAACTGGTCAAGCACTAATAAAGCTGGTTTTTTCAGAAGCCCTCCAGGACGTTTGGACCACACTCTTTCAATCCATACTTTCATTCCATGTTCATCCATCCATCCATCCTTTCTCATGGACTTGTACAACAACATCTCTTGGAATCACTTCCTTTGGGAAGGTTTTTCTTTTGAATATTATTAACATTGGTGGCAATTTGGTGCCGTTTGCACAGCAGGACAACACAACCGTGTAATGTGTTTTCTCATGTCCTGAGGTTTTCATGGTTATGCTTTGGCACCTTTCAGATCAACAGTCCTATTTGATGGCACATCGAAAGTTAGTGGGACTTCATCCATATTCTGGCCAATTTCAAAATTATTTTTCTTCCTAGCATTTATTACAAATGTATGAAAAGACAGAATCTTAGATTCATACTCTTTTAGCATTCTTTGCGGAATTCTAGTTTTGGTGCGCATAGCAAGGCCATTTCGCCTCATAAATCTGAAGCACCACGATGGTGATCCAGTAAAATCCTGAATGCCTTTCTGTGTAGCAATGCGTTTGGCTTCATACATCACCATTTTTGTGGTGACTGCAAAGCCACTGTTCCGGTGACCTGTGATCCAGTCTCTCATGTCCTCCTCTAATTGGGGCCACTTTGCAGGAACCCTATGGAAGTTGTGCTTGCTTTTATCCTTTACCTTTTGCAGCTATTCCACCTGTTTCCTCCATTCTCTTATCATTTTTTCAGCTGGAGGTGGCCCAAAATGTTTCTCCGCTGCTCTGTTTCCATGCTCCTGAGCATATTTCACGACTTCCAGCTTGAACGAGATTTTGTATGCTTGCCTTCTTGGCTTTGAGATTATTCTGTAAGAAAGAACAATATTGTATCCTTTATAACAATGAATAGAATAGAATTTAGAATAGAATTTTTTTTTATTGGCCAAGTGTGATTGGACACACAAGGAATTTGTCTTGGTGCATATGCTCTCAGTGTACATAAAAGAAATGCACAGCACTGTAGCTGAAACCATGTTTGTTCATATGTACACACTAGGGTAGCTCATTATGTCCCCACCCTAAACTATAGTAACAATAGCAAGTTGAGAATTTTAGGACATTAATGATTTGTTTCTTCCCAAACCCTAACTCTAACCCTAACCCTATACAAACAAGTGCTAACCCTAACCCGTTATAAACAGATGCTAACCTTAACCCCTAACCTAGGCGTCTTCAATGTGTCAGCTTTCAGACTTGTGGACTACAAGTCCCATAATTATGAGACTTGTAGTCCACAAGCTGACAGCCTTCAGACTTGTGGACTGCAAGTCCCATAATTATGGGACTTGTAGTTCACAAGTCTGAAAGCTTTAAGACTCGTGGACTTCAACTCCCAGAATTCTGAGACTTAAAGTCCACAAGCTAACAGGTTTAAAACTAATCTGTCAGGCAGAAGCTTCTTCAAGCAAGGGGCTCCGGCTTCCCGGAGACGGTGGGGGACGGGGCAGTTCCGGCTTCAGCGGAGACGGTGGGGGTATGTGGCTTCAGCAGCGGTGGTGCGCGGCTTTGGCTTCAGTGGCGACAGTGGTGGGGCACAGCTTCGACTCCGGCTCCCAAATGCAAGGGGCGGCAGTGGCAGCGGTGGCGGTGGCAATTCAGATAGTTAGAGCTGAGGGGCGCCTGAGGCAGTGACAGGACAGCGGTTCTATTTATAGCAAACGGTTCCCAGAACTGTTTGCTTTTCACTTTTCTGATTGGCGGTTGGATCCCAGATTACTGCCAATCAGCTGTCTGTTGCCACCATTTTGCCATTGTCGCCATTGCCACCGTTCCCACCATCACACCAATTACCCCCACCCTACCCCCAGGTATGGCTGCTGGAACATTCAGCATATAAGACACACCCAGATTTTTGCCCTCTTTTTGAGAGTAAAAAGGTGCATCTTATATGCTGAAAAGTACGGTACATCTCGTACCTGGGCAATTAACACAGGTCCCTCCAAGCTCTGTGCTCTCTCCATTGCTCTTTTCTCTCTATACCAGAGGTGGGATTCACTTACCTTGCCTACCGGTTTGCAAATGTGAGAGTATATGCACCCTTGCTTCACTTGCATGCGCATCTGCACATGCACACAGCCTTCTGTGCATGTGCAGTTCTTGCACATTACGTCCGGGCAGGTGGGCAGAGCCTCCTGAAATTGCTGCTACCAGTTAACCCGATCTGGAGAGAACCGGCTGAATCCAACCTCTGTCTATACCAATGATTGCATCTCTAGGGATCCCGCTATGAAAGTACAGAAGTTTTCAAATGATATAACAGTCATTGGCCTAATTATGCAGTGATGACCCTGCATAAAAACAAGAGGTTGAACAACTGGTCCTGTGGTATGGCTGGAACAATCTGGAGTTGAGCATGCTCAAAGCTATAGCCAATAATTGCTACCAACCTGCCTTCCATTGAGGACCTGTATACTGCACGAATCAAGAAGAGGGCCATGAAAATATTTACAGATCCCTCACATCCAGGACATAAACTGTTTCAACTCCTACCCTCAAAACGTCGCTAAAGAGCACTGCATACCAGAACAACTAGACACAAGAACAGCTTTTTCCCGAAGGCCATCACTCTGCTAAACAAATAATTCCCTCAACACTGTCAAACTATTTACTAAATCTGTACTACTATTAATCTTCTCATCGTTCCCATCACCAATCTCTTTCCACTTATGACTGTATGACTGTAACTTTGTTGCTTGCAATCCTTATGATTTATATTGATATACTGACCATCATTTGTGTTGTAAATGTTGTACCTTGATGATTCTTTTATGTAAACTGTAAACTGAAAGCATATGCACCAAGACAAATTCCTTGTGTGTCCAATCACACTTGGCCAATAAAAAATTCTATTCTATTCTATTCTATTCTATTCTATTCTATTCTATTCTATTCTATTCTATTCTATTCTATTCTATTCTATTCTATTCTAACCTATTCTATTCTATTCTATGAGAGTGGATATCCAGAAAACCCTTCTTTTCTACCACCTCTTACACTATTCAATAGTACTGTATTAGCAATAGAATCCTTAGGTTTTTGGGTTGTATACTCTCCCAGGATGTGAAATGGACATATAATATTAGAACCATAATTTAAAAAGACACAACAAAGAATGTTCTTCCTATGTCAACTCAAGAAGTTCAGAATGTTCCAAGAGTTGTTGCTACAGTTCTACAGAAGAATTATTGAGTCTGTCATGTGTATTTCTAAAACTGTCTTGTTTGGTACAGCAACCAAACAGCACGGGTACAGACTCCAGTGGATAGATAGGACTGCAGAATGAATAATTACAACAAGCCTATACAGACTATATTTTGCACAGATCAGAACAAAGGCTAAGAAAATATCTACAGACTCCTCACTATAGATCATTGTGTGTCAAAACAACTAGGCACAGGGACAGTTTTTTCCCTTGTGCCAACACTCTCCTGAACATATATCTAATGTCCATGTACACTTACCCAAATAGTATGGCTGTAATATTATCTTTATTTTCTTTATTACCCCCTTATTGGTATTAAAATTATGACAATGATTATTATTGTTGCTTTGCATGTACACTGAGAGCTTCTACCCCAGAGACAAATTCTTTGTGTATCTAATCACACTAGGCCAGTGATTCTGCTGATTCGGGTGAATCGGTAGCTGTGTCTGTGGGAGGCTACACCCACCCACCCGGACATCATCATATCCTGTTTTTGAAGCTCTCCCCATGCACAGAAGGTCCTCCGCATGTATGAATGTAGCATGCGTGTTCACATTTACGAACCAGTAGCTAAGGTAAGTGAATACCACTCCTGGCTGCAAGCCCCGGTTGAGTCAACTCCAGGGCCGGGCCATCTGGCTTACCTGTCATTGCAGAAAGCCCCAGTCAAGTGCCCACTCCCAGGCTGGCCTAGGCTGCCGCAGCTGCACTGCACTCCCCTCCATTCTTGGCCTTGCCTGGCTAGTTCTGCCGCCACTGCATCTCCATTGCATGTGGCACTCATGGCCTAGCTAGCTAGAGGGAGGCAGAAAAGTTCGGTCAAGTCTTCTCCTCCTTCTGGCTTCAAGCAAACAGGCACATGCACCTCATGGCACTTGGATCTTCTGCAAGGAGACAGTGTATACCCACTCACCATCTCCTCACAGAAGATCCCGGCACTGTGAGATATGTGCATGCTCTCTGTATGTTTTAGGCCAAGGGCGAGACAACTTGGCCCAACTTTTCCTGCCTTGGAAGCTGCCTTTAAGTAGCAAGGAGAGACTGCGGCACCTGCCTTCCAAGCAGCTTTGGCCGGCCCGAAGAACAGAACATTGACGGTGGCAACAGGCCAGGAGAATGGCGGGACACGTCAAGATAGCACTGATCTGAAGCTCATAAGCAGGTCGTCCTCCTGGCTGGTTCTGGCTGCGAGCAGCACTGGCACCACTAGGCAATGAGATGCACAGCCAGAACAAAGAACAGGATGGCAGTGACAGGACTTCCAGCAGGTATGCACTCCATTGTCTGCCGGTGCCACTTGTGGCCAGACCTGGCCAGGAAAATGGCCTGCTGATGAGCTTCAGGCCAGCTCTGTCCTGACATGTCCCAGCACGATTGCCACCGCAGTTTTGCTTACTGTTGGACTTGCCAGCTCCTATTGTTGCAGCTAACCCCACCCCCCAAATTGGGACTCAACAGTACGCTTTTCACTCCAAGCAGCCCGGATTTGAAAATACATGGCTAAGGTGGAGGAGTAGTCCTTCTTAACAAGCTCCAAACTGAGTTGCAAGTCTGGGTTCCCTGCATGAGAGCTGGAAGTCTGGTACTCTGGCGCACTCATCTCTGTTTCCCTCTATGACCGGCTTTGGAAAAAGCCTGCCCTCATAATCGCATGTCTGTAGCCAGAGCTGGGCTTGTAGCTCTCGTGCAGGGAACTCAGGCTTGCAGCAACAGTTTTGAGTTTGTTAAGAAGGACCGCTCGTCCATCCAAGCTATGTGTTTTCCAGTCCAGACTGGAGTGAAAAGCATGCAATATGTTGCCACTCCTGGGATTCCCTGTACAAGCACTGAAAGAAAATTGGCCAAGCTTCCAATGCCTGAAACGGCGAGCTGGAAGAGAGATTCGCTGTCGTGCTGGTAAGTACATACAGACTGAGTAGGTATTTTGCTCCCCCACCCTCCCCATCCCAATCTCACGTGGCACAGAAAACAGGGTGTTTCCATCGGCCCTTCTCTTTCCGCCCCCCCAGCCTCCTTTGCCAGTATTTGACAGGCAGGCAATACTCTTTAGATGGGCTTTTATTTTGTCAGCCCAAGGGCGGGGAGGAGGAGGTAGGAAATCGCCCTGTGTCTGCAGCATCAGTCATGTGACTGGGTGGGCATGGCCAACTCAATATCACTAGCAACAAGGTGCTGCCCCACCTTGCTGTGAGTGACGTCGAGTTGGCCATTCCCACTCAGTCACATAACCACCTAACCACACCCAGAACTGGATGTTAAATTATTTGAATCCCACCACTGCACTTGGCCAAATAAATTTGTTGTGTCTCGCCCAATCTCACCACAGCAGGGTCTGCTTATCTGCTTCCGAACACTGAACAATGTCCTAGCATGCCTCCCAGCCCCAGCCCTGGCTCCATGCCCAGACAGGCTGAGGAGGGGGCATCTCCCGGCCCCAGCCCTGGCTCCATGCCCAGACAGGCTGAAGAAGAGCAAGTATCTCCAGCCCCCAGCTCTGGCTCCATGCCCAGGCAAACGGAGCAACTAGACCCCTCCCCCTCCTCCACAGCATGTGAGCCTGAGGAAGGTCAATTACCAACAGCTGCCGATTGAGTGACCTCGCTCAGAAGTATTGATAGGCGGCGTCAGAAGGAAGGGAGGGGCAGGCCTGGATAAGTGCTGAGTCATGGAGCCACACCCCATGGCCTATATAAAGGATCTGCTTTCTGGCAGTCTCTGAGTCAGGCAAAGTCTAAACATATCTTGCTGAAGTCACTTTCTGGTCTCCTGCCTGCCTTGAGGACTTTGCTAGGACTTTGGCAGAGCTGCAGAGGCACGCCTGATTCGGATTTCCCTGATCCGGCCATCAGTGGAGGAGTGGGACATGACAAAATTCAGCTTTTCTCCTCTCCTCGCATTTGATAATGGATCATGAATGTGCCTAAGTAGTCATCGTTATCTTTTGTGATATTTATTGTGCACATTTCAGAGTATTTCAGGACACTTCAGAATTCATCCTATATGCTGTACAAAATAGTATTGTTTTTGTGTTCAACAGATCTAAAACAAGGAGACAAAAGCATGTTAGTACTACCCAATCTCATTGGTTCACTATCTCCACTTGAAGCTGCCATTCTCAATCTCAGAGTGGGAGAGAAGCAGCTACTGAAAGAGGTCTAGTTCACTCTAAGCGTTTCCCACTTTTGAAGCTATAAGTGGTACATTGACGTAAAAGGTGCATTCCCATTAAGCGCGGCCGCTGCTTCAGCTCACTTCCAGGTTTCCCCGTCGAGTTTCATTGGGGTTGTGCTGCAGAGCTGGTGAGATCCCTCCCTCTGCCAGCCAAGCCCTGCCCCCTGGTGGGGGAAGGATTCGGCAAGGGGCATTCTTGGCAGGGGTAAAATGCTCCTGGATCGGACTGGATTGCGCAACCCGGTAGTGATCATGGCAGGTAGTTCGGTGATCTGATAGCAATGGCGGAGCAAAGCTCCGCCCACCCACCCGGGTGTCATTACTTTTTAGTTTTAACCAGGAAGTAATGTGTTTTTTACCTTCTGCACATGTGCAAAAGGTTTTGTGCATGAACAAAGATCTGTGCGTGCATGTGTTTTGCCATTATTTGGTAGCCAGGGCTTTTATTTTGTCAGCCCAAGGGTGGAGGGGGCACTTCTGAACCGATAAGGAAGATAAGTAGATTTCATCCTGGTTCTTGGAGAAAGAAGGCACAGTGATTTGAAGGAATGCAAACAGGGAAAGATTTGGGGAGGAAACCTGTAGGAAGGTGTGGGAAAGAAGGTTAAAAGGTAAATGGGGGAAAGATACATTGCTGGGGATAAGATTGTTCTTCCCTTTGTCCCAAGATACAGTGGAAGTTTAATGGGGGGGAAAGTTCACAATTGGGATAGCGCTCTGTTAGTTGGCTTGATTTGTCCTGATGACAACAGCAGCTTTCTTAGAGACATTCCAGGAATCTGACCCTTCTCTTTACCCCAGCTTTCCTAAGTGTAACCAGTTTTTCTAACCTGTCATCTCTTGACCTTCTATAATTCTCCAGATTCAGTTTTTACAATACCTCATGTAAAAAAACTTGGTTCTGGGTATTTTCCACACTGGTATAATTTACACAAAGGCCTTGATATATTCAAATCAGGCAAAACTACAGCAATTGTTTCTTCTTTCACTATTTACAAAGAAGTAAACCACTGTTATTTGAATGCAGTACTACCACTCCAGTGAATTTTTTTTTGTTTGTTTACATTTATACCCCGCCCTTCTCCGAAGACTCAGGGCGGCTTACAATGTATAAGGCAATAGTCTCATTCTATTTGTATATATATTTTTTTTACAAAGTCAACTTATTGCCCCCCCAACAATCTGGGTCCTCATTTTACCTACCTTATAAAGGATGGAAGGCTGAGTCAACTTTGGGCCTGGTGGGACTTGAACTTGCAGTAATTGCAAGCAGCTGTGTTAATAACAGACTGCTTAGTCTGTTGAGCCACCAGAGGCCCTTCAGTTTACAACCATTTGTTGTAAACTAAACCATTTGTTTAGTGATCATTCAAAATCAAAATGGAATTGAAAAGAGATATATGACCATTTTTCATACTGATAATCAGTGGTGGGTTTCAAATTTTTTTATTACCGGTTCTGTGGGCGTGGCTTGGTGGGTGTGGAGTGACTTGGTGGGTGTGGCAGGGGAAGGATACTGTAAAATCCCCATTTCCTCCCAATCAGCTGGAACTTGGGAGGAAGAGAATAGAAGGGAGTGGGGCCAGTCAGAATTTTTACTACCGGTTCTCCGAACTACTCAAAACTTTTGCTACCAGTTCGCCAGAACTGGTCAGAACCTGCTGAAACCCACCTCTGCTGATAACCAATTCAGATGCTTGGTAACTGGCATGTCATTACGATGGTTCCGTTGTCTTGGGGTCATTTGATCAGCTTTTGCAACCTTCTGACAAATAAAATTTGCGGGAAAGCCAGATTCAATGAACATCTTGGTTACCAATTTAACAACTACAGTGATTCACTTCAACTCTGGCAAGAAAGGCTGTAAAATGGGACAAAACTCACTTAACAACTGTTTCACTTAGCAAAAGAAGTTGTGGTCATAAGTTGAAGATTACCTGTAGGATGCTTCTCCTACCCTATAGCAAGAGTTGATTGATAATTAACTAAGTGGCTATATATTCGCATATTGGACATTTCTCCCTTTCAAGCAATGTTACAGGGCAATTCCCCTTCATCAGAGTGCTAAGAAATCCAGCACTTTGATGACAATTGGCAACACTGAAGAGAAGAGGAGGTAGAAAGATGCAAGTGGCTGTGCTGTTACAACACTCTGGCCAACCATATTTTGTCTACCATATTATACAATCTCTCCCATTAGGGAGGAGTTTTTAATGCAAACTCAGAAAGTAAACAAACTGGAGTAAATTGTGATTTAATGATTGATGAATGAATATTTTTGATGTTAATTATGACAATGTCCATTTTCTTTTCTCTCTTTCTGTCTCACCCACACATACTCACCCACACACCCCATCTCAGGTATTCACTGTATGCTAAATTAACTTTTTATTAGATTCCCAAGAATGATTTAGCACAACCATTCTTAAATTTAGGCTGAATGCTTTGGACAGAGTTATTCTTGCTTCCTGAGATGAATCAATAGCAATTTAATCTGCTATTCTTTTGCTGTCCTCAGAAACCACCATCAGATGGAACAGATTCATCCCATATGCAGCATTGTAGATTACAAGCCTCCAGATGTCTTGGAGGAGAAAGCAGAAAACGTGAAGAATGATGATTCAGAGGTAACCCTGAAAGTATCATGGTCAGAAAACAAGCTCTGCTCATCATATTTTCAGATGACCCCAAGGAGTGGGGGGAATAGCTTAATTCTCTGAATCATAGACTCAAGACTCAGAAGGACCATGACAAACTTGAAAATTGGGACCTATCCAACAAAATGCAATAAGTGGTGAGAACAGTAATAACCTACACTTGGGCAAGAAAATCCAAATGCAGATATAGAATAAGTGGTACCCGGTTCAATAGTAGCAATTGTGAGAGATATGTAAATGTCCTAGTAGACTACCACTTGTATGAGCCAGCAGTGTGCTGCAGCTGCCAAAAAATGAAATTCTAGGTTGCATCAAGAGACGGATAGTTTGAAGATCACATGAAATGATAGTATACTGCACTGGGAAGAACACACTAGGAATACTGTGTCCAGCTCTGGTCACTATGATTACAAAAAAAGAACGCCCCTTCTTAGAGAGGCAGAAACGGCTGTCAGATGTGGGTTGTTTCTTCTTGATTTCCATTGGACCGGATCTGCTAATTTTTTTCCTTTTGTAGTCCCCGCCCTTTGGCTCTCCAGCTTTTCGGCGAGGAACTGGTCGCAGACAGATGTGTTGGACTGAAACGATAAAGAATTAGCATCCTCCCACCCCGATACCCCCAGTCACCAAGGGTGGGACAGACGGCCATTTCCACCTCTCTAAGAAGGGGCTTTCAGGTAAGCCAGTGCCCTGTTCTCTCTGTCAGGGGAAACAGCCGTCATATGTGGGACATACCAAAGCTAGAAGTCTTCATGGGTGGGAGAATGGTGACTCGTTACTGCTGGTCCAGATGAACTGCTTGCAGCACTCTTCTCCCGAAAGCTGCATCCGCTGATGCATAAGCGTCTACTCGGTAGTGACGAACAAACGATGATGGACTGGACCATGTTGCTGCCCTACAATTTCATCGATGGACGCTTGTGTAGCCCACGCTGCCAAGGAAGCGGCACTCCTGGTGGAGTGGGCAGTAAGATTATGAGGCACAGGGAGAGCTTGTTTCTTGTATGCTGTGGCAATGGTGGCCCTGATCCATCGGGCCAGGACAGAGTTTGATACCTTCTGCCCAAGGGAAACTGGCTGAAACGATACGAAGAGAGCTTCTGTTTTTCGAAACATTGCTGTACGGTTGATGTAGATCTTCAGTGCCCTCCTCACATCCAATGTGTGCCACACTCGCTCTAGGTGATTCTTGGGATTAGAGCAGAAATCCTGGAGAACTATCTCCTGAGCCCTATGGAACCGACTGTTGATTTTAGGAATAAAAACGGGGTCCAGGCGAAGCACTACCCTATTGGTGAAGAACATACAGAGATCTTTATGAACCGAGAGTGCTGATAGCTCCGAGATCCTACGGGCCGAAGTGATGGCCACCAAGAACAAAACCTTCAGAGACAAGAAATGAAGTGACACCTCTCGGAGAAGCTCGAACGGTACCTTTGTCAAAGCTGTCAGTACCATGTTCAATCGCCAAGTTGGGAAGCGATGAACAACGGGAGGCTTGATATTAGACACCCCCCGCAAAAACGGTTGAATCATGGGTTCTCTGGACAGAGAGACCGATGAACCGCACCACATGACTGAGGAAAGCTTGTCTCCTAAGCGTATTGGGAGCTAGTCCTGCATCTAGTCCTTGTTGCAGAAAAGACAAAACATCTACGATAGGCACCGAAGTGGCTTCTAAGTTGTGAGATGAACACCAGGAGACAAATGAGCGCCAAGTAGCCTCGTAAATCCTCTTGGTAAACTCTCTGCAAGCTGCCAGCATGGTAGAGATGACTTGGTCAGGCACCCTGGCCACCGCTAAGATGCACCGCTCAGTCTCCACATGGTTAAATGGAGCCATTGTGGGTCTGGGTGTCTGACCGGCACCTGGCAAAGCGCTACTTGATTGTCCGGGATCTTCCACAGTTCGCATATTGAGAGCGTTATTAGGTCCTCAAACCAAGGCCTCCTGGGCCACTAAGGAGCGACTAAGATCAGCTCTGCTCGTTTATTAGGAGCTTGTGAATCACCATGGAGATGAGGGGGAGAGTAAGAAAAGGGTATAGTAGGCCGGGAGGCCACCTGCTGCATAACGCATCCACCGCTTCCGCCCCAAACAAGGGGAATCTCATGAAGAACCGTGGTACTTGGTTGTTGATCCTGGACGAGAACAAGTCTACTAGCGGGCAGCCAAAGTGGGATGAAAGCTCATGGAAAATTTCTGGGGTCAAGGCCCACTTCGCCTGATAATAGTTCGACGATTGAGAGAATCTGCTGCACTGTTGTCCGTCCCCACTATATGCTCCGCTTTTAATAAGCAAAGATGCAACTCGGCCCAATGGCCAAGATGTAGGGCCTCCATCATAGGGCTCAAGAATGTGTGCCACCTAGCTTGTTCACATGTGCCTTCACTGTCACATTGTCCGTGAGTATCAGGACATCCTTATTCTGTATCAGTGACTCAAAGGTTTGAAGTGCAAGGTATACAGCACGTAGCTCCAGGAAATTGATCCCCATAGTAGTCTTGGAGGGTGAACGCTTGCCCTGGGCCAGGTGATGGTCAAGATGAGCCCCCCACCCTGGCAGACTGGCATTGGTCGTGATCACGACCCACTCTGGTTCCCTGAAGAATGAACCCCTGGCCACTGCCGCTGTAGTCCATCATGCCAAGAAGTCTGAAACTTCCCACAGCAGAGTCACCCGTTGGTGCGACACACTGATGAAGTTTCGCTGGTGCGGTAAGAGGAACCACTGAAGGGGCCGACTATGGAGGTGAGACCATGGAACAGTGTCATAGGAGGAGACCATCTTCCCTAATAACTGTGAGAGCTTCACTAAGGAAATAGATGTAGACCCCCTACAACTGCTAGCTAAGTCCGCAAGACTAATCTGCCTGTCCTCTGAAAGGTAGACCATGGATTCCCTAGAATCTATTCGAGCCCCTAGATGCACAATGACAGTAGATGGGCACAGGTGACTTTTGTCCCAAATAATAGAAAACCCATGGGACTACAAAATTTCTATGGTACGCAAAATATCTTCCACCGCCCCGTTTTCTGAAGATGGCAATATCAGGACATCGTCAAGATAGGCCTGAAGCCTGATAGGAATTTTGCGGATGTGCGCCATTAATACGGACATAATTTTTGTGAAAACCCATGGGGCTGAAGACAGCCCAAAGGGTAAGGCCCTGTACTGGAAGTGAGCCCCGCTGTAGTAGAAATGGAGGAATTGACGGTGCTCTAGCTTGATAGGTACGTGTAAATAAGCCTCCATCAGATCAATGGAGGACAAGTAATCTCCTGGGCGGATGCACTCCAAGATGGTGCGTAAGGAGTGCATCTTGAAGCGGTGATAGGCTATATACCTGTTAAGGGCCTTGAGGTCCAGAATAGCCCTCCAACCTCCCGATGGTTTCCTCACGACAAAAAGACGGGAATAAAAACCTTGTTTCTCTTGATCTACTGGGACAGGTTGAATAGCCCGGATTTCTAGAAGATGGAGCACTACCTCATCCATAAGGGCCCGGTTGGAACTGAATGGGGACACCAGGCATTTAATGAAAACCGTCGGGGGGTTGGAGAGAAATTCTAGGGAAAGGCCGCTCCGGATCGTATCCCAAACCCAAAGATCAGTAGTGGAGGAACCAGCCGGCCCCCAATGGGAAGGTTGGCAGGGGAGTTATCTAACACAGTTGTACGACTTTCCCCGCCCTCCCTGGAATGATCTACTTGTGGAAAATTTGGGTCCCGATCTGACCTGACTATCACGCTAGAAACCCCTCTGGTCGAAGAGAAGCGGTGGGTTCGTTGACCGAAGGATGCAACTTCCTGGCCACGAAAGGAAGACGATGAGGAAAATGGATGAAAATAAGGCTGATGTAGTGACCCAGGTTCCCGGACTCGGACTCCTGGAGGAGGATGATTCAGAGAATGAGGAGGAGGAGCTGGCAAGGCCTGCTTCCCCTGGACCCTCTTCCTCCCTGGCACCGACCCAGGAGGACGAGGAGGGGCTGGCAAGGCCTGATTCCCCCGGGCCTTCTTCTGATTTGGCAACGCCCCAAGAACAATCTTGGCTTGATGCGAGACTGCGCAGATGTGACTGGTGCGTGGAGCAGAGGAGGCGTTGGGACAGGGTCAGAGAATGATGAGTCATGGAGTGACACCCACAGGGGCTATAAAGCAGGAGGCAGAGCTTCCTGGCTTTTTGTCTTGGACAAAGCAATGAATTTGCGTGGGCAAACTGTGTCATGGATAGAAGAATCTGTTCATGAGTGAATTGTGCTTTATCTATCATTTTCTGGTTATCTCCAGGGATTTTGGCAGGCATGTGGGGAGACGTGTCCAGAACATCTCTGTGCAGAAGGAATCCAGCCAAGTGTAAATAAACTGGGAAAAGGCCTTTGACTGACTTTTTGTTGGGAGTGGTGGGAGGGGGAAACAGAACAGCTGGTGTCTGATTTCGCCCCTCCGTGACAGGGAAGCCATGACCTTCTTCTTATCCCGCATTTCTACTAAGATGGGGTCCAAAGAAGCTCCAAATAACTGTGAACCCGCATATGCTGAGAATGCCAAGCACCACTTATTCTTGGCATCTGCCCGCCAGTTCTTGAGCCACATCAGGCATCGAGATGTAACGGTTGAACCAATTGACTTCGCTGAAAACCTGGAAGCATTCAGGCTGGTGTCCGCAGAAAATTCCATTGCTGCAATGATTTTATTGATATCTTGGTGTGCCCTTACATCCGTGTTCGGGATCCTACTCTGTAGCTGTTTAAGCCACATAAGGGCCGCGCGATTGAAAAATGATGCCGCTGTAGAGGCTCTGATGGACCAGGCTGAGGCTTGATGTGCTTTCACCATGGAGCAGTCCGCCCGCTTGTCCTCCGGGCGTAGGGCCTCATCAGCCGGTCCGGTCACGTGAGATGATGAGGTAAGTGCAACCACTGGGGTGTCCACTATGGGAATCTGCAAGATTTTGTCAAGATCCTGGGTGCAGTTGTAAAACTGCTTGTCGTTGGTGTTAGGCATAGAACCCGAACCTGGGTTCTGCCATTGACGTTGAACCACGTCTACAAATAATTTCAGGGCCGGAATGGCCTCCACAGCCACTGTAGGTTCGACAAAGAGATTGCCCGCTGCGTCTGGCAAAAATTGAGGTTTCCCCTCAGATGAAGAGGAAAGGCCAAGGCCCGTTGTTGCTTGAGCTTTAAACAAAAGGGACCGGAACAGGTGAGGTTTGAAGAGACCCACAAATGACGGCTGGTCAGGGACTAGACCCTCGTCTTCTGACAAAGCCGCCTCAGCAATGTCTTCATCCTCGGATAGAGATTCCTGGCCCCCTGATTCCGGGGAACAGTCCTGGCATGTAGACGCCCTTGAGTCCTGAGACATCATCACATCCCTATCCCTGTGACGGGGTTTGCAGGAAAGCCCCTCTGCATGAAGGCTCTGAGCCACCCACTAGCAAATGGCCTCTGAAAGCATCAGTCCGAAGGACTCAGGAAGCTGAAGGACTGGTTGCTGGTTCAAGGGAGCCTGAGTCAAGAAACATGGCTCCTGGACCTGCGCTTGAAGTGGAGCTGGTCCTTGCCCTGAGGTTAAGTCCGCCTGGCAAAGAGTACGGAATAGAGGGGCCATGTCCAAGGGAGGGAGCGATGAGGCCGCGGCCCGATCAGGTGACCAGGACCTGACATCTGGGCTAAGAGATGGTCTTGAGAAGGACTAGCTGAAATGGTGTTGGAGCTCACTGGTTGGGGGCTCCGTCTAGATGGTGAGAGTGATTCATTGGCTCAGTCAGAGGCCTTATGGAAGACTCTCTCCAGTGCCTTATGGTGTCTTTGCTCAGCCTGTGAACCCTTCTTGTCTCTGGGGCAGGTAGATGTTCAGCCCCGCGCCTTAGAAGGTACTTGTCCTGTTGAAGGACCCTCACCAGGATCGATCAGATGACCTTCAGATTGACTGGCCCTGATCGGTTTGTCAATGGGGATAAAAACGTTGTTGGCCATGTTGGAAAACTCCCACCAATAT
The DNA here is from genome assembly GCF_028640845.1 of Ahaetulla prasina. Classification (NCBI taxonomy): domain Eukaryota; kingdom Metazoa; phylum Chordata; class Lepidosauria; order Squamata; family Colubridae; genus Ahaetulla; species Ahaetulla prasina. Next base: position 48,610,066 of record NC_080542.1, on the reverse strand, counting down.
ATAAGCGCCTGTGGCCTAGCAGAGTCAAGGGCAATTGTTACTCACTCTCACTGACAGATGGAGATTCTTGTCTCAGCCGACTTCGCCTTAATAAGGCTAAATTAGCCCAGCACTTCTCTCCCACTGTGCTTTGGATCGCCGAAAGAAGCAATTAGGGGCGGCAAATCAACCCACGTGCTGTTTCTGCTGCTCTGCCGAAGGACAGTAATTTCAAATGGATCGCTTGCCTACTAGGCTGCAAACGCGATCAAAGCAAATGGGGAATAATTGCAACGGAGCAACCGCCGCTCAAAAAAACTCACTCCTCAAAGCAGCTGCAAGTCCCCCGGGATCGCTAGCCAAACTCGGCTTCAAGAGCAATGAATTCAAAAGGCAGGCTGCCACTTTTTTTCCTTTCAGACTGCTGAGGCGCTCCGACAATGGCTGCCTCCCACTGCGACGATATTAATTCGCGGCCTTCCTGGAGCGCTTCAGGGCAAGCCCGTGATTGCTTCCAGGGAAAATCTGCTGGCCAGCAGATATTAGCCCCAATGGCCTTCAGCGGTATCAGGAGCAAGTCCCTTCACGCTGGTAAGGAAAAACCGAAGTTTGCGATCCAACAAGCAGACGATTGTGAAAAGAGACTAACCGACACATCCGGTCCTTAACAGGACCGAGTCGAAAAGCTGGAGAGTCAAAGGGCAGGGACTACAAAAGGAAAAAAATTAGCAGACCCGGTCCAATGGAAATCGAGAAGAAACAACCCACATCTGATGGCCGTTTCCCCGACAGAGAGAAAGAGTCCAGAAAAGAGCAACAAAGATGATAAGGGATCTGGAGGCTAAACCATAAGATGAATGATTGAGGGAATTAAGTATGTCTAGTCTAACAAAGAGAGGGACTAGGAGTGATATGTTAACAGTCTTCCAACATGTTAGAGAAGAGGGAGTCAACTCAAAGTACTTGAGGGCAAGTCAAGAAGGAATGGGTGGAAGGTTATCAGAGATCCAAACTATTAATCAGTGGAATGCCTTATCTCTGGAAGTTGTGGGTGCTCCATCACTGGAGATTTTCAAGAAGAGCTTGGATAGCCATTTGTCCACATGCTATAACATCTACTAACATGGGCATAAAGTGGGTCAGAACAAATCCAAAGTCACTTCTAACCCTGTTGTCCTCTCTCTCTCTCTCTCTCTCTCTCTGTGTGTGTGTGTGTGTGTGTGTGTTGTTTGTCACTTATCTCACAGCAAGCAAATCTAAGTTCTATGTTGTTCGCTTCCCAAGTCTTCTATTTCAGCACATTTGAAAAAAGAGTGTTCCAACATGTATATCATGCTTTGCTGCTATGATAAGGAATCCTTATCATAGCAGCAATCTTAAATTGTGTGGTCGGCATTAAACCTTAAATTGTGTGGTTGGCATTAAGAGCATATGAGGAAATAACAAAATGCCTGGGCAGTTTGCAATGAATGAATTTCAAGTACTCAGCGTAGATTTAGAAAAAGGTAGAGCAGTTACAATGTTAACTGACTCGCTCTTTCTTCCCTTGTAGCCTGTGTTCAAAGGTATCCTTGTCTGTACATTGATATCAAAATAAAAAGTAGAGCGAAGTGGTGGAATCTTCAGAACACATATTTCAAAATTGTGGAACACAAATGGTTTGAGACCTTCATGATTCTCTTCAGCAGTGGTATCAGGTGAGTGTTTCTCCTTTGCTATGAGTTTTCCCTCTACAATAATACAAGTTAGAATGAGAGAAAAAAGCAAGCTCAATGAGCAGCAAGCACTCCTCATGTCCACCTGAGCTACCAATATTTTCCTTTATTGGTGCTATGCTTAACTGATTTCCCTGAAGAATTAGCATTTTCTCTGAAGAATTAGAATTCACTCAACATCCCAATGGTTTGCGTTAATCTTCAAAGCAGATTTTTTTTTCTTTTTATAACTTTGACATAGCCTCCCAAGTATACACCCCTCTCAATAAAGATTTAGATTAGTGAGTTTGAGATTGTCTTCATTGTGCCCAGCATTCAGGTTCAAATCATCTTGGGTGGTGGGGGTGCTACTAAGGAGATGATTGATTGATTGATTGATAGATAGATAGATAGATAGATAGATAGATAGATAGATAGATAGATAGATAGATAAAGGGACAGAAATTGAGGGAGGGAGGGAGAGGGGGAAGAGAGGGGAGAGAGTGAGGGAGAGAGAGGGAGAGAGAGATATTTGCAAAATGGACACAATTTCCAAGGAATTGTTTTTAACAACACTTAATTCAATATTTACTTATTGATTTATTATTGTCTCACTTCCCTCTCCATTTCGAAGTGTGGCTTGTGTGACATACCCAGAGAAACAAAAAAAAATGAGTATGATTCAAACCCAGAGATCTGAAAGGAGTTATATAGCGGGATTTGGAAAACAAATTCAGAATGCTTTAAGTCCAGAGCACAATAGCAAAAAGAAGTATTGTTTCCCTCTGCAAGAACAGTTACTGGGCCTGTTTCTGCTCTGTTGTTCCACTTACTTACTGCTGTTATGTATGAAACATTCAGCAATTTTCATAATATGAAAACCACTATACATCTATTTAACATATCTAGGAGCCTAGGTCAGTACAGTAAAGCTGTAGGGCAGTGGCCCCCAATCTTTGAGGCATCAAGGATGAGTTCCATGGATAGATGTTTTTCTGTGGACCGGAGGGGGCATAGTTTCGCTGTGATGGGGCTTTGCTTGTTTGCACAGTCCAGTTTCTGACATGCCTGGAGCCAGTCCATGGACCTGTGTTGGGAACCCCTGCGGTGGAGGTCTCAGAGATACCACATTTCCCTCAAACCACTAGATGGCAACCCAGGACCATATATAACAATTATTTTTAAAAAAATGAATTAAAAGAAATGATCCATTGATACTAAGTCTCATTAGTTGTCATATGAAATTTGAAGTAATATTAATTTCTGTTAAAATTACTTATTAATATTTTTATGCTTATGGAACTATATTAACCTTACAGTGCAAGTCACAATTAGAAAATATTGAGGTCTCCTGAACAAGCATGTTTACTTCTAACAAGAGTTTAATGTTAGGATATTATATTACTAATTAAAATGTTAATATTTCTGTCATTAAAACAGGAGTCAACAAATACCGGGTAGAGTCATTTTAAGTGGAGTTATACATTAAAGGGGAAGTCACCAGGAAACTTTTAATGACATTTGGAAAGAGAGAGAAAGAAATAAAAACCAGTTGCAAATAGGAAACTATTAATCTAATATGCCACAAGCAATTTGACTTTCTTTTTACTGAATCTATCTATATAGTCCATGATTTATTTATTGTAATTTGTCAAACAGAAGTGAAAACAGAAATAATATAAAAATACAATGACAGGGACAATAGCCATGTTAATGCACTTATGCATGTCCCCTCTACCCGTGGTGGGTTGCTACCGATTCTCCCCAGTTCGCATGTAAAGTGCATGTGCAAAGCGAATCGGTGGTAACACCGATTAGAACCCACCACTGTCCTCTACGGACCTCTTAAGTATGAAGTGAGGTCCACGGATTATTAGAGTTTTGCCAGTTAGTTGTACAAGTGTGATTTCACTGTTATAATTGACAGCAATTCTATCTAACTACCTATCTCCAATTTCATTAAAAACCACAATAGTACCATCTCAGCGGTAAGGTAAAGTACAAAGCAATCTTGGTTAATATAGACCATATGCAGGCAAAAGTTTCAAGTTCCCCATTTTAGCTGGGTGCTGCATTGCTTTTAAAACAAGCAATGTGAGATCTCTTTCCATGACAATTTGATGAAGACCTTCGTTTTCTATTTTCAACTCTTTTGCTAATATAGCCATGATGTAATGTTTTCCTTATTTGTGGGAACGATGTGTCCCTGTTGAGCATTAATTCTGAATGTCCAAGAACTGTCCTATGAGAACAAAGAGTGCAGACAACAGAGTAAAAGGGAGAACCCATACAGTTTATCATCTGATACAATGCTTGTTTTTACTGGCACCAGGAAATTAACATAAAATCAGATTTGGTGATAAACAGGAATGGATGATGAAGGGGCTGATAAATTTAAAGATCCATTCTAGCTGTGTGGGCAGCTGTGCGTGCATGTCAAGCTGACTCTTAAGCAGGCAGCCCTGATCAGCGTCAGGTCTGGAGAAGAATTGCCTTTCAGGGACCAGTTTGCTTCTCCCTAGTAAAATGCAGAGGCACAGCTACCACTATGGGATGGTCATAGGAACAGTCAGAAGAGAGGGAAATTCCCATTCTATGAATTTTATGCAGGAAGGAAGACGCCACCAATCTGGAGTCTTTGGAAAAGAACAGCATGGTATAAATAAAATAAAACTATACTGCAAAAACATATGGACTACAAATCTTGATCAGGGCAAAGCAATAGATGCAATTTACATAGACTTCCTTAAAGCCTTTGATTCAGTGGTACATGACAAACTACTTCTAAAACTAAAATCCTACGGCATCTCTGGACCCGTCCATAATTGGATAACTGCGTTCCTGTCAAACAGACAACAAGTGGTCAAAATAGGGAGCACCTTATCAAATCCTGCACTGTTAATAGCAGTGTCCTCCAAGGAAGCGTTCTAGGACCAGCACTCTTCATACTATACATAATGACCTTTGTGATCATATTATAAGTAACTGAGTTCTCTTCACCGATGATGGTAAACTATTGAACACTATCAACAATGCTGCTACCCTTCAAAAAGACCTTGACTTTGTATCGGAATGGTCAAAAAAATTGGCAATTCCAAATCTCAACCAACAAATGCTCTGTCTTACACATTGGCAAAAAGTGCCAGAACAGTGTCAGAACACAAAATACAAGCTAAGTGGACATGACTTTGTAGATGGCCCTCACTCTGTCAAGGACCTTGGAGTACTCATATCAAATTATCTAAGTGCCAAAGCCCACTGTAACAACATCGCCAAAAGGACATTAAGGGTTGTAAACCTAATGTTGCGTAGCTTCTTCTCCAGTAATATTACACTACTAACCAGAGCATACAAAACATTTGCTAGACCAATTCTCAAATACAGCTCATCTGTCTGCAATCCGCACTGCATATCGGACATTAATACAATTGAACGTGTGCAGAAATATTTCACAAGAAGAGTCCTCCACTCCTCTGCTCGCAACAAAATACCTTATGCCACCAGACTTGAAATTTTGGGTTTAGAAAATTTAAAACTACGCCGCCGTTATGACCTAAGCATAGCTCATAAAATCATCTGCTACAACAGTGGTAGTCAACCTGATCCCTACTGCCCACTAGTGGGCGTTCCAGCTTTCATGGTGGGCGGTAGGGGTTTTGTCCGATACTGAAGCACTTTCCTTTTTTTTAATTTAATTGACTTTTTTAAAAAAATTCATACCATTATTTAAAAGCATTTTCATTAGGTTTTCATAAAATTCCCTGTGACAATTTAAATTTCTGAAAATATACTATTTGTATTGCCTGCACATAAGTTTAGTTCGCATTATGTAAGTGAAACTAAATGGCACTATAGTGCGACCGCAAAGAAAAGAGCCTCATCCCAGAATAGCTCGCGCATCTCCCCCCACATCACCCAGCTGTAACAGACAAGCAGAGCTCGTAGCCAGTGCCCCCCCAAACCCAATCCACGATGCACGAGAGGCATGCGCAGATGACAATACATGGCGCATTACTGTGGAACTTGTGGGTGGTTAGAAAATTTTAGAACTAACAGAGATACAAAAGTGGGCAGTAGGTATAAAAAGATTGACTACCCCTGTACTACAATGTCCTACCTGTCAATGACTACTTCAGCTTAAACCACAACAATACATGAGCACACAATAGATACAAACTTAAAGTGAACTGTTCCAAACTTGATTGCAGAAAATATGACTACAGTAACAGAGTGGTCAATGCCTGGAATGCACTACCTGACTGTCGTGTCATCCCAAAACCCCCAAAGCTTTAACTAAGGCTGTCTACTGTTGACCTCACCCCATTCCTAAGAGGTCTGTAAGGAGCGTGTATAAGAACACCAGCATGCCTACCTTCCCTGTCCTAATGTTACCTTTAATTGTATTCACTTTATGTAGTCAATTCATGCTTATATATATTATCTAATATGTACTCGACAAAATAAATAAATAAATAAAATAAAATAAATAAATATCCACAACAAGAGAAAAGGTGGTGAAGCAGAACAACTTCCTCCACTTTCCATGTGAGACCGAGTCACTAAGTGCAGCTCTTGCCAATCAAGTCACCCAAGGGACTGTCCTATGACAACTGAATTTACATGGACAGGAAACTAGAGCTCAGCCCAGGAGCCTCAGCTCTTTGTCAAAAGAAAGAAGAAAGTGACGGCTGAGGGTGTTTTCGCAAACCTCCGATTAAATCCAATCCAAGATACAAGTTCCTTCCATCTCAGCTTTTGCTCAGCTATGGCAGCTTCTTCCTTCCGGATTTGCAAGGACTTTGGGGCCACCCTGGGGCTCTTGCTTGTAGTGACAGGTACGGTTTCTTCCATCTCCTTTGGCCAAATCCATTGATTAAGACGGTTTAAAGTCCTAGGTAGCTTAAGGATGTTAGCTGACTTTTTTTATGTGTTTCCCTTTCTCTTTTATGAGGCTAATCTTTTGAATTGAACAATAGGACCTAAATCAGCAAATAAATAGATAAAAACTATGTTCATTGGCTTTTCTAAATTGATGCCATTCAGATGCTAGCACTAGAATTTCCACACTGCAAGTTGACTAAGATTGGTATTGCTAAGGCATAAAGAGGATACCATGTTGAGAAATCTGGTCTAAATTCATAGTAGGCTGAGAGCTGGATCTCAGGTGAAGATTTTATTTATAAATAAACAAGGTACACAACCTGAAACCCACCTGGAAAAGACAGAGGTTGATTTTCCAGTTATTCTGAGATTGGAGTGAAAAGTACCAAAAGAGAGAAGTGGAGGGGACGAAATAAAACCAGATTAACAGAGGGATCAGCAGAAAATTCGTCTGAGAATTCAATAAAAGTAATACTGTACCAAATGAGAGATAATGGCATCCTCTAAGTTACTGAGCATGTTTTCTTTTAGAAATGAAGTTTTACAAAACTGTAACTAAATACCTGAAGCCACATTTTACAAAGATAGTATGGTCTTTTTCTCGATGGTGCAGATATTATTTGGGGATTTTGGTGGGAGATGGAAAAATGTCTAAGAAAGAGGCCAGAACCTTCTTCATCCCCCTCCTCCACCCCCCCAAATTGTTCAGGGGAAATTTCACAGAAACAGAAAAGAAAAAACTGTGTTCATTGGACTGTGTTACCAGAACTGCAACACTTCCTGTCCAGCTGCTTTGAATGGGGAGAGAAGCTGACACGTTTGGTGTTTGCTTTGTAAAATGAGAAACTTTCTTTCTGAAGCTCTCCAGAGAAGGGCAAAGCAATGAAAATGGGCGTAAATTATTTGGGCTGAATAAAAGGATGGAAGGACTGAGACTTCTTTATCCACCTTGAATAATCAGATGCAGCGGAAGAATTATTGCTTGTGTAAAAGAGATCCTTTCAGCAAATCTGGATGTAAAATAGAATTATTTGAGGTTTTTTATCCAACAATTAATATATAGGTCCCTGTCCTTTTTTTCAAACTTCTTCCTGGCCTAAATGAGGCTTTTGTCAAATTAAGACCAGGAATACTCTAAAATACATGGCTGTTGTGAATCATACATTTCTCTCATTTTATTTCTAAAGCGTTTATGATGGTGCACACAATGTAATCCAAGCTTAAAAGTAAGTTTTTTTTAAATGCAAAGGAGCTTCCTTCCAAATAATCCTTACATTTCAGCCTAATAATAATACTGGACTCGAGCTACCTGACATTGCACATTTTACCTTTTAGTAAATGCACAAATAGAATTGATCAGATTTCATCTTCCAGGGCAGAGATTAAGTATAACAAGACGGGATCTTTAACCCCCAACTTGTACTGAAAAAGCATGCCTAAAGAATGATCAAATAACAAGAAGTGAAAAATGAACATTATTATATTGTTTCCTGTAATAATTTAAAAAAATAGTTAGCCCATGGAAAGAATACAGATTTAGAAAGATTGTTATGAAGTAGATTCACACATCACACTAGTTCATGTTCTACGTAATCATGGATTATTGAATAAGCCATAGTTGTTATGTTCACTCAGTACACTAAGGCAAAATCAAATAACATTATGGTTTAGCATGATACATGAACTCAGTCAATGGCTAGGTTTACAGAGCATACTAAGCCATGATATAGTTAGTTGTATTTTTGCTTAACATATGCAATGAATCCAGTAAATTGTAGTTTATCAGTAAATCATAGTTAAGAATATACAATTGGCAAATATACCATTGTAGGAAATAAGACAGTGAGTCTTGAAAATATAGAAAGTCAGAATTGTGAGGGAATAGATCAGAGGGTCTCTTGTCTTCAAAGGTATAAATACTCTAGTCTGAAAAGCTTCCTTGCAAATCCTAGGTTCTGGATTCAGATCTCACTTAATCTCTTTCTGCCACTTGCTCTTCTCAGGGCAGCATATCAAGACAGCCAGTTTAACATACTGTCTTCTGTCCATGAGGTGGCACAACTATCTCTGTAGGATGGAATCCAATTCAGGAACAAGAGGGGAGAATGTGCAGTGCAAGGCAAGTTAAGAGACTGGTGAGTTTTCTCATCCATGAGAAAACCATCCAATTGCCCTTCCGGGGCCAAGAGAAGAGGCAGGTCCTGACAAATGAATTAGAGAGGAGGACTTAGCTGTCTGTCAGAAGCTTACTGGGTGTTATTAAATTGAGTAAGAGAGATTCTCCTCTCCAGCATTCCTTACGTCCTCTAGATATAACTCGGAATGTCACCTGATCCAATAAAATTGCCCCATGGAGTTCTTTTGCTGTTGTGCCCATCAGTGGGGGCTGAGAGGCAGGCCTTTCAGTATAGTGCTTTTGCTACTGAAACCTATCTGGGTGGCCAAGGTTCATAAGAAGTACTATTCAGTTTTACTCAGCTCTTCCCCTCTTCAGCACCTGCCAATCTTCTGGGTTGCCTGCAGTATCTGAGCTACAGGAAGACATCTCCTGTATCCCTGCCACCACCCCTGCAGACTTGCTGACCCAGTTCCCCTCTTCATGACAAGGAAGGTTGAGGTAGCAAGGATTGAAGTGGAAAAACTAGAGCAGTGGTAGTCAACCTGATCCCTACCGCCCACTAGTGGGCGTTCCAGATTTCATGGTGGGCGGTAGGGGTTTTGTCTGATACTGAAGCACTTTCCTTTTTTTTTAATTTAATTGACTTTTTAAATTTTTTTCATAAGTTTAGTTCACGTTATGTAAGTGAAACTAAATGGCGCTATAATGCAACTGCAAACAAAAGAGCCTCATCCCAGAATAGCTTGTGCATCTCCCCTCACACCACCCAGCTATAACAGATAAGCAGAGCTGGTAGCTGCCCCCCACAACCCCAATCCATGATGCGCGAGAGGAATGGGCAGACAACGATACATGGTGCAGGCTCTTTTGCTTCTGGTCGCACTGGTCAGTACACAGTTAGATTTGTGAGAGTGAACACGAACCAGTGGGCGGTTAGAAAATTTTACTACTAACAGAGATACAAAAGTGGACGGTAGGTATAAAAAGTTTGAATACCCCTGAACTAGAGGAATGTCAGCCAGCACACTGTTGTATTTGACCTGATGACGGTTGATCTCCCATTTTAGCACCCATGTGTGTGATCTGTAAACTGGGCTGCCAACACACCATGTAGGGAACCTGGGATGGAAGAGGAACTATTATTTCAAGCACTCTCTCCTCACCATGTGACACCCTCCCCCCATCAGCCACTTCAGAGAATGTGCCTAGATAGACCCCCCAACCTTCACTCCTATTTTTGAATCATCAGCTTAATTGTCCCTAAGGTACTTAAGAAACTTGAAAAAATCCACTTCAGCTTTGGTGGTTTAGAAAAATCTGAGGTCAGCAAGCTTTGATTATGAACTGGGATTAGAGAAAGGCCATGACGAGTAGAGAAGTCCTGAATCGATCTTCCAGCTATCCCCCAGCAAAATTTAGGTAGATATTGTCCCTGTAGTTTTTAATTAGAAAGCCATGGCCCATCTTGGTCTTGGTTTCATGTATTTATAATTATGTTTCCACTTGTATCTGTCATAAAATACATGCTTGACAAAATACAAATTAAAAATTAAAATTAAAAAGTCAGACTGGCTTACACAACTCATTAAAAAACGTCTTTGGTTGAAGGTTCATCCTCCCATCCCCCCTGATGGCAGCTTTTATATAAGTGTCTTCATAAGGTTTATCTTCCTATCATTCCCCAGCTCACAGAGGAGGCAATTTATGGTGTTTTCAGCAGTTCTAGTTTTGAAGTAGGACTGCTCCCAGCACAATATTTCCCATGGATCTGATCTTAGATGCAGCTGGTGATATGGTCAGGGATTGGTGGCCTATACATGTATAGAATCTCTTAGCCCCATTAAACTGCTGCAGAGAGCACTCCCCACCTCGGATGGCTGGTCCTTCCAGGTCCTCCACGAATGTTTTGGTCTGGGTGGCAGAAGATGCCAGATCCCTGGCTTCCACAGAAACATCTGCATGCATAAGGCCTGGCCATCACTTTCCAAACCACTTGTCAGGCCTACACAGGCTCCTCATTTATACAAAATGGTGCTTGTTGAAAGAGTGTTAAACCTCAGTATAAAAACAGGACTGATGTTTTCTTGGAAGAATTTCAACCCCATGCTCCAGAGAAGTTGGACTCAAATCAGGAAAGACTCTGCCAATTGTTTCTGCTGATTCTGTCATTAGTGAGTGCTTTACAGGCTTTCTGTTGTTTTGCTGACAAGCTATTTCAAGTAGCTGCTCAGGCATCTGTGGCTTGGTGTGACTCCACAGCTCATGCATACAAATCACAATGTATGTATAAAATAAATTGGTTTTCCTAGTAATTCTGCTTTCACCATTCTGCCCCCCATTGTTGCCTCCTCACTGATATCGCTCTGGGACTATACTTTCTATTGTTTTTATTACTTGGGGAACATCATTTTACCTTCTCCACAGGCTACCTCTGCGCTGCCTACCACAGGCATGGCCATTCCCTTGCAGCATAGGTGAAGACGGAATTTCCTCATTATCAGTTGTGTTTTCTTCTTCACTCTGCATATCTCCTCTAGGCCTATGGCTATCTGAATGGCTATTTTGGACACGGGCTTCATGCATGACTTGGGCAACTTAAGAAGAGGGTAAAGTCCCTCCCTTAGGTGCTCAGATCGCTGATATTAAGGACAGCAACTGGTGGTTGGGTTTTTTTGAAACAATAATAATGCTCAGTGATGGTGATGGAAATGAAACCAGGAGAATCCACATATCAACTTTTTATCTTGTTCCACACTGAAACTGTAAAGAGAACATCTGCCATCCCGGTTTCTGAATCAGAATAGGGCTCGTCTGTTGAGGCACAAAAAACGGATGCCAGTGTACTTTTCTGGCAGCTAAAGGGCTGAAGGGAAGCATGTTAACATGGTTGTCTATTTATCTCCCTTGGAGGATGCACTAAGTCTTTTTGTTATATCCTGCCAAAGACCAATTTCTATCTGCTCTCTCAGCCTTTGTCAGATTGCAGTGAACTCTGATTGGAACTGCTGAATCTCTGGATGCAATATTCAAAATATCCATCTTCACCTATCATTTCCACACCCAGACACTACTGAAAGCATATCCAGCATCAAAATTTATTGAAGTGAATTTGGGGGAGGGAAATGTTGCTTCATTTTTTTTCCTCCATTTGTTTAGATCATTCTGCTTGAAGACACAGAAGACAGACAAAACATCAAAGAGCACCAATTTCAATTTTAGTTGAATGGGTAAACTGGCTGTTTTTCAGAGCATTTTTCCTCTTTCCCCAGGTATGGCAATCACCAAAGCTTCTAGTGAAAGAAATGACATTTCTCAAAAACAAGGTATATCTGTACTTTCAGGATAAAAATTGTCTTCCAGTTCCTAATTCTGAAATTCCCTAGCAGCATCTTTTTTCCAAGACTGTTATTTGTTACTTGTAAAATGATTGCCTGAATTTGAGCCATCACTAGAGCTGTATGGCTGCAATTTTTGGAACAATTTAGGTCCTGTAAAAGAACCCAATGTTCACATTTATGTCAGGTCACTAGGTGCCTTATGGACCTTTGACTCTGTCGGGGGACCGAACTAAGGATTGTATTTTCACCTGTATTGTGTTTTATTAAAAAGCCCTTCCAAAACCTTCCCTCCCCCATCTGGCCACCTTTTCATCCAAAGAGATGAGGATGAGCCCTTCAAATCCTAAAAATCCTCAGCCAAAACTGAGAAAGGATCAGTCAGTGCCTGACTCTATCTAGTTCCCTGCTCTATCTGCCAATCTCACTCCAAGGGTGAAGACAAAGCAAAATAGGTTAGGAGACCCAATCGACTATGTTGTGTAGATGAATGAAAACACAAACCAAATATGTATCCCAATCAAAACTAGCTCTCCCCACCCTGGAATTCTCCACGGGTTTGGGAAGGTCTTCACCTATTGCATAAATGTTTGCCACAAAGCTTTTAAGATACAAGGACCTTCCTAGGAAAGAACAGTTCCACATGTCCAGTGCAGAAGAATTGACAAACTCATTCCTCTAGTCAGGAATTAGCTGGAACTTGATACGTGCTTCAATAGCTTATTTAGAGCCACCTATCTTCCTAGTCTAACATAGTCCAGATGATGGCTGCATTTATTGAACCCAGTAATGCAGCATTTCTAGAGGCAACCTGGCTGGAGATGATTGGCAGAAAGTCCAGTAAAGATAGTTACCCTTCTTTTCCATCCTGCTTCACCTTTCTCTCTCTACTGTGGGCTTTTCTTCTTTTACATAGATTCAACCACTTTCATGAATGTGATAAATACACGCTTCATTGCTGCAAGAGGGGGGGCCCGAATTTCCCTTAGCTGTTCTTTTGGTTCTCTGGCAAGCTGGCATAAAGAGACTGAGCAAGGCAACTCCCAAGAGATTATGAACAGCTCCAGAGTCCATGTGACCAGAAATACTTCAATAGTAATGATGCAGATCAATAAACTCCAGCACACCGACAATGGTATCTACCACTGTAAGATCAAGGACTCATTGAAGACATCATGTGGTACTGAACTCAAAGTCATGGGTAAGTCTTTAATCTTCTAAATACTGCCTTCTCTGATGCTACAAGCTTGGGTGTCACTACAGTATGTATGGACAATACTTCTTGGCACAAGGCCATACATTCTGTTCCCAGAGAAAAATAAACCAGCTAATATCTGGAACTCTGTCTGTTCATAACTGACACCTTGTCTTAGCTAGTCACACAATGAATGTAATGTAATGTAATGTAATGTCATGTCATGTCATGTCATGTCATAGAATAGAATAGAATAGAATAGAATAGAATAGAATAGAATAGAATAGAATAGAATAGAACAATAAAAGAGTTGGAAGGGACCTTGCAGGTCTTCAAGTCCAACCCTTTGCTTAGGCAGGAAACCCTATACAATTTCAGACAAATTGTTGTCCAATCTTTTCTTAAAAACTTTCAGTGTTGCAGTGTTCACAACTTCAGGAGACAAGTTGTTCCACTTATTAATTGTTCTATCGGGAAATTTCTCCTTAGTTTTAGGTTGCTTCTCTCCTTGATTAGTTTCCATCCATTGCTTCTTGTCCTGTCCTCAGGTGCTTTGGAGAATAGATTGACCCCGTCTTCTTTGTGGCAACCCCTGAGAAATTGGAGCACTACTATCATGTTATCCTGAGCCCTTCTTTTCATTAAACTAGACATACCCAATTCCAGCAACCATTCTTTATATGTTTTAGCCTCCAGTCCCCTAATCATCTTTGTTGCTCTTTCTAGAATCTCAACATCTTTTTTACATCGTGGCAACAAAAACTGGATACAGTATTCCAAGTGTGGCCTTACCAAGGCATTATAAAATGGTATTAAGACTTCACGTGATCCTGATTCTATCCCTCTGTCAATGCAGCTAAGAACTGTGTTGGCTTTTTTGGCAGCTGCAGCACACTGCTGGCTCATATTTAAATAGTTGTCTACTAGGACTCCAGGATCCCTTTCACAGTTACTACTATTGAGCAAAGTACCACATATACTGTACCTGTGCATTACAGCAATAGCAATAGCACTTAGATTTATATACTGCTTCATAATGCTTTTACAGCCCTCTCTAACCAGTTCATAGAGTAAGCATATTTTCTCCAACAATCTGGGTCCTCATTTTACCCACCTCGGAAGGATGGAAGACTGAGTCAACCCTGAGCTGATGAGATTTGAACGGCTGAACTGCAGCTAGCAGTCAGCCGCAGTAGCCTGCAATACTGCACTCTAACCACTGCACTACCTCAGCTCTCTCAAGAAAAAATATGCTTTTTTTGCCTGTGTAGAACCTTACTTTTTTCACCATTGAATTTCATTTTGTTAGATAGCACCCAATGTTGAAATTCGTCAAGATCCTTCTATATCTTAATCCTATCTTCTGGAGTATTGGCTATTCCTATCAGTTTAGTGTCGTCCTTCCCAAGCTCTCTCCAAGTTTATTGAAATTAGATCTCTTAAAGTCCAAGACTCTAGTTTGACTTTGTTCTATTGCTCATGCTTGCATAATGCTGAATTCCAATATTGCATGATCACTCCCCCTCAAAGTTCCTGTACCTTCAACACCTTCTATCATTTTTTCATCTCTGTTAGTGAGAATTAAATCCAATATGGCTGACCCCCTATTTCCTTTTTGGGAAACAAAGTTATCTGCAAGGTTTGTCAGGAACCTGTTTGATCTTCCACTTAGTGCAGAGTTTGTCTCCCAGTTGATGTGAGGGTAGTTAAAGTCCCCCATTACTAATGTGATGTGCTTCCTACATATCTTAGTTTACTGACTAGCAAAAATTTCCTCTATTTCCTCTATTTCATCTCACCAAGTTTCGGTAATGGCAACAATATCATATTTGCCTACATTTACTTGAATTTCTAATTCCCCCTGTGTATTCCTCATACTCTGTGCATGGTGTATAAACATTTGAGTTCTTTTTGGCTGATCCTGTGTTACTTTCTACCTGTTTTGTGCCTGAATTCCCCTACTTCCTTACCAGCTGTTTGATTAGTGCACATGATATGGCACTCACTATTAAATGTTTGATTTTGCTTGACAGCAAGGTTGCTATTCCTACCCGCATAAACATCTATGTTACATGCATTGATAATGCTATTAGTTCTAGATTGCTAGGTTACAGAAATGTTCTGTATCAATCAATTCTCTGTTCCTGTTTTTTAGTTCAAATGTTTCTCCAGAAAATCTGTGAATTCAATGCCAAGGAACTCAGTCCTTTTCTCTGATGGATGCAAACCATCTCTTTTGTACAGTTTTTTATTGGACTAGCTGCAGACATCATGATTAATATAACCAAAGCCTTCACTTTTTCACCACTTCTTTAAGTACACATTGAACATTGAATATTGAATATAAGCTAGCCTTTTCCTTTTTGTTCTTTATATATCGGTAAAACCTCTGAAAAGGTAAGCCTACAGCCTATCCTACTAAGTTCCTGTCCCAAGCTCTGGAAATCATTCTGCACAGAAAGTACATGTTTTTGGGACAGATCATTCGTGCCAAAATGTACAATAGCATCAACATTACAGTCCTTACTAGCATTCTTGGCTATCTTAAAAATATGTCCCCTCGTCCCTGCTGGGTAGTAGCACCTGGCAGACATCTGACCTGTTTCAAAACCTCCGTATCCTCTTTATCAATTTACAGGATTTAAAGGATATTTAGGTATACACATGCGGTACCTAAACTGCATCACAGGATCTGAATTCTATGCTGAGTATAGTACAGGATTATTTTCATTTCAAAGATAGAAATGAAAACAGGGATCAAATCTGGATATTTCTGTCAATGTAGTCCTAGGATAGACTGATACACAATCACGTTATGATAAACAAAGCACAGAAGTGAAGTGGGCTCATCTTGTTGTTTTGAAGGTATCAGCACCTATGAGCAAGTGCAGAGTCGCCACAATGTGAAAGATGCTATCATCTTAATCCAGACAATTCTTCTTGTCCTTTTTGTGAGCATACCTGTGTTGCTAACCCAAGGGAAGGTGAGTGAATGGAATATTCATAATACCAGTTCAGTTGGGGCCTTGATTGACCACTAGACTATAATCAAACTTGTGATTATAATAGTGATTTTGCTATGAGTGCATGTGGGTGATTTCTCCATGAATAAGAGAGGGACTTTGGAGCATTTTGAAGCATTGCAGGAATCCAGTTGCAAGTGTCTGAGGGTGCACCTTCTTATCATCAGCCCCTTTCCTCTCGAACAGTTGACTCCAGATACAAAGGTGGGCTCTTCCTTATTTTCATTCTGGAGAGCTACTAAGATCTGGCTCTTCTGGAAGAAATTTGGAGATATTTCACTGGTACATAGTGCCAGTAATAATATATTTGGCATGACTATGATTCTTGTTTCATGTTCTGCTGTATTTATAAATGAATACATGTAAAATATGGACAAATAAATGAGAAAATACTTGAAGTACTTCAGTAACATACAAGCTGGCAAATGATTAGGTATTTGAAGATTGTTGTCTCCAGAAGCAACAAATTGAGCCAACTCAAATCTGCTTAAATCAATGAAGGCTGAGAAAACTCCTGCTTTTAAGCTTGTTTCTGAGCCATGGATTCCCCCCACCTCACCTCACCCATGCCTATGGATGCCATAGCCTGGCATCCTCCAGATTTATTAAACTACAATTCCCATCATAAACAGACACTGAAATAAATCCTCAAAGCAGAAGCCGAGGTAATGGGTTGAGGTAAAGTCAAGTGGTTTTCTTAGGATGAAGCATACAGTATATACTGTAAAAAATATGAATGCAAAGCCCAAGCAGGAAGGTACGGTAAGAGGACCTTACAAAGAAGATGGTGAGCAAAATGTTTTCTTGGTTTTGCCCATAATCAAATGGACTTCAGAAACAATCTCAAATATTTCAAAACCAGACATTACCATAAAGTGAGCACAGAGACCAGAAAGAAAATTCTCTTTCAAATCATCACATTTCATTTCAAAGGATCTTCTCCAGTTACATAAGTTAGGCTTTTCTTTTGTCCATTAACAAAGATTTTCTAAATATGATATTTTTATAAAACACTAAGATTACTGGATAAATAACCTCAGCAAGAATTAAAAAAGGAAAAGGATCAGGAATGCTTAGCCAATGGGTCTCAAGTGATTGTCAGAAGAAACATCAAGCTAACTGAAGTTTGATTATATCTCTCTCTACCACTTTAGAGTGACAGAAAAGATGCCTCTGGGGAGGAACATACTTATGAGGTAAGCAACAGAGTGAGAGATTCTTAGTCTTAACCACATAAAAATGTATGCATTTCTCTTCATATTCCATGCTTGCCTGTCATCTTCAGGCCAGAGAACTGTAGCCAGTCATGGAGAAGTCTTTATTCATATGTAGAAATGCTCAATTCCCATTTTCTCCAGGAGGGGCTTGGTAAAACTCTATCTGGAACTCTGGGGAGCCATTGCCAGTTTAAACAAATAATTCTGTCTTGGATGGATTATGGATCTAGCTGAAAATTGTACAAGTCAGCTTCTTTCATTCTTGACTTCTGGCTGAACAGTCTGCCAGTCAAGATCCAGACTAGATGGGCCTTTTGTCTCATTGAAGAGGATTATTTTTATATCCCCATAGGACATATGGTGAGCAGTCCTTTTACTGGTATGCAGAAAGAACAAAATTGAGTTGTTTCTACCCCTCCCCCTCTCCAAACAAAGTGCTGTGTTGCCCTGGCTGACACGCTTTTTATTCATTGGCTGGTTCCATTTTTCTTCTTAACAGGGGCTGACGGTTGAACTAGCTGATACGTATGAAGACATTGGCGTTTACCAAGACAGATCAGAGAAGTGGGATTTGGGGGAACATCCATGTGAAGAATGAAAAGGCTAGCAGCTTGGTCAGCCACAGCTGACTTAACCAAAGGGACACCAATTCCTGGGGCAACCAGGATCCACTGTAAAAATTCCACTCTAGAGAAGCTTTTAAAATGTGCTATCTCTTGTTTGTAGCCGCTCTGCTAGAAACTACTAAAAATTGGCATTCACAAGCTCCAGATTCCCTGGGACTGTTGAATCAAAGACGTTCAAATGGGGAGAAGGGAGAAGGCAGGCAGAGACAATTTGAGGCACACCATAAAAAGAAAAGCAAAAAGAGCTGAGAAATTAAATGAATTTGTGAGTAGATGGGCTTTCTGGCTTGAGTTTGCTTGACATTCTCTTCCCCAAATAGCATTTTTTTAATTGAACATTTCCTGCTCTTGTTCCCAAATGGCTAGCTGACAGAGAATTGAATCTGATAAACTAGTATCTAGCATTACATTGCTTCAGTTTCTTTAACCCAGGACCCTCCAAATGGTCTGGGATTACTGCTCCCAGAATTCCTTACCAAGATGGCTATGGTGAAAATATCTGGAATATATTAGCTATATAAGACATAATGTTTCCTACTGAGATTTACAGTTTTGCAGTTAGGATTTTCCTTCTTTAGGCTCATGTTTTTAAAAAATGTATCTAGCATCCTTACGTAAGAATTTCAAACATAGATGCTGAACTTTTCAAAATAATAAAAAAAGTTTAATACTTATGGGTGTTTTTTAAAAAAATTTTTGACTTAGCATATTACTTCTTTGTTTCAGGAGCATAAAAAAAGTGTGTTTTCAAATTTCTACAGTACAGAAATCTACAGATGTAACATTTTTAGCTTAATATGCATAACCAACTTCTCAGGAATAACCTTTTCCATCTATTATGTTTTTGGTCTATGGCAGCTCTAAATGCCCTCCAGCTGGGTTGATTTTAAACAATCAGCATGGCCAGTTGCCAAAGCTGAGTGAAGACCACAAGAGTTTAATTCAAACACATCTGGAAGGCACCAGGTTGGAAGAGTGATACATTGTGGTAAGGGCTGCAGAGGTTTTTATTCCCCAGTGAACACATCTGTCAAAGACCTTCAGATACTGCATTTTGAAAACCAAAGTATTTTTTTAAAAAAATCCTTTTTGAAGTAGAGATCTAGTCACTGTTGGCAAGTACAGAGGCTTTGCTAAAAATCAACCTGGTCAGAGATATTTTGCTGACCAAAATGGAACAACTGTGTTTGTGTAGACATCTATTTCCAATACAAAAATAGTGAAAGGCTTTTTGTGAAGTCATAACACAAGCTGCATTTTTGTACTAATGTTGCACACAGGGATATCTAAGGGCTAGAGTTTGTGTTGCGATGTTTTGCAAATTTAGCACTTCTTCTGAAACACCTACGTGTCTCCAAATCAAGTGTTTCCAGTGAATGCTTGAGGCAGAAGATACTGCAAGCAATTTTTCCATTGCTTGACCAGAAAAAGTCCACAAGAAAACAATAACTAACCCTGTATTATCCTTTCATACTTGCTAAGGTTATCCTGCCATTGAACACTCTTCACATCCAGAAAGTGGCAGTTCGAACCCACATGCCACATATAAAAAAATATACTGTTATTATATACACTGCCCCCAAATGTCCTTTTAACTGTTTCAGGGATGCTCAATTTCATACTGTTTGGGCATGTTTTTCTGCAAATTACTGACTGGAACCATTTACTTCCTGTTTTTTCACAAAACATAGCTAAATACCTTCTCTTCTCAGAAAAGAAAATGGATGTAAGAAGCAGGGGGACTGGGGGAACTAGCTTCATGCACAGGCAGAACCAGAGAGTCAAAAAGTTAATTTTCATAATTCAGTTTCAGTTCTGCCTACTGTGCCTTTCCTAGTCTGCTTCTACCTCTCTGCATTTTTTAATTTATAATGAATCTGAAAGCTGGGATTAAAATTCAGCTGCATTTAAAAGTCAATGTCCCACTTTTTCTTTCCAGTCTGTAAAAACTTAAGTTGTCCTGAGCCAGCTAGACCCAAACCCTGTTTTATGTCTACTGAAAGACAGATAAGGGAGCACAAAACTATCAATGACCATCAGTCACAACAGTCTCTGCAGAGGCAATTTCCTGGGGATCTCAGATAAGAAAATGTTTTTTTTAAAAAAACAAATCTTATTTTTACCATTGCCTGCAATCATCAGTTAACTTCAGGAAGGACAAGAGATTGGTCAATTGTCATAGCTCTATGGAGAAATAGTAAGAATCAGAATCACCTCTTCCACTATGACACAGGTAAGCAACAAACAGTAGTTCATCAGCAACCATTTTGTGGCCCTGGAGCTTCTTCTGACTTGCTCCTTTTGAAAATTAAAGAGGAAAACACATGGAAATTGAATTGTACAACAGCAAATTGGAAAAAGATATGGGAGGAAGGAAGACCCTGCAAATTATCAAAATCCCACTGCAGCCTTCAAGCCCAGCCACCGATATAAAGGAAACACATACTGGACTCATTCAGAGACAGACTTGTGTTATGTCCCATGAGATTCAAGCTAGCCTCCGAAGTAAGAATAGAATACAATAGAATACAATAGAATACAATAGAATTTTTATTGGCCAAGTGTGACTGGACACACAAGGAATTTGTCTTGGTGCATATGCTCTCAGAGTACATAAAAGAAAAGATACCTTCATCAAGGTACAACATTTACAACACAAATGATGGTCATAGGGTACAATTTAACACTTAATGATACAACACTTAATGATAAGCATAGGGTACAAATAAGCAATCAGTCATGGGACATGACTGACTCCTGCTTTCCCCAAATCTTTAATTTAAAACAATTGTGTTCCATTCTTTTTTTTTTTTTACATTTATATCCCGCCCTTCTCCGAAGACTCAGGGTGGCTTACACTATGTTAGCAATAGTCTTCATTCTATTTGTATATTTATATACAAAGTCAACTTATAGCCCCCAACAATCTGGGTCCTCATTTTACCTACCTTATAAAGGATGGAAGGCTGAGTCAACCTTGGGCCTGGTGGGACTAGAACCTGCAGTAATTGCAGGCAGCTCCTGTTAATAACAGACTGCATTAGCAGCCTGAGCCACTCAAGGACCCTATATTCACTATATTCTTCATTACTGCATAATATTTTGAAAAGGAATAATAAATTGTTTAAGGACTAAACACAAAAAATGAATTAGATATTGGTTTAGTCATACTTAGAGCAGATTTACAAATATGAATATTTTAATATAGTGAATACAGATAAATATAACCTATACAAACAAAAGGCTTCCATAATATTTTAAAAGTGGGAACAGGTTCTGAAACAAAAGTTTAAGAAACACTGTATTAGAGAGACCTTTGCCATCTTAGTTCTATGCTGGGCCTGAAACCAAACAAAAAGGAAAATATTTAGTCCATAATAATTATTAAGGTAAAGGTAAAGGTTCCCCTTGCACATACATGCTAATCGTTGCCGACTCTAGGGGGCGATGTTCATCTCCGTTTCAAAGCTGAAGAGCCAGCGCTGTCCGAAGACGTTTCTGTGGTCATGTGGCCGGCATGACTCAACGCCAAAGGCGCACGGAACGCTGTTACCTTCCCACCAAAGGTGGTCCCTATTTTTTCTACTTGCATTTTTACATGCTTTCAAAACTGCTAGGTTGGCAGAAGCTGGGACAAGTAACAGGAGCTCACCCTGTTACACGGCAGCACTAGAGATTCGAACCACTGAGCTGCCGACCTTTCGATTGACAAGCTCAACATCCTAGCCCCTGAACCACCGTGTCCCTTAAATTAATTATTAAACACAGCCCGATTCTGAGGACACCTCTTAAGAAGACCCCTTCTTAGCAACCTCCTTCAAGATTGTTTGTGTAACCTTTCCTGAAGTCATGCAGTATCAGTGATATTTAAAATAGTAATTATGACTCTGATTAATCAAACCAGGTCTATTTGCTACATTCCACAATCAACTTGCTCAGATTCCTGATGGGTGGAATCCCTGAAGGCGATTGGAGCAGTGTCTGGCTATATTGTCTCAGATTCCTTTTGCCCTATAAAAAGATGCTTTCTAACATGATCCTATCAGTTTCGGGTTCAACCTATGACCCTCTTGGTTTCTGCAAGGGGGCACGAAAGGGTGCGATGAACTAGTTCTATGAAGTTGTTATTGCCTGACTTTAGGACAGGCTATGCATACAATCTCGAAGGAGGCTGCGATGCATCCCTCCTTAATAGGTGTTCTCAGAATCCAGCTGTGTTTAATAACTATTATGGCTTAAATATATATTCCTTTATGTTTGGTTTCAAGCCCTGCATGGAACTAAGATAGCAAAGGTCACTCTAGTTCAGAGTTTCTTAAATTTTTGTTTCAGGACCTGTTTCCACTGTTAAATATTATGGAATTTTATATTTTCAGTTTAGGAATGTTAAAAGCTATCTATCAATCCATACAGCGATAGGATAAAAAGTTTTCTTACACTCCAGTCTGTAATGAGCCTTAGCATCATTTAAAAAAAACATAAAATAAGTCAAAGTAAATACAAAGTAACTATGTTAGTTAACGTTACAAAATCCATGACATGTGTCCCTAATAATTTTTTCCCACCTTTGATGATAAAGGGCAAACAAAATATCCCCTTTCAGCATCACTAAAAAGAAAATAATGATAAACAAAAGCCTAAGGAGTTTGGAGCAACTGTATTAGGAACCAAATGCACAGAAGTTTCAATTTAGAAAAGAAGGAATAGAAACAGCTCACAAAAGATACAGTGTATAGGGAAGGCATTCTGACTATGGAAAAACAAATCAAAATCCCTAATATAATAATTAAAATAAAAACACCAAAAATGATGGTAACTATGTTAAGATAGATAACCAGGAAGGAGTAGATTTTGTTTTTTAAAAAAATGAAGGAAAAAGAGGCAGCAACACATACAAATAAAAGATAGCCAAAATTAGAATCTACAAAATCAAACAAACAAACCCTGACTGTGGTAAAAGGCATGAAGTATTTAGTGCACAAACATCTCCTATGTTTGCCTATAAAAAATCGAGGGCCGTGTGGTTCCAACAACAATTAGAGATACAGAGGAGATTTCAGTTGGTATTATCCTAATGACGTTGACTGTAATATGGGCATAAATTACAAGTGATGCAGAAATAAGAAGGACGATGCCAACCAAATAACCCCAAACCAGGCAAATATCATGTATAAGGTAATACTGTATAAGCAACAGGCTCACACATCCAAAATAAACAATCCTTTGGAGTTTTTCTGGTTTTTCAACACAGCAGAGATGTTAAAATTTCACTATGTCATATTCCCAACAAAAATGAATATTATCTGGGGGGGACAGACAATATACACAAAAAGCATAGATCTTCATGAGTCATCCAAGTGACTGAGAAATAAGATATATCAAGAAAAAACAGGGCCATTAAGAGTTAAGAACTCGAAACAAAAAGGGATGCCCTCTTTAAACATTCAAAGTTAGAAGACATATTTAAAAAAACAGCCTTCAAAGTCAATAGGTGATCTTATATAATATTGGCCACCTTGTTTAGCAAGTTCCATGCTATGCAGGCCCTCTATTCTATGGAGCAAGAAATCCTTTTGTAGAAAGAAAATACTATTCCACTCCCTACCATCCAGTCAGAGCTGAAGAAGCTTCTAGGATGAGAAGCAAATGTCTTCAAACAAAAACCAGAAAGTCCAGTTGCCTCTTGAAAAAGTACCCTGTTTCCCCAAAAATAAGACATCCCTTGATAATAAGCCCAATCAGGATTTTGAGCACATGGCTATAAGGCCAAGTGCTTATTTCAGGGTTTCAAAAAAAAAAAAAAAGACAGGGTCTTATTTTCGGGGAAACACAGTACCTTTGGGACAACCATGACCTAGATGACTGAGCATCTCCATAGACATTTAGAAAAAAAATGTAAATACAAGGTCAATTATCCCCACAAGTTACTATCCTCATAATCTGCAAGTATTCCCTGAAGCTTCACTTGATGGGGTTTCTCTAAGGTGTAGGTTGCCTTTAAATATATTTTAAATACATGGAACATCAATAATAAATACACATAATCAATGAAATCGTACAAGTAGTTATATACACCTATATCATCTCAGGGTGGGGAAGGTCATGGGGGGCTAGTGCTTCTGACCACCAAAGGCCTCTCCTGATCCACTAAGATATCTCATGCTTCCCCCTCTTCCACCCACCCCATCCTGTCCAACTGGGTCACTTACCTTACATAGGTAATAGTCCCTAAAGCAGGAAAGTCTATCCATTTCAGACAAATGGTTGTCTAATTTCCTCTTAAAAACCTGTAATGATGAAACACCTACAACTTCTGGAGACAATCATCTCATTAATTATTCTTACAAATCAGGAAATTTTTGTTAGCTCTACGTTGATTGATTTCCAGCTTTTGCTTATTTTTCTGTTTTTTAGTACTTTTAAAAATAAGTTTGGAGGGGTGGGGGAGAAAAGAAAAGAAATAAATCACACTCAGACATTTCCAAGGTGTAGGAATCATTTCAAACACAATCACCCACAAACATAATGGAAAATCTTAATGTAACAAAGAGAGAATAGAAAATACAGATAGTCCTCGAGTTATGAATGTAATGGGTCCTGCCCATTCCACTCGTAACCTTAGCATTTGTGGGAGTGAATCCCATACCTTGAATGGGATCTCTCCCTCCTTTTGCCCATACATTTGCTAATCAAATGCAAGGCTCATTAAGTGCATGTGAGGTATCTCAAGGTAGGGTAGGCCATGGGGGCTTAGTGATGGAACAGGCCACCTGCCTAAGATCAGTCAAGGCTTCTCCCAACCCACAGATACTTCATTCTCCCTCCCTGGGGTCCTCACAATTGCTCCCCCTAATCCTGCTGCGCCAGGTCACTTACCTAATGAAGATCTGTCTCCTCTCCAGCCTGTTTCTTTGCTTGCTCCCTCGTTCTTTATTGTCAAAGCCTTCCTCAATCAATTGTTTGAGGAAGGCTTCAGTGAAAAAAAGGAGGCCCAGAGGGCCCTGCATACCATTCCAGGCCTCCTTTCTCGCTGGCAAAGCATTTGAGGATTGCGTTCCTGTAGGCTTCAGCAGCCATTTGCAAAAAGCCTTTGCTAGTAGGAACAGAGCTTTGGAGGAAGGCATCCACACGTCCTAAGTTTCGCTAGTGCTGACAAAGGCTTTTTGTAAATGGCTGCTGAAGCCTACACAAATGCAATCTCCTTTCAGGCTTCGGCAAGGAAATGACAAATGGAGGGAAGGACTGAAGACTTCCCTCCATTTGCAAATGTCCAGGCCTCAATTTGCAGAGAATAGAGACTTAAAGTCTCTATAGAGAAGCCACCTTCTGATTGGTGATTCAATTGTAAGGCATATAAATGTAGGAAAGGATATGGAGGTCTTGAAAGAGGTCAGGTGTCTGCCAGGTGCTACTGCCAGCAGAGACAAGGCGTATTCTTAAGATAGTCAAGAATGCCAGCAAGGATTGTGATATTGATGCTATTATACATCTTGGGACAAATGATCTTCCCAAAAGAATGCACTTTCTGTGCACAATGATTTCCAGAGCTTGGGGTATGAACTTAGTAGTATAGGTTATAGGCTTATCTTTTCAGAGGTTTTACCAGTATATAAGGAACAAAAAGGTAAAGACAAGTGTATAATGGAGTTTAATGTGTGGCTAAAGGAGTGGTGTAAAAGGGAAGGCTTTGGTTTTTTTAGTCATGATGTCTGCAACTGGTCCAATGAAAAACTATACAAAAGAGATGGATTGCATCAATCAAAGAAAGGGTCTGAGTTACTTAGCAATAAATTCATAGATTTTCTGGAGAAACATTTAAACTAAAGAGTGGGACAGAGAATTAATTGATACAGAACATTTCTGTCCCCAGCAATCCAAAATTAATAGGGTTATCAGTGCATAGATGTCTGTGTGGATAAGATTATCAGCCCTGCTATCAAGCAAAACCAAGCATTTAATAGTGAGTGCCATACCATGTGCTCTAATCAAACAGGTGACAAGAAAGTAGTGTCAGTCATGCACAACACAGGTTATATAGACAATAAACACAAGGTCACTCAAAATGGACTCAAATGTCTATACATCAATGGACAGAGTATGAGGAATAAACAGGGTGAATTAGAAATTCAAGTAAACGAGGGCAGATATGATATTATTGCCCTTATGGAAACTTGGTGGGATGAAACTGACAAATGGAATATACAGCTAGAGGGATATAAATTATTTAAAAGAAATAGACCAAATAAAAGAGGAGCTGGAGTTGCACTATATATAAGAAATAACTATATCTCTACAGAAATAGAGCACAACAATGACGAAAATTACCTTGAATGCATTTGGGTCAATATTAAAGGGAGGGAAAATGATATTGCCATAGGCATATACTATAGGCCACTCGACCAAACAGAGGAAGTAGATGAACTTTTTGCTAGTCAGCTAACTAAGGTATGTAGGAAGCACATTACAGTAGTAATGGGGGATTTTAACTACCCTGACATCAACTGGGAGACAAACTCTGCACCAAGTGGTTCCTAACAAACCTAGCAGACAATTTTGTTTCCCAAAAAGTAGAGAAGGGAACAAGGGGATCAGCCATATTGGACTTAATTCTCACTAACAGAGATGAAATGATAGAAGGTGTTGAAGCTATAGGAATCTTGGGGGCAAGTGATCACACAATATAGGAATTCAACATTATGCAAACACAAGTAGTAGAACAAAGTCAAACTAGAGTCTTGGACTTCAAGAGAGCTAATTTCAATAAACTCAGAGAGAGCTTGAGAAGGATTCCATGGATGAGAATCTTCAAGGGGAAAACAACTCAAGAAGCTTGGGAAATTTTGAAAAGTGAGATTATAAAAGCCCAGTCTAGCACAATACCAATGAGGAAGAAAAATAATAGATCTCAAAAGAAACCAGCATGGATGCATAAAGAACTATGTGACAAATTGAAAGACAAAAACGACACATATAAAAAGTGGAAAGGGGGGCAAATAAATATCAGCAAATAGCCCGAGCCTGTAAAGATGAAGTGAGGAAAGCTAAGGCTCACAATGAATAAAGACTAGCAACAAAAGTAAAAAATAACAAAAAAAGCTTCTTCCAACATGTTAAAAACAAGAAAAAAGTCAAGGAAACAATTGGCCCATTGCTGGGAGAAAGTGGCAAGAAGGTGACAAGCAACAGGGAGAAAACAGATCTACTTAATTCATTTTTTGCATCTGTCTTTACACAAAAGGAAAAAACAATCCAACCTATCAAAAACAGCACCACAAAAAACAGATTAGGAACACAAGTTAAAATAGGGGAAAAAATGGTAAGTGAACATCTGTCTACCCTAGACGAGTTCAAATCACCAGGACCAGATGGATTACACCCCAGGGTTCTGAAGGAACTGGCAGACGTGATCTCAGAACCACTGAACTATATCTTTCAAAGATCCTGGAGCACAGGGGAGCTGCCAGAGGACTGGAAAAGAGCTGATGTAGTTCCCATCTTCAAAAAAGGAAAAAAAACAGATCCAGGAAACTACAGACCTATCAGTCTGACCTCAATACCGGGGAAGATTCTGGAAAAGATAATCAAGCAACGAATCACCGAACACCTAGAAGCAAACAAAGTAATAACCAAAAGCCAACATGGGTTTGTCAAAAACAGATCATGCCAGACTAATCTTATCGCATTCTTTGACAAAATGACAAAATTAGTAGACCAGAGGAATGCTGTCGATATAATTTACTTGGACTTCAGTACAGCATTTGATAAAGTAGACCATAACCTACTACTAGATAAAATAGAACAATTTGGGTTAGACAGCATCACCACCAGACGGATTCGTAACTGGCTGACCAACCACACTCAACATGTAGTCCTCAATGGAACTACATCCACATGGAGGCAAGTATGCAGTGGAGTACGCCAAGGCTCTGTTTTTGGCCCAGTACTCTTCAACATCTTCATCAATGACTTGGACGAGGGGATAGATGGGGAACTCATCAAATTTGCAGATGACACCAAGCTGGCAGGAACAGCCAACACTCCAGAAGATAGGCTCAAGATACAGAAAGATATTGACAGACTTGAACATTGGGCACTATCTAACAAAATGAAATTCAACAGTGAAAAAAGTAAGGTTCTACATTTAGGCCAAAAAAACAAAATGCACAGGTATCGGATATGTGGTACCTTGCTCAATAGTAGTAACTGTGAGAGGGATCTCAGAGTCCTAGTGGACAACCATTTAGATATGAGCCATTTAGATATGAGCCAGCAGTGTGCAACAACTGCCAAAAAAGCCAACACAGTTCTGGGCTGCATAAACAGAGGGATAGAATCAAGATCACGTGAAGTGTTAATACCACTTATAATGCCTTGGTTAGGCCACACTTGGAATATTGCATTCAGTTTTGGTCGCCATGATGTAAAAAGGATGTTGTGCAGAGAAGAGCAACAAAGATGATCAGGGGACTGGAGGCTAAAACATATGAAGAACGGTTGCAGGAACTCGGTATGCTTAGTTTAATGAAAAGAAGGACTAGGGGAGACATGATAGCAGTGTTCCAATATCTCAGGGGTTGCCACAAAGAAGAGGGAGTCAAACTATTCTCCAATGCACCTGAGGCTAGAACAAAAAGCAATGGGTGGAAACTAATCAAGGAGAGAAGCAACCTAGAACTAAGGAGAAATTTCCTGACAGTTAGAACAATTAATCAGTGGAACAACTTGCCTGCAGAAGTTGTAAATGCTCCAACACTGCAATTTTTTAAGAAAAATCCCCTGGGCAGGGGATTGGACTAGAAGACCTCCAAGGTCCCTTCCAACTCTGATATTATTATTATAAAGTGCAACATCAACATCATCTCATGCTACTGATCTCGCATGATCTCGCATGATCTCATGGTACATTAGGCCTGTGTTCTCTACAAATGCACTGAAATCCTGAAGCAACAAAGTAGGCAAAGAAACAGAGAGGAGATCTTCACAAGGTAATTAAGTCTCCACAGCCAGAGTGTCTGTGAAGACCTGGATGGGGAGGCGGGGGGAGTAAACAGGTAGGGTAAACGTTGTAGAGCCTCTGCAGTCCATAAGGGCAACAACTGCCATAGTGCTACAACATTCGTAATTTTGGGACTTGTTTGTAAATGCTAGGGGGTTCTTAGCAATAGCAATAGCACTTAGACTTATATACTTATATACTTATAGACATATAGACTTATAAATCCAATATGGCATCACCGAAGGCTGCCTCAGTGAAATGCTCTCTAATGGTATCTTTATTTTTAATTATTCTCTGTGACTTACGATGGATTTCTTACTCACGAGACCATCTGCTAAAAATTAAGCAACGTTTCTTTAAGGAGCAGCTTTCTGTGATCTCACCCCCCTCACCCTGTCTTTACAAATGTGGAGGAGATTCTAACACAGGAAGAAGCAATTTCCCCAGAGCCATGGATTACCAAAAAAAAATATCAAATGCCGGAAATGGAGAAAGAGAGGTAAAAGGGCAGGAATTCTAATCAAGCTAACAAATAGGAGAAATAAAACTCCTCTGCCTTCAATTTTCCTAAACAACATACATTCACTTGCTAATAAGATGGATTAGATACTCCTTTTAAAAGAGACGATTCTGATTTTTACAATTCCTATGCTTCTCTGAAATTTAGTTAAATGACTCAATTGAAGATAGCAGCCTGCATATCCCAGGGTTTTATTTATTTATTTATTTATTTATTTATTTATTGATCAAATTTATATATCGCCCTATCTCCCGAAGGACTCAGGGCGGTGTACAGGCATTTAAAAAACATATAAATACAATATAAAACAATTAAAAAACTTATTCTAAAAAAGCCCGTTAATTTAGAATTAAAAATATAAAATAAAACCCAATTTAAAACCAGTAATTTAAAATCTAGCTCAGTCCTGCACAGTTAAATAAATATGTTTTAAGCCTGCGGCGGAAGGTCCGGAGGTCCGAAAGCTGACGAAGTCCGGGGGGTAGTTCATTCCAGAGGGTGGGAGCCCCCACAGAGAAGGCCCTTCCCCTGGGTGTCGCCAGACGACATTGCCGCGCTGACGGCACCCTGAGGAGACCCTCTCTGTGAGAGCGCACGGGTCGGTGGGAGATATTCGGTAGCAGTAGGCGGTCCCGTAAGTAACCCGGCCCAATGCCATGGAGCGCTTTAAAGGTGGTCACCAGCACCTTGAAGCGCACCCGGAAAGCCACAGGTAGCCAGTGCAGTCTGCGCAGGATGGGTGTTATACGGGAGCCACGAGGGGCTCCAGCTATCAGCCGCATTCTGAACTAACTGCAGCCTCTGGATGCCCTTCAAGGGGAGCCCCATGTAGAGAGCATTGCAGTAATCCAGGCGAGACGTCACGAGTGCGTGAGTGACCGTGCATAGGGCATCCCGGTCCAGAAAGGGGCGCAACTGGCGTACCAGGCGAACCTGGTAGAACGCTCTCCTGGAGACGGCCGTCAAATGATCTTCTAAAGACAGCCGTTCATCCAGGAGGACGCCTAAGTTGCGGACCCTTTCCATCGGGGCCAATGACTCGCCACCGATGGTCAGCCGCGGATTTAGCTGACTGTACCGGGATGCCGGCATCCACAGCCACTCTGTCTTGGAGGGATTGAGCTTGAGCCTATTTCTCCCCATCCAGACCCGTACGGCCTCCAGGCACCGGGACAGCACTTCGAGAGCTTCGTTGGGGTGTTCCGGTGTAGAAAAGTACAGCTGGGTGTCATCCGCATACAGCTGGTACTTCACACCGATGAAGTGTTTCAGATTCAATGATCAGACAGAATTGCAGAAACATCTGATAAAAAGAAGTGAGGAGGCTTATGCTTATATATCAACAACAGCTGGTTTCAGGATATAATATACAAATTCTGTTATTAAAGCCTAGAGACATTAATTATCAACTGCAAACCATACTATTCGCCTCATGAATTTTCCACATTTCTTCTAATTGTTGTTTATGTCCCACCACAAGCCTGGGTAAACAAAGCATTATAAATTCTAGCTGACAAAATTATGGAGGCTGGAGCCAAATACCCCGATTCACTGGCCATTATTTTGGGAGATCTAAACAAGACAAACTTAAGGAAAGAGCTACCAAAATACTTTCAGCATGTCAATTGTCCCACTAGAGGCAAGAATACTTTAGATAATTGCTACACAACACTAAAAAATGCTTATCAGTCTTTGCCACAAGCAGCTGTAGAACACTCTGATCATTGCATGATTCACCTTGTACCTGCTTACAGGCAAAGACTTAAAATGGGTGTTGGTCCTACCTGATACCCCCCTTTTCAGCAAGAACGAGAGACTCCAGGCATGGGGTATCACTCTGTCTTCTGGGTCTATAGACTGAGTTCAAACTGTAGAGATGCCCCCTCTTGATGATGCTTCCAGTTTCAACAATGTACCATGAGAGATCCATATGCTGCACCTGTAACGACACTCCATGAACACCCCCTGATCAGACCCCTGTGTTCAAAGGGTGGGGCTGGGGCTGCCAAACTCACCAACCCCCAACCGCCTCTTCTGAGACCCAAGCTTCGATATGGTAATGTCGGAAGAATGATGATGGAGTCGCTCACCATTCTGCAGCTCTATTCCACAGATACACCAGTGTCCCCAGTCGCAGGTGTGACCGCACTTCTCGTAGAATGTGGTAACCACCCTGGGTCATGGCAAAGACTGAGCATCGAAGCTCTGGCAACTACAACTCTAATCCAGCTGCCCCGTCTAAAGGGAAAACTCCCTCCCATGGTTGACAGGGAAAAAAAAAGACACAAAGAGGCCCTTTGTATGTTGAACCCGTGTCCTCTTGATGAAATTCTTCCTGACCCGGTTTACCCCAAGTGTCTGTCAGTCCTCCTCTCTGGCAGACGATGGATAACGGTAAAAAATGGTAGAACCATTCCTGTGCCCAATGAAACCAGGAGGTGAGAGTGAACTTAAAGTCCAGGTCTAGACGTAAAAACACTCCTCCATCTGAGTGAAGAACACCTAAGTCCACTCTCACAAAGAGAGTGGCCAGCTGTGATATCTGTCTGGTTGCATCTTTACTCTAAGAGCTGAGGTGAACCATCCTAGCGGCTCGAAACCAAAACGAAAAGACTGTAGAGAGAGTTGAAAACCCACCCATCCTGGCATCCCAGTTTGTATAGCAGTGACCCACTACCAGTCTCAATTAGTGGCCCTCCAGAGAAGCTCCTGACCTCCTGAAGTAGTGTCACTACTTCTCTATCCCCACATCCTAACACTCTGCAATACTGCTATGTGCTGACTAGTATTGCTGGATCTCATCCTATTTTCCAGCTGCTTGTCCACTCGATGAGTAGTGAAACCGCTATCCTTATCGGCTGGATATCTTTGGATTAGTTCCATAACTAAACACCTTGCAAGAAGCAACACAATGGATGTCGTGAACGGATGTCTGGCTGTCTGCAAAGGTCGGAGCACACCGAAGGAGAGGTTCTGCCCCTTCAACAGTCCTCACACAAGTGCCACTCAGTCAAGAATAGCACCCCCGGATTTCCAGATGGCCACAAAACCCCCTGGTCAAGGGATACCCTGTCAGACTGAAATCTCTGCGGAAGCCAACCGACACCTCACCCATCCAACGACGTCCAAGTGCCAGGACCAAAAAGGCCTACTCTTCCCAGATCTGTAGAATCTGCTGAAGACCCCCGGTAAGAAAGCCAGAGCAAAAAGTGGACAGTAGACCCTGGGCCACTGAGAACGAAATATGTCGACCCTTGCTGCCCCCTGAATTGGATACCATGGAAAACAACGGATTATCCGTCCAGATGCTGACAACGTGGAGAGGTCCATGGGCGGTCTACCAAACCAAATCACAGTCACTTCAAACTACTCTTGAAGCAGGTGCCACGCAAAGCGTTCTAAGGGCTCTACTCAACCACTCTGCCCTCATATAGTTCGTCCTGCTTCTGCTCCGCCCTGATGGATCCCATTTGCATTCAACCAGACAACCAAGGATCCTGCCACTAGTGTCTAAGAACGTGTTTCCCCATCAGTTGACATGGTCTTGATTGCATGTGAGTCAGTCATGGGGAAGCACATGGTAGACCTGGAGACTCTCTGAAATTCCACAGTGCCAAGCTGACCTCCTCAGCTCCCGCTAGCGCTACTCATGCCTGCCTGTACCTACAATCAAGTCTCCTGGTCACAGATCCAGACAATGGGCCTCCCAACTGACTAAACTGTCCTTCTGTGCTATCACTATTCACTCCTGGACAATAAGTAACATCCCTACATAATGCGCCTGTAAGTGCACCAGCAGGTAGTCCTTAAGATGTCCCCCCACCAGGACCCCAACTCTGGCATGGTGAGTGTCCCAACCTTCATCTGAATGGGCGCCTGAACCTTGCCAAGACCATGCATGAACCAGCTCCAGGCACAACCCCTATACCAGAGATCATTGTGCCTAACAGTGACGACAGTACCTCTAATGAATCGTACTGGCCCACCGAACCTCACGCATCAAACTCGTGATACTGAGCCATTTTTTCTGTGAACAGGAGTCCCAGACTGGATCTGTAAAGACACTGTGGATAGCGCCTCCTGCACCTCATATCCTCCTGCCAATTAGTTACCATAAGGTCCCCTGGCCCTGACCATAGTTGTGATGAAGCTAGCCCCAAGCTCCATGGAGGCAGCATCAGCCGTAACTACTGTATCCTGTAGAACTAAACTGGACAGGGGCCCTGGGAATCCCTCTGCTTCTGAATCATCTCTATCAATGATAGAAGAGCTGACATGTTCCAGTTTCTCTCTGCAGAGGTCCCCTTGGGCTTCTGTGGCTGTCTCAGGTGCCTTACTTGAACAATCCGATGAGTGGATTGCTTCCAAAGCTGTTGTAGGTGTTGTTCCGCCCTCTGTAGGCTCATAAATGACGCTAAGCACTGGATCCCTGCCCTGTGCTTTACCTTCACCCTACCACGCGATGTCTCATGACCACGGCCCTCTGAGCTCTGGCCATAAGCAAACTGTCCATAACCTGGGGTCCCTGGTCCAGCCCCATTAAAAAGGGCTCCAAACCCTCAACACACATTCCACTCTGCTCTGCCGCATGAAAGGAAATCCGCTTTGAGGCCAAATACCCTTCAAGCCTTGCTGGCAGAACTGGCCACAATCAAACCCCTCATAATTGCCAATCAAGCCTCATTGTCCGAGCCTTCCACCTCAGGCTATTCCGAATGTCAAGCAAGCCCTGAAACCAGAACCAGCCGCCTCTCGCAGACTGGCTGCCCTCAGGCCATTCAGAAATCCACCCAGTCCTGCTGTCGAAACCAGCCACCAGCAGGCCATTCAGATTGTCAATCAGGCATTGTCGCCAGAACCTGTTGCCATCCAGGTATTGATAACTGTCCATCCAGTCTTGCTGCCTTAATCAACTGCAATTAGACTATGTCAAAATGTAGATCCTGTCTCCATCAGGCTATTCAGACCTGAAACCAAGCCCCACTGCCAGGACCGGCCACTACCAGCCTCTTTGTAAAAATAGATTCAGCCCAGCTACCAAGGCTAGTCGAAACAGGCTATCCAAAAGTAGTGCCAGTCTTGCTGCGCGCTCAGGCTATTCAAGAAGATAACCGAGCCCTGCTTCCCCAACCTGCCACAAACAGGCCATTCAGAAATAAAGAAGCCATGTTGCTCACCTAAGCTATTCCTGAATGTAACAAGTCATGTCGTTCACGTAGGCTATTCAGGAACGTAAATAAGCCATTTCGACAGAACTGGCGCAATCCAGTTAATCAGAACAAATCAAGCCTTGTGCGCACATGAGCAAGCCAGGAATGTAACCAAACCCTGATGCCAGTGCAGCCTATTACACGCTCAGTGTTGTGTCTTGCCCGCCCTCAGAGCAGCCGGGGCCTTCTTACCTGCTCCCGCACACTGAGGAATGTATGCCTCCCGGTCCCAGTCCTGGCTCCATGCCCACACAAACTGCAGAAGGAGAATCTCCCTGCCCCAGCCCTGACTCCATGCCCAGGCAAACGGAGCAGCTAGACCCCTCCCCCTCCTCCACAGCAGGTGAGCCTGAGGAGGGTTTATTACCAACAGCTGATTGGTGTGACCCTCGCATCAGAAGATTGGAGAGGCAGAGGCTACAGAGGGAAGGGAGGGGCAGGCCTTAATGAGTGCTGAGTCATGGAGCCACACCCCATGGCCTATATAAAGGATCTACTTTCTGGCAGTCTCTGAGTCAGGCAAAAGTCAAACTTATCTTGCTGAAGTCACTTACTGGTCTCCTGCCTGCTCTGAGGACTTTGCTAGGACTTTGGGCAGAGCTGCAGAGGCACGCCTGATTCGGATTTCCCGGACCCAGCCGTCAGCGGAGGAGTGGGACACGACACTCAGGTTATTCAGGAATGTATCCAAGCCATGCTGCCGGGCTTGGCCACAATCAGGCTAGTCATAATATTGCAGTCTTGCTGCACCCTTAGACTATCCAGGGATGTAAAGAAGCCCTGCTGTCATGACTGGTCGCCATCAGCTATTTAGAAAAAATGCAGCCCTGTTGCACCCTCAGGCTATTCAGGATTGTAAACAAGCCATGCTGCTGGGTCTGGCCACAATCAGGCTACTCAGAATAAATGCAACCTTGCTGAGCACTTAGGATAATCAGAAATGTAAATCAGCTATGCTTCCAGAATCGGCTGCAAACAGGCTATTCCATCTCACTTAATGACCATCTGAACATTCCTTATCACCTCAGAGGCCAAAGCAGACTCAGGTCCAGGACCTTTCACACTGCCAGCTCAGGACTTCATGCTGTACTGGAGGGCCGAGAACCGAACCCTATGACAGCTTTCCATTCCTGTTTCATTTCATTTCATTTCATTTCATGTCATGTCATTTCATTTCTTTTCATTTCAATATTTCATTTCAATATTGCCCTGCCCTGCCCTGCCCTGCCCTGCCCTGCCTTGCCTTGCCTTGCCATTCATTGCATTATCTTGTATTTCATTGCATTGCATTGCAATTCATTGCATTGCCTTGGCTTCCATTTCATTTCATTGCATTGCATTGCCTTGAATTTCATTTCATTTCATTACAATTCAATTCAATTCATCTTATTTCCTTATTTCATTTCATCTTTTCAATCCCCACAAAAAGCCTCATCTATCTGGCTCCAAAACGAAACAAAACAATTTTTTTCTTTCTCTTTCCTTACTGTTCACAGGCTCCATGCTGCCAATTGCCACCCTCCTCCGGTAATCATGATCCCCGTAAGAGTCCAACTGCAGGCTGAAGCCTCTATAAACAGCCTCCAGACTTCCTTCCCCTTGTGCCTCTTTGCCATGTGGAAAAAAATGCCGCTCTACAACTGATAGGTGGCAGCCAACACTCCTGAATACTCCACAACACTGGCAGCCTCAATACAAAGATCAGGGAAGGCTCCTCTATTTAAAAAAAAACAAAACATGGGGAAAGCAAAATTCACCAAAAGGCTCCAATCAACCTGTGAAAATTCCTATACATCACCAAACTCCTAAACTGTCTCAGAAATCCTGCTCACAATCCTCTGCCAAATTGCTATAATAAATTTTAAAAAGAACCCCCGAAAATATTGTATGCGACCCGTCCATTAACACCACACTTCGATTCTTACTATGCTACAGAGCTCCTGACTACGACATCGCTCATGCAAATATGTTAACCACACTGCTAACATGGGCTACCTCTTGCCCATATCCTCTCATCTTCCTGGGTGACCTAAATCTACCTCTTATTAACTGGATAACAAATGAATGTACAACTGAACCAATCCATACTACACTATACAACGCCGTTACAGACCTAGGTCTTGAACAACTAGTAACTAACAATACAAGACTCAACAACTGCCTTGACCTCATCTTTTCCAATAACACAAACTCAATTTATGGACTACAAATAAAAGAACTCTTTTCCAACAGTGACCACTGCATGATGGACTTTTGTCTCAATATATGCCCTCACATAAATCATAATAATAATAGTACTCCTAACTACAATTTCAAAAAAGCCAACTATGACCTTATAAACAACGACCTCTCATCTCTTGGCAAAATCTATTCTCAACCTGTATCACTGCCAAAGACCACTATAGAGTTTTCCTACTTGAAATCAGTAGAATCATCAAACTATACGTACCACAAATCACCACCAAAATTAAAAAAAAACAAATTACCCATATCAATAAAAAAGCTTCAATTCAAAAAAAAATCCCTCTGGAGAAGAAACAAAAAGGGTGTTGTGACCCAGGTTCACGGACTCGGACTCCTGGAGGATAATTCAGAAAGTAAGGGAGAGAAACTGGCAAGACCTGCTTCCCTGGGCCCTCTCCCTCCCTGGCACCCACCCAGGAGGAAGAGGAGGTGCTGGCAAGACCTGATTCCCCTGGGCCTTCTTCTGATTTGGCAACGCCCCAAGAACAATCTTGGCTTGATGCAAGACTGCGCAGACGTGACCAGTGCGCGCAGCAGAGGAGGCGTTGGGACAAAGTCAAAGAATGATGAGTCACAGAGTGACACCCACAGGGGCTATAAAGCAAGAGGCAGAACTTCCTGGCTTTTTGTCTTGGACAAAGTAATGAATTTGCATCCTGATTTACTCCCGGTCCAGGGAAAGCCACCTTCGGCACATCGGTCTGGTTCTGCAACGCTTGTGGGAGCAACAACTCAATGCAAAGCTAGAGAAATGCATCTTCTTCCGGACTTCCACAGAATTCCTGGGGCATATCATCTCGCCTGAGGGCATAGCCATGGACCCACGCAAAGTAGAGGCTTTGTGTAGCTGGGAAGCCCCTCGTCGGGTGAAGGATGTTCAGCACCTACTAGGCTTCGCCAACTACTACCGAACCTTCATCCCGGGCTTCGCCACACTGACGGCTCCACTTACCCAGCTCCTCAGGAAGAAGGTCATGTTCCGGTGGGGTCCCCCGCAGCAAGAAGCATTCATAGCCCTCAAGAAAGCCTTTGTCACGGAACCTGTCCTGAGGCATCCTGACCCGCTCCGGCCTTTCGTGGTGGAGATGGACGCGTCCAATGTGGCTCTTGGAGCAGTGCTGCTACAGGCTCCGGCGAATGGCAGCACACTTTTTCCCTGCGCTTACTATTCCCGGAAACTCAATCCTTCTGAGCGCAACTACACCATCTGGGAAAAGGAGTTGCTGGCTATCAAGGCTGCATTTGAGGCTTGGCAACACCATCTGGAGGGGCCCTGACATCAGGTGGAGGTCTGAACGGACCATCGGAATCTCGAGCACCTCACCACAGCTCGGAAGTTGAACCAGCGGCAGATCCGGTGGTCGTTGTTTTTTGCCTGGTTCAACTTCCGCGTGACCTACATTCCCAGCGCTCACAACCGGAGGGCGGACGCCCTGTCCTGCAA
Source organism: Ahaetulla prasina (assembly GCF_028640845.1). NCBI lineage: Eukaryota > Metazoa > Chordata > Lepidosauria > Squamata > Colubridae > Ahaetulla > Ahaetulla prasina. Next base: position 48,571,583 of record NC_080542.1, on the reverse strand, counting down.
GCCGGAGTACCTCTGTGCCAAGGACCCCCTTCCTCCATGGACGGTGCTGCCAGCAGAAGCCTTGGCTGCAGCACGGGAACCGGTGGACTTGCAGGCCCAGGTGCAAGAGGCGCAGTGCCAGGACGCCTGGTCGCAGCAAAGGAGAACGGAGGTGGGCCCCGTGTCTCCTTGGACCTTGGAGGAAGACTTACTCAAGTTTCGGGGGTGATTATACTTGCCCACAGGACCACTCCGAGCCCTCGTCATGACCCAGTGCCATGACAACCCTGCAGCAGGACATTTTGGGTTCTTCAAGACCCTCCACCTGGTGACACGGACCTTTTGGTGGCCCCGAGTGTGGCATGATGTACATGCGTACGTGACATCCTGCGTACTGTGCCAGCAAGCCAAGGCCACCACGGGGGCCCCTCCCGGGCTCCTCCAGCCTTTGCTGACACCCGACAGACCCTGGGGGGCGATCTCCATGGACTTTCTGAGAGACCTGCCGCTGTCCTCTGGGTTCACCACGGTCCTGGTGGTGGTGGACATGCTCACCAAGATGGCACACTTCATCCCATGCCGCAGGCTGCCCACAGCCACCAAAACGGCCCGTCTCTTCCTACAGCACATCTTCCGCCTTCACGGTCTGCCGGACAGGGTGGTTTTGGACCGCGGAGTTCAGTTCACAGCTCGCTTCTGGAAGAACCTGATGGCCGCGTTGGAGGTGCAGGTGTGTCTGTCGTCATTGCACCATCCAGAGACCGACGGAGGTACAGAGAAGGTCATCGGTATCCTGGAACAGTATCTCCGTTGCTTTGTCAACCAGCAGCAGGACAACTGGGCCGATTACCTGTCCCTGGTACCATCCGCGGCTCTTCCCTCTGGCACCACCGGATTCTCCTGTTCCCGAAACGCAGACATTCCTGACGGAATTGCATGCGGTCCAACAGTTGGTTCGTTGGCAGCTGGATCGGGCGAAGGAGGACTACAAACGGTCCGCCGACTGCTCCCGACGGGTGACACCCTCACTGGCGGTCGGCTCTCCACCAAACACCTCCCGTTCGACCAACCGGTAAAGAAGTTGGACCACCGATTCATCGGCCCGTTCCCCATCGAGGCGGTCATCAACCCGGTAGCCTACCGACTGACCCTGCCACGATCCATGCGGGTCCACCCCATCTTTCACAGGTCCCTTCTGGTCCCTGAGGCCACACCGAGTCCCCTTTGGTGCCCAACAGCACCTGTCACTGTCGCCGAGGATGGGTCGGAGGAATACGAAGTCCACAGCATACGAGACTCCCGCTGGCTGAAGGGTCGTTTCCAATATTTGATCACGTGGAAGAGATACGGGACTGATTTCTCCTGGGTAGATGCCTCCGACGTTCATGCCCCTGACCTGATGCAGGCCTTCCATGAGCAGAACCCAGCCCGACCGCATCCCGATCGTCAGCCCCGGGAGAAAGGCCCTGCGGTGAGGGATAGTGTTATGACCCAGGTTCCCGGACTCGGACTCCTGGAGGATGATTCAGAAAGTAAGGGAGAGGAACTGGCAAGACCTGCTTCCCCTGGGCCCTCTCCCTCCCTGACACCCACCCAGGAGGAAGAGGAGGTGCTGGCAAGGCCTGATTCCCCGGGCCTTCTTCTGATTTGGCAACGCCCCAAGAACAATCTTGGCTTGATGCAAGACTGCACAGACGTGACTGGCACGTGCAGCAGAGGAGGCGTTGGGACAAAGTCAAAGAATAATGAGTCACGGAGTGACACCCACAGGGGCTATAAAGCAAGAGGCAGAACTTCCTGGCTTTTTGTCTTGGACAAAGTAATGAATTTGCGCGGGCAAACTGTATCATGGATAGAAGAATCTGTGAGTGAATCGTGCTTTATCTATAATTTTCTGATTATCTCCAGGGATTTTGGCAGGCGTGTGGGGAGACATCTCTGTGCCAGAAGGAATTCAGCCAAATGTAAATAAATTGGAAAAAGGCCTTTGACTGACTCTTTGTTGGGAGTATTGGGGGAGGGAAACAGAACAAAGGGCTATGTAGCAAACTTCAAAAACTGCTACAGAAATATTTGCAACCAAATAAAAACTGAATGTACCGTTTACCACACCAAGCAAGAAGAAATCTGCGCACAAATTCCAATCGTGCTTTTTATAATTTACATTACATTTTTAAATTACAAGGGTGTAATAATGTATTTTCTTTTTGTTTGTTTGTTGCAAAAAAAAGTAATAAAAAAAATAATAATAATTTTGTGAACAATAAACTTAAAGAATCAAGATCCATCCCACCACTAAAAGAATCTAACGACAAAGAATGTAACGATGAAACAGTTAAAGCAAACCTCTTTAACACATTCTTTGGCTCAATCTTTGTTAACAGTGATGGCACATATCCGACATTCCCCAATCGTACCAACAGTGAGTACAACGACTTAACACATATAGACTTCACAGAAGATAATGTTGAAAAAGCTCTTCGCAAACTGAAACTATCTTTATCTATTGGGCCTGATGGACTTTGTGCATACTTCTTAAAAAAAACTTTCAATTAATATAGCTGAACCCCTAAGCATAATCTTTGATAAAGCTTTCACGACTAGTTCACTTCCCAAACTTTGGTCTCTAGCCACAGTCATCCCTATCTTCAAAAAAAAAAGATCCCAGCCTAGTTGAAAATTACAGACCAATCTCTCTATGCTGCATCACCTGCAAAGTAATGGAATCCATCATCAACCAATCCATTACCCTCCACCTAGAAACAAACAACCTACTCTCTAATAAACAATTTGGTTTCAGAAAAAAATTATCATGTAACTTACAACTTCTCCATTGCAAAAACATATGGACTACAAATCTTGATCAAGGCAAATCAATAGATGCAATCTACATAGACTTCTGCAAAGCTTTTGACTCAGTAGTACATGATAAACGTCTCCTAAAACAAAATCCTAGGGCATTTCAGGACACCTCCACAATTGGATAACTGTGTTGGCCCCCATCCTCACCCATATCTTCAATAAATCACTAGAGATGTGCTATGTTCCTTCTTGCTTCAAATGCTCTACTATCATCCCAGTGCCGAAGAAGCCCACCATCAAGGAACTGAATGACTACAGACCAGTTGCTCTAACAGCTGTAGTCATGAAAACATTTGAAAGGCTAGTGCTGTCCCACTTGAAAACCATCACGGATCTGCTGTTAGACCCCTTGCAATTTGCCTACCAAGCAAATAGATCAACAGATGATGCTGTTAATATGGCTCTGCACTCCATCCTACAACATTTTGAATCCCCAAAGCCTACACAAGGGTCCTCTTTGTAGACTTTAGCTCAGCATTCAACACTATCATTCCAAACACTCTTCTATGTAAGCTAAACCAGCTACAGGTATCTGAACACACTTGTAAGTGGATTACAAGCTTCCTAACAAAAAGGAATCAAATCAGATACCTGTACAATTAGCATAGGGGCCCCACAAGGTTGTGTGCTCTCCCCACTTCTCTTCTTTCTGTATACCAATGACTGCATCTCTAATGATCCACCTGTTAAAATACTGAAGTTTGCAGATGACACAACAGTGATCGGACTCATTTGAGACAATGATGAATCCGCATACAGATGGGAGGTTGAACAACTAGCCTCATGGTGTAACCGGAACAATCTGGAACTGAACACACTCAATACCATAGAAATGGTGTAGACTTTAGGAGAAACCCTTCCATACTTCCACCTCTCACAATACTAGACAACAAAGTATCAACAGTAGAAACCTTCAAATTTCTAGGTTCTACCATATCGCAAGATCTAAAATGGACAACTAACATCAAAAACTTCATCAAGAAAGCACAAAAAGAATGTTCTTTCTGCACCAACTCAGAAAGCTAAAACTGCCCAAGGAGCTGCTGATCCAGTTCTGCAGAGGAATTATTGAGTCTGTCATCTAATAATAATAATATCAGAGTTGGAAGGGACCTTGGGGGTCTTCTAGTCCAACCCCCTACCCAGGCAGGAAACCCTACACCATTTCAGACAAATGGCGATCCAACATTTTCTTTAAAATTTCCAATATTGGAGCATTTACAACTTCTGTAGGCAAATTGTTCCACTGATTAATTGTTCTAACTGTCAGGAAATTTCTCCTTAGTTCTAGATTGCTTCTCTCCTTGATTAGTTTCCACCCATTGCTTCTTGTTCTACCCTCAGGTGCTTTGGAGAATAGTTTGACTCCCTCTTCTTTGTGGCAGCCCCTGAGATATTGGAACACTGCTATCATGTTTCCCCTAGTTCTTCTTTTCATTAAACTAGACATATCCAGTTCCTGCAACCATTCTTCATATGTTTTAGCTTCCAGTCCCTAATCATCTTTGTTGTCTTCTTTGCACTCTTTCTAGAATCTTAACATCCTTTTTACATCGTGGCGACCAAAACTGAATGCAATATTCCAAGTGTGGCCTTACCAAGGCATTAAAAAGTGGTATTAACACTTCATGTGATCTTGATTCTATCCCTCTGTTTATGCAGCCCAGAATTGTGTTGGCTGTGCATTTTGGTTTTTTTGGCCTAAATGTAGAACCTTACTTTTTTTACTGTTGAATTTCATTTTGTTAGATAGTGCCCAATGTTCAAGTCTGTCAATATCTTTCTGTATCTTGAGCCTATCTTCTGGAGTGTTGGTTATTCCTGCCAGCTTGGTGTCATCTGCAAATTTGATGAGTTCCCCATCTATCCCCTCGTCCAAGTCATTGATGAAGATGTTGAAGAGTATTGGGCCTAAAACAGAGCCTTGGGGTACTCCACTGCAAACTTCCCTCCATGTGGATGTAGTTCCATTGAGGACTACACGTTGAGTGTGGTTGGTCAGCCAGTTACGAATCCATCTGGTGGTGGTGCTGTCTAACCCACATTGTTCTACTTTATCTGGTAGTAGGTTATGGTCTACTTTATCAAATGCTGTACTGAAGTCCAAGTAAATTATATCGACAGCATTCCTCTGGTCCACTAATTTTGTCACTTTGTCAAAGAATTCAATGAGATTAGTCTGGCATGATCTGTTTTTGACAAACCCATGTTGGCTTTTGGTTATTATTTTGTTTGCTTCTAGGTTTTCGGTGATTTGTTGCTTAATTATCTTTTCTAGAATCTTCCCTGGTATTGAGGTTAGGCTGATAGATCTGTAGTTTCCTGGATCTGTTTTTTTCCCTTTTTTGAAGATGGGAATTACATCAGCTCTTTTCCAGTCCTCTGGCAGTTCCCCTGTGCTCCAGGATCTTTAAAAGATATAGTTTAGTGGTTCTGAGATTTCGTCTGCCAGTTCCTTCAGAACCCTGGGGTGTAATCCATCTGGTCCTGGTGATTTGAACTCGTCTAGGGTAGACAGATGTTCACTTACCATTTTTTCCCCTATTTTAACTTGTGTTCCTAATCTGTTTTTTTGTGGTGCTGTTTTTGATAGGTTGGATTGTTTTTTCCTTTTGTGTAAAGACAGATGCAAAAAATGAGTTAAGTAGATCTGCTTTCTTCCTGCTGCTTGTCACCTTCTTGCCACTTTCTCCCAGCAATGGGCCAATTGTTTCCTTGATTTTTTTCTTGTTTTTAACACGTTGGAAGAAGCTTTTTTTACTTTTGTCGCTAGCCTTTATTCATTGTGAGCCTTAGCTTTCCTCACTTCATCTTTACAGGCTCGGGCTATTTGCTGATATTCTGCTTTATTTATTTGCCCCTCTTTCCACTTTTTATATGTGTCCTTTTTGTCTTTCAATTTGTCACATAGTTCTTTATGCATCCATGCTGGTTTCTTTTGAGATCTATTATTTTTCTTCCCCATTGGCATTGTGCTAGACTGGGCTTTTATAATCTCACTTTTCAAAATTTCCCAAGCTTCTTGAGTTATTTTCCCCTTGAAGATTCTCATCCATGGAATCCTTCTCAAGCTCTCTCTGAGTTTATTGAAATTAGTCTCTTGAAGTCCAAGACTCTAGTTTGACTTTGTTCTACTACTTGTGTTTGCATAATGTTGAATTCCAATATTGCGTGATCACTTGCCCCCAAGATTCCTATAGCTTCAACACTTTCTATCATTTCATCTCTGTTAGTGAGAATTAAGTCCAATATGGCTGATCCCCTTGTTCCCTTCTCTACTTTTTGGGAAACAAAGTTGTCTGCTAGGTTTGTTAGGAACCACTTGGTGCAGAGTTTGTCTCCCAGTTGATGTGAGGGCAGTTAAAATCCCCCATTACTACTGTAATGTGCTTCCTACATACCTTAGTTAGCTAACTAGCAAAAAGTTCATCTACTTCCTCTGTTTGCTGATAATCTTATCCACACCGACATCTATGTTACATGCACTGATAACCCTATTAATTTTGGATTGCTGGGGACAGAAATGTTCTATATCAATTAACTCTCTATCCCCATTCTTTAGTTTAAATGTTGCTCCAGAAAATCTATGAATTTAATGACTCAGACCCTTTCTTTGATGGATGCCAACCATCTCTTTTGTACAGTATTACATTGGACCAGCTGCAGACTTCGTGACTAATAAAACCAAAGCCTTCCCTTTTACACCACTCCTTTAGCCACACATTAAACTCCATTATATGCTTGCCTTTACCTTTTTGTTCCTTATATACTGGTAAAACCTCTGAAAAGATAAGCCTACAACCTATACTACTAAGTTCATACCCCAAGCTCTGGAAATCATTGTGCACAGAAAGTGCATCCTTTTGGGACAGATCATTTATGCCAAGATGTATAATAGTATCAACATCACAATCCTTGCTGGCATTCTGGACTATCTTAAGAATACGCCTCTTGTCTCTGCTGGCAGTAGCACCTGGCAGACACCTGACCTCTTTCAAAACCTCCATATCCTTTCCTAAATTTACATCCCTTACAATTGAGTCCCCAATCAGAAGGTGGCTTCTCTTTTTGGATACTGTGCTCTTCTTGTGTGACAGATGTGTAATACCTGATTCACACTTTCCCCTTTCCAAAGTAAGTTCTTCATCTTGGACCATGATCCCCTGCTTGTTTGAGTTATCAGTATCATAACTACCTTGACCTGTCACTTTAGTGTCCCTATTAAGGTCAGCAAGGGCACTATATCTGTTGTACTGGGACACTGCAAAAGCTTTGTGTTTATGATTCACAACTCTCAGCCTGCCAGATCCCACGCTTGTCCATACTGCCCTTCTCCTGCAGGATCTTTGTGGGAGAGGGGACTGATGGATGGCAGCTCAATAGAGTAGAATGGCTGAATTGGGCACCTAATTTCTGCTTGGAGAGCACATATTTGAGATTCTAGGTAGGTAATCTGTCCATGTAGACTACTAATTTGTTTACAAAGAGGACAGTACCCAAATTTGAAAAGAGTATTGCAAAAGACAGCTGCAAAACAAATCTGCACCTCTATAACTGTCTGGATTGGTTCTGCTACCCAACAAGACAGACAAAGACTTCATAGGATAATTAGAACTGCAGAAAAAACAATTGCTACCAACCTGCCTTCCATTGAGGATCTGTATACTGCACCAGTCAAAAAGAGGGCTGTGAAAATATTTACAGACACCTCACATCTTGGACATAACCTGTTTCAACTCCTACCATCAAAACGACGCTATAGAGCATTACACAGCAGAACAACTAGACACAAGAACAGTTTCTTCCCAAACACCATCACTCTCCTAAACAAATAATTCCCTCAATACTGTCAAACTATTTACTAAGTCTGCACTACTATTAATCTTCTCATCATTCCCATCACACATCTCCTTCCACTTATGACTGTATGATTGTAACTTAGTTGCTTGTATTCTTACAATTTATATTGATATTGTTTCCTGATTACTTATTTGTGACCTATAACTATCATTAAGTGTTGTACCTTATGATTCTTGATGAATGTATCTTTTCTTTTATGTACATTGAGAGCATATGCACCATGACAAATTCTTGTGTGTCCAATCACACTTGTCCAATAAAAAATTCTATTCTATTCTATTCTATTCTATTCTATTCTATTCTATTCTATTCTAATTCTAATTCTAATTCTAATTCTATTCTATTCCACTTTACAGTGCTTTACAGCGCTCTCTAAGCGGTTTACAGAGTCAACATATTGCCCCCAACAATTTGGGTCCTCATTTTAGCCACCTCGGAAGGACAGAAGGCTGTCCTTGAGCCTGGTGAGATTTGAACTGCCAAATTACAATCAGCCGGCAGTCAGCAGAAGTAGTCTGATATACTGCATTCTAACCACTGCGCCACTGTGGCTTATCACATCTTTGAACATTCACTAAGGGAACGCTCATAACCTGGGGAATACTTGTAATTCCTTCAAAAAAGATCTCAAATACTATTTAACCAGTGAGTTAGCCAAAAAATAATAAAATTACAGATAGGAAAATATAATGGATGAAACTGCATTTTAGCACTTGAGTCCCTGATTATGAAATCCTTTGTTCTCCCTTCTCTTGTCCCATATATCTTTGCATGAATTTAAAGACTTGGGAAGAGCAAAGATTAGGAGAGAAATGGCTGAAATGGAAGCTTACAAGTGTTATAAATAGTGCATGTTTGTATTTGAAACTACCTGAAACAATAACTTGAAAACAGAAAAGAAGTTTATTCACATATTTGCAAACATGGGTGCACTGAAGGTGAACACAGAACAAAGCATTCATCAGCTTTTATCCGCTTACACAAGTATATTTCCCCCTCCCCTTTTTGACACAGCATCCTATTTAATTCTCCTAAAAGCCCCCTCCTAAAAGGTTATTTGTTCAAATAACTTTAACAAGTTCACCATAACCTTTTCCTTGTTAGCATAAGCTCTATTATTATTTTTGTACTTCCTCTTCTTGTGGTTTCTGCTGGGATTCATGCTCGCTAGGCTTGTGGTTTCAGACAGCTGATTCTTAACTGTTAGCTGCTACATACAGATAATTTTGAAACAGCTTATAATTGTACCATTTGATATATCAAGCATTTATCTTTTTAGAAACAATAGAACTCAATTTTCCTATAAATGATAATTTTTTTAAATGATCATTTTCCTTATATATAACACAAGTCATCAGAGGGAAGTAGGGGACCAATGCCTCCCAATGCTCACCAAAGTTACCTCTAATTATACTAAGCATTATTAAATTAAATTTTACTCTAAATAATGTATGATTAAAGGTTCTTCCTCTTGGTTATATTAATGTAGGTTCTTCTATCCTTTGATTGGCAAAAAAAAAAAAAAGGCCAAAGTAAAATGAATTGCTCCAAGAGAACCAGTTTAGAGACAAATGCAAATCACTTCCAAAATCTTGCCAAGAAAACTTCAGGAACTAATTCAATGAGTCACTAGCAGACAAAAACTGACTTGAAGCAGCAAAATGAAACAAAACAAAACAAAAACAAAAATTTGAAGAATGGCTTAGACAGCCTGTTGAGTGAAGGGACAACCACAGGTGTTTAATAGTCTTTCCCTTTCCCTCAATGATTGATAGCAATGATCTGTTCTAAGCCTGGGTATTTAAATGGAAAAGTATTTGAAAAATATATATATGAAAAATACGTATCTCTAAAGTTCCTACAAAATTATATACAGATAGTCCTAGACCTACAATCACAATTCAGCCTAAAATTTCTGTTATTGAGACATTTGTTATGTGAGTTTTGCCCTATTCTATAACCTCTCTTATCACATTTGTTAAGTGAATCACTGTAGTTGTTAAGTAAGTAATATGATTGTTAAGTGAATCTGGCTTCCTCATTGACTTTGCTTGTCAGAAGGTCACAAATGTGATCATGTGACCTCAGGACACTGCAGCCATCATAAATATGAGTCAGTTGCTAAGTATCTGAATTTCAATTACATGATCATGGGGATGCTGCAACGGTCATAAGTATGAAAAACAATCATGCCACTTTTTCCAATGCCATTGTAATTTTGAACGGTCACTAAATGAACTGTTGTAAGTTGAGGACTAATGCAGATCTCTAGTCCTTTTCACTTTGTTATATTCATGAGTTCAAGCCTGAGTTATGAAAGTCAGCTGGGTGACTTTGAGCCAGGCCCTCTCTCTCAACCCAATGAGCCTTACAAAATTGTTGTTGAGGGAAATAGGAGGAGGAAGGCATACTGGATACGTTCCCTATCTTGAGTTATTTGTAAAAATAATAAAGGAAAATAGGATAGGATAGGATAGGATAGGATAGGATAGGATAGGATAGGATAGGATAGGATAGGACAGGATAACTTTATTGTCACTTTGAATATAAACTAATCAGCATACATTAAAATGAATTTTTGTTGCATACAGCTCTCAAAGGGTTACCACCTCCAATATACACTACATAAACATGACTAAACAAACAAAAAACAAACAAACAAATATGCACATGACCACAAGTATGACACAGAGAAACAACACAATCTAGTTCGGATGTATACATGTACATGGTAAGAAAAATGAACCAGACGGATGGCATAAGGAACAAAGCTGTTTCAGAATTTGGTAGTCCTGCTGGAAATACTTTGAAACCTGCTCCCAGAAACAGATCATAAAGTGAGTATGGGGAATTTCTAACAATGCTTTGAACTCTGAGCACATAGTGGTTATAAGCAGTATCCTGAATAACAGTAAGCGAGCTTCCTATAATCTTCTTGGCTGTCCTTACCATTCTTTCTATGGGCTTTCTATCTGAGGCATTGCTGCCATCGAACCAAACAGTAATGCAGCTTGTTAAAACACTCTCCATCATGCCTCTGTAAAAAAGTGGCAAGGACAGAAGGAGAAAAATATGGTCTCCTCCTCCAACGCAGGAAATGCAGATACTGTTTTGCATGCTTCACTAAGGATGATGTGTGGAGAGACCAATTCAGATCGTTAGCTATCTGTTATGTATTCATGTTTGTACCTTTAAATATTTGAGCGGGAAATCAGCACGTTGCTGATTGGACGAAGCCTCCAGCAGAACTGTATAAAAGGAGAGGTTTTTCCCCCAGCCTGTTGCTGGGTTCACCATATATTAAAGAGCTGTTGTCACTACCCTGGTCTCCAGCCTCGTTACTTCCAGAACTTAACATTGGCGACGAAGGTGGGATTTCGAGGCTAAGGAGAACCAGAACCGAGCTGAAGCACGCACGATAGAACCGAACCCAGCAAATCAGGGCAGAAACCGCGGAGATGGCCAGTTACACTCCGCCCGCACCGTTTGACCCAGCCAGAGAGAAATGGGGAACATATATGACCCGTTTCGAAAGCTTTCTAGAAGCCAACGAACTACAGGGAGTTCCAGATAACCGCAAAAGGGCTTATTTCTTAAGCCACTGTGGTCCGGAGGTCATCGATATTGCAGAAGCCCTGGCAGAGCCAACGCCGATACAATCGGTATCGTGGCCAACTCTGCAAACCCTACTAAAAAACCACTTCGCACCCACACCGTCCAAATACGTGCGGCGGTTTGAATTCGGAGAGCGAAGACAGATGGAGGGCGAATCCATCGGTGACTACATGGCCGCCTTAAGGAAAGCGTCCAAGGACTGCGGGTACCGAGACCTAGACGAGGTGCTGCTCGAGCAACTCATCCGAGGGGTCAAAGACATCCGTTTGCGGCGCCGGCTACTAGCAAAGAGCAACCTAACGCTGGCCAACGCTCTGGACGAAGCCAGAGCACATGAAATGTCCACCCAAGCGGCGGAGACACTGCAAAAGCCTCTCCCACCAAAGGCAAGCACAAAGCCGGCTCCAGTGCACCAGGAGGAGATTCAGACCGAATCCGACGGTGACGGTGAGGATGAGGAAGGGGTCTGCCGAACCGAAAAGCGCGACAAAGAGGACCGAGACGAATGCGGAAGCTGCGGAGGTCAACACCAGCGCCAACGCTGCAAGTTTAAGGACGCAACATGTCGGCGGTGTGGAAAGAAGGGGCACCTAGCTCAAGTCTGTCGAGCTCCCCAACCTTCCCGCCGAAAATTCAAATCGGCCAATCAGAGCGCGGGATCGGAAAGGCGACCCGCGATTGGCTCAAATAAGAAAGGCGCGAATTCAAACCAAACGACTGTAGTCATAGGCCGCGCCTCAACCCGAGTGGAGAAGAAGATCTTCACCAAACCTAAAATAGAGGGAGTAAGGTGCCGACTCGAAGTGGACACCGGGTCAGCCATCACCATCATGTCCTGGGACACTTTGGTGAAGTCACTGCCATCAGTCGCGAAGCGCCACCTGCAATCCCAACGGTTACGGGTCCACGATTACCAGGGAAATCGAATCCCTGTTCGAGGGACCACCTCCGTCCGCGTCGTACGGACCTCACAAGAAGACCCTGCCCATCACAATCGCCGAGGACTCTGCCTAGTTTGCTAGGGACTAGATTGGTTTCGCGACTGGGCATGGGAGTGACTGGCATCTACAGAAGTGACTGTAACCTGAAAGACATTCTCTTGAACGAGTTCGAAGATGTCTTCAAGGACTGCCTGGGCAAGTACAAGGGGACCCCTATTTCCTTCAACTTAGACCCCCAGGTAGCTCCCATTAGGCTAAAGGCGAGGAGAGTCCCTTTTGCCCTAAAACCAAAAATTGACAAGGAGCTAGATAAGCTCATAAATCAGGGAATTTTGGTACCAGTCGATCACGCAAAGTGGGAGACGCCAATCGTCACACCCATAAAACCAGATGGGTCAATTAGAATTTGCGCTGACTACAAGGCGACGCTAAACAAAGCCTTACAGAAAAGCGCCACCCGGTTCCGTGGTGCAACACTTACTGCACTCTCTGGGGCAAGGGCAGGTGTTTGCAAAGTTAGACTTGGCCCAAGCCTACCAACAACTGCCCGTAGACGCCAACACAGCCGAAGCCCAAACAATTGTAACCCACAGGGGTGCATTCAGGTGCACCCGACTACAATTTGGGGTGAGTGTGGCACCGGGGTTGTTCCAAAACTTAATGGAACGACTTCTGCAAGGGCTCCCAGGGGTAGTTCCCTACTTCGATGATGTCTTGATATCAGCGGAAAACGTAGAGGAACTGGGGGAGCGGTTAAGAAAGGTTCTGAGCATTTTCCGGGCAGCCAGATTAAAGGTGAAAGCAAACAAATGCCACATAGGGGTCGAATCCGTCGAATTCTTGGGCTACCGAATAGACAAGAAGGGAATTCACCCCACTGAGAGCAAAGTCAAGGCAATCAGAAAGGCCCCAGCGCCCAAAAACAAAGCAGAGCTACAGGCATTCCTGGGGCTAGTGAATTTTTACGCGGTCTTTTTAAAAAACAAAGCGACCGTTGCTGAACCGCTGCACAAGCTTCTAGGAAAAAATACTGTTTGGTCTTGGGGAAAGTCGGAAAGTAGGGCTTTTGAAACAGTAAAAAACCTGCTTTCAAGCGATAGCCTGCTCATCCAATATCATAACTCATTGCCCCTAGTGCTGGTTTGCGATGCCTCCCCTTACGGGGTGGGGGCTGTGCTCAGCCACAGACTTCCAAACGGCACAGAAGCCCCTATAGCCTTCTACTCTAGAACAATGTCCCCCCCAGAGAGGAACTATAGCCAGTTAGATAAAGAAGCGCTAGCAATTGTGTCAGGGGTGAAAAATTCATAATATGTTTTTGGGCGGATTTTGAAATTGTGACTGACCACAGACCGCTGTTAGAATACTGGCTGGCGATCACCAACGCCTGTGGCACTTTCGCCACGATTGACTCGATGGACTATTTTCTTAGCCGCTTATTCGTACAAGCTGCAGCATCGGCCAGGAAAAGAAGTGGGGCATGCGGACGCTAAGCAGATGCCCACTACCAGGGCGATCAAGACCCCACCCGGGACGCCCATCCTGCTGATTGACTCTTGACTCAGGCCCAGTCACATCTAAGGAAGTGGCTCGGCATCATACCGGACATTGTGTTAAGGACTGTACCGGATGGGTACAGAGGGTGGCCGCTGCGCCGGGCGAAAGGTTTAAGGAATTTGTAAAAACGTGATGAGCTCTCGGCTCAAGGGGTGCCTTATGGGGTGATCGTGGTAATCCCGGATAAATTAAGGGAAAGGTATTGGACCTCCTCCACGAGGTCACCCAGGGATCGTAAGGATGAAGGGGCTAGCAAGAAGCTATGTGTGGTGGCCACTCATGGATTCAGAAATTGCTGAGAGGGTAGGGAAATGCCAGGCTTGCCAAGAGTCCAGACCCCTACCCCCAACGGCCCCAGTCAGGAATGGGAAAACCCCAAGGGCCCTGGTCAAGAATCCACATTGATTTTGCTGGGCCTTTCCACGGCCAAACCATCCTAGTGGTTGTCGACGCATTCTCTAAATGGTTGGAGATCATACTTATGAAATCCACTACGGCCGAGGCAGTAATCGCAGCCCTGCGCCACCTATTCGAACCCACGGGTTGCCTGACACTCTGGTGTCCGACAACGGCCCGCACCACGGCAGCCCAGCCGAACTATTGATGGGACGGAAACTCCGTGCCCACTTGACCGTTTGAATCCCATTACACACCAGAGGGTTACAAGGGGAAATAGAAAAACGAGAGGAATGGGTATAGGCGACAGAGTGTGGGCCCGCAACTATGGGGACGGCCCAAGCTGGCTCGCAGGGCAAATCATAAAAGCAACCGTCCAAAGTCATACTTGGTGAATTACAAGACAACCGAGTATGGAGGCGCCACATAGATCAGATAAGGAAACGAATAACGGAACAACCGGACCAAACGAGACAGATAGTGACCAATCCTTATTTGAACCCACAGCTGTCCATAACCCGGAGGCGCAAGACTTAGCTGAGGTCCCGGAGGTCCAGCGACGCCATCAGGTTCCCGAGGGAAACAGCAGGGAAAATTACAAAAGTAATCCAAGGCCGGATGGCCAAGAAAAAGAGTCTGCAAGTAATCCAGGGCCCGTTGGCCTAGAGAAAGAGCTGGGAGGAGAAAACAGCCCCTCCGACCAGCTCAAAACACCACCCAGAACTGAACCGCGCAGGTCTGAAAGAACTAGGAGACGCCCAGGTTATTTGCGTGACTACGTCGAATAATAACATGTAAATAAAATGTAAATAGAGGCAAAGTGTTTTCTGGGAGGGGAGGAGTGTTATGTATTCATGTTTGTACCTTTAAATATTTGAGCGGGAAATCAGCACGTTGCTGATTGGACGAAGCCTCCAGCAGAACTGTATAAAAGGAGAGGTTTTTCCCCCAGCCTGTTGCTGGGTTCACCATATATTAAAGAGCTGTTGTCACTACCCTGGTCTCCAGCCTCGTTACTTCCAGAACTTAACACTATCTGTACCCCCAGATACTTAATTCTATTGACTACCTCTATAGCTGCATCCTTCATACCGAATGGAGTATGACTATGTTGGCTCTTCCTAAACCTATAATGATCTCCTTTGTTTTATTAACATTTAGAACCAGGCTACTTTTATTGCACCAATCCACCAGAGTCTTCTCCTCTTTCCTATAAGGAATACAAATAAAAAATAAATGAATTCTCAAGACAACTTAATACTACATGGTAATTTTAAGTTGCCTTTTAAAAATGTTTCCTTAAGTAAATGTGTACTTTCTAGTCTGGATTATTGTCCACTGAAAAATTAGAACCAACCTAACCACAGAGAACAAGTATTGGAATCAGGTAAATCACACACACACACACACACACACACACACACACACACACACACACACACACACAGCATTTTGTGGGAGTACAATTAAGGATTATTTTTTACTAAAAAATAATCAGGTGCTTTCAAATGGAAAAAAGATGAATATTTCTTTAATATAGTTAGCAATCAGAAAATGTTTTTGTTTATGTACCATAATCAATTTATCAATTACTGCTTAAATTAGGGAAAAATAATGTCCAAAGATATTAGTACACTAAGCATGGCAGGGCATTCACACAATCAAATCACTAAGAGATTCTGCACCCCCAAAAATTTTTTTTGCAAATATACTTGTCTGAACCATATGCAGAATTTATTTGAATATATGGACTCAGCTGTTCATTCTGGTTAGCCAAAATGGTTTCAGCATAAATTCCCCTTTTATACTGTAGGAATTTAGCACCCACCCCCTCCTAGAAGAATGAAATATTCTAGGAAATATTTTAAAAAGCAGAATATTATACCTTCCTGGATGAGAAAAGGAGAAACATGCTCTTGGAAAGCGGCCCCCACCTTTGTTAATAGCCCCAGAAAGACAAAAGACATCTTATCTACAACACAGAAGACCTTCAGCTCCAGGGTGATGGGATTAAGACATGGTCCTCAGGACATGATAGGATTAGCCTCTACCCATCTCACCACATGGCACCTGGGAAGATTACATCAGCCAGCAAGGCTCAGGCAAGCTTGAGGGACAACCTACAATGTTAGCTAAGACTCCCACCCCCTGGGAGTCTGACAACCAATCAGGATACTCTTCCTGTGCCCCAGAAAGTTCAAAGCTCAGAAAAAGCATAAAACCAGGGAGCACACAGGATCTCAGCCCTTTTCTGTTCAGGATCTCAAGCCATGTGATCCTGGCCACCATTAAACCATCTTTCCAAGCAGTCTCCATGTTTCCAGTGTCTTTGTCCCCACTTGGAACTGAACCCAGATGGATATTCTTCCAACAATACTCTTCTTGGTCTAATTATTTAAAATATATCTCATTTTCCTTATAATTTTAAAGCGGACACATTTTGTCACAACAGTATGTAGGAAGGGAACTTCACCCAGGCAGTGTTGAGCAAAAAGAAGCCAAGCAAGGGCACATCATAATAACAAAAGACACTGGCTCAGAATTAAATCTGGCCAGGGAAAAACCCACAAACCTCAAGGCTATTTTAAAGACAATACCAAGAAATACAGGAAAGGAAATAATTAGGTCACACAGACATAGCCGACCAAATAAGGGAATAGATCAGGACAAGATTCAATCACAAACCTGAATAGATTAACTTCAGTCAAAGCATATGGAAAACAACTAACGGAAGGGAGAACACTTAAGGAAATCAAATCGTTAGAAAGCCGGAACGCACGCCCGAACACGAAACCCACCCACATTAACATAATCAGAAAGACAAA
Source organism: Ahaetulla prasina (assembly GCF_028640845.1). Classification (NCBI taxonomy): domain Eukaryota; kingdom Metazoa; phylum Chordata; class Lepidosauria; order Squamata; family Colubridae; genus Ahaetulla; species Ahaetulla prasina. Next base: position 48,554,548 of record NC_080542.1, on the reverse strand, counting down.
ACACAGAAAACTTAGCAAGCACACACACAAAGGGAAATCCCATCAAGTACTCCCAACTCAAAGAAATGTAAAGGGAAAAAGAGTATAAGAAAGGTACACTTACTGTATATGGTTGTCAGCTCACCCAGGAACGCTGTCCTTGCGCTTGCTGGATTCGCCTTCCTGAAAATAAAGAAACCTCGCTTTCACGCAGCTCGCTTGATCTCAATTCCTTCTAATACTTGACGCTCAATCTGCTGAGAGGAGCTCCCAGCCGAAATTCGAACCCATACGGAGAACGATCTATCAATTGGCGACCCAGATGGGACTCCCAGCCAACCCAGCCACCGGACGGGGCCCGAAGATCCAACCCAGCCGGCACGGACCATTTTGTCCGGGGAAGAATCCACGGACCCTGCCCGGGAGGCGTCGGGTAGTAAAGGGAGTTTTGAGCTTTGCCTCAACAGCTGCTTGAAAGCAGGTGAGTACCATATAAATTTACTATTTTAAAAAGGATAATTCCCAGAACCTAGAGAAACGAATGTATGTATGTGTGCATGTGTGTGTGATAGTGGGATTCCACCTAAGGAAACAGTCTGATTCCACCTCTTTGAGCAACCTCTAGCCGCACCTCTGCCTACTGCTAGCTCCACCGAGCCGTGAGCGGTAGGATAGAGCAAGCAAGGGGAAGCCAAACGTGGAACTTTGTGTTTATTAGGAACGGAAGCCGAGCGAGAGGAAAGTAAGTGTGAATGAAGCAATTAAGAGAGTAAAAAAGGAGAAAAGGAAAAAAAAAAAAAAAGGGAAGCAGTAAATCTGCTTGGGGGCCCTGGATGCCCGGAGGCTGCCAGTACTGCCTGGTATGCTAAAAAGGAAGCAGGAAGCAGTGTTGAAGAGGTGCTCGTACCTACTGGCAGGGCAGTAGGTCCTCTGGGATCACCTTTTTTTTGATCCAAAACGGAAGCTCCCTTAACAGGAAGGTGCTCATACTTCGACAGAAGGGAGTCGAAGTCCTTCCCAGAACCTTTTTTTCTGAAAACTGTAGGAGGATCCACCCGGCTAAGCCAAAGTGAAAAAAAAACCTCACATCGGAGAGGAAACATGGGAAGCAGTAGCTCGAGGGTGGAGGGAAATCCCCTGGATAACCTGCTGGGGGCCTGGAGTGCCCGGAGGCTGCCAGTTTTACCTGGTATGCGGAAAAAGAAATTGAGGAAATTGTGTAATAAATGGACTTTGCTAAAAGATGACACTGGGAAACAAATTTGGCCTCATGGCGGTACTCTAGATATGAAAATCCTGATAGCACTTAGACCACGATTAAAGCCTAGCCATATACCCTACTGGTATTGCTGGGCTGAACTGTCCAAAAATAAGGAACCTTTGAGGGATACAAATCCAACCAGTGGGGAGAAGGAAAACACAGCAAAAATAATGGCCCCACTAATAAGTAAACCTATGCCTGGGAGACCGAGGGGTCAGCTAGAATACATCCTAACACACACCCCATTTTCAGCCTCAGACCTAGTAATCTGGAAAAAGGAGGCACCATCTTTTAGGGCTGACCCCGTTACAGTAATTCAGACTCTCAAGGCCATAATAGAGAGCCATAATCCATCATGGGGAGACATGAACCAGCTGTTGCATGTCTTCTTAACAAAAGATGAGTTATTAAAATTATTTGAGAAAACTGATGAGATTGCCAAACAGCCAGTTATAGCCGCCCCGGGCCAGGTAGCCCAGGCCCGGGTAGTCTGGCCATTACAGCGCCCTGACTGGGACTATAATGATACAACCACTGGGCTACATACACCAGGGCAAAGGAAAACCTATTGGAAGCCCTGGAAGAAATTGGGAAAAAACCCTTAAATTGGTCAGAATTCCAGAGAATAACCCAAAGAGAGCAGGAGAACCCAGACGCCTTTTGGGTCCGACTCTCTGAGGCAGCCACAACTTATGCCCACCTCGATCTCAGCTGCCAGAAGGACCAGAGGATATTAGCCTCAGCCTTCGTTGACCAATCTGCCCGTGATATAAAAGAACATTTCCACAAAATAGTGTCTAACTGGTCCTCTTTAGAGATATCGGAGTTGCGCAGAATTGCCAACTTCGTTTATGACCAGCGGGACAAACTAAAGGAGGAGGAAAAAGAAAGGAGGGAGTTAGAAAAGGAAAAAGACAAAGAGAAAAAAAGGAAGTCAGAAAGACATGAGGAATTACAAATATTTGCGGCTCTGCGTGACAGCACAAGGCCACCGCAACAGCAATGGGGCGATAGAAGGGCTCGGTGCAGGCGGTGCGAAGCAATTGGAGTCCCAGCACAACAATGCCGACATTGTTTCAGATGCGGAGGAAAGGGACATATAAGGGGGCACTGTAATCAGACCCAAAACCGTTCCCGGTATAGCGCACCACCAAAAACCTTTCGGGGAGAAAATGATTTTCATTATCCCTCCGAACGGAGAAACAATTATCAACGGGAACCACCAACAGCCCCACTTCCACGATATAATCCAGCCCACCTAAATGACCGCAATGGTCCAAGAAACCCGGACTGGGAACTGGAAAGGGACCCAGATACTCAATGACTAGAGAAAGAAGAGAATGAGTTCATGGCCACGCTCCAAGGGCTCGCAATTCCCTTAAGGGACGGTCCCGAAGAGCCTATGATCTCCTTCTCATAGAGGGAAAAGAATATAACTGCCTAGTGGACACAGGGGCGACTGCCTCACTAATTATCAATCCACCCCACAAAGACTCAATAAAGAAAGGTGCTCAAGATAATATAGTAGGAGTGGGGGGGAAAGTCATCCCGGTAGAATTTACCAAAGATTTAACAGTTGAATTAGGTCCCTTTTCGTTAAAACATGGCTTCACCATCTGCCCTCAATCTCCCGTCTCCCTTTTAGGAAGAGACCTCCTATGTAAATTGGGAGCAACCATAAAATGTGGGAAAAGGGGTCTCACCCTAGACATCCCCGGAAAGAAAACTTTTCTACTAGCCACCCACCCACCCCCGCTACATGCGGATTTAGCAACTTTGCCCACCTCACTTTGGGGCTGGGATTCAACTGAAGTGGGACTTTTAAAAGGGGCCACCCCGGTGACAATAAAAGTAAAAACTGGACGCCCTCCATGCATCCCACAATACAAGATCCAAGCGGAGGCCATTGAACCAATACGCAAACTGATTAAAGCCTATCTGGAACAGGAGTTTTTTCTTGAAATGTACCTCCCCATGCAATACCCCAATTTTTCCCGTAAAAAAATCAAAGGTGGATGAGAACGGGGACCCCATTTATCGTTTTGTGCACGATTTGAGGGCCGTGAACGGTCACGTGATACCTAGAGCCCCGATAGTGCCGAACCCCGCAACAATAATTACGGAAGTACCGGCTTCCGCCACTCACTTCACCGTGGTGGATCTTTGTTCTGCTTTTTTTAGCATTCCGGTAGATTCAGCATCACAATACTTATTTGCCTTTACTTGGGAGGAACAGCAATATACTTGGACCCGTTTGCCTCAAGGCTACACGGAGTCTCCCACCCTTTTCTCCCAAATTTTGAGGAACGATCTCTCTTCCATAGACTTACCAGAAAAATCTATATTAATCCAATATGTAGATGATTTGTTGCTAGCATCAGAAAGTGAGCAGGCATGTAAACGTGATACTTTGTATCTATTGAATGCCTTAGCGGAGAAGGGACATAAAGCTTCCCCCACCAAACTGCAATATTTGAAACAAGAAGTAACTTATTTGGGCTACATAATTGCGCCGGGGATACGGAAACTAGCTCCCAGCCGCATAGAAACCATATTGGCCATGAAAAACCCCAGCACGAAACGACAAGTAAGAGCACTTCTAGGGGTCCTGGGATTTTGTCGCCCCTGGATCCCGTCGTTTGGGGAACTAGCAAAACCCCTGATAGACTTAACTACTAAAAACATGCCAGATCCTATAGAATGGACAAAATCTTTAGACCAGCATATCGAGAGGATTAAAAAAACACTAGCTTCAGCCCCGGTATTAGGTTTGCCTGACTACAAAAAACCATTTACCCTCTTCATACACGAAAAACTAGGCATTGCATCGGGAGTTCTAACACAGAGCTGTGGTCTAGCTCAGCGACCCGTGGCATACTATTCAGTAAAGTTAGATCCGGTAGCCCGGGGAACACTCCCCTGCTTGAGGGCAGTAGCGGCAACGGTAGAAATAGTAAAACGATCCAAGGACCTAGTCCTCGGACGACCGCTGACTCTAAAAGTACCCCACGAAGTGTTTGCTATTCTCCTAAAATCGCAAACGCAAGCCTTCACACAGCAGCGTCTAGCGCAATACGAGGCGGAATTGTTCACATCTGACCACATCACATTTGAACGGTGTAGCACCCTAAACCCTGCTACCCTATTACCCACAGAACAATCGGATAATAACCTCCATGATTGCCTCCACCTAATACAGGATGCAGAGCTACCGCGCCCAGACTTAACTGACAACCCTCTAGAAAATCCAGACCTTGAATTATTTACAGATGGCTCCTCTTATATGCACGAGGACAGAAGGGTTGCAGGAGCAGCAGTAGTCTCTCTCCATGAAATCATTTGGGCTGAGCCACTAACCCCCTCACATAGCGCTCAGGCAGCAGAACTAATTGCACTAACCAAAGCTTGTGAAGCAGCAGAAAATCAGTCTGTTAACATATATACTGATTCAAGATATGCATTTGGTGTTTGCCATGCCACAGGAGCACTATGGAAACAACGGGGTTTCCTCACATCAGCTGGTCAACAAATCGTACATGCAGCTCTGGTCTCCAAACTATTACAAGCCATTCAATTACCAAGGGAAATAGCAGTCATTCATTGTAAAGCTCATCAAACGGATGACTCTTTGATTACAAAAGGAAACAAATACGCTGATGCAATAGCCAAATGGGTAGCCACCAAACCTCTCCCGCAAGTCACTATTGCTCCAGCAATAAGAGCCAACCCAGAAATCCCATATAAGGACTTCCTTGAAGAAGGAGAAGTCCAAATGTGGGAAGGAAAATTAGGTGCAACATTTTCTAATGGATTTTGGAGAGTCCCAGATGGCAGACCCATAGCCCCACGTCGCCTCATACGCCTAATTTGCCAGAGGCTACACTCAAAAGGCCATTGTGGGACCCAAGCAATAGTGGATGCTGCTAGAAGGGTATGGCATGCTCCTGGAATTTATACAGAGGCAACCAGAGTGACTAGCACCTGTAAAACATGCCAGGCTAATAACAGTACCTCCAGAAAAAGCATCCATGAGGGGGGCAGACCATGGGCACAAAGACCCTTTGAACGGGTTCAAATGGACTATATTCAATTGCCTAAAGCAAATGGATACCAATATGCCCTCATATGTAGAGACCAACTAACACACTGGGTAGAGGCTTTCCCTTGTCGCCATGCTACAGCCTTGGAAACTGCCAAACACCTCATAAAAGACATTGTACCCAGATTTGGGGTACCAAGTGTACTAGATATGGATAGGGGCAAACATTTCATAGCCCAGGTTCTCACCTATATATACCAAGCACTTGGCATTACCCAGAACCTGCATTGCCCCTACTCCCCATCCTCATCAGGTGGAACAGAGAGAGCAAACAGAGAGGTAAAAACCTTATTAGGTAAGCTCTGCCAAGAGACACACCTCTCATGGCCACAAGTCTTACCAATCGCCTTATTTTACATTAGAACTAGACCTAGAAAGGATATAGGAATATCCCCTTTTGAAATCCTTTTTGGACGCCCACCTGATATCCTGCAGGGCCTCGATCCCCAGTCCCTCAGCTTAGATAGGGGGGACATAGTTCTCTCTTCATATCTTTCAGCCCTGCATAAGAGATTACAGGTCCTGTGGACACAGAGCGCCCTGACCCAGACGCTACCTCTGGAGGACAATCTACATCCCTTTGAGCCAGGTGACTGGGTGTGGATAAAGTTCTTCACGCGAAACTCACCACTGCAACCCAAGTGGACAGGACCGTATCAGATTCTACTAACGACCCAGACTGCCATCCGGGTTGCGGAAAGGGACTGCTGGATACATTGGACACACGCCAAACCCGCAGTTGTGGACAACAGCCCAGCTATCCCACCGATTAAATTGAAGAAACATCCAGAGACGAAAGAATGGACTTTGGAAACATTTTTTAACAACACCACTGAATAATAAGAAGAAGAAAAACTATATAACCCGGACTGTCTCCACCATCACCTTTCTTCTTATATGTATATATTGTTGTCTTTTGTTTGTTTTTCTTTTAATCCAAGTTTGTAATATTTAGAGGGAAAAGAAAAAAGAAAAAAGGAAAAAAAAAAAAAAAAGAGGGAGGGGGGAGGATTTAACTATATAATGGGAGGGAAAAAACCAGTTATTAACACTATATGTAACCTATATTGTATATTGCTAACTGTAACCCAGATAACAGCATTCCTTGAACCAAACCTCATCCCAGAAAAGGGAAACATCTGGGAATACCTAGCAAGAGAGATACTCAACACCACAGAATTTTGCCTATCAGGGGGTAACTCAGTGAAAGATATCTTAAAAACATGCCTAATGGGAGTAGCAATTAGACCTCAAGCTATACTCAATGACACTAAGCTCAGACACATTCCTATCACAATGACATATTCAACCATTTATGATTGGGGAAATGTCTCCTCAACAAAAGAACTAGACATGTACACTCTTCATATAGCTGCTGTCTCCACCTCCTCCTGGTGCTTTGAGGTTTTTGGATGTAGCGAGAAGGGCAATGGAAATTGCATCAACCTAAATAACACAGAACTAAGATGCAATCACACGGAACTTGTTCCATTTTCTTATAGCTACCTGAGGCTACCTCATGGTTGGTTTATACTGTGTGGATTACAAGCCTATTCATACCTACCAGCCAATTCAACAGGAGGGCCTTGTACTCTAGGAAAGCTAACCATGTTACTGTCATCCATACAGAGACGACACAGGAGAGCATTTCACACCCTAGACCCAGATTGTGATTCACATGTGTCCCTACTCACAAAAGCAGAATATGTTTCATTGGCTGTATCACTAGTGGGAGTGCCAGGACTGGCAGTCCGAAATTCTAGAAACTTGAACAGCTTGGCATGTACCCTAGTGAAAGGCCTAAATTCGACCTCCCATGCCTTAGATGCCCTAAATAGAGAACTAAGACAAGTCAGAGAGGCAACCCTTGAGAATTGGGCGGCGATTGATTTTCTGCTGTTAAAGCACAATCATGGCTGCAAAGAATTCAGAGGGCTTTGCTGCTTTGAATTAGAAGAAAACGCAGAAAGCGTAAATAAAGACATTAACCACCTAAAAGAGCTGACTCAAGATATTGGCCACAACCAGCCAGCCTTTGACCTCTCGTGGCTCTTCTCCTGGCTGCCAGACTTCTCTTGGCTAAAAATTGTCCTGACAGGCATAATCATTATCTGTGTACTAGGAGCTCTCATGTGCTGTCTCTGTTACTGTATTCCCCCATGCCTTGGCTGCTTAAGGAGTTGCAAACCAAACTCATCTAGACCAAACACAGGGAAACATCAAGCAGCCCTTATGATGATACAAATTGACCAAGAATACCAGGTATACTCAGATAGCAACCAAATGAATACAGGAGAAGAGGAGGAATGCCAAGTTTAATTTAAAAAAAAAAAATAAAAAAAAAAAAAAAATGAAGGATTGTAGGAAGGGAACTTCACCCAGGCAGTGTTGAGCAAAAAGAAGCCAAGCAAGGGCACATCATAATAACAAAAAACACTGGCTCAGAATTAAATCTGGCCAGGGAAAAACCCACAAACCTCAAGGCTATTTAAAAGACAATACCAAGAAATACAGGAAAGGAAATAATTAGGTCACACAGACATAGCCGACCAAATAAGGGAATAGATCAGGACAAGATTCAATCACAAACCTGAATAGATTAACTTCAGTCAAAGCATATGGAAAACAACTAACGGAAGGGAGAACACTTAAGGAAATCAAATCGTTAGAAAGCCGGAACGCACGCCCGAACACGAAACCCACCCACATTAACATAATCAGAAAGACAAAACACAGAAAACTTAGCAAGCACACACACAAAGGGAAATCCCATCAAGTACTCCCAAAACAAAGAAATGTAAAGGGAAAAAGAGTATAAGAAATGTACACTTACTGTATATGGTTGTCAGCTCACCCAGGAACGCTGTCCTTGCGCTTGCTGGATTCGCCTTCCTGAAAAATAAAGAAACCTCGCTTTCACGCAGCTCGCTTCGATCTCAATTCCTTCTAATACTTCGGCAACGCTCCAATCTGCTGGAGAGGAGCTCCCAGCCGGGAAATTCGAACCCATACGGAGAACGATCTATCAAGTATACACAAACATCAACATAATCCCATAATCCTAAAAGCTTTAACCAAAAACTTTCTACTATTGACCTCACCCCATTCCTAAGAGGACCATAAGGGGCATGCATAAGCGCACAAACGTGCCTACCATTCCTGTCCTATTGTTTTTGTTTTTTCTTTTCTTCTTCATATATATATATTGATGCTTATACCTCCTAATATTTACTCATATATATGTTTATACACTATATAATCTTTTTATATGATGTTGTGACAAAATAAATAAATAAAATAAATAAATAAAACAACAACACATCATATAAACATATATATAAGCAAAAGTATGCAACAACTATATTAATTTGATATAATGAAAGAGAACAATAGGACAGGAACGGTAGGCACTTTCATGCTCTTATGCATTTCATGCATTTTATGGGCAGTTTCACAGAATGGATAATATAGGGCAGGATAGATACTTTTGCAATTTCAGTAGACTTCAACTCCCAGAATTCCTCAGCTAATGTTTTCATCAGAAGAAGAAAAAATGAACGCTCTCCCTAGTAGCCTGTCTCCCTGTCTTGAACGCTCTCTATCCCCTCCATTTATCGTTGTCCTTTGTGGGGGGCGGGGGTTACTCGGGCTTCCAAGCAACGCAGTAGATTGCAGCTACAGATCTGTTTATTTTTCAAACTCTATCTCTTTTTCTCATCTAATTCTTCCAACAGTATCTCTCACACCGGCTCTACCACAAAGACTTTCAGGGAGGTGATAGTCCGGGCAGTTCGATTTTAGGTTATCAGGAGTTTAAAGATTTAGAGCTTTCGGTTTTATATATTTTATATATATGATGCTTATCTCTAACGCACCGTTTATTTTTTTATTTATAACCATCTGCAGAGTCCGTAAAAAGGAAGCCTTCCGGGTCATCCTATTCCATCCCGCCTTTTCCATTCACCAGCCGGGCACTCTAAGGTTTTGCCGTCGAACTTCAGAAGACTTGAGCGAGCCGCCCCCAGCAACACTACCATCGCATCGCGGCTGCACCGCGGGAAGTGTTTGGCCTTCAAGGTAAGTGCTAGGAGATGGGGGAGATTAGGAAAGGGATCCGTTATGCTCTAGTTTTGCGAGATTCTAGATTCTAAGGGCAACCGCTCATCTCAACAGTCCCGAGACTCTTTTCCGAAGTCCCTAATAGGAGATGAGTGTACTGATCTATACCTTTACCTGTTAGAATTCAGAATAAGAGAGTTGAAAAGGGTTCCTCTAGTTCAATCCTCTCAGCAAGAGACCCTATACTTTTCAGGACAAGGGTCGTCTAGTCTCTTCTTAAAGCCCTCCAGTAATGGAGCACCCACAATTTCTGGAGGCAAGCCTTTGCATTGATTCATTGTACTCATAGTAAGGAAATTTTTCTTAATTCTAGTTTGGATCTTGCTTTATAAGCTTCCACCTGTTACTTCTTGTCCTAAATTAACTCCCTCTTTTTTGTGGCAGCCCCTTAAATACTGGAACACTGCTATCATATCACCACCTAGTCCTTTTAAAAAAAAATTCAACTAGACATACCCAATTTCTGCAACCATTCTTCATATGTTTTGGCCTCCAGTCCCCCAATCATTTTTGTTGCTCTTCTCTGAACTCTTTCTCAACATCTTTTTTATATTGTGGCAACCAGGATTGGATGCGGTATTCCAAGTGTGTGTGTGCTTACTAACGTATTACTAAGTGATACTAACAATAATGAAGGCATATACATTTTATGAACATTATAAACATTATTAAGATAATGTTGCAAGATCAGATCTGGGTTGATCACCGGGATCAACGATTTACTCTTCTGAGTTTCAAACGCATGCAAAATCCCATCTTCAGGGAAGTTCTGTCTACTGGAATAGTGCTTTGGGCTATTCTGTGGGTTGTATTATATGATGCCTTCCTATTGGCTGATTGGTGTGTTGGTGGCTGGCAATTGGTTGTTGTTTCCTTATGCTCTCAAGCCCTCAGCTACTTATCAGTTAGCAGGGGTACTGATTTACCATTAGTTTTAGTACTTAAGAGCCAAAGGCTTGGCAGCACAAGGAAGCAACAGCCAATCACTAGCCATTAACTCACCAACCAGCCAATAAAAAGGCACCACATAATATGATTCACAGAAGCATGTTTTCCAGTAGAGAGAAGATTCCTGAAGACGGGTTGCAGCATGAGTCTGAAAGCTCTGGTCCCAGTAACCGAACCAGATTCGATCTTGCAGTATTAACACTTTACATGATCTAGATTCTATCCCTCTGTTAACTCAGCCCAGGGCTGATTTTTTTTTCTGGCTGCAACACACTGCTGACTCATATTTAAGTGGTTATCCACTAGGATTTATAGATCCCTCACTGTTTCTGCTATTGAGCCAAGTACCTGTGCATTTATTTTTTCTTACCTAAGTATAAAACCTTTCCTCACCATTGATTTCATGTTGTTGGATAGGGCCCAGTGTTTGAGTCTGTCAAGATCCTTCTGGATCCGGAGCCTATGTTCTAAAATGTTGGTTATCATCACCAATTTGCTGTCATTTAATGAGTTCCACATCTAAATTGTTCATAAAGACATTAGAGAATACAGGACCTAAGACTGAGCCTTGAGGTACTCCACTGCACACTTCCCTCTATGTAGATGTAATTCCATTAAGGACTACATGTTGAATGCAGTTGGTCAGCCACTTACAAATTTATCTGGTGGTGATGCTGTCTATCCCACATTTTTCTATCTTACCAAGTGGAACGTTGTGGTCTACTTTGTCAAACAGCTTCCTGAAGTCCAAGTAGGTTCTAGTCCCACCAGGCCCAAGGTTGACTCAGCCTTCCATCCTTTATAAGGTAGGTAAAATGAGGACCCAGATTGTTGGGGGCAATAAAAGTTGACTTTGTATATAATATACAAATAGAATGAAGACTATTGCTAACATAGTGTAAGCCGCCCTGAGTCTTCAGAGAAGGGCGGGATATAAATGTAAATAAATAAATAAATAAATAAATAAATATTGCTTGTCCACTAATTTAGTAACTCAAAGAATCCGATAATGTTTGTCTGGCATGATGTGTTTTTGACAAACCCATGTTGGATTCGGATTAAAATTTTGCTTGCTTCTGTGTTCATGGAGTTCTGCAGCCATCCATACTGTTTACATGTGCCAAAATTGAAAATTACTGTTTTAAGATAACTGCCCAAGCAGTTTTCCTCTCCAAAAGGGATGGGTAGTTCGCATAGGTAGTGAGTTTTACTTTTGTATCTGTATGTGGGTGTGTAATATTAAGTTAGTTTTTTCTTCCTGGTGACTGCATGACCGAGCAGGTTTTTTTGGCAAAGGTTTTTGTAAGTGGTTTGCTCTTGCCTCCTTATTGGACTGAAAGAGAGTGATTAGCACAAGTTCATCCAGCTGACTTCCTGCTTAAAACAGGATTAGAACTCACAGTCTCCCCAATTGTTGTCTGATGCCTTAAATGCTATGCCAAACTGGCTTGTAATGGATTTTAATTACCCATTTTGAAAAAATCAGGGAAGTGTGCAGTGAAATGTACACTAGAAGTCAGTGATGGATTTCAAAAATTTTTACTACCGGTTCTGTGGGTGTGGCTTGGTGGGTGTGGCATTGCTTGGTGGATGTGACAGGGAAATGATACTGTAAATCATTCCCACCCCACTCCAGGAGAAGGATACTGCAAAATCCCCATTCCCTCCTAATCAGTTGGGACTTGAGAGGCAGAGAATAGATGGAGGCGGGGCCAGTCAGAATTTTTAATACCGGTTCTCTGAACTACTCAAAATTTCCACTACAGGTTGTCCAGAACTGGTCAGAACCTGCTGAAACCTACCTCTGCTAGAAGTAATCAGAAATATATATTATGGTTAGAAAAGTACCCCTCATCACTTGCTAATAAAAGTTACTTAGAGAACAGTTGCACAGGAGGTAGCATACTTAAAACTGGTGATCTAGTTGAGGGATCAGAAGAAATGCAGCCCCTTCTTTTTTTTGTTTTGTTTACATTTATACCCCGCCCTTCTCCGAAGACTCAGGGCGGCTTACAGTGTATAAGGCAATAGTCTCATTCTATTTGTATATTTTTACAGAGTCAACTTATTGCCCCCCCCCCAACAATCTGGGTCCTCATTTTACCTACCTTATAAAAGATGGAAGGCTGAGTCAACCTTGGGCCGGGCTCGAACCTGCAGTAATTGCAGGCTTTGTGTTCTTAATAACAGGCTTTACCAGCCTGCGCTATTCTTGACCTTAAGAAGCTTTGAACAGTATATTGGTAACTTCCTTGAGTGGAAATCCTGAGCTTTATGATTTGAAAATGACATCCTGTAGAAAAGAAGTTCTCTGTATTTTTGCCAAGAAAACTTCATGGACTGTTATGTAATTTACCAGAAACCCAGCTTACCTGACTACTACACTTAGGCCCCACCAAAGCCATTAATTCACAAGGCTGCCCTGCCCACATTGAACCCCACCCTTCGGCTGAGTGCAGGCCTTACCTTCGCAAGCCCTGCAGGTTGGAACTGGAAGGTAAGGCCAATAGCAGGAGAGAAAAATTCACCCTGGACCTGCTACACTTGGCCAAAGGGCCACCTTGTGGGGTGGGGTGGACACGGCAAGGCTCAGCCGCCTTTCGGGCCTGCCTCTCAGCTTCTGTGGGGCCTCCAGGCACCTACCGCCAGCTCACCCTCGCCCCAACGCGGGGGGACCTCAACTCTAGCTTTGCTGTCCATTGCAGCTAGGAATCTCAAATAATGCTGTGAATGAATGTTTGTGTTGTAGCCAACCCTGGCACTAGATCGTCCCCCTACAAAATCCTCGTCTGCTGAGGAAGCCGGCTGAGGCTTCACTTGCAGCCCGCTGAAGTACCTGGATTCCCAATGACGGAGGAAGGGGCTGGAGCTACTAAATAGGTGGCTAAGCTAAGGACTCCGTCACTGAGAGTCCAGGCGCCTCAGCAATTGGCAAATGAGACCTTAGCTAGGCTCCTCAAGAGACCAGGAATTCATAGGAGAATTCATCTAGTGCCAGGGCTGGCTACAAAACAACGTTCATTCTCAGCTTTATTTGAGATTCCTAGCTGCAATGAACAGCAAAGGTAGGGTTGACCCTGGCCGTTTCTCTCCGCCACAGTGCTTCCCCAATGCGGCTTACAGCTCTGAGCCCAAAGTGACGGGAGGCAAGGGCTGCCTTGGCACCACCAGCCTCTGGCTCTTAGTGGTTGCTTAAATCAGTACTGAGACCAGGGCCTTGGGATGCGTAGGCGACGACTTTTATGGCTTTCTTTCTGCCTCACAGAAGCAGACAGGCAGGAGGCCCAAGAGCACACAGCATTCCAGTCAGTGCTCTCCCCTGACGGCCACTTCTCATCCTCACCTCTGCCTAAGGCCCCACATCCAGCTTGCGACCATGGGACGCGCTGCTTCCGGGCTAGTCTGGCTAGCGGGTGGACGAACAAGCAGTCTGATGGATCGTGAATTGGTCCCATTTAAAATTTTGAGGACCCCTGGTTTAGAGAAAAAAGGACTAGGTGTGCAACATGATAGCAGTGTTCCAATATTTGAAAGACTGCCACAAAAAAGAGAGGGGTCAACCCATTTTGTAAAGGAACTGAAAGCAGAACAAGAAACAATGGATGGAAATTAATCAAGGCTTTTAAAAAGAGTCTGAATAGCCACTTGTCTGAAATGGTACAGGGAAGAAGGAGTGTCAAACTCAAGGCCTGGGGGCCAGATCCGGCCCATGGGGTGCTTAGATCTGGCCTGTGGAGCCACCCTGGAAACAGCAAAGGACTAGCCCACAGTGCCTCTGCCAGGAAAAATGGAGCTCTGTTTTCACTGGCAGAGTTGCAGGAGGCTATTGCAGCCAAAAACGGAGTTCGGGAGCCCATTTTTGTTGGCAGAGTGCTTGGGCCACCATAGGTGCTCCTGACACGAAAGACATCGAGCTAGCCATGTCCTCTTGGCCACGCCCCCCTGCCTCCCCAAGGTCAAACACAACCCTGATGCGGCCCTCAATGAAATTGAGTTTGATACCTCTGGTATAGAGTTTCATGTTTAAGCAGGGGGTTGGACTAGAAGACCTTCAAGGTCCCTTCCAACTCTGTTATTCTATTATTCCTTCACTTCACTTCCCTTTCCTTTCTAGTGTGAGTGCAGTGCATAATTGGGGGAATATTGCTTGATTTCTAAACATTACATCACATATGCTACTCCACTATGTAAGTTGCTAGGGTTTATTATCACAGATGTTCTTGATAATGACTCTTATCTGGTGAAATGTTGCATTTGGGAACATTTTTTCCAAACCTTTACTTTTGTGTAGTACAATGGATATTTTTAAAAAAACAAACCTTATTTCTGCCAACATAACTGCTTCCCCTCCCCCCTCAGAGGTCTGGTAAATCAGGTCTTAAATCACACCTCCTATTATCCTACTGAATGTTAAACAAAATGAAAGATTACTACAAAACTTAGTTTTGATTCTTCCCTTGATTGGCCTCATCCTGATAAAAATCTTTATTGCTGGATAGAGTGAAGACATACAGAAGAGTTCTACAATACTTCTCAACGAGATAGTACAAATATTTTAAATGCATTGTTTTATCTTTCCAAAACTCAATTGGTTCTTGCTGTGTGTTTGATTGCCTTATAATGTGATTATTATATGGTATGTAGCTGCTATTTTTGCCTGAAAATAACTGGTTGCTGTTTAAGCCCTTACAGATGAAAAGTTAGTGAGTAAAGAAAGATAAATGGGATCTAGAGCTTAAAGTAAAAAGGAAGGTTAGGAAAATTAATAAGTAGTTATATATCGTGGACATATCATAAATGTAAAAATCTTGAAACCTATGTGGCAATTGTTAGAAATTTTCAACAACAAATTGTACCAGGTTACTTAATTTTTTTAAAATTACTTTGTTACTAAATGGTACAAATGCTGGAGACATTCTTGAGTATTTCAAATGAGCACTCCATGAAATCTGATAACCAATCCAATAAATTGTGGCCTGGATGGTATAAATAATAAGTCCACAGCTGGTTTGAAAATGGTACTTAATTCATAAAACAATTGCCATTTGTCAGAAATGGTGTAGGGTCTCCTGCTTTCTTTCTTTCTTTCTTTTCTTTCTTTCTTTTTTTTTTTTTTTGCATTTATATCCGCCCTTCTCCGAAGACTCAGGGCGGCTTACACTATGTCAAGCAATAGTCTTCATCCATTTGTATATTAGATACAAAGTCAACTTATTGCCCCCAACAATCTGGGTACTCATTTTACCTACCTTATAAAGGATGGAAGGCTGAGTCAACCTTGGGCCTAGTGGGATTTGAACCTGCAGTAATTGCAAGCAGCTGCTGTTAATAACAGACTGTCTTACCAGTCTGAGCCACAGAGGCCCAGATTGTTGGGGGAGGGGTTGGACTAGATAACTTACAAGGTCCCTTCCAACTCTTTTAATCTAATCTAAAGGATATATTGGGTAAGTGCTATACAGAGTTCAAGCCTGGGGTGACTGCTTCATGTGTGAATATCCTTCACCCGTAGAATCAATCAGAAGTCTACAACCAGAGGGCCCTGAACTTCAGGTGATCTACAAAAGTATTTTTAGAGTCTTCCAGAATGACTGCCAAATTGTATTTTTAATGTGATTAAATAGAAATACTGAATTTAACGGGCGTGCATAAGAGCACCAACATGCCTACCATCCCTGTCCTAATCTTCCCTTTAATTATATTCATTTTATGTATTCAATTCATGCGTATACCTATATATATTATGTAACATGTACTCGACAAAATAAATAAATAAAATAAATGAATATTAAAGGGTAGTGTTAACTTTATTTAAGTAAGCTACTGTATATACATAGATTACATAAAATTTAGTCTTATCTAATGTAAGAGTGCTACATCAGTCAAAGATTTTGAAAAAGTTGTGCATTCAAGATGAACTTGAACCTAATTAACCTTAGCAGTGACAGCTTTATTCTCTTTGCCTCAAATTCTTCTCCAGGTCTGTCTACACAATACCATATAGAATCTTAAGAAACATCATGGCAGAAGATAATAGAGAATTCATATTGAAAATCCTTGAAGACCTGAAAACGGATGAAATGAGTAAACTTGAACTGATACTGAACGGGGAAAAAATAGAAAGCTCTAAGCTAGAGAATCTAGATGCAAATAAGGCAACAAGATTATTTAAATCTTATTATGAAAAACCTCTAGAAACACTTAAATGTATCCTAGATAAAATTCCCACAAAAGATCTTACTCAAAAGATCAGAACTAAAATTGAAGCTGGTAAGTTGAGTGATGTTTTGTGTATTTCCAAATGAGACATAATTTACTTATTGAATTTTTACAATTTCTGATTCTTTAGCGATTCTATGCAGTGCACAGATCAAATCACATAGAACAATAAAACAGTGGAGTGTACAGTGATAAAAAGATAATGGTCAAATGATGGCACAAATTACAACTAAGGCAAACCCACATTATCTAGAAAGGAACCTGGGCCTGGGTGAAGAGCCAGGTCTTGAAATGCCAGCAGAATAAGGAGCCATCCATATTTTGGGGAAATTTCATTCTAGAGAGCAGATACTAAAGCAGACCAAGTGCAGTTCTGAGATCTTGCCAAATAGTATTGTTTAACTGAAAAAACCCAGTATGCACTAATCCCACCAGATCAAATTGACTGGGTAGATACTGTGGAAAATAGAGGATCCCACAAATAACTTACTCTATGCATTGCAGTCCTCTGGAGGTAATGATCAGCAGCTTGAATCACATTCAGAGGCAAATGCAACTAGTGCTCCAGCAACCAGTGCAGCTTATGGAGCAGAAATATTAAATGAATGTAGTGAGGCATGCCCATCCCTGCCTTCAGCTCTGCATTCTGGACTAGTCAAAGCTTCCAGATGGCCTTCAAGGGAAGCCCTATAAAGAGTGTATTGTAGTAGTTAAGCCACAAGGTGACCGAGTTATGACTGTCTAAATGGCCTCCCAATCTAGGAGGGGGTGCAACTAGCACACCAGATGAAACTGTGCATAATCTTTTCTATTCACCACTATCTACTGATAGAGTACGAATTGTGAATCCAGGATATTCCCCAGGCTGCACACCATTCTTGAATGGAATAATGCTATCCCATCCAAGATTAAAGATGGAAAATTTCCATAGTTGGGTGGCCCAGATACTCATAGTTGTATATTAAGTCAGAAACAATTCCTCCTGCACAGCCTCTAGGCTCTGGGTCAGAACATTCACAACCTCACTTGACTGGCTCAAGGCTGAAAGATATAATTGGGTATCACCAATATACTGATGATACTGAGCTTCAAACCAATAGATGACCTCACCCAACTATTTTTGTAAGTGTTGAATAGTTGGGAAAGAGGATAGAACCCTAAGGTATCCTACAAAAGAGGAGCCTAGGAAGTAATCTCTCCCAGCTCTCCAATCAACAACTGAACCAGCCCCAAGAAAGGAAGAAAACCATTCAAAATGGTGACTTCTATCCTCAGCCCATGTTCTTCTTTAGTTCAGAAAAATACCATGATTAGCAGCAATTATGCCTCAGCTGTTTCTGTGGTGTCTTCATTTATTTAATGTCCATGATCTATTTTTCAGCCAGAAAGACTTAGATTAACTTCTAAAATAATGTCTTATAGAAAACTTATAGAAAAAGTCTCTGTTTTCACAGTCATAAGGACTTTGTAGTCATGTGTATTCATAATACACATTATGTATGTGTATTATGTATTACACATTATGTATGGGGGGAAGGTAATGCATGCATTGGTGCGCACATCACAACAATTAGCACCCCCTAAAACACATTTTTCCTGGGATCACATGTAAATTTTTAGGGAGTTACAATCCATAAGCCTCCACCCATGCTTTGAATCCCCTTTTCCCCTTTGCATTCAGATAGTTGAATAGTCCTAATGCCTACTATTTAAAACGACAACGCCGTGAAGGAATGATGGTGGGAAGAGATCATGAGAAGGCACCAATTCTTAATGTTTTATTACTCTTATAATGACTAGCTATGATGATGCGTAGTGCATAGAAGATAGTAGAAGTGTCTAAAGGCACGGGATACTCCATGATTTGTTTATTTCTAAATCTCTATAAAAGTTTATGATACTGAGAGTAGAATTTATTATATTATTATCCAAACCAAACATTTTACCTTACAAAAATGTATCAATGATGCAATTATTTTGCAAGATGAGTTGTCTCTCTCCAAGTCCTCTTGGAGCAGAAGTCAAGTTATTATGGAGCAGATTTCAGTCACCCTATTTCATTTAGAAATAGGGGCCTTTCCACAAATAAGCGGTCAGGGCAGCAACTGCAATACTGAAGGCATAGTTGTTCAACCTTGGTCCAGTGAAGGCCTTGTTAGGGAAGGCAAGGTACTTTAATATTAACTTACAAAGGAGACTCAAGTAAATTGCATTATTATTATTATTTAAATGGAAGCTTTTTGCAACAGATAAATGGAAGCTTGCCAGCAGAAATAAACCACAGATGAGAATCAGCTTTGTTACTTGTTAGAAAGAACTGAAGGCAGAGACCACTTAGAGGAAGTTTGATGATGGATGCGGTCTGAAAACAATTCTATTGGAAGGGGGCCATTACTTAGAGATAATTTAACTGTGACTTTTGCTTACAGGTCAGGGGTCCAGAAGTGAACAAAAGTTCATCATACTAAAAACTCAATCCTTGTACTAAGGAACTTAGAGATCATGCTAAACGTACAGAGTATTTTGGAGCACCTTTGAGTACTTGCACAATTCAGCATGCAAGGCAGATTGATATAATGGTTAATGGCATCAGGACATCAGGAGACTGAACCTTAAGCAAAAGGCCAGCTGGGTGACTCTGGACAGTGGCTATCATTCTAGGAACAAAGAAATAGCAAACAACTTCTGAAAATCTGCATGGACTTGATAAGGCAGCAACAACATAGCTGACTATTCCAGCTGACTTTACACTATTTGTCTGTCAAAATATAAGATTGGATAATTCCAAAAATTGCATGACAGTTTATTTAATTAGTAAATGCTCATGGCAATTCCCATTCATAAAAGACATTAAAACAAAAATAATTTTGATGTCACAATTTTAGTATAGACAAATAAAAATAAATAGCAATAAATATAACATAAATAACAGCTCTATTCCAGCTATTGTGTATAATTCCAAACACTTTTTATGCATTAGAGTCAAAGGCATTGAAGCATTATCAGTTGTACATGTGATGATTATTGAATGGTTATTAAATACACACACACACACACACACACACACAAACATTTGGTGGCAGTTTGATTAACAAAATTAAAAAGTAAAGATGTAAAATGAAGGTATTGGTTAAGAGAATTGTTTTTTAACTGTTTGAAGAGAATTATCCTATTAACTTCCCAAACAAACAAGACATTATTTTGCTTTCTATCTTTACAAATATTTTTCAGTTTTGTACATAGTCACTGACCTATATAATGCTGTATAATTTTTGGTATATCCAAAGTTTCCCCAAAAGTGCTTTCCAAAAGACAACTGATTTTCTTGGGGTTTTTTTTTTCTTTGAAAACATTTTGCTTCTCACCCAACAAATTTCTTCAGTTCAGTTCTATTCTACAGAACTGAAGGAGCTTCTTAGATGAGAAGCAAAATGTTTTTTAAGAAAAAAAAAAACAAGAAAGTCAGCTGTCTTTTAGAAAAGCACTTTTGGGACAACCATGACCTGCATAATTGAGATATAACATTTAGTTATATCCAGTGTTATTTGTTTGATATTTTGCATTAATGAAAATATTTATATTGAAGCATTATACTGTGTTGTGAAACATAGACATGAAGAATAAAGATGAAGCTCAAAATAATGAGAAGTTTGCATTAATAAAATCCTGCCCAGGAAGCATTAACCGTCCAGAATATACTGGTATGTAATTGTTAATTCAAAATGGCCAATGATATGTTTGATTTAATGTTATTTTGGGTAATCATGCAGGTGTCTCTAGAACTATATTTCCACATGTTGATTAGGTTCTACATGTTGACATGATAATTTGCCATGGATTTTCTTTCTTTAAAATTATCTCAAATTATAATTTAGCTGTCTAAATTATAGCTTCATAGGTAAGCAAATGAAGGTGGCTTACTAACATTTACTATAAAATATGTCCATAGGGGTAAGTGGTGCAAATGAAGTGAAACTCTATACATTTTTGCAATTTTTAAAATAACAGATTTATGGGCATCTTATTTTTGCTTTAGAATTATTGTTTTGCTGACATATTGATCAATTCTCATTGTGGACCTGCCAGACAATTAGAAGTGATGTTTGTTCATAAATTTGTTTGTATTTAAAACATTATTTAAAACATATACTTCCTTTATATGTATCAATAACTCACTGAAATCCCAATGACATGGTATTGAATTCTATGAGTTAACAGGTTTTCAAAGATTTAGTTATTGTACCGGTATATAGAAACTTTGCTTGTTGTGCATAGATCACCTTACACATACCTTTATTAACCAGTGATCCTTCCAGGTTTTTTTTTCCTGTCTCACTCTCTCCCAAACATTCTTAACATTTTTATTATAATAGTAATAGCAATGCACGTTATGTATAAAAATGCAAAGTTAATAGTATAATATAATTATTCAATAAAATTTATTTAAAACCTAGAAGGATATCAAGATCTATGTTTGTTTAATTGTTAGAGCTGATTGAGACCACTGCCATGCATATATCTCCAGATCATGAAAATTAAATGCAAATATGTGTATATTCTATTATTCCTTTATGTTAGTACATAAAATCATTCCTACCAATTATTTTATAATAGGTTATAATTCTTATAATGTCTAGCTGGTATGGCTAGTATAGAAATATAGGTAAAACTTTACTAATAGAGAATAAAAATACCTTCAATTAATTATTAGCATTGTTTTAAACAATAATATCTGTTAAAAATTAAACCAGCAGCCTAATTATGCTCAGTGCTGAAAAACATTGACTGGAGGATCTTAATTGGACAATTCTTTTGAATACTGGTAGTAAAAAATTAAATTATTTTTTAAAAAATCTGTAGTAAATTTACAGTGTAAACTTCCATATTTAATATGTTTTAGTGCACATAGTACTACTCTTAGCAAAACAGCATTTTATGTTTCCCATTAATGTAAACAAAGGGTTAATTGGCCACTTTTCAGAAGGCAGCCTTACAGTCAAAAGTACCTGGGAAGAAAGATGTAGGATAAAAGAGAGAAAGTTGATAGGTTCAGAAAAAAAGAGGGGGAAAAATTATACATACCAATACACAAAAATATATACCTATATATGTTCTGCTTCATGCTTCTAGGAGCACGAAGCAGAAAACACCAGCCTGAAGATGACAAATGAGACTTCGTCGAAACGTCGCCAAGACACTTCCAATTTTACGCGGGAGAAAACCCGAATAACCAAAGACCTATATATATATATATATATATATATATATATATATATATATATATATATATATATATATATATGTTTTCTGAGGTTTTCACGGTGTTTGTATATAGGTCTTTGGTTGTTGGGTTTTCTCCGTGTAAAATTGGAAGTGTCTTGGCGACGTTTCGAAGTCTCATTCGTCATCTTCAGGCTTCAACCGTGCTTCTGGGAGCAATGTGTGATCGCAGCTGTTTCTTCCTTTTAACTGCTAGTGGGGTTTGAACTGATTGGGTGGGAGCTTGGCTGTGCTCTGATTGGATGGGTTTTCTGTGCTCTGATTGGCTGGGGTGTGTCCTGTGTTGGTGGGGGCTTGGTTGTGCTCAGTCTAGTCTGTGCTGCAGGGGATTTGAGCTGGTGAGCTGCATAGCTGTTGTTTGGCTTTGTGGTCGTGCTACATCTTCATAGTGGGTGTCAGTCTGCTGCATGAATGGATTGGAGGGTTTGAAATGGCTAATGTTGCAGCTGCGGTCTGGCTTCTGGTCCTTGGTCGTGCTTTATGATCAGTGTGGGTTTGGGTCTGCTTTCTGGGTGGATGTGCGGTGGTGACATCCTGTGTGGACCTTGAGTGTGGGTCTGGTGTCATTCCTCGTGTTAGGGACTCGTTTGTCAATAAGGCGGGTTTCAAATGGCTGGTAGGCGGGAGGTGTCATCTCGTTTGTTCATGCTGTGTGGGCGTTTTCTATCTCAATGGCTTCTCTGATTATTCTGTTGTTAAAGTGTTCAGTTTTGGCGATAGTTCTGGTCTTTTAAAGTCAATATCATGTCCTGTGACTTTAAAGTGTTGGACCAGGGAAGAAGTTAGTTCCTCTTTTGAATGAGTTCTTGTGTTCTTCAATCGTGCACTTATTCTTCTGTTGGTTTGTCAATGTATGTGGTGGGGCAGGCGGTGCATGGGATTTCATATACTCCTTGATTTTCTAACTCAATTTTGTCTTTGGGGTTTCTTAGGATGGTGGATATTTTTCTGTTTGTGCAGAATGCTGTCTTGATGTTGTGTTTGTGGTGGATCTTGCTGATTCTGTCTGTGGTGCCTTTTATATATGGGAGGAGGCTGTGCCGTTTTCTTGTTCTCTGTCTTGGATTTTAGTGGGGGTTCTTTTGGATTAGCTTGGTAATCTTATTTCTTTGGAATCCATTGGATGTTAATGCGTTAGTGAGAGTGTCTAGTTCGGGTTTTAGGTGTTGTTCATCAGCTAAGCATTTTGTTCTGGAGATGAGTGTCTTGGCTCTGAGTTGATCTGTGCTGGGTGGTGGTGTGAGTGCGTGCAGATAGCGGTTTGTGTGTGTTTTCTTCTGGTAGATGGTGTGTCCTAGGGAGCCATTGGGTTTTGTAGACTAAGACATCCAGGAAGGAAGTTGGTTATTAACTTCTGTTTCCATGGTGAACTGTATTTTGGGGTGTAGGCTATTGAGGTGTGTGAGGAAGTTGTCAAGTTTTCTTTCCCGTGTGGCCAGATTATGAAGGTATCGTCTACATATCTGAGCCAGGTTTGGGTTTGTGATCAGATTTTCTAGAGCTTGGGTTTCAAAGTGTTCCATGTAGAGATTGGCAATGACAGGTGGGAGGGTGATCCATGGGTGCTCCTTCTGCTTGTTTGTATTTTTGTCCACTTCATCTATAATGGACAAAGTACAAACAAGCAGAAGGAGCACCCATGGGATCACCCTCTCACCTGTCATGCCAATCTGCATGGAACACTTTGAAACCCAAGCTCTAGAAAATCTGATCACAAACTCTGGCTCAGATATGTAGACGACACCTTCATAATCTGGCCACACGGGAAAGAAAAACTTGACAACTTCCTCACACACCTCAATAGCCTACACCCCAAAATACAGTTCACCATGGAAACAGAAGTTAATAACCAACTTCCTTCCTGGATGTCTTAGTCTACAAAACCCAATGGCTCCTAGGACACACCATCTACCAGAAGAAAACACACACAAACCGCTATCTGCACGCACTCACACCACCACCCAGCACAGATCAACTCCGTAGCCAAGACACTCATCTCCAGAACAAAATGCTTAGATGATGAACAACACCTAAAACCCGAACTAGACACTCTCACTAACGTACTAACATCCAATGGATTCCAAAGAAATAAGATTACCAAGCTAATCCAAAAGAACCCCCACTAAAATCCAAGACAGAGAACAAGAAAACGGCACAGCCCTCCTCCCATATATAAAAGGCACCACAGACAGAATCAGCAAGATCCTCCACAAACACAACATCAAGACAGCATTCTGCACAAACAGAAAATATCCACCATCCTAAGAAACCCCAAAGACAAAATTGAGTTAGAAAATCAAGGAGTATATGAAATCCCATGCACCGCCTGCCCCACCACATACATTGGACAAACCAACAGAAGAATAAGTGCACGATTGAAGAACACAAGAACTCATTCAAAAAGAGGAACCAACTTCTTCCCTGGTCCAACACTTTAAAGTCACAGGACATGATATTGACTTTAAAAAGACCAGAACTATCGCCAAAACTGAACACTTTAACAACAGAATAATCAGAGAAGCCATTGAGATAGAAAAACGCCCACACAGCATGAACAAACGAGATGACACCTCCCGCCTACCAGCCATTTGAAACCCGCCTTATTGACAAACGAGTCCCTAACACGAGGAATGACACCAGACCCACACTCACAAGGTCCACACAGGATGTCACCACCGCACATCCACCCAGAAAGCAGACCCAAACCCACACTGATCATGAAGCACGACCAAGGACCAGAAGCCAGACCGCAGCTGCAACATTAGCCATTTCAAAACCCTTCAATCCATTCATGCAGCAGACTGACACCCACTATGAAGATGTAGCACGACCACAAAGCCAAACAACAGCTATGCAGCTCACCAGCTCAAATCCCCTGCAGCACAGACTAGACTGAGCACAACCAAGCCCCCACCAACACAGGACACACCCCAGCCAATCAGAGCACAGAAAACCCCATCCAATCAGAGCACAGCCAAGCTCCCACCCAATCAGTTCAAACCCCACAAGCAGTTAAAAGGAAGAAACAGCTGCGATCACACATTGCTCCCAGAAGCACGAAGCTGAAGCCTGAAGATGACGAATGAGACTTCGTCGAAACGTCGCCAAGACACTTCCAATTTTACGTGGGAGAAAACCCGAACAACCAAAGACCTATATATATATATATATATATATATATATATATATATATATATATATATATATATATATATATATATTCGGGTTTTCTCCGTGGAAGTGTCTTGGCGGCGACGGTCTCATCTCCTCAACTTCAGCTCGTGCTTCTGGGAGCAAAAGCACGAAGCTGAAGCACGAAGCTGAAGCCTGAAGATGACGAATGAGACTTCGTCGAAACGTCGCCAAGACACTTCCAATTTTACGTGGGAGAAAACCCGAATAACCAAAGATCTACATACAAACACCCGCGAAAACCTCAGAAAACATATATATATATATATATATATACATACACACACACAAACACACATACATATACATATACATACATACATATACATACATACTAAAAACAAATGCAAAAAGATATTCTATATCTATTGCTAATCAAATATTAATAAGCATGGAAAATAGATATACTATGCACATCTTTAAACAGAAACAAAGTATATTTTCAAAACAAAGACAAACATAAAAAGATATTCTGGTATTAACCACTGCTAATCAAATATTAATAAGCGTGGAAAATAGATGTGTTATGCACCTCTTTAAACAGAAACAAAGAATATTTTCTGTTCACGCAATGTTGCTGCTGATTACTAACTAAATAATTTTAATAACAAATAATTGTACTGCCTCTGAATACATGAAATAAACCCTGATTTTCAACACATTAGCCAATCTGTAAGGCTTGATTTTCATGACAACTAGAATTTTATTGCAACACTTTAAAGCTGTCATTCATTCATGTTTTCCCCACCTGTAGGTAAATACACACTTTTTGATATGGAAGACTATGCCACAAAGAATCAAGAACAACTAATAATGCACATAAAAAGCATCCTGAAACCTGATGAATTTAATAAACTGAAAAGAGAGCTGATGTGTAGTGTGCTGAATAAGTTTTTTTCATTTACTGCTCAGAAATATTATGAATTGTTTAGAAACAGTAAACTGAAAGAATTTTTGAAAATAGTGGTGAATCCAAATATTAGTGGTGAATAAAAAAAAATACCTATGAAACTTTTTAACGTTCTGTTCTCTAAGAAAAAAAACAACCATAAAAGAAAGGTCCAGGAACAAATGCAGAGAGAAGACAATATTAATTTGAAAAAGAAGCAATTTGTTAATGGTGATGATGATGATGATGATGATGATGATGATGATGATGATGATGATAATGACAATGTGCCAGATAAAGTTACACCTGGAATTGAAAATAAGAAAATAATCCCAATTCATCCAACTGAACATAAACCTCGTAATGAAGATAGTAATGTGATAGAAGAACATTGGCCAGATGAAGATTCAAGAATGGCCATTGAGAACCAATATGAAAAAATTGAAAATGAAAAAAGAATTCCATTTCATCCAATTGAACATAAACCTGGTAATGAAGATAGTAATTTGATAGAAGAACATTGGCCGGATAAAGATTCAAGAATGGCCATTGAGAACTGGTATGAAAACAAAAAAAAGAATAATTACAGGGAAAAAATATCTTTAAATTACATTGGCATTCATGAGCACCAAGCATACCCCTGCTTCACAGCTCAGGATGTATTACAGTTCAGATTGCCAGATGACCCACATTATCGTATTCTAGCAATTCTGCAAGATAAAAGAGATTTTACTAATTCAGGAAAGCTGAAAAAGGAGGTGGAATTTGCATTGCAATTTAACATGGCTGTTCTAGATGTTCAATTTTCTGAAGTTATCTCTTCTAATGGATTTGTTTATGAGATACAAGCTGATGGCTCCTTTCTTAAATCTGAATTTTTTTTAAAGAATATTGTGTTTGAAATTGTGTTGCCTGTTCTAGCACTGTATAAGTGGGTAAAGTTAAATGCTTTCAATAATGCTGTATATCCTAATAAAGAAAGCAACCCTTTCAGTGAGAAGTTGCAAATGTAGCTTCAGTATTCCACTGAAAATGTCCCTTGATTGTTTGATTAAATTGCAAATGAGAATTTGTGAATGGATGCTTGGTTGAGGGAGAATTCAAGTTTCTTTGTTATCATCCCGTCCAATTTAATTTAGCCATATTTTTAGCCATTTTTTCTAGTTACAAAAAGCAGATGATGTAAAAGCAGCCGCCATTTTGATTTCTCTCTGCTAAGATAGGAAGTTCTGATCTCATTATGGACTACAACTTTGGTTATTTACGCAGGAGAAAATCCGAATAAGCAAAGACCTCCATATATATATATATGTATACTTGTTTTCTGAGATTTCTGAGAAGCACGAAGCTGAAGCCTGAAGATGACGAATGAGACTTTGTCGAAACATCGCCAAGACACTTCCAATTTTACGTGGGAGAAAACCCGAATAACCAAAGATCTACATATATGTATACATATATACATATGTATATCAAAAAGCAGATTTATGAAGAAAAAAGTCAGTCACCCTATTCAAGATTTTTGTGTAAAGAAATAGGCAGTCAAGATAGTTGTTGTGTCTTGCCCGCCCTCACAGCAACCGGGGCCTTCTTATCTGCTCCCGAACACGGAGACTGGATAGACGGAGGCAACAGAAGGAAGGGAGGGGCAGGCCTTAATGAGTGCTGAGTCATGGAGCCACACCCCATGGCCTATATAAAGGATCTGCTTTCTGGCAGTCTCTGAGTCAGGCAAAGTCGAACTTATCTTGCTGAAGTCACTTTCTGGTTTCCTGCCTGCTCTGAGGACTTTGCTAGGACTTTGGGCAGAGCTGCAGAGGCAAGCCTGATTCGGATTTCCCTGACCCGGCCGTCAGCGGAGGAGTGGGACACGACATCAGTGTTTCCTTTACATATAGAAATGAAATGACTGTTGGGAAGTAAAACGTTTATAAACCAATTTAAAATTTGTTAATATTAGTCCTTAGAGATTCAAAGTTTATTTTTCAAAGAATATATTTATATATATTCTGAAATATCAAGTTTTTCATTACAAAATCTTCCTTTTTCTTAATTATATATTCTGTCAACATATTCAAAATAATAATTCCATGAAAAATATATTTGGGAAACATTGCTGTAGAAGAAACTGATAATCCTTTATGCATTAATGCATTAACCCCTCGCACATACATGCTAGTCGTTCCCGACTCTAGGGGGCAGTGCTCATCTCCAAGCCAGTGCTCTCAGAAGACGTCTCCATGGTCATGTGGCCGGCATGACTCAACGCCAAAGGAACATGGAACACTGTTACCTTCCCACCAAAGATGATCCCTATTTTTCTACTTGCACTTTTTATGTGCTTTCGAACTGCTAGGTTGGCAGAAGCTAGGACAAGTAACGGGAGCTCACCCTGTTACGCGGCACTAGAGATTCGAACTGCTGAACTGCCGACCTTTCGATCGACAAGCTCAGAGTCTTACCCACTAAGCCACCATGTCCCTATCAGCTTACTCTGACTAAATAGCTATAGGTGTATGACTATGGGGTCCTTGGTGTTCTCCCAGCTTGCTTGCTTTTTTGTAATCATTTCACTTTCCAACTAGGTAACATAATCAATGGTAGTGGGGAATGGGGTTTGATCTTTTTACATACAAATAGTTTGCCCTTTCAGTGTTAGTGGGAATGTTATTGGTGTTTCTTTGTTTAGGCTGTTGTTTACTGTTTGATAGTTAGTCTAAGTCAGTGGTTCTCAACCTTTATAGTGCTGTGACCCCTCTAATACAATTCCCCACGATGTGGTGACCCCAACTGTAAAATTATTTTCGTTCATAGGCCTAAGTAACTATACTTTTGCTAATGTTATAAATCATAATCATAATGTAAATATCTGATATACAGGATGTATTTTCATTGTTACAAACTGAACATAGCCAAAGCTTTATGTTTAATCACGAAACAATATGTAATTATATTTTGTGCAAAATATATTTCTGCTTATAATTAAATTACAAATAAATGAAATTTTATCTTTATGGCTTGCATTTATTTTCTATTGGGTATTCACCATATTCATGTTGCATACTGATGTGAAAATTTTAAAAGATGGCGGAGCATGGACAACAATCTTAACTACAGCAAACTACATTGTACAAGGGACATGACAGGAAGATTCTACAAAGCTTGAGACGAAGCGATGTCTTTTTATGCCAAAAAGGTCACTGAGTATTCTAATTAATCTAATTGTAAAAATAAGCCATGTAACCTAAGTCATAAACTCTAACCAATTGTAAAAGTCAGCCATATAATCTAACTTCAAATTTACACTTCAATCATTGTTTATCTTTCAGTATCTCTTTCGTTCTTTGTCTTTTTAATTGACCACTTGGTCCCCTGAAGGATCAAAGGTTCAAAGGGTGAGATACTTCTGAGAGACTCTGATCACACAAATACGTTCCCAGAGAAAGGGTGTGGGGAGACCAGACTCTGATCACACATTTTGAGAGATGCCAGATATTTTCAGAAGAGATCTCAATAACAACAATCCAGGATGTTAGTCCATTTGGCATATTTGTGTTACAAAAGGCATAATATATATGTCAATGTTACATGAAGCAGATATTTGCAGTATGCAGTTACAAAATTCATAAAGTGTGTGTGTGTGTATTTTATTTATTTATTTATTTATAATTACATTTTTATACCGCACCATCTCCCGAAGGACTCAGGGCAGTGTACAGCCAATATTAAAATACACATAACACTATGATATAAATATAATAAATAAACACTATTTAAAAAACAATTTAAAAACAAATATTTAGTCACCGAATCACTAAAACGGTCGAAGACCGATTAAAAACCCATTAAAATTTCGCTAAAATACATTTTTAGGCTATCCCGCTCAGTGAAATAATAAAGTCTTTAGTTCACGCTTGAAGGCCTGGAGGTCAGGGAGTTGGCGTAACCCCGGAGGTAACTTGTTCCATAGGGCTGGTGCCGCCACAGAGAAGGCCCTCCCCCTGGGGGCCGCCAACCTACATTGTTTGGTCAACGGCACCCTGAGGAAGCCCGCTCTGTGGGAGCGCACAGGTCGTTGGGAGGCAATCGGTGGCAGAAGGCGGTCTCGCAAATACCCCGGTCCTAAGTCATGGAGCGCTTTAAGGGTGATAACCAGCACCTTGAATTGCACCCGGAAAGCTATCGGCAGCCAGTGCAGGCCGCGCAGGATGGGTGTTATACGGGAGCAATGTGGTGCCCCCTCTATCACCCGCGTGGCCGCATTCTGGACTAGCTGGAGCCTCCCAGTGCTCTTCAAGGGGAGCCCCATGTAGAGAGCATTGCAATAGTCCAGGCGGGAAGTGACGAGGGCATGAGTGACCGTGCGTAAGGAGTCCTGATCAAGGAAGGGGCGCAACTGGCGAATCAGGTGAACCTGATAAAATGCTCCCCTGGCGATGGTTGTCAAGTGTTCTTCTAAGGACAGCCGATCATCCAGGAGAACGCCTAAGTTGCGCACCCTTCCCCTGGGGGTCAGTATTTCCCCCCCCCCCAGAGTCAACGATGGCGTAAGCTGACTGTACTGGGACACCGGAACCCACAGCCACTCAGTCTTGGAAGGGTTGAGCTGGAGCCTGTTCCTCCCCATCCAGACTCTCACTGCCTCAAGACTGGCCCATCACCTCTACGGCTTCGTTGGGGTGGTTCGGAGTGGAAATGTACAGCTGCGTATCATCAGCATACAGATGATAATCCACCCCGAAACCAAGGATAACCTCACCTAGCGGCTTCATATAGATGTTGAACAGGAGAGGCGAGAGAACGGACCCGTGCGGCACCCCACAAGTGAGGTGCCTCGGGATCGACCTCTGCCCCCCTGCCAACACCGACTGCGAACGGTTAGAGAGATAGGAGGAGAACCACTGATAAACGGTGCCTCCCACTCCCTCCAACCGCTGCAGCAGGATACTATGGTTGATGGTATCAAAAGTCGCTGAGAGATCTAACAGGACAAGGACAGAGGAACATCCCCTGTCCCTAGCCCTCCAGAGGTCATCCACCAATGCGACCAAAGTTGTCTCGGTGCTGTACCCGGGTCTGAAACCGAACTGGAACGGGTCCAGATAAACAGTTTCCTCCAGGTGCTGAGGAAGCTGATATGCCACCATACTCTCAACAACCTTCATCAAGAAACAAAGGTTGGAGACTGGACGGTAGTTCACTAATACAGCTGGGTCCAGGGAGGGCCTCTTAAGGAGGGGCCTCACCACCGCCTCTTTCAAGGCAGTGGGGAAAATGCCCCCCACCAAAGAAGCATTGGTAACTCTCAGGAGCCAGCCTCGTGTAACCTCTCGTGTGGCCAGTACCATCCAGGAGGGACACGGGTCCAATAAACATGTGGTGGGATTCAGCCTACCCAACAACCTGTCCATGTCATCGGGAGTCACAAGATCGAACTCAGCCCAGATAAAACTCTCAAGACTCGTCCCCGCCAACCCACCCGGATCTATCCAATCAGTGTCCAGTCCGTCCCGAATCCGAGTGATTTTATCAGACAGATATTGTACAAAATCCTCAGCACGCCCCTGCAAGGGGTCCTCCTGAGCCTCCTGCGTAAGCAGGGAGCGGGTCACCTTAAACAGGGTGGCTGGGCGATTATCTGCCAATGCAATGAGAGCGGAAAAATAGTTATGTTTCACTGCTCTGATCGCCACTAGGTAGGTCTGAATATGCGACCTCGCTAGTGTTCGGTCGGGTTCAGAGCGACTGGACCTCCAGGTGCTCTCTAGGCATCTTTTCCGGCGCTTCATCTCTCTCAGCTCCTCATTATACCAAGGAGCTGGTTGAGTTTGTCGCCGGGTCAGAGGCCGCAAAGGCATGACATGGTCTAAAGACCCAGCCGCCGCCTCTTCCCAGGCGGCAACCAGTTCCTCAGCCGAGCCATGGGCTAATTCCCTCGGAAACGGCCCAAGCTCCGTCAGAAACCTTTCTGGGTCCATCAGGCGCCTGGGACAGAACCATCGAACCGGTTCCGTCTCCCTGCGGTGCAGTGCAGCGGTTCGAAAGTCTAGCTGAAGGAGCAAATGATCTGACCATGACAAGGGTTTAAATAATAACTCCCCTAACTCCAGACCATCTAGCCACTGTCCCAAGATAAAAATCAAGTCCAGTGTGTTACCCCCAGTGTGAGTGGGACTGGTAACTAACTGGGTCAGGTCCAAGGCCGTCATGGAAGCCATGAACTCCTGAGCTGCCATTGACGAGTCGCCCGCCGATGGCAGGTTGAAATCCCCCAAAACCATAAGTCTGGGGGTCCCAACTGCTGTCCCAGCTATCATCTCTAGCAGCTCGGGCAGGGCTGCCGTTACATAGCAAGGAGCCAGGTACGCAATCAGCAAGCCCACCTGCACCCCACAGCCCCACTTCACCAGAAGGGTTTCACAACCGGCTATCTGCGGGACAGCGACCTCCCTCGGTTCCAGACTCTCGTTAATAACAACCGCCACCCCCCCACCCCTACCCTGGGCCCTCAGCTGATGAAATGCACGGAAGCCTGGTGGGCACATCTCCGTGAGGGGAACCCCCCCTTCTGCGCCCAACCAGGTCTCCGTAATGCCCATTAGGTCCGCACCCCCCTCTTGAATAAGATCGGCTATGAGGGGGGCCTTATTCATAACGGACCTGGCATTGCATAGCATCAGCCAAAGGTCCAGGCTCCAAGGGAAAAAGCCACTCGGGGCCCGAGTAAAGTCTGGGGGCCCGGAGTGCGCAATCACTTGTAAACAGCGTGAGCGCACTCCCCGAACATGATATGAGCCCCCACTTCCGCCATATCTGCCCCTCCCTCGTACGGTGCAGATAGGAATGCCCATACATGGTCGAGTCTTCACCTCCTCAAGTACCTCCGTTTATATATGTAGGTCTTTGGTTATTCGGGTTTTCTCCCGCGTAAAATTGGAAGTGTCTTGGTGACGTTTCAATAAAGTCTCATTTGTCATCTTCAGGTTGATGTTTACTGCTTCGTGCTTCTAGGAGCAATGTGTGATTGCAGCTCCCAACCAATCAGTTCAAACCCCACTAGCAGTTAAAAGGAAGAAACAGCTGTGAAGACCCAGCTCGCTTTAGGTTTCCCAGCATTACAACTCCTTTGCAGTTTGCGTCTACCTTTCCTCAAGCAATGCTGTGATTTGGTTTCTACAAAATTAGATATCAACAATCGCAAACTGCAATCCTTCTATCCTCTTCACCCCAATCTGCAAAACACACAGCCTCCCGCCTCTCTACCTCCATCCACCGTGTAATTTACACATCACTTTATTTGCTTTAAATACCCAGAAAGACAGAATCGGTGATGGGCTCCAAGAAAACACACACACCAGGCTTTGCAGAGGCTGCTACCGAGCCATTCCTTCACCCCGCTTTGGAAAGGAATCCAAAGTTAAGTAGCACATGCACGTCACATAGAGGACTCCTTATTCCAATGGGGGGCGAAGCAAAGGCAGGACGGCAATTGGCTATAGTAGCCGAGAATGGTCCGGATGAGAAGCAGGTGGTGTCTAATTTGCAGCTGCGTCTTCTGGCCAAGTAAGGAGGGTAAAGGAGGAGCGAACCGAGTTTGGAAAACGGGCATATTTTTTTTTTGCAGCCCTTAGGAGCAGGCAGCGAGGGCCTCTGGAAAAGTTCGGCAGTCTTTCTCTGGCCGAAAGTGGCGGCAACGTTCCCTCCCCCTCACCTTTTAAACGGCGCACTCAATTGTTACACTTGATCACGAATGGAAGGGGGGGTAGGTCCTTAGGTGACTTGACAGAACTTGCTAGTTGAAAGTTCTGCTGGTTAAACATAACGTTGTCACCCTAATCAAAAAACAAAAAGACCCATATTTTTGATGGTCTTAGGCGACCCCTGGCAAATTGTCATTCGACCCCCAACGGGGTCACGACCCACAGGTTGAGAACCACTGGTCTAAGTGGTAATTCTTTATCTGGGATATTGTTTACTGCTTGATTGTTGGTCTAATATTAATCTTGGTATTAATCTGGATGTTAATTGCTGGCAAGGAGGCATTGTGGTCTTTTAGCTTGTTCATTGTCACTTCTGAATATAAAATATTAAATTATTACCCTCTGTTTCTTTCTTTTTATATTTTCTTTCATAAAACATAATTCTACTTTTTCTTCATAAACAGGAATGTGGACATTTCATGTACTTTTAAAGAATGACATGTGAACCACTTCTACAAAATCTATTTGCAATACCTATATTTGTAACATTCAAAAAATTGGAAGCTATACTTATGATGAGCTACGGTGGCACAGGTTAGAATTTAGTACTGGAGGTTACTTCATTGATTGCCATTGCCTGCAATTTGGCAGATCGAATCTCACCAGGCTCAAGGTTGACTCAGCCTTCCATTCTTCCAATGTCGATAAAATGAGGATTCAGATTGTTGGGGGCAATATGCTTGTCAGCCCTGGAAGACATCTTTTTCTTTTGAGCTTCAGGGCTGCCACATTGAGTGCCTGGGAAAACAGGAGAGGGGATTTCAAGGAGTCGGTGGAGAATTAGCAGTAACAATATTCTTTTCTCTGGGAATCAAGGACACTCAGCCTGCATCTGACTGGGAGTGACTGGGAGTTGTCTCCAGTTGGGAGGATGAAATGATTGGGCCACATGATAATCTGGTGGGTGCAGGGGATGGATCTTTGGATTTTCTTTTGGGTGGGGAAAACCTGGAACTTTCAGATTCGGGTTTTCCTAGATGTGCCAATATGACATCTCTAATAAAATGGAACTTTGAGGAATCGCTAGCCTCAGAGTCTTCTTTTGTTGGAGGTGTTACTTGGAACCCTAACAATGCTGACACTGTAAACTGCTTAGAGTGGTCTTTAAAGCACTGTGAAGTAGTATATAAGTCTAAGTGCTATTGCTATCTGTAAAGAATTGAGGGAAGGAATCAGACACTGGGAGGGGAAAAAAAAAAGGTATGCCAAAAAAATATCACAAATAGCACAAAAGGAGGTTCCAACCTCAAACTGATGTGTTACACAGTTACAGGAGGGATAGGGTTATGGTTAGGGTTGCACAGCAAGGTTCCCTGCCTGAACTGCTGAAAGCGATCTCAGGGTTGGCTGTGGAGTTTCCCAGATTCATGATTTTTAGAGATTTCAACTTGCCATCCCTAGTTCAGACTTCCAAAGGGCTTGGGAATTCAGGATCTCCATGGGTCTCTTCCAGATCATGGGAACTCAGAAAGTGGGCTCACTCCGGACTTGATTTTCCTGTTGGAGCAATGGCAATGTCATCTGAGAGAGAGCTTTTCTTAGCTCCTCTGTCACGGTCAGATCACATCTCGGTGACTTTGATGTTCTCTTGTGCTACACACACACACACACACACACACACACACACACACACGGAGGCTGGACACATTGGATCACATTTCTTTGTGACTGATGGATCCAAATGGGTTTTTTGGATGTGAGGGCATGGAGAACAACAGACTGAACTCTGTGGCTGTGAGTAGCGCACACCTCTGCATCCTGGAGCTTATCATCTTTAGTTTTGGATAGGGTTGCACCAATCCAGACAAAGCCAGTGGATATCCTGGGGGTCTTCTTAAAATCAATACTCCTCCTTGAAGAGCAAGTGGCAGTTGTGACTAGGAGGTCTCAATTGCTCAATTCTATGTTGTGCACTAGTTGTGCTGTTTCCTCAATAGGGGAGGCTGTCTATTTGGTCATTTTTGCCCTGGCCATCTCCCGTTTGGACTATCACAATGCACTTATGTGGCTGTCTTTAAAAAGTATTATTATTTATTTATTTATTATTTAAATTTGTATACCGCCCTTCTCCCGAAGGACTCAGGGCGGTTCACAGCCAAGTAAAAATACAATACTATAAATACAAATTAAAATACAGTTAAAAAACTTATTAAAATTGGCCAGAATTAAAATTTAGAACTAAAACCCATTAAAACCCATTAAAACACTAACCCAGTCCAGCGCAGATGAATAAGTAGGTTTTAAGCTCGCGGCGAAAGGTTCGGAGGTCCGGAAGTTGACCAAGTCCTGGGGGGAGTTCGTTCCAGAGGGCGGGAGCCCCCACAGAGAAGGCCCTTCCCCTGGGTGTCGCCAGACGACATTGTCGCGCCGATGGCACCCTGAGGAGCCCCTCTCTGTGAGAGCGCACGGGTCGGTGAGAGGTATTCGGTAGCAGCAGGCGGTCCCGTAAGTACCCCGGCCCTATGCCATGGAGCGCTTTAAAGACATTCACCAACACCTTGAAGCGCACCCGGAAGGCCACAGGTAGCCAGTGCAGCCGGCGCAGGATAGGTGTCACTCGGGAGCCACGAGGGGCTCCCTCTATCACCCGCGCAGCTGCATTCTGGACTAACTGTAGCCTCCGGATGCCCCTCAAGGGGAGCCCCATGTAGAGAGCATTGCAGTAGTCCAGACGAGACGTCACAAGGGCGTGAGTGACTGTGCACAAGGCATCCCGGTCTAGAAAGGGGCGCAATTGGCGCACCAGGCGGACCTGGTGGAAAGCTCTCCTGGAGACGGCCGTCAAATGGTCTTCAAAAGACAGCCGTTCATCCAGGAGAACGCCCAAGTTGCGCACCCTCTCCATCGGGGCCAATGACTCGCTCCCGACAGTCAGCCGCGGACTCAGCTGACTGTACCGGGATGCCGGCATCCACAGCCACTCCGTCTTGGAGGGATTGAGCTTGAGCCTGTTCCTCCCCATCCAAAGTACCCGGAAGCTTCAGTTGGTACAGAATGCAATTACACAGGAAACTTTGGTACATGTAATCCTCTTCTGCATGAGCTGCATTGGGTACCAATCTGCTTCCAGATCCAATTAAATCAGGTGTTGATTATGACTTTTAAAGCCCTACATGGCATGGGGCTTTATAGAATTGTCTTCATCCTTTTACATCAGCCCATCCCAGCCGGCCAGGCAGGGAAGATACATTACAGACCCATTTGCCCACAGAATTCCAACTGGTGGGTTCCAGAAAAGATGCCTTCTCTATTCTTTCCCCCACCCTGTGGGACACTTCCCCAGAGCTGAAGCGGCCTCCCCGCTCTCTTGGTCTTTTGTAAAAGGTACAAATATGGTTCTGCGACCTTGCTTGGGGCACACAAAGAAACATGCAGCTGTGGGGCTGGTTAGTGTCCTGAAAAGTCCCCCCCTGTTCTTAATTAAATCTTAACATTCCTTATTTCTCTTAAATTTTGACTGTACACAACCTCTGTGAGAGAGATGAGCAGTTGTTAAATATTATAAATAAATAAACTACAATTCACCCGTTTGTGTGATTCATTATAAACAAACCACATTAAAAGATACAATTTGAATAAAAACATACATACAATAAAATAAGAGTAGAATTAAAAATATTTCTATCGTGCTTTCTTGATCTTTCCCAGTTTGGTGGTGTTTCATTTCTCACTTCTGGTCTGATAAGTTACTTTGGATTCTTGTTTGCTGTTTATTAAGGGTGGAAGAACTGCCAGTCAGTTAGTGCACAAATCCACTTCCCAAATTATTGCTCTCTAACCATTGGGTTTAAGAAGTGTTTGCCCCTAGGACATTTCGTTCATTCATTCAAATGTATTAGCTCGAATGGTAGAAATTTTCTACTCCAATGGTAGAAAAAGTATACAATTCATAAAAAAAGATAAAACATCAAAAAAGACTAAAAATACAAATAAAACAAGCAGGACCCCAGAAATACAATAATATATGAATAAATAACAACCCATTATTATATCCACCCTGCTAATTAACTTATCTATGAGTTCTACTAGGCTATATTTTGTGCCATGAATAAAATGAAGCTACTGTTTCTTACAGTAACTGATTTTTCATGGTTGATAGAGTGCATATAAATTAGGTTCATTGTGCTTCCTCAAGAGGGAGCCAATCCTACAAAAGTTATAATGAAGTCCTGCAAGTATGATTTCATGTTTAATTAGGTTTGTTCCAAAGCATAGATAATAGCTATTTGGACTCATAGGTCAAATATTTTTGTAATGCTTGACTAGTTAGTACTTACTGTTATTTTTTTAATTTAAAGTTCAAATACATATAAAATTTGGAAACTGATCATTGATTGGGGAGGGGAGGTGTTTTACCCATCATGTCAAATTTCTACAGAACTGTGAAAGATTTGGTTTTATTTTTTTTATTTTTTTATTTTTTTAAAAAACTGGAAGAAGAATGTTTTTTTTTTGTTTTTGGAAGGGGAGTTAAGGTCTTGACTTATGTTGTATTTTAATTTATGATTGTTAATTTTATACCCTGTACTTTGTTCTGGGAAGTCTCGGGGGGTGGGAGGGGAGGGGAGGGGAGATGAAGGATCAATATAAAGGAATGTTGGAAGATAGGTAATTAAGAAATAGAAATAATTTGAAATGAAAGCGGGGCTGCTCAGCTGCCATTTCAGAAGGGAATGGAGAGGGAGAGGAGGGAGTGAAGGAAGAAAGCAGGTAGGAAAGAGAGAGGTAGAAAAAGGGGAAAGGAGAGGAAGAAGAAAGGGGAAAGAGAGAGGGTTAGAAAGGGTGGAAGAGAAGAGTAGGGAAAGAGGAGAGGACATAGAAAAGCGAAGGAGAGGAAGGATGAAGAAAGTAGAAGAAAGTAGAGAAGGGAGGAGGAAGGTTTGTTAAGGAAGGAAGTGGTAGCTGGGCAGGTCCGAATAAGTAACAAATGAAAGTTAATGATTAATGTTGAATAAGAGACTGTATATTGAATAGGTTGTTGGAAAATGAAAGATTTGGTTTTATTTTTATAGGAAGAAAGTAATGCTATAGGTAGAGTGGTTTGCACCCATTCTAACCATCCTGAATCTCACGGATAGAAAACCAAAGTAGTTATGCAATGAAAATAAATTGAAATTATTGTGGATGAATGTGAAAAGAGATTATTAAAGACCAAGAAACAGAAAAAAGCAAACTGCATGTAAGAATCAACTGAGAAAATTGCCAAGAAAAGAAGATAAGCCACAATCAAGAAAGGCAAACATTTTAGAAGGGAATTTCACAAAGCATTTCAGAAGGTTGTTAACTTGTTAAAAGAAACAGGGAATAGTATTATACTTAACATTATTGCAGATTGACCAGCACAGAAACAGTATTGTTGTGTTAGTATAGTAATATTAACAGTATTATCACATGAGATGTAGTGATGCAGCGGTTAAAATGCAGTATTGCAGACTAGTGCTTACTGCCGATTGCCTGTAATTTGGCAGTTCAAGTCTCACCAGCTCAAGGTTGACTCAGCTTTCCATCCTTCCAAGGTGGATAAAATGAGGACCCAGATTGTTGGGGGCAATATGCTGCCTATAAACCACTTACAGAGGGCTGTAAAGCACTGTGAAGCTGTATACACTATGAAGCTGAAGGCTCTGTTTTAGGCCCAGTACTCTTCAACATCTTCATCAATGACTTGGACGACGGGATAGATGGGAAACTCATCAAATTTGCAGATGACACCAAACTGGCAGGAATAGCCAACACTCCAGAAGATAGGCTCAAGATAAAGAAGGATCTTGACAGACTAGAACATTGGGCGCTATCTAAGAAAATGAAATTCAATGTGAAAAAAGTAAGGTTCTACATTTAGGCAAGAAAAACAAAATACACAGCTACAGGATATGTGGTACCTTGCTCAATAGTAGTAACTGTGAGAGGATCTTGGAGTTCTAGTGGACAACCATTTAAATATGAGCCAGCAATGTGCAGCAGCTGCCAAAAAAACCAGCACAGTTCTAGGCTGCATAAACAGGGATAGATCACGTGAAGTGTTAACACCACTTTATAAGCCTTGGTAAGACCACACTTGGAATATTGCATTAAGTTTTGGTCGCCACGGTGTAAAAAAGATGTTGAGACTCTATAAAGAGTGCAGAGAAGAGCAACGAAGATGATTAGGAGACTAGAGACTAAAACATATGGAGAATGGTTGCAGGAACTGGGTATGTCTAGTTTAATGAAAAGAAGGACTAGGGGAAACATGATAACAGTGTTCCAATATCTCAGAGGTTGCCACAAAGTAGAGAGAGTCAAACTATTCTCCAAAGCACCTGAGGGTAGGACAAGAAGCAATGGATAGAAACTAATGAAGGAGAGAAGCAACTTTGAACTAAAGAGAAATTTCCTGACAGTTAATGCTCCAACACTGGAAATTTTTAAGAATGTTGAATAACCATTTGTCTGAAGTGGTGTAGGGCTTCCTGCCTAAGCAGGGGGTTGGTGTAGAAGACGTCCAAGATCCCTTCCAATTCTGTTATTCTATAAGTCTAAGTGCTATTGCTATCTGTAAAGAATTGAAGGAAACAGTCACTGGGAGGGGAAAAAACAAAGTATGCCAAAAAAATATCCAACACAAAAGGAGGTTCCAATCTCAAATTGATGTGTTACACAGTTATAGGAGAGATAGCTAGGAACTGATTCAGAAAGAATCAGAGTGGATGGTGTATATTGAAATCCAAATATTAAGGGAAAGAGGAAGTTAGATTTGCATTCAGGTCATTACCAAATCAGAAGGCTATGGAAATTGGTGGAATACAGAATCAATAGAGATTCTAATCAAACAATGCTAGAAAATATGAAGAACGATACACTAGTCAACAATATCAAAGAAAAGGGACTGAACAGATTATGCAAACTATTGCACAATATTTTTAATATTACATGATAGTAAAATAATATTTAGGACCATTCAGTACAGATTAGAGTTGTCTATGGAAAGATAAATTTCAGATATTTGAGATGGCTTTAAAAAAAACCCAAGGAACAAAAGATATATGTCTGGATAATTGAGAAAGTCAGGGAATACTAAGAAGTTAAGTCAATTTTTGTTTCATTGGCTACAGAAAGGCCTTTGTACAGAAAGGCCCCAATAAAGCTGGGGTCTGTGCTTAACAAAACGGGAATCCCATAATATTCTATTGTCTACATGTAAAATCTATACAGTCAGGAAGCCACAGACAGAACAAACATAGTGACACAGACTACTGACAGGCTAAGCACTCTCCTGTTATTTATTCAACCATTGTGCTAAATATGAAGTGTGAAAAGATGCATTGGAAAACATGGTTTTCAAAATGGAGGAAAAAACCCATCATTTTGTACTATGCTGATGACATTATTTAACAATGCATCGTAAGAATGCAAGTAATCTACAACTTTTAAAGCACAGTGCATTAGAATAGGAATGAATCCATCAGAGAGAACTAAAAAGTTAGGTTTTTAGTCAGTTCAGAGAAAGTTGACGATGTCACCAAAAAATCAAAAACAAGCTGATAGCACATAATCTATATACCTTCTCTGTGCCTGTCTCTGGTTTATTATTAGAAAAATGAGTCTCTGTGTTTAAGAAACTAGGTGCTTTCCTGTATCTCTCTCTCCTGTCCTGTTTTCTCATGCATATTTTTAAAATGTATTTTCAAAGTTATACAGGGGAAGCAGATTGAAAGGTAGTGATGATGAAGGTGGGAGTTAGAAGAGGGAAAAGTCAAATTTTCATTCCTGATAAATCTAAAATCACTGACACACTCTGCTGTTTCTTAATTATAGCAGAATAAGAAATTGTGTTAAACAGGAGAATGTAGGATAAGAAGCCAGTGCAATTCTGGAAAGACTTAAAATCAATCTTGGCATCAGCCCCAGTTAGACTTTCAAAATCCATTATCAGTGATGTTACCTAGTTTGGGTAACAAAATGTCTGCAGGAAACCAACCAACCTCAGAGAGCACCAAGGACACCTCAAAAGCCAATGCCCAACATTTGCATTATGATTAGGGATCCTAATGGCAAACAAAGATTGCAACATTATATTTATCTTTCCCAGGCCTGTAAAAAGCCTAGAAGTCAAGATGAGGAGAGTTTGCAAAGATGGGGGAATTTCTTGTTTGGGTCCAGTTGGGTTTTAAACTGAGAATGGGGAAAACATCGAGGGGGCAATCCCCTAACCCCCTAACTATAGGCCCGATACCTCCTTGTGACTGAAAATAGGTCCCAAAGAAAAAGTTCCTGAGCATCTGGGAAGAGTCCCAGAGAAAGTAGGAATAGTGGAGATTTTTTTACCATAACTTCATGAAGCAAAAATTGCTTAATTGGGGAGTTTACAACCAACCGTTTCAACGTAAATCTAGTAAGATGTGATAAATTGTGAGATCAAAGCTTAGCAATAGTCATTAAAAAATAACAGATGTTAAAACTACAACACACACATCATTAATTGGGAAGATGATTTCATTTTCCTAAAAAGAAGTTTTATTGACTCTAGATAAGAGTGCTTTATTGACATTAGCGCTCAGTTTATCAACAGTCAACTAAGGAGTTGAATAGGTTTTTTTTTGTCTGTGTAATCATGAAATAACTATACAATATATAAGCATATATATAAGTATGAGTATGCAATATCTACATTAATTGGATATAACGAAAGGAAACAATAGGACAGGAACAGTGGGCACATTTGTGCTCTTTTGCACGTCCCTTACAGAACTCTTAGGAATGGGGTCAATAGTAGACAGTTTTTGGTTAAAGCTTTGGGGATTTTGGGAAGAGACCACAGAGTCAGGTAGTGTATTCCAACCATTAACAACTCTGTTACTGAAGTCTTATTTTTTGCAATCAAGATTGGAGTGGCTAAGGAGCTAAATGCCATCTGTAAAACATTTTATAAAAAATTTCCCTTAAATTCTGTGCCTGCGTAAATTTAACATTTCTAACCCAAATTTTTTCCCAAGTAATATTGGCTCCTGAAAATTTTGTGCCCACTTTATCATACAGTCCTTCACCAAATCCCTTTCAGAATCTATTTCAACTAACACATTATACAATCTCTTTATATGCTCCTGAGACTGATTTCTAATTTGCTTTACCAAATTTTCGTCATTCTGCACTATACCAATTTTCTGATCTTCCTTCCATCTAGCACGTAGTTGCACATATTGAAACCAAGTATAATTTTTTCCTTCTTCTTTTAATACGTGCAGAGATTTTAATTGAAAATTACCTCTTTTAGTATACAAAAGATCTTTATATGTAATCATTTCCTGATTCTGTTCTATATTTATATTCTCTATTGTATGCCTGGGACTCGCCCACAAAGGAACCTTGTAATTTAATTTATAAGAGTACTTTTTTCAAACACGCAAGAGAGCAATTCTTAACACATGATTTTTAAAAGCCTTGTCCACTTTTTTTTCATAAATTAAATATGCATGCCATCCGTATAGCAAGTCATAACCTTCTATATTCAGGATTCTTTCCTCCATTAGATTAAACCAATCACTTATTGCAGAAAGAGCAACTGCTTCATAGTATAATTTAAAATTGGGCATTTTTAAACCTCCCCTTTCCCAGGAATCTTGAATTATTTTCATTTTAACCCTCGCTTTTTTACCTTCCCATATAAATTTATTAATTCCAGTCTGCCATTCCTCCAAATTTTTATCTTTTTAAATTATTGGTATCATCTGAAAGAGGAATAAAAATCTAGGTAAAACATTCATTTTGATAGCAGCTATTCTCCCCAGCAACGATAATTGCAATTTTTTCCAAACAATCAACTCCTTCTGAACCTTTTGCCATAACACCTCATAATTATTCTTGTACAATTTCACATTTGATGGTGTAATATAAACCCCTAAATATTTAACTTTTTTTACAATTTCAAGTCCTGTTATTTCCTCTAATTTTTCTTTCTGTTGTCTTGTCATATTTTTTATTATCACTTTTGTTTTATTCTGATTTATCTTAAACCCTGAAACCTTTCCATATTGATCAATTATTTCCAACAGAGATAAACTTGAGTTTATGGGATTTGTTAAAGTAATCACCAAGTCATCTGCAAAAGCTCTCAATTTATATTCATGTTGTCTAACTTTAATTCCTTCTGTCTCCTTTGATTCTCGTATTTTATCCAATAATGGCTCCAGAGTTAAAATAAACAATAATGGTGATAAAGGACATCCCTGTCTTGTTCCTTTCGCAATCTTAAAAGCTTCTGTTAAATTACCATTAATTATTATCTGGGTTGTTTGCTCTCCATAAATCGCTCTAATTATTCTTACAAAACCATCTCCAAATTGCATTTTATCTATTAATTTAAATAAAAAATCCCAATGCAATCAATTAAAAATGAAATCAAAATGACTTGGACGAGGGGATAGATGGGGAACTCATCAAATTTGCAGATGACACCAAGCTGGCAGGAATAGCCAAC
This sequence comes from Ahaetulla prasina, assembly GCF_028640845.1. NCBI lineage: Eukaryota > Metazoa > Chordata > Lepidosauria > Squamata > Colubridae > Ahaetulla > Ahaetulla prasina. Next base: position 48,510,346 of record NC_080542.1, on the reverse strand, counting down.
ACTCCAGAAGATAGGCTCAAGTTACAGAAAGATCTTGACAGACTTGAACATTGGGCGCTATCTAACAAAATGAAATTCAACAGTGAAAAAAGTAAGGTTCTACATTTAGGCCAAAAAAACAAAATGCACCAGTACCATATATGTGGTATCTTGCTCAATAGTAGTACCTGTGAGAGGGATCTTGGAGTCCTAGTGGATAACCATTTAGATATGAGCCAGCAGCGTGCAGCAGCTGTTAAAAAAGCCAACACAGTTCTGGGCTGCATAAACAGAGGGATAGAATCAAGATCACATGAAGTGTTAGTACCACTTTATAATGCCTTGGTAAGGCCACACTTGGAATACTGCATCCAGTTTTGGTCACCACGATGTAAAAAAGATGTTGAGACTCTAGAAAGAGTGCAGAGAAGAGCAACAAAGATGATCAGGGGACTGGAGGATAAAACATATGAAGAACGGTTGCAGGAACTGGGTATGTCTAGTTTAACAAAAAGAAGGACTAGGGGAGACATGATAGCTGTGTTCCAATATCTCAGGGGCTGCCACAAAGAAGAGGGAGTCGGGCTGTTCTCCAAAGCACCTGAGGGTAGAACAAGAAGCAATGGGTGGAAACTGATCAAAGAAAGAAGCAACTTAGAACTAAGGAGAAATTTCCTGACAGTTAGAACAATTAATAAGTGGAACGACTTGCCTTCAGAAGTTGTGAATGCTCCAACACTGGAAATTTTTAAGAAAATGTTGGATAACCATCTGACTGAGATGGTGTAGGGTTTCCTGCCTGGGCAGGGGGTTGGCCTAGAAGGCCTCCAAGGTCCCTTCCAACTCTGATGTTATGTTATGTTATGTTATGTTAAAAGCTTTCTCTGTATCCAAAAAAATAAATGCTGCTAGAATAAAATTTTTCTTTTCTAAATATTCCAATAAATTTACAATCTGCCTAATATGATTCCTCATCTGTCTCCCTTTTATAAATCCAGATTGATCAGTATGAATTCTTCGTTGTAAAACTAACATTAATCTATTTGCTATTATTTTAACAAAAATCTTATAATCATTATTTAAAAGTGAAATTGGCCTATAATTCCCAGGTTTAGAACAATCCTGTTCCTCTTTTGGTATCTATGAAATAAAAGAAGTTCTCCATGAAGAGGGAATTCCCCCTCCTAATTGTATCTGATTAAATAATTCCTTAAGTGGACCTAACATTTCATCCTGTAAATTCCTATAATAACTTGCTGTAAGCCCATCCGTACCAGGAGTTTTCCCCATTTTTAATTGTCTAATTACCAAAATAATTTCTTCAGAAGTTATAGGCCGATTTAATTCTTCCCTTTTTCTAAAGTTAAGCTTTTAACCTTACTATCTTTTAAATAATTATCAATATCCATATTCAATATATTATCTTTAGCATATAAGTTTGTATAGTATTCTAAGAAAACTTTTTTAATTTTATCCTGTTGATATCTCTCTTTACCTTTATATTCTATTTTTTCTATAGTATGTTGTTTTTGTTTTTTCCTTAAAATGTATGCTAACCACCTACCAGGTCTGTTTGCATTACAAAAAGTATTATGTTTGGCATATTGTATATTTGTTGCCACCTGGTCAGCCATTATCATATTAAATTGACTCTGTAATAACTTTATTGCATCTTTAAATTTTTGGTCATGCGGATTATGTATTAATAATTGTTGTTCTTATAAATTTCCTCTTCTAGATACCTACGCTGTCTTTGTTGCTTATTTCTCTGTCTACTGTTAATATATATTAATACACCTCTCATAAAAGCTTTACTGGCATCCCAAACCATTTCTATCAATGTTTCCTTATTCAAATTATAATCAAAAAATTCTTTCATCTGCTTTTTACGTTGATTTACATTATCCTGACTTCTAAACAAATTTTCATTTAATCTCCATGTTCTTCTGCCTTCTTTTTCATACTGCAATTCCATCCAAATTGGGCTATGATCAGATAAACATCTTGAAAATATCTTAATTTTCTTTACCCTAGAAAACAAATCATTAGAGGTTAATTTAAAATCAATATGTGAAAAAGATTGATGCCTATCAGAGAAAAAAGTATAGTCTCTTTCCTCCAAGTTCCACAATCTCCATACATCTCTCAACTCAAAATCTTTTATCATCTCAAAAAAGAATTTAGGAAGCTTTGCATGTGCAGGTATCTTTTTAGAAGAAATTCTCTTGTCCTTTCGTGTATCAATTACTCCATTCCAATCTCCTAATATAATATACGATCTATAATCCCATAGAATCAATTTAACATACAACATTCTGTAGTATTTTTCTTGTTGCTGATTAGGTGCATATATACCCAGCAGAAGAATCTTTTTTGTTTCTAATGTAAGTTCAATAGCAATATATCTTCCATGAATATCTGCCTTTATTAACTAAGCTGGTATATCCTTTCTTAAATATACCACTATATCATTTTTCTTATCCAAAGCTGAAGCAACAAAATGTTTACCTAATTTTGAGTTTATCAAATATTTTTGATCTGATAATTTAATGTGTCTCTTGTAAACAAATCACATCATTTTTAAACTGTTTCAAATAATGAAATTTTTTCTTATTTTCTGAGCTGAATTCAAACCATTGACATTCCAGGTCAGAATTTTATTTGCTATTACTGGCCTCCTGAAGCTTTTGAGCAATCAGCTGAAGATCATCCTCCCGTATCTTCGGTCTTGCTCCTCCCACCGCTTCTGTAGCAGATTCCTGACCTTTGCTTTGAGTTTGTTGCTCCTTCTCTTTATGGGCTCTTTACGGGCTCTCTTTAAGGGCTCCCCTCGTCACTCTTTGTTCTTGTGGTTATTCTGGGGTCACCTCCACTTCCACACTCATTTGACTCTCTTGAATTCTTTTTTTCTATTACTTCTATTTCAACTTTCAACACAGTAGAAAGAAAATCTTTGGCCTTAAGCACATTATCAATACGATATCTTCTTCCTTGATAATACACTGTCAAACCAACTGGAACTTCCCATCTAAATTGAATCTGGTACTTTTTAAGTTCTTGTGTAAAAAATATAAAGTCTTTCCTATCCCTTAGCATTTTGGGAGGAATCTCTTTCAAAACCTTCAACTCCTGATCTCCTATTTTTAACTTTTTCTGATATGCAACTTGCAAAATCTGGTTTCTCATTGTTCTTTTCACAAAGTAAACCACAATGTTTCTAGGGAGTTTCTTCTCCCTGCCTAGCAATCCAGGAATAACTCTGTATATTTTATCAATTTGATAAGCAACCTCTTGTGGATCAAATTCAATAAATTCAGCCAAGGCTTCTGATAATTTTTTTTTAAATCTTCACCTTTTTCCTCCTGTAAACCTCTAATTCTCAGAACTCCTTCCATCATCCTATACTGCATCACCACCACTTGCTCTTCATTTTTGTCCAATTTTATTTGCATTTCTCGTTTTTGTTTTTTTTTAAAGTTTTATTTTCATTTTCCAACAACCTATTCAATATACAGTCTCTTATTCAACATTAGTCATTAAATTTTCATTTGTTACTTATTCGGACCTGCCCAGCTACCACTTCCTTCCTTAACAAACCTTTCCTCCTCCCTTCTCTACTTTCTTCTACTTTCTTCATCCTTCCTCTCCTTCACTTTTCTACGTCCTCTCCTCTTCCCTACTCTTCTCTTCCACCCTTTCTAACCTCTCTCTTCCCTTTCTTCTTCCTCTCCTTTCCCCTTTTCTACCTCTCTCTTCCCTACCTACTTTCTTCCTTCACTCCTCCTCTCCTCTTCATTCCTTCTGAAATGGCAGCTGAGCAGCCCCGCTTTCATTTCAAATTATTTCTATTTCTTAATTACATATCTTCAATCATTCCTTTACATTGATCCTTCATCTCCCCTCCCCTTCCCCCTCCCCTCCCACCCCCGAGACTTCCCAGAACAGAGTACAGGGTATAAAATTAACAATCATAAATTAAAATACAACATAAGTCAAATCCATAGTCACTCCTCTCTAAGACCTTAACTCCCTTCCAAAACAGAAAAGTACATTCTTCTTCCAGTCCATTATATATCAGTCCATTCCACTCCTAAAATCTTCAGAATCTTCCAATTAAGTTAGTATTTCCAGTTCATCAATAAAATATCTTCATCAATTAAGACCAAATATATCTCCAATCTTCATTGATCAAGACCAAAACGATATTCCATCTTCCAGTATTCATCAGAAATTCTTCTATAATATACCTTTCTTCCTTAAACAGTATCCCAAATATAATTCATATTTCCAGCTTAAATTCTTAAATTTTTATCCAATCTCCAAAAGTAAACAATATTCTATCTTCTCATATCTTTAATATCACTTACATAAATCAAATAACATTGCTAATATTAATATTTCATACATCTGTCAGATAACATTATTAAAATTATAACTTATAGCCAAAATATATCAATTATAACAAATTCTATTTAACCAGATACCAACATTACATCCATAAATTTTTCTATCCTCCAAGGGTTAAACAATATTCCATCTTCCCATTCCTTTATACCTCACATATATCAAATAGTGATATACCTAAAATATGTCAGTTATAAAAATTAAACCCTATATATATATATTTTTAAAAAAAAGATACCATCAAAATCACATCTTAAGCATTCTCCTTCCCCTTGTCTTCTATCTTACACATTTCCTTACACATTTTCAATCTCCAAAAATATCACTTACATAAATCAAATAACATTGCAAATATTAATATTTCTTCAATTTACCTTACATCTATCAAATAACATTATTAAGATTATAACTTATATCCAAAATATATCAATTATAACAATTAAATTCTATTTAGCCAGATACCAACATTACATCCATAAATTTTTCTATCTTCCAAGGGTTAAACAATATTCCATCTTCCCATTCCTTTATACCTCACATATATCAAATAATGATATACCCAAAATAAGTCAGTTGTAAAAATTAAACCCTATATATATATATGTTAAAAAAAGAAAATACCATCAAAATCACATCTTAAGCATTCTCCTTCCCCTTGTCTTCTATCTTACACATTTCCTTACACATTTTCTTACACCTTTTCCACCATCTGCTTATCAATCAACTTAACATCTAGCAATAAAGACTTTCCAATCTTTAATATATTGGTGTAAAAATCTCTTGTTTAAAAACTTATTAAGAAAAGATAAGCCTCCAAAAGTTCCTATTAAAAAAAAAAGAAAAAGTAATAATAATAATAAAAAAAAAAATCCATATTTAAAATGAAGAAGTTTGCAAGATTTTAATAATTAGCTCTGTTTGCTTAAGAATCATTCCTAAACTGTAAAATCTACCAAAAAGAGAGGGAAAAAAAATTCCAATAAACTTTTCTTCTTAAACATTGTAATAAAGAAAAAATTTATTTTTATTTTCTAATTGCTGGTTTGACTGAGCAATTTCTTGCACCTCCTCCTCCAACCCCTACAGTCTTTTTGCCAAACCTTGAAAAGCCATCAAAATATCTTCTCTTATTTTTTTATTATTCTCTTTTTATTATTCTCAACGTTCACTCCTTCAACTCGACTTTCAAACCACCAACCCCCACCGCAGGGAGGCGGAGTCGACTAGCTGGTTCCGTCCTAGGCGCCAGATGGACCCAGAGTGGTTTCTGATGGAGCTTGGGCCATTTCCTGAGGATTTAGCTCACGGCTCGGCTGAAGAACTAGTGGCCGCCTGAGAAAGGGCGGCTGCTGAGGCTTTGGACCATGTCGTGCCTTTGCGGCCTCTGACCCGGCGCCGGTTTCGACTGGCTCCTTGGTATTCTGAGGAGGTAAGAGAGATGAAGTGCCGGAAAAGTGGTTGGAGGGCCAGTCGTTCCGAATCCGACCGGACACTAGTAAGGTCTCATATTCAAACCTACTTAGTGGCGATAAGAGCGGCAAAACATGAGTATTTTTCCGTTCTTATTGCATCGGCAGAGAATCGCCCAGCCACCCTGTTTAGGGTGACCCGCTCCCTCCTCCATCTGGGAGCACGGGAGGACCCCTTGCAAGGGCGTGCTGAGGATTTTGGACCATATCTGCACGATAAAATCTCTCAGATTTGGGATGGTTTGGATTTGACTGGGTGGATTTGGGTGGGATGACAGAGATAGGTCTTGAGGATGTTATCTGGGAAGATATGGTTGTTTCTGAAGACATGGACAGGATACTGGGGAGACTGAACACGACCACATGTTTATTGGACCCGTGTCCCTCCTGGCTGGTATTGACCACCCGGGAGGTTACACGAGGATGGCTTCAGGGAATTGTCAACGCTTCCTTGACAGAGGGTGTCTTCCCTGCCACCTTGAAAGAGGCCGTAGTGAGGCCTCTCTTCAAGAAACCCTCCCTGGATCCAGCTGTTTTAGCGAACTATCGTCTGGTCTCCAACCTTCGCTTTGTGGCGAAGGTTGTAGAGACTGTGGTGGCGCGACAACTCCCACAGTACCTGGATGAAACTGCCTATCTTGACCCGTCTCAGTCTGGCTTCCAGCCTGGGTACAGCATGTAGACGGCATTTGTCGCGTTGGTGGATGATCTCTGGAGGGTTCGAGACAGGGGTTGTTCCTCTGTCCTGGTCCTATTAGATCTCTCAGCGGCCTTCAATACCATTGACCATGGTATTCTACTTCGCCAGTTGGAGGGGTTAGGAGTGGGGGGCACCATTCTGCGGTGGTTCTCCTCCTATCTTTCTGACTGGTCGCAGACGGTGTTGGCAGGAGGGCAGAGATCGACTGCGAGGCGCCTCATATGTGGGGTGCCACAGGGGTCGGTTCTCTCGCCTCTTCTGTTCAACATCTATGTGAAGCCGCTAGGTGAGATCATCCATGGTTTTGGGGTGCGATGTCATCTGTACGCTGACGATACTCAGCTATACATTTCCACCCCAAACCATCCCAACAATGCCATTGAAGTGATGTCCCGGTGTCTGGAGGCCATGCGGGTCTGGATGGGGAGAAACAGGCTTCAACTCAACCCTTCCAAGACTGATTGGCTATGGATGCCGGCGTCCCGGTATAGCCAGCTGACACCATCGCTGGTTGTTGGGGGCGAGTCATTGGCACCCACGGAGAGGGCTCGCAATCTCAGCGTCCTCCTGGATGCACGGCTGTCTTTAGAAGAGCATATGTCGGCCGTTGCCAGGGGGGCTTTTTATCAGGTTCGCCTGATACGCCAGTTGCATCCCTTTCTGGACCGGGATTCCCTATGCATGGTCACTCATGCTCTCGTCACTTCCTGCCTGGACTACTGTAATGCTCTCTACATGGGGCTCCCCTTGAAGAGCACCCGGAGGCTCCAACTGGTTCAGAATGCAGTCGCGCGGGTAATAGTGGGAGCAACTCGAGGCTCCCATGTAACACCTATCCTGTGCGAGCTGCACTGGCTTCCGGTGGTCTTCCGGGTGCAATTCAAGGTGTTGTTATCACCTTTAAAGCACTCCATGGCATAGGACCGGGTTATCTATGAGACCGCCTGCTGCTACCAATAGCCTCCCATCGACCCGTGCGCTTCCATAGAGGGGGTCTCCTCAGGGTGCCATCGGTCAAACAATGTAGACTGGCGACCCCCAGGGGGAGAGCCTTCTCTGTGGGGGCTCCTGCCCTCTGGAATGAACTGCCTCTGAGGATACGTCAACTTCCTGATCTCCAGACCTTTCGCCGCGAGCTAAAGACCTTTCTGTTCCATCATACAGGGCTGGCTTAATGAAGTTTTTATTGGGGTTTTAATATAGTTTTATTATAATTCTTTCAGCCTTTAATTTAATTAGTTTTTAAATGCTTTTTTAACTTTTTGATTTGTATTTTTTACCATGGCTGTAAACTGCCCTGAGTCCTTCGGGAGAAGGACAGTATATAAATTAAATAAATAAATAAATAAATAAATAAATAAATTTCTTCTCTTATCTTCTCATTATTTTCCATCAACTCCTTAAACCTTTCTTCAAACATTTTTCCTTGTTCTTTAAGCATATCTTCCAAAGCTACTTCAGATCCCCTTCTGCCAGCAATCTTAGGTGGTTTTGTAGCCATTTCAGTTTTAAAAAGTCACAAAATTTAAGTTTAAAACTTTTATTTTCCCCTTTAAGTATAGGAGAGCTCAATTCGTTACAATCCACAAATAACGTTTCTTAGTTAAACAGCCAGCTTACACTTTCACTTCACTTTCACTTCCTCTCAGACCCCATTTTAAGCAGTCAGTTAAGGCAAAAAAAAAATTTTCCCACTTTTTAAAGGGTAGAAGTCAGGAAGTCAAAAATACTTGCAATCCAATAATTATTCACTCGCGTTTATTCTGTCTGCATATAGAAATCCACAGAGAAAATTGATTGGGCAGAGATGGACACTTTCTTCTTTTATGCATTTGCAGGAGCGCACTGAAGTTCGGAGCTCGGCAGGATTTCAGTGGGACTCAACCCTCCGGGGCTCTGCTTAACAAAGCCAAGCCCCTGGGGAGATCTACCACTCTCCCGCCGCTCTGTCCTCTCCCTTTCTCCCAGGGAGAGAAATTGAAGCCGGCGAGCAGCTGATTTTCGCTGTTTCACCGGCTTTTATGAAGTTTCAGCACAGAGCGCCTTGTTTAGGCGCCCAGTGAGGAAAGTGGCACCACTTTGTGTATGTATCCAGATATGCAAGCAAAATGTTGGAGATGTAACTGTGATGATGCTACATATTTTCATATTTGGTGGACTAGCAACAATATTAAGGCTTTTTGGATAAGAATTTGGTGAATTTTACAAAATGTTTTGAAAAAGAAGATAAAGTTCCTGCCGCAATTTTTTTTACTGGGAATTATCACGGACTGTACAGTAATTGAGACTAAATTGATTTTAAATCTAATAACAGCAGCAAGATTACTGATAGGACAATACTGGAAGAAAAAAGAATTACCTACAATAAAAGAATGGATACTGAAAGTTGCCAATTTGGCTGAGATGGCAAAAATCTCAGCCTTTTTGAAAGACAATACACAAGAAAGATACTTAAATGAATGGAAAAAATGGATTGACTATATTCAAAACAGATATCAGATGAAGAGATATCAGACTGCCTTTGAATGATTAGGATGTATTATTTCTGATTGTAATGGGGGAGGTTAGGATTTGATGAGAAATGCAGGAGTATAATTGAGTTAGGAGGAATTTTTTTTAGCATATGTTTGTTTTATTTTTAACTATACCTTGTGTTTGTTCCAGGAAATCGGGGTGGGAGGGGGGTGGGGGGGTTTTGAAGGGAAGGGGGAGGGGGGTAAGGGGGGAAAGGGGGGAAAAGCTTTTTTTTGTAAAAACTTTTTCAATTAAAAAAAAGATTGGAGCGGTTAACATTAAGCTTAAATCTATTGTGTGCTCGTGTATTGTTGCAACTGAAGCTGAAGTAGTCTTCGACAGGAAGGACATTGTAATAGATGATTCTATGAGTTAAACTCAGGTCATGTCGAAGGTGGTGTAGTTCTAAATTTTCTAAACCCAGGATTTCAAGTCTGGTGGTATAAGGTATTTTGTTGTATTCAGAGGAGTGGAGAACTCTTCTTGTAAAGTATTTCTGGACACATTCAATTCTATTGATGTCAGAAATGTGGTATGGGTTCCAGACAGTCGAGCTATATTCAAGAATTGATCTAGCAAATGTTTTATATGCTCTGGTTAGTAGTGTAGTGTGTTTGGAGAAGAAGCTACGCAAGATTAGGTTTACAACTCTTAAAGCCTTTTTTGCGATGTAGTTGCAGTGGGCTTTGGCACTTAGATCATTTGATATGAAAACTCCAAGGTCTTTAACAGGATGGGGGTCATCTGTAAGATAATGTCCATCAAGCTTGTACTTAGTGTTTAGGTTCTTTTTTCCAATACTTAAGACTGAACATTTGCTGGTAGAGATTTGGAGTTGCCAGGTTTTAGACCATTCAGATACAAAGTCAAGGTGTTTTTGAAGGGTAGCTGCATTGTTGGTGGTGTTAAATCAGTGGTGGGATTCAGCCAGTTCGCATCACTTCGGGAGAACCGGTTGTTAACTTTCTGAGCAGTTGGCAAACTGGTTGTTGGAAGAAATCATTAGGGCAGAGAACTGGTTGTTAAATTACTTGAATCAAATTATTGAATCCCACCATTGTGTTAAATAGTTTGACATCGTCAGCAAAGAGAACACAATTACTTGTAATTTGGTCACAGAGATCATTAATGTATAATATGAAGAGTGTTGGTCCAAGAACACTGCCTTGGGGGACGCCACTTTTGACAGGAACAGGATTTCAATTAATTTTTGAGGATTTTTGGTTTGCAATTGCATGCACATGTCCATGATGTCACCAAGAACTAAGTGCCAATTAAGGGAGGTTTGTCTTAATTTCAAAAATAAAAAAAGCTGAGCTAACCTTTCAATCCCAATTGTTAAAAGACATAACATGGAATAGAAAGTGTACAAATGAATGAATGTATCTTGCCTGTCTTGGACTCTCATGTTTTCCCTTGCTGCTGAAGCCAGAATTGATGTCTTTTTGGCTTTCATGCAAAGCTTCCAGATTGCTTCTACTAATTTGAAGATTGTATTTAATCTAATCCATCTACATGTATTCCTGGGTTTCTGCTTCAGGGTGAAGTTTCAGGGTGAGGATTCTGACAAGATGGAGTGGTTTCCCTTCTGGCAGCTGCTTTTTTCCAAGAGTCTCCCAAGGAGCAAATTGTAATCAGATGTCCATCAGTCTTATTGTGTCCCTGGTGTCCTAGTTTTTTCTAACCCAAGAGGCAACTGGAAAAGAAAGCCAATGACTCTTTTTTTTTCAGCCCAGCTTCCTTGGTCAGAATAAAAAGATGTCATTACCCAACACAAAGAATAAGCCATGCAAATATGTAGTCCTACATATGGGGAAACGTTTGGTTGCTTTTAAAAAAATAATGCAGATATATGAAAAGAACAGAAGTATACAGATATACAGAAAGAAAAAAGAAGCCACCAACTGTATAGAGTTCCAGGATTATCTTTCATTTTGAAAGAAGCTCTCTCAATTGGCATAAACATGATTAACTCAGGTGAGATTTGGTTTCAGACTTCAGCTGATTTCTACCTCTCTTTCTCTCTTCTGTCTCAAAGTTGCTTTTATCATTTCTTACAAGCAGATGGGCTACATTTGCAAAACATACTAGCACATAGTTAACATGTGTTAACTGAACCATGATTCATCAGCTAAGTTGCCTGGGTTTTGCATAACGCTCCAGATTATTAATGAACAAGTAACGCATCATATTTTATCCCAGCAAATGGCTATGTACTTACATAATACTTTGTAAGTACTATGTCTGCCATATGCTTAAAATTGAACCACCATTCCTATAGCTATCAGCCTAAAGTTTTCTTTAGCCACTCCAGTTATAACATTTTCTGTCTTCACTTGACACTGTTTTTTTTCCATGAAAACAATCTAGCAATCAATTATATAGTCAGAGGTGGGATCTGTCCATTCAAGGTAGATCTTAAGATTCTCTCTCCTCACATTGACGTTCATAATTATTTTGATTTGAATCATAGGAAAGATTAGATACCTTATCAAATCTTATTCAGGCAATTTCTAAACTATCTTAATCCTTTTTTCAAACAGTATTAGATCTTTGTAAAGCAGTACTAGTCCTCTCTTTACAAGTAGTCCTCAACTAACAACAGTTCATTTAGTGACTATTCAAAGTTACAATGGCACTGAAAAAACTGACTTATATGGACCCCCATGGTCATGTGATTAAAATTCAGATTAAAATTCAGATGATATTTACAGACACCTCACATCTTGGACATAACCTGTTTCAACTCCTACCATCAAAATGACGCTATAGAGCATTACACACCAGAACAACAAGACACAAGAACAGTTTTTTCCCGAACGCCATCACTCTGCTAAATAAATAATTCCCTCAACACTGTCAAACTATTTACTAAATCTTTTTTTAAATTTCTTTTTGTCACAACAGTATACACAAACAATTGTCATAGATAAAACATATCTTGAAGAAAAAAAAATATATATATAAGTAAAAAAATATGCATCAACTATATTAATTTGATATAATGAAGAGAACAATAGGACAGGAACGGTAGGCACTTTTGTGCTCTTATGCACGCCCCTTATAGTCCTCTTAGGAATGGGGTGAGGTCAATAGTAGACAGTTTTTGGTTGAAGTTTTTGGGATTTTGAGTAGAGACTATGGAGTCAGGTAATGAGTTCTAAGCATTAACAACTCTGTTACAGACATCATATTTTCTGCAATCAAGTTTGAAGCGGTTGACATTTAGCTTGAATCTATTTTTTGCTCTTGTAATATTGCGATTGAAGCTGAAGTAGTCTTTTATAGGAAGGATATTGCAATAGATGATTTTGTGTGTTAAACACAGGTCATGTCGAAGTCGACGGAGTTGTAATTTTTCTAATCCCAGGATTTCAAGTCTGTTGGTATAAGGTATTTTGTTGTTTTCCGAGGAGTGAAGAACTCTTCTAGTAAAATATTTCTGGACTCTTTCTATTGTATTTATGTCAGAGATGTGGTATGGGTTCCAGACGGATGAGCTGTATTCAAGAATAGGTCTGGCAAATGTTTTGTATGTTCTAGTTAGTAGTGTAGAGTTTTTAGAAAAAAAGCTGCGTAAAATTAGGTTTACAACTCTTAGGGCCTTTTTTGCTATGTAGTTGCAGTGGGCTTTGGCATTAAAGTCATTTGATATGAGAACTCCAAGATCTTTGGGGGTCATCAGTTAGGTAATGTCCATCAAGTTTGTACTTGATGTTAGGGTTCTTTTTTCCAATATGTAAGACTGAGCATTTGCTGGTTGAGATTTGGAGTTGCCAAGTTTTAGACCAATCAGAAATTAAGTCGAGGTCTTCTTGAAGGGTAAAAGTATTATTAGTGGTATTGAATAGTTTGACATCGTCAGCAAAGAGACAATAACTTGAGATGAGGTCACAGAGATCATTTATGTATAGTATGAAGAGTGTTGGTCCAAGAACACTACCTTGGGGGACGCCACTTTTGACAGGAACAGGATTTGATATAGCGTTGCCAATTTTGACCACTTCTTCTCTGTTTGACAGGAAGGCATTTATCCAATTGTGAAGAGGTCCTGAAATGCCATAGGATTTTAGTTTGAGGAAGAGTTTATCATGTACTACTGAATCAAAAGCTTTGCAGAAATCTATGTAGATTGCATCTATTGCTTTTCCTTGATCAAGGTTGGTAGTCCATATGTTTTTGCAGTGGAGAAGTTGTAGGTTACAAGACAATTTTTTTCTGAAACCAAATTGTTTATTAGAGAGAAGGTTGTTTATTTTGAGATGGAGTGTAATGGATTGGTTTATGATGGATTCCATTACTTTGCATGAGACACAACATAGAGAGATAGGTCTGTAATTTTCAACAATGCTTGGATCTCCTTGTTTGAAGATAGGGATGACTATGGCTAGAGACCAGAGTTTTGGAAGGGAACAAGTTTTGAAGGCTTTATTAAAGATTATGCTTAGTCGTAATTAATATTAATTAATTAGATTAATCTGCACTATTAATCTTCTCATCATTCCCATCACCCATCTCCTTCCATTTATGACTGTATGACTGTAACTTTGTTGCTGGTAATCTTATGATTTATATTGATATTGATTGTTTCCTGATTGCTTATTTGTATCCAATGACTATCATTAAGTATTGTATCATTAAATGTTAAATTTGTATCCTATGTTGTAAATGTTGTACCTTGATGAAGGTATCTTTTCTTTTATGTACATTGAGAGCATATGTTGTTGTTGTTGTTAGTTGCGAAGTCGTGTCCAACCCATCGCGACCCCATGGACAACATTCCTCCAGATCTTCCTGTCCTCTACCATCCTCTGGAGTCCATTTAAACTCATGCCTACTGTTTCAGTGACTCCATCCAGCCACCTTGTTCTTTGTCGTCCCCTTCTTCTTTTCCCCTCAATCTTTCCCAGCATTAGGCTCTTCTCCAATGAGTCCTTCTTTCTCATTAGGTGGCCAGAGTATTTCAGTTTCATCTTCAGGATCTGGCCTTCTAAAGAGCAGTCAGGGTTGATCTCCTCTAGAACGGACTTGTTTGTTCGCCTTGCAGTCCAAGGGACTCGCAGGAGTCTTCTCCAGCACCAGAGTTCAAAGGCCTCAATTCTTTGGCGCTCAGCCTTTCTTATGGTCCAACCTTCACAGCCATACATTGCAACTGGGAAAACCATAGCTTTGACTATACACACTTTTGTTGGCAGGGTGATGTCTCTGCTTTTTAGTATGCTGTCTAGATTTGCCATAGCTTTCCTCCCTGGGAGCAAGCGTCTTTTAATTTCTTGGCTGCAGTCCCCATCTGCGGTGATCTTGGAGCCCAGGAAAATAAAATATGTCACTACCTCCATTTCTTCACCATCTATCTTGCAGGAATTGAGAGGGATGGATGCCATAATTTTAGTTTTCTTAATGTTGAGTTTCAAGCCAACTTTTGCACTCTCCTCCTTCACCCGTATCAAGAAACTCTTTAGTTCCTGTCGTGTCCCACTCCTCCGCTGACGGCTGGGTCCGGGAAATCCGAATCAGGCGTGCCTCTGCAGCTCTGTCCAAAGTCCTAGCAAAGTCCTCAGAGCAGGCAGGAGACCAGTAAGTGACTTCAGCAAGATAAGTTTGACTTTTTGCCTGACTCAGAGACTGCCAGAAAGTAGCTCCTTTATATAGGCCATGGGGTGTGGCACCATGACTCAGCACTCATTAAGGCCTGCCCCTCCCTTCCCTCTGTAGCCTCCGCCTCTCCAATCTTCTGATGCGAGGGTCACACCAATCAGCTGTTCTTGGGAGTAAACCCTCCTCAGGCTCACCTGCTGTGGAGGAGGGGGAGGGGTCTAGCTGCTCCGTTTGCCTGGGCATGGAGTCAGGGCTGGGGCAGGGAGATTCTCCTTCTGCAGTTTGTGTGGGCATGGAGCCAGGACTGGGACCGGGAGGCATACATTCCTCAGTGTGCGGGAGCAGGTAAGAAGGCCCCGGCTGCTCTGAGGGCGGGCAAGACACAACAGTTCCTCTTCGCTTTCTGCCATTAAAGTGGTATCATCTGCATATCTGAGGTTGTTGATATTTCTTCCAGCAATCTTAATTCCAATTTTTGATTCATCTAGCCCCGCCTTTCTCATTATGTGTTCTGCGTATAAGTTAAATAGGCACGGTGATAGTATACAGCCTTGCCGAACACCTTTCTCAATTTTGAACCAATCAGTGGTTCCGTGTCCAGTTCTCACTGTGGCTTCTTGACCCGCATACAGGTTTCTCAAGAGACAAATAAGATGGTCTAGTACTCCCATCTCTTTAAGAACTTGCCACAATTTGTTGTGATCCACACAATCAAAGGCTTTAGCATAGTCAATGAAGCAGAAGTAGATGTTTTTCTGGAAGTCCCTAGCTTTCTCCATGATCCAGCGTATGTTGGCAATTTGATCTCTAGTTCCTCTGCCTCTACGAAATCCTGCCTGTACTTCTGGTAGTTCTCGATCCACATATTGCTGGAGCCTAGCTTGTAGGATTTTAAGCATAACCTTACTAGCATGTGAAATGAGTGCAATGGTGCGATAGTTTGAACATTCTTTGGCATTGCCTTTCTTTGGAATTGGAATGTAAACTGACTTTTTCCAATCCTATGGCCATTGTTGAGTTTTCCAAATTTGCTGGCAAATTGGGTGTAGCACTTTTACTGCATCGTCTTTTAAGATTTTGAATAGCTCAGCTGGAATACTGTCTCCTCCACTAGCTTTGTTGTTGCTCAGATTTCCTAAGGCCCATTTGACTTCACATTCTAGGATGTCTGGCTCAAGGTTAGTGACCACCCCATCGTGGTTATCAGGGATGTTAAGCTCATTCTTGTATAGTTCTTCTGTGTAATTTTGCCATCTCTTCTTAATCTCTTCTGTCTCTGTTAGGTCCCTGCCATTTTGGTCCTTTATCATGCCCATCTTTGCATGAAACGTTCCCTTCATATCTCCAATTTTCTTGAATAGATCTCTGGTCCTCCCTATTCTATTGTTTTCTTCTATTTCTTTGCACTGGTCATTTAAGAATACATTCTTATCTCTTCTAGCTCTTCTCTGGAATTCTGCATTCAACTGGGTTTATCTTTTTCTTTCTCCCTTGCCTTTTGCTTCCCTTCTTTCCTCAGCTATTTGCAGAGCTTCCTCAGACAACCATTTTGCTTTCTTGCATTTCTTTTTCTTTGGAATGGTTTTAGTGGCTACCTCTTGTACAATGTTGCGAACCTCCGTCCATAGTTCATCAGGCACTTTATCTATCAGATCTAATTCTTTAAATCTATTTGTCACCTCTATTGTATATTCATCAGGGATATGATTTAGTTCATACCTGAATGGCCTGGTGCTTTTCCCTACTTTCTTTAGATTAAGCCTAAATTTTGCAAGAAGAAGCTCATGATCTGAGCCACAGTCAGCTCCTGGTCTTGTTTTTACTGACAGTATAGAGCTTCTCCATCTTTGGCTGCAGAGCACATAGTCAATCTGATTTCTGTGTTGACCGTCTGGTGATGTCCATGTGTAGAGTCGTCTCTTAGGTTGTTGGAAAAGAGTGTTTGCTATGACCATCTTATTGTCTTGACAGAATTCTATCAGCCTGTGCCCTGCTTTATTTTATACTCCAAGGCCATATTTGCCTGTTATTCCAGTTATCTTTTGGCTTCCTACTTTAGCATTCCAATCTCCTATGATGATAAGAACATCATTTTTTGGTGTTAATTCTATCAGGTGCTGTAGGGCTTCACAGAACTGGTCAATTTCATCTTCTTCAGCACCAGTGGTTGGGGCATATACTTGAACTACTGTGATATTGAATGGTTTGCCTTGGATTCGGACTGAGATCATTCTGTCATTTTGGGGATTGTATCCCAGTGTTGCTTTTCCTACTTTTTTATTGATAATGAAGGCCACTCCATTTCTTCTGAGGGATTCTTGCCCACAGTAGTATACCTGATAGTCATCTGAATTAAATTAAAATAAATTAAATGAGAGCATATGCACCAGGACAAATTCCTTGTGTGTCCAATCACACTTGGCCAATTAAAAAAAAAATCTATTCTATTTTCAGAGGCATGTAGAATTAGCTTTTATTTTTTTTAAAAAAAACACATTTTAATTAAAGTTAAATTAATAGAAAATAACTGTGCCAGTATTGGAAAGAAATCAAGTTTTCCATCTTATGTTAGGACAGTCATTTCCTGATATTTGTCAAGTTTGAGCACCACAACTTTAAATTGCTTTCATACTTGTAACCTGTTGGGAGATGACTCAGTCATCTTGTGTCCAATTATTTTTCTGAAGTAGAATTAATGCAGTTTCTTTGGAAGTGATACATTCCAGACAATATATTTATAAAGGTTTTTTTTTTAAAATCAAACAGAATGAATTCTAGAAAGGCTAAAAAGACACCCAAATGAGCTAACGACTAATATAGACTGGAATGATTTTTTTAAAATACTATTAGTATTTACTATTAGTAAAGTTTTTTACTAATAGTTTGTCTGTTACCAAAGCCTCCAGCATGCCTAGAACACAGGCTGCAATTTCAAAATATTTCCTAGTAAGTCCACTGAACATAGTTTACACATTGAGCTGGTAATAAAAATGAAGGCAGCATGTGTTGGTGCAGACCAAAATTTTTTATTTAAATGTGTAATTTATTTAATTATTTTAGATATTTTATTTTACAGAATATATTTATCTATTTATAATTGCTCTTAAGAACTATGAGGACTGGCCATTTATTTAAAAAAGTTTATTACTCTGTAGTGATATGTAGTGTAAATGGCCCAGTTCTGCACAAAGATTTTCTTTTTGTATTTTTGTAATTTTGTATTGTTGTATTTATGCTTTTGTCTTTGTAAAATTAATAAAATATGGTTACATTTTTAAAATACTATTAGTATTTACTATTAGTAAAGTTTTTTACTAATAGTTTGTCTGTTACCAAAGCCTCCAGCATGCCTAGAACACAGGCTGCAATTTCAAAATATTTCCTAGTAAGTCCACTGAACATAGTTTACACATTGAGCTGGTAATAAAAATGAAGGCAGCATGTGTTGGTGCAGACCAAAATTTTTTATTTAAATGTGTAATTTATTTAATTATTTTAGATATTTTATTTTACAGAATATATTTATCTATTTATAATTGCTCTTAAGAACTATGAGGACTGGCCATTTATTTAAAAAAGTTTATTACTCTGTAGTGATATGTAGTGTAAATGGCCCAGTTCTGCACAAAGATTTTCTTTTTGTATTTTTGTAATTTTGTATTGTTGTATTTGCGTTTTTGTCTTTGTAAAATTAATAAAATATGGTTACATTTTTTTAAAAAAATTAAAAAGTTTAGTATTGTAAAACATAAATGTATATTCCATCTTTATTAGAATGCTTCAATACAACATACAAAATTAAGAAAATTAAGATATAATTTTTAAAATCTTGTTTTTCTAAAATATAGAGAATAAGAAAAAGAAAATAAAAAATAAAATAAATATAAATTGATTACTTTTTCCTTTCTTAAAATAGTAATGGCCATTTTATTCTTTTCCCTTCCTCTTTGACCGTTTAAATCCCCAAATGCATAAATCTTCAATTCAATCTTTTCTTCTGTAGGAAGTTAGCACCCATCCCTCTCCTAAAAGAATGAAATATTTTAGGAAATATTAAAAAGGCAGCACATATTTCCCTGGATGAGAAATGGAGAAACATGTTTTAAACACAAAGCAGCTCCCACGTTCCTGCCTCCCCCCCATCTTTGTCAATGGGCCAGAGGCAGAAACTCAATTCCCCCCAACCTTTGTTAACCATCATCTGCAACACAATAGGACCATCTAGCAACAGAAACTCACCACATGGCACCTTGGAAGATTACATCAGCCAGCAAGCGTAGCTAAAAACCCCACCCCCTGGAAGTCTGACAACCAATCAGGATACTCTTCCTGTGTCCCAGGAAGTTCAAAGCTCAGAGAGGGCATAAAACCAAGGTGCACTCAGCATCTCGATCCTTTTCTGTTCAAGAACTCAAACCATGTGATCCTGTCCACCATTAAACCATCTTTCCAAGCAGTCTCCATGTTTCCAGTGTCTTTTTCCCCACTTGGAACTGAACCCAGATGGACATTTCTTCCAATACTTCTTTTAACAAAAATTCCATATAAGGCTTCCTGTCTTTTAAAAATGTCTTTATTGCTTTTTCTGACTAAATTGGTCGACTTTGCCATTTCCTCAAATTCTCTTATTTTATAATGCAATCTTCTACTGTGAGCATTTCATTATTTCTTCTTACAATAATCTTGCTACAGTTACAAATAATAATATAATACATTATGTAATGTAATGATATAATTATATAATGTATAAATATATAATAATATATAATAATAAAAGAATAATAATAATATAATATAATGTATAACGTAATGATGAAGGGACGCAGTGGCTCAGAGGCTAAGATGTTGAGCTTGTCGATCGAAAGGTTGGCAGCTCAGCGGTTCGAATCCCTAGTGCTGCCGTGTAACGGGGTGAGCTCCCATTACTTGTCCCAACCTAGCGGTTTCTTGTCCCAACCTGCCAACCTAGCGGTTTCGAAAGCACGTAAAAATGCAAGTAGAAAAAATAGGGACCACCTTTGGTGGGAAGGTAACAGCGTTCTGTGCGCCTTTGGCATTGAGTCATGCTGGCCACGTGACCACGGACACATCTTCGGACAGCGCTGGCTCTTTGGCTTTGAAATGGAGATGAGCACCGCTCCCTAGAGTCAGCAACAACTAGCACGTATGTGTGAGGGGAACCTTTACCTTTAATGTAATGATATGATATTAATATTGCTGATCAACTGTTTTCCTCAAATAATTAGAATTGTTGAAAGACAATGTCTTGCCCAATACATTAACAAACCACCACTAATATTGTTTCATTTCTGGGTAGGCAGAAAAACAGTTTCCTATTCTATTCCTACTCCTATTTCAGCTAGGTGGAAGCATTCCATTGACCTCAGCTCATCTCAAGAACTGAAGGTGGTCAGATCCACTTTGTGTTTGAATGTCTCAAAAGTATCTCAAGAGGCAACTGGACTTTCTGGTTTTTCTTTGAATACATTTCGCTTTTCATCAAAGAAGTATTTTCAGTTCTGACTGGATAGTGGGGAATGGAAGGATTTATATGCTTTGAAGACAGCTAGTCACTTGCATTCTTTTAACAAATCGTTGAGGCCACCTGGAGGTTTATCTGTGTCTTCAGGATTACCTGAGTAGTGCAAATGGGTGTGAACCCTCCTTGGAACAGTTGAAAGGACAGTGTTACATACTAGAGATAGATGATGTTATATCTCTCTTACTCTGTTGAGAGAGAACTATTCAGTTTTGACAGAGGGCCTCATTGACCCCTCTTTCAAGCCAGTAGTCATCTTTGTCCAAAATGTGGACTTTGCTGTATTCAGAAGAAATGGCCTTTGCTTTTAAATGCAGATGAATTGCTGAATCTTGTACTGAGGGGTTTGTTCTCCTATGTTGTGCGTTTATGAAGTTGTTCTTTTGTTTCCTCAATGTATAAATCAGTACATGGCTCAATGCATTGTACTGCATATACCACGTTGCTTAGTTTGTGTCTGAGTGTTTATATCTTTGGGGTGGACAAACTTCTGCCTTAATATATTCTTGGGTTTGAAGTGTGCATATATGTTGTGTTGGCTAAAGATCCTCCTGAGCTTTTCTGATATTTCTGTAATGTATAGAATGACAGTGTTGCTTTATTTATTGTTCTCTTCATTGTCTGTTATGGAGGAGCTCCTGTAGGGTCTTTTTTGAGATTTGATGAAGGCCCACTTGGGATAGCAACACATTCTGAGGTCTTCCTTTATGTGCTTTAGTTCTTTTTCTTTCCCATCTTTGCTGGTAAGCAGGCCTTCAGCTTGGTGGTGTAGGGTCCCATTTCCTGCTCCAGTAGGTGGTGGGAATCAAAGTTTAAATATTGATTTGTGTGTGTGGATTTTCTGTATACCTCAAATTTAAGGCTTCTATCTTCTTTAATGTGACCTGAAAAGTACAGATAGGGTAGAGTATTTTTTTCAACATATTTTCATGTAAATTTGATGTATCTGTCCACAGAATTGATATGTTTGGTGAATGCTTCCAGTTCCTGTGTTTTGATCTTGACCCAAGTATCGTCCACATACCTATACCAGTGAGTGGGGGGAATTCCTGTGAAGGAGTCTAGGAGTCCTTCCATTCACCACCATCCAGTTAGAGCTGAATAAGCTTCTTGGATGAGAAGCAAAATGTCTTCAAAGAAAAACCAGAAAGTCCAGTTGCCTCTTGAAAAAAATCATCTTTGGGTCAACCAGGATCCGGATGATTGAGACCTATCTTGCTAGAAGTTGGACTCCAAATTCCACTAATTCATTATACTCCTAAACCCAGATGGAACTTTCAAAAAAACCAATTGGTCCAAATTTGCCAAAAATTTTGATAAAACTATATGGTGGATTCCACCAATTAGTCAGCACTATCATAGATTTGTGAAAGCAATAATCATCTCAGCGAAAAGACATATACCTTGAGTATTTAGAAAAGAGTACATCCAAGGATGGAACGAAGAAACTGAAAGACTCTACCAGACCTTCCTATAGAATGGTAATCTGGAGACTGCCAATGATCTCTTACACAGCTTGAATGCAGTTTGATGTAAGAAGTGGAACAATAAACAGACTCACTAAATTTCAAATCTAGCAGGAAAGCTTGGAGACTATTAAGGAAATTTGGTGGAACTAAACAAACCAATGGCAAACACCCAATATAACTTCTGACAGTGGTGAAATCTGAACAGATTTATTACCAGTTTGCTGGCTGCGCATGTGTGCTGTGCACCAAATGCGTGCTGCGCGCATGCACACTGCACACCACGCACCAAATGCAAGGTGCGTGCCAAAAGGAGGCATGGAGTAAGTAGAACAGTGTGCGGCGGGTGATCAGCTGTGGCACACAATCTTTTTTTCTAATACTTTTAAAAGCATTTTTTAACAACCTATTCGAGCAAATAAGTTTTAAAAATGCTTTTAAAAGTAAAAAAAAAGGCTCTGATGATCATGCAGCTCAGCTGTGGTCATCAGAGCCTTTTTTTTAACCTTTTAAAAGCATTTTTTACAACCTATTCCAGCAAATAGGTTGTAAAAAATGCTTTTAAAAGTAAAAAAAAGGCTCTGACGATTGTGCATCGCTCACCTGATTATCGGAACTTTTTTTTTACTACTGGTTCAGGTGAACTGAACCGAACCAGGAGCATTTCACCCTTGACTTCTGATTAAATAGTCTCTTAAGTTGTATCTCTCCTTAAAGCTCAAAGGTGACAAGACACCCCACTTTCATCAAGTAAGCGCTTTTAACTTTTCATGATCAGGCCAAATGCTTTCTAAGTACTGTTGTCCCTTCTTTATAAAGGAAATTGACACTGCCATTGGTAATCAGAAATGTGGTAAAGCATCACTTTGGTGACATTCATGCAGAAATTATGATAAACTCTGGGAGGCGCACAAAGAATTGGATTGGAAAATTTCTCTCAGATGTAGTTTTCAATAGCTGCTTCAATAGTTTTCAGTAGTTTTCAATTCCCATAGAATTCCAAAAAGCTAAAAGGACATCACTTCTAAAACCTGGCAAACCACAAGACAGAGCTGAAAGTTACCACCCAATCACACTTTTGAACTCCTGCTACAAATTCCTGGAAAGATTAATTATAAACAAGATAGATTCCATAATAGATGAACATCTGCCCGTGGAACAAACCGGCTTCTGAGAAAATAGGAGCTGTGTAGATCAGGTGCTAAAGCGTAGCAGGCTATATTGAAGCAGGATTCCAATTAGGTCTCAAAACCACAATTGTATTTGTAGACCTAATTGAGGCAGATGACTTTGTTGGAAGGACAAATCCTTTCAGATAATTGGGGATAGTGTAAGTAAAATAAGGTGATTAAACAACAGTCTCCCACAAGGCTATTCAACTTAACACATATCAGATATGCTAGTGACAAGAGGTCGCAATTTTGAATATGCTGATGATTTGGCCGTAGCAGTACATAAAGGTAGTTTCCTGCCCAAAGATCTTAAAATCTTAGGAAAATTCTTCACTGACTGAAGGCTCACTCCTAGCACCAGCAAAACAGTAGCTTCATGCTTCCACTTTAAGAATAAATTAGCATATGAAGTCCTATTTAACAACATCTTATTCCCCTATAATCCCCATTTAAAGTATCTTGGAGAAACATTGATTGGACTCTCTCCTATAAGATATATCTAGAGAATATGACAGATAAAATAAATACTAGGAACAACCTACAACAATTTTGTGAAACTAAATGAGGTCATCAGCTGCAAACATTGGTTTACTCCACAACAGAATACTGTGCCCCTATATAGCCATACTAGTAAGCTAGATGCCAAACTCAATGACACCTTGAAGATTATAAGTGGATATATTAAAACCACTCCAATTTGCTGGCTTCCTTTTCTAAGCCATATAGCACACCAGCTTTACAAAGCCAAGATGTATTAGTAAGAGAATACAGAAAAAATATGAATAATTCAATCTTACCGATGCATGCATATCTCCCTCATTTATTTTCTAGAAGACTCAAATGGCACCTGCACAACATCCGCCCAACAATTTTAACACAGATTCCCAATGGAAAGCCAAAAATGGGTTGCTGAATGCCCAGACATAGACAGACATACAAACCCCCCCCCAAAAGGTACCAGACTTTGAACTACCATGTTAGCAATGGACAGTCCTGAATAGGATTTGTACCTCATATGGTTTCTGCCAGGACTCTCTGTATAAATGGTAGATAGAATCGTCCCCTCAGTGTGACTGCTGGGATCCACATCAAACTGTAGATCACATTGTGTCTGGCTGTAAATTGAGGGCATATTCAATTGTTAGATGACCCAGATATTGATATTTGAATATAGATATTTTTAACATTTATATTTTATCAAGTTTTGCTAATCTGTTTATATAATGCAAGACCATGTATGATATGCTATATGCTAAATAAACAATGTGTACTGTGTTGATGTTTCAGAACTGTGCAGCTAGTAGTACTATAAATCTTTATTATCCTTAATAGTTTCCTGAAGTAGTTCTCAAAATGTGATCTGTTCAGGAACTCTACTAAGTCAATTAAATATTTTGAAAATTTCTTAGTGTTAATTTTTAATACAATAAGTATCAATAGATATAACTACATAACCCAAGTTCTTTGGGATCCACAATCATTTTTATGCATGTAAAATCCATAAAAGATCAGAGATCAGAGAAGTTCAGAGAGCACCAAGGACCCTTCATTCTTTTTTTGCCCACCACTAGGATTAAAAAAAACCTTATATTTGAAAAGCTTTTGCCTGCTGCAAATGTAATTAATTGGTGCAACATTCTTGTTATGAGTCAGGCAGTTGTGGGAAGATTTTGGTAAAGATAATCAAGCAACAAATTTGCAAACACCTGAAGCAAACAATGTTATAACCAGTAGCCAACATGGATTCATCAAAAACAAATAATGCCAAATAAATCTTATTTGATTCTTCGACAAAGTGACTAAATTAGTGGATCAGTGAAATGCAGTGGACATACTATTTACTAAATTTCAGTAAAGCATTTGATAAAGTAGACCACAACCTACTTGTGGGATAGACAGTATCACCACTAGATGGTTTTGGAACTGGTTGACAAATCATACTCAACATGTAGTTCTCAACTGAACTACATCTACATGGTGGAAAGTAAACAGTGGGGTACCCCAAGACTCCCTTTTGGGCCCAATACTCTTCAGTATCTTCATAAATGATCTAGACAAGAGAATAGAAGGTGACAAATTTGCAGATGACACTAAGCTGACAGGAATAGCTAACATGTCAGAAGACAAAATCAAGATCTAAAAAGATCTTGGGAGACTGGAACACTGGGCTCGTAAAGTTTTACACATAGGCAAGAAAAATCAATTTTATAATACAGACCAGGTGAAACTTGGCTTAATGCCAGTACCTGTGAGAGGGATCTTGGAGTCCTAATGGATAATCACTTAAATATGAGCCAACAGTGTGGGCAGCCACCAAAAAAGACAATACAATCCTAGACTGCATTGCATTCTATCCAACAGGGATAGAATCAATATCACGTGACATTCTAGTACCACTTTACAAAGCCATAGTAATACTTGAAATACTGCATCCAGTTCTGATCACTACAATATAAAAAAAAGATGTTGAGACTCTGGAAAGAATGCAGAGAAAAGCAACAATTAAAAGGGGTCTGGAAGCCAAAACATCCAAAGAATGGATACAGGAACTGGATAGTGTAATGAAAAGAAGAACTAGGGAAGACATGATAGCAGTGTTCCAATATTTGAGGGGCTCAGTGTTCCATGGATAAGGGGATCAAACTATTTTCCAAATCACCAAAAAGCAAAACGAGAAACAATGGATGGATTGTTGGAGAGAAGCAACCTAGAACTAACGAGAAATTTCCTAACAGTGAAAGCAATCAACCAATGGAATAGCTTACCTTCAGAAGTTGTGGGAGCTCCATCACTGGAGACTTTCAAAAAGAGACTGGACAACCATTTATCTGAAATGATATAGAGCAGGGATGTCAAAGTGATGTCATCAGGGCGGCATCACGTGACATATCGGGACTTTCCCCCCCCCTTTGCTAAACTGGGTGGGGGCTGGGGCAGCATATGATGCATCCGCCCCGCAGGCTGCGAGTTTGACACCCCTGATAGAGTCTCCTGCCTGAGCAGTGAGTTGGAGTAGAAGACCTCTAAGGTCCCTTCCAACTCTAATATTCTATATTCTGTGTCTATGAGTTAGAAGGGTTGTGGGTACAAAAATTTGCAGAGGGAACTATCAATCAATAACCTTAACCCTAATTCTAACTAACCTATTTGCTAGGGATTGGGGAGGAGAAGAAATATGTGAGATAGCCAAAATAAGTGAATGCCATCCATAGGTACATGAAATTCACTGGTAGATACCTTCATTACAGTATCTTGAAAAAAAAGTCTTCAGAAATTATGAAAAGATTGGTGCATAGGAAGCAGATGAGTGATAATAGACTTGTCTTGCAGACAGAATTCAGGTCCTGCTGCAGCTCTGATTGGCTGTTTTTAACACAAGTTAAAAAAATGGACCATAAGAAAGGCTGAGCGCCAAAGAATTGAGGCCTTTGAACTCTGGTGCTGGAGAAGACTCCTGCGAGTCCCTTGGACTGCAAGGCGAACAAACAAGTCAGTTCTAGAGATCAACCCTGACTGCTCTTTAGAAGGCCAGATCCTGAAGATGAAACTGAAATACTTTGGCCACCTAATGAGAAGGAAGGACTCACTGGAGAAGAGCCTAATGCTGGGAAAGATTGAGGAGAAAAGAAGAAGGGGACGACAGAGAACGAGGTGGCTGGATGGAGTCACTGAAGCAGTAGGCATGAGTTTAAATGGACTCCAGAGGATGGTAGAGGACAGCAAGGCCTGGAGGAATGTTGTCCATGGGGTCGCGATGGGTCGGACACGACTTCGCAACTAACAACAACAACAACACAACTTACCAATGTGGAAAAGAATGATTTTCTTTATATGATACTTTGTAATAGGAGCATATTGACAAATCACAACTAGGCAAAACTCTTGATTATTTCCTGTCAAGTCTGCATTGACTTTTAGCAACCCTACAGGTAGACAGCCTGGATGATCGGCCCCTAATTTGCCCCTTCAGAGGTTTTAACAGCACACCCATCATTGCTGTAATTGACTTTTACTTCTGATGGTCTTATTCTTCTTTTTCTTTCTTTTGTTCCCAGCATAATGGACTTCTCTAGAAAGCAAAGTCTTCATGTAATGTGTCCAAAATATAATTTTGGACCGGATTATCTGCACCTCAGGTGAGAACTCTGACTCGACTGGTTACATGACCTATTTGTTCGTTTACTTATCCTTGGTATTTTTAGTTTTCTCTAATATTAAATTTTCAAAGTGTCAATACTCTTATTTTGTTTCTTCTAGCTTTCTCTTTCAGGATCTATGACACAGACCATCACTGCGTGATTGTTTCTAACATGGATGTTATAGACACGTCATGCCATCTTAATATTCTCCCTTAAAAGTGTACAGCCAGTTTTCACTTCCGCTTAGGGAGGAGGAGGAGGAGGAGGAAGAAGAAGGCCAAAAAGTCCAAAAAAGAAAACCAGGAGGCAGGCTAACATTTCTCTATAGCCCGAATGATTTAAAAGAAATCACGGCCGCTTCCAGACATCGGTCCGAAAAGAGGCGGGATTGGGAGGACTTGCGGGGCAGGCCACGCCAAGGAGGTTCTGTGGGAGTGACGTACGTAACCGCTCTTACAAGCGAATGGTCGAGCGGCTTCCTCAAGAAGATTTGAGGATTGGCCTTCCCCGCCGAGCGGGAGCTACCGTAAGAGGCGGGGTTTCAGGCTAATGAGAGGATGTGATTGGGCGACGGGCGAGGCGGGGGCGTAACCGCTTGTCTCCTCCCCCCTCTCCGTGGCCGTTTACTTTCTTCATAGTCTCCGGCTGAACTGCGGAGGAGGCTGCGAGTGGTCGGCCGGCTTCTCTTTCTCCTTTTCCCCCTCCGACAGGTGGGTTTCTGCTCTGCGCCGCCCCCACTCGCCTTCCAAAGGGCTGGTTATGGCCGATCCCTGCTTCTGCTGTCAGGAATGAGTGGAGAGAGAGAAAGAGGAGCGACACGGCTTCTTCAGACAAGCCTTTTATTTTTATTATTTATTTGTTCGGTCTCTCTCGCTTTGTTCTTCTACCTCGCCTGTCTGTCCCGTAGAGTTTCTTTCCCACTGCCCCGTTTTAACTTCGGCCCGGAATGCCGGACCGCTTCTTTCGCCCCGGGAGGAGGAGTTAAAATGCGAAGGGAAGTAAAGAGCGCCTGAGGATCGGCCCGCTTTCCGCTTCTTTCGAGAGGTTTTGCTGTTTTCTTGGTCCTCTTTTTCCCAAACTCCCAGACGTTGCAATTGCTGCAACCCGATGCCGTAGCCTGCCTTCCGCCCCCGCAAGTTTTTCTGTATTGAATTGTGTCTGATCTTCGTTAGCAAGTTCCTCCTCGCGAAAAAAAAAAAAAAAGAACTGTTCGTGATATTGTACTGTGTGGGAGTTATAAAAGTCGTATTTCATTCGTTAACACTTTCATTTTCCCGCTGCTTCTCCTTCCGTTTTATACAGCAAAATCATTTTATACGTGCGCGATGGCCCTTTTTGGTGGTCGCACTGTCAACTAGAAGATTGTCTCTCTGAACGTTGTCTGTCTCGTTTTGGTGGAACCAGCAAAGAACCGAACTCCTTTATAGTTAACGTTGATGTGTGAGTTTTCTGCTTCAAATGATGGATTGGCTCAATTGTTGACATTTAGATTCAGATTCTCACCTAGTCTTAGTCCCGGGTCAGGCTCTTGAATCTTGAGATCTCTGAGCCTATGCATTGTATAGGTAGTCCTCAATTTATGACCACAATTGAGCCCAAAAGTTATGTTGCTAAGTGAGAAATTTGCTAAGTGAATTTTGCACCATTTTACAACTTTTCTTGCCACATTTGTTAATCACTGCAGTTGTTAGTAACACGGTTGTTAAGTGAATCTGGTTTAAGTGAAACCCCATTGACTTTGCTTGTCAGAAGGTGATCACATGATCCCAGGACACTGCAACCGTCATAAATGTGAATCGGTTGTCAAGCATCTAAATGTAAATCACATAACCATGGGGATGCTGCAATGGTCACAAGTATGAAAAATGGTCATAAGTTATTTTTTTCAGTGCAGTTGTAACTTTGAGTGGCCACTAAGTGAACTGTTATAAGTCAAGGACTACCTGTATGTGTTACAAGAATACAATATTGTATAGGGGGTGGGTAATATTTTTGATTATGAAGAGATTGGATAACCATTTGTCTGAAATGGTATGGGGTGTCCTTGTTTGAGCAGGGCATTCAACTAGAAAACCAACAAGGTCTCTTCCAACTGTGTTATTCTGTTGTGTTCTGTTCTAATTGAATATAAAGTAAAATCAGGCTATGAAATCAACAGTTATAGCATAAAAGGAACTATATCTAAAAAACTATAAGGATACTGCTGATAGGATAAAGTTGTAATTTTGTCATAAAAATAGTATTTGTATTCTGTCATCTAGAAGACTAAGAGAACAAGATGTGGCAACAAAACCTGTACAACTAATTAATATGTGTCTTTCTGCCCCAGTATTTATTAGGCTAACTTTTCTTGATATTTGTGTTCATTCATATGCGCATGCACACATACCCACTCACACACTTGATATATTATATCAATGATATATTATTCCTATCTTGAAAGTTCAGAGGCACCATATTTATTTACTGCAATTACAATACATTCCCAGGTTCCTTTCACATATCTTGACTAGTTCGTTAAGTCTTTTTGTCTTCCTCCATGATCTGCCTTGATCCAATAAAGTAGTTTCTGATAAGCTTTCAGATAATAAACATATTTATCCCCAGGCCCAGAGATTTAATATTTATAAAGACATTTACACCTCAAACTCCAGTTTCATTTACAAGAGTTCCACTTGAGTAAACCCTCCCCACCAGGAAAAGCCATTAATTAAAACTTCTTGAAAGTAATTATTAAAAAAAATTCTGAAATATCGAAAAGCCTACCAAGAAAATGTCTTCAGTTTCTGTACAAATTGATTTGAAGAGAAAACAATGGATTTCTTAGGTCACTGTTCCACATTTCTGCTAATGGTGACAGATATTGTATTTGTTATTTGTGGAAAAAAGTCCTCACAAGCTAGAATTGAAAAAAGGGTAAGGATATTCCTCACTTGCAGAGAACTTTTGTGTATGAAGGAGATTATTTCATTCTTGTAGGTTCATATTTAAAGAAGAAAACTGTCCTGTAGAAGGCAGCCATAACAGAATCTTGGTCTCTCTTTCCCAGCTTCAGAATTGGAACAGAAAAATGATATTTTGATTGGCATCACATGGGCATTCAAGCCTAGTTCACATAGCATGATAAATTATAATATTCATTTGATTTGTATGTTGCCAAAATTCAACCAGCTGTGGCTTATTCAGTATACAATGGTTTAGTACAACGTAATTGCAGCCACAGTGTAAATTCAGTGGTAAAGACTATAATTCTATTTACAAATATCTGACAGTAAGATTCTCGTCAATTTACAAAAGTTCATTTCGTGACCATTTGAAGTCTCAACAGCACTGAAAAAGTGACTTATAACCGTTTTTCACACTTATGATCATTGCCATGTCCCCACAGTCAGGTTATCATAATTCATATGCTTGGCAACTGTCTAATATTTATGACGGTTGCACTGTCCCAGAGACATCTCCCTTTTGTGACCTTCTAACAAGCAAAGCCAATGGGAAAGCCAGATTCACTTAGCAACTGTGCTACTAATTTAACATATGCAGTGATTCACTTAACAAATGTGGTAAGAAGTTGTAAAATGGAACAAAACTCACTTAGCAAATTTCTCTCTTGTAACAGAAATTTTTTATTTCTCAATTGTGGTCATAAATTGTGCCTGCATTTAATTCACTGACACGGTTTATCAGATAATCATTTACTTTCTGCTATAGAGATGAAGAAAAATCTTAGTTCTTAGCTATCATCCAAAGCTAACTGATGTCTGCAGCCTGCTAAAGAGTCCTGATGACAAAAAGAAAATCTGGCTGTTAATGATTATAAAGTTGATTATAGCCTCCAGCAATTGGTGATCCTGACTCGACAATTGCTTTCATTGCTTGGACACCTTGTTTCTCTTTCCATATTTCCAAGACCACCTACTCTCATCCCAACCCAACCCATCTTCACAAAGATGAAGGGGAAAAAAGGCAGTTGTATAGGATAGGAAAGGAAGAAGAAAAAACAAAGCAATTAGCCCAGATAGCTGGAAGACAATATTAGGATTGTGTAAAAGGAGGAGTGTGAATCTAGTTAACAGAAGTTAGAGCCAAATAAGCCTGATTCTTTTTTATTGTAGAACAAAGTGCATCCTCATCTTTTACAGGTGACAAAATATCTTCCTCTTATATAGGATTTCAGTACTAGATTCTTAAACTCAACTTCTTGCAACAAGTACATAAATGCAGGGATGCAGGCAGTAATGAATATTTCAGGTTAATGTCCAAAGTTTTGTGAATAGCATTGGTTGCTGGTTGACTTCCAGGTAAAATTCAAGATGCTGGTTGTTACCTTAAAGCCCTTCCTGGAGAGATCTGAGGAAATACTTTTTTCCAATAGTTTCCACTCATCTGGTAAAATTGAGCAAAGTGGATATGATTTGGGTTCCTGTTATTAAATATTGCCATCAATGGACAACATTGATACAGTATCTGGAAAGCATACGTTTCCTCCCAAGATAACTATAGTTCGCTCCCTTCAAGTATTTCATAAACCTCTTTAAGAACTCATGGAATATTCTCCTTCCAGGAATTTGGCAGGACCATCACCCTTTTAGCCTTTGGGAAGATGAACTAAAGTAGAAGAAATAGAATGAAGTAATTGGAGCTTGAGGCAAGGCATCCTAACAGGATGATTAATGCTCAGGATTGTTGTTGATTTTTGTTCAATTGTTTAATAGTTACTGGTATTAATGTTTTCTGAGCCACCCAGAGTTGTTTAAGATGGGCAGTTATACAAAGCTTTTAAATAAACAATAAATGGCTGGCTCTGTTCCCAGATCTGAGGTTAGGATCTCTGTGGAGTTTCTGGCAATTTTTTGGCTGCTATTAGTATAGTTCTACCTGCCAATCCAGTTTTTTTATAAATATATATATTTATATAGTTTTATATATGTTAAATAAAACAGGGATTTCCCACTCCTCAGTTGAATTTGCAATTTAATACACATCTGTAAGCTGATGTGAAGAGATTCAAAATATTTTAAACTTATTGGATTAAACCACTTTATGATTAAAAGAGACATCTATTACAACCTCCTCTTCCTTTGTGGTAATTGAGCTTTTCCCCAGTTTAATCAAAGATCCACCTTTCCTGTTTGCTGTAGCAGACTTATCTCATCCTGTTATATTAATTTATTGTTTTTAACAATAAAAGTTCCCGTTTCATGATTCTTCAGAATTATACTGAAGCAAGATTAGCCTTTATTAAACATTTTTCCTCGCAGTTGGTGTGGTACAGGTTGCCCTTAACTTACAACAGTTCATTTAGTGACCATTCAAAGTTCTAATGGCACTATAAAAAGTTGCTTTTTACCGTTTTTCACATTTATGACCATTGCAGAATCCACATGGTCAAAATTCTGACACTTGGCAGCTGACTCATATTCATGAGGGTTGCAGGGTCCCAGGGTCACGTGGTTATCTTTTGGGACATTGTGACAAGCAAAGTCAATGGGGAAGCCAGATTTACTTAACATCTGTGTTGCTAACTTAACAACTGCAGTGATTCATATAACAACTGTGTCAAGAAAAGTTATAAAATGGAACAAAATTCAGTTAACAACTCTCTTGCTTAGCCACAGAAATCTTGGGTTCAATTATCCTGCATGTATAAGTTGAGGACTACCTGTATTATCCTGCGTGATTATTTATACCAGGGGTCTCCAACCTTGGCAACTTTAAGACTTGTGGACTTCAACTCCCAGAGATCTTTGCTGGCTGAGGAACTCTGGGAGTTGAAGTCTTTAAGTCTTGCCAAGGTTGGAGACCCCTGATTTAGACTGCTAAAGCATCATCATCATCTTTATTATTAGCAATAGACAAAATTATCACTGTATACAATAGTGTTAAAAGATATTACTACTACTACTAATAAGTTATAACGTCCATAATAATAAAATACATGGTATCAAACAGTATGGCTCTTGCCCTTGGTTACATGATGGGAGAGCGGGTAAATGTGTGTGTAAATATAGATTCTCTAACATTTTTAGAGATATCTACAAGAAATTGGTGCAGTAAACATCTTTAATCAGATTTTCCTTGTAGTCATTGTTGGCTGCAAAGTATTTTGCTACTGTGATAGTTGGGTTATGATTATTTAGATATTTCTTTATTGTGCCTTTTATAATTGTATCTGTTTCAGGTTTATAGCTGAAGACCTTTTCTGACTTCCCTCAGACATGTTCATATAATATAGTTATCAGCCAAAGGAATAATTTATTTATTAAATAATATCAGAGAAATTCGGGATCAGAATTTTGAACTTTGAACTTATATTTGCAGCTACCTAATTTGAGTAGGCAAGTTGCATTTCTGGCTAAAAGGAGAATACTATAGGAGGTGGATTCCTTGAAATAGAAATCAGGAGTAATTAAAAGTGATGTCCATATCTGTATGAAATATGGCAGAATAAGAATGGAAAGAATATGATCTCTTGAATCCTGTATTGAAAACTTTTTTTTACTAATTCTCAGGCTATCTATTTTGAGTGAAACTGATATTCTTAAAGAAGTAAACAAGCCAGAGGTTATCACATGCCACAAGATGTGACATCCTGAGAGCAAGTAATGTAGTACAGCTCTTTTTGAACATGATTGGATCTTCCAATTGATTCAGAAACATAGTCTATCCTTCAGAAAGCAATTAAATATGCCTTTTTACTTAGTTATTAATCAAAAGCTGCACTGGTAATAGAAATACATGAGAAAAATCAATAGATATGAGGCATTGCAACAATGTATTTTCATCTTAATTTTAGGAAAAAAATAGGATTTTAGGAAAAAACTATGCCTATTAACAGAAGTATTAAATATACTCTCCTAACGCATCCATAATTTTATGTATTATTAATTCCCCACTTTTACCATGTAAGAGGTGAATTGAGAATTATGATTATTAATTAATTTTTAGACTTTATTATTTTTATACATAACTCTAGGTGGTGAATATACATGATGCTTCTTTTTTCCCCTATTGTCACCATAACAACATATAATGATATATGTAAGAAGGAACACAAAATTTAATTAAATATGCCAAGATTGAGTTATAAAGTATGAAGAAGAGAAAGGGTCAGAAACAAATAGATGCTGAATAAAATTGCAAAACAAAGTTTTGCAAAATAAATATTTTATATATTGAATTGCAAAATAATATGTGAAGAAAGAATAAATTGAGAGGAATAAGAAAATTGGGCTGGCTTGAAATAGATGAGACCTTAAAGCACAGAATAGCTAGCAACATAATATTTGATGAAATAAGGTTTCCTAGTTATTTAATTTGGATTCCATCAACATGGGTCAATCATTTGTGATTAATGGATTCTAATGTGACTAGTGGGCTAGTAGAAAGATTAGCCTTTGGAACTTTATAAAGCTTAGGCAAATTCATAAAAATGTAATGATTCATCAAGTAAGTGGTCTCATGTCATTCACAGTTCTGAAGCTTAAATTCTAAGCTCCTTGATAAAACCTCAGTTTGACTTCCACTTGCTCAGAAGCTCTCAAACATTTGGCCCAAGTAGAGAACTATCTTTGTTGAATACTAAGGCAATAAAGACATAGAAAGTTGATTACTTCTGTCTTTGTTGGGGTTGCAAATTTCCCCTTTTAACTAGTGTACTGCAAAACCATTGTCTTTTCTCCCCAGATGTTTCAGCAAAATTTATTGTCTATGTACCTGACAGCTCTGCCCTATGAATTCCTGGCTTTTGCACAACTCTCCGTTGGCATATTTAAATGTAAATCTAAAAATCAAAAAGTATCCAATGTCAGAGCAAAAGAATATATGTAAAAGTCATTTAGTGGCACAAGTTGAATCAATATCGCACCAGCTGAAGTTTCTTTTTAAAAGGCAATTTTGTATTGAAAGCATTTCCAGTATTACACTTCTGTAACAGTGTTTGCAATAAATCTGCAGTAAAACTTGGCCAGGGTTTTTGTTTTGGAGATTTTAATTTTGTTTATAGAAATTAAAAGGCTGTTTTCCCATTTATAAGGTTTGACAGTCATTCCCAGTCCTTGACTTAGTAGCAGGGCAGTATATGCTTTAGGTGTAGGATACTGTAGATATACTGCAGGATGAGTCATTAGTTGTTCACATTTTTTTTCTTTCAAGTTACATTTAAATAGCAGCAGGCTGTGTATGAAAGCGTGGGTGCAGAGGAAGCACTACACTCTGTTCAGAACTGGCCTGTAGCAGTTGCTGCAAGGCTGTGCATGCTGCATTTTAAAGTTCAGATATCTAATCATCTCTGGTGATTCATCCTGTCTGGCTCAGTGGCTTGCCAAGTTTCATGAGGATCTTTATACAGCATATTTGCAACTGTGGAGTCATAGGATACATTTAGCTGAGGATTAACTTCTTTGGGCACATCTTAAGCTGGGCTAGCTTCTCTGTAGTGGTTTCTTGAATGAAGAACATAATGTATTTTTCTCATTAATATCATCAAAGAATCCTGGCAACAGCTTCAGCATTTTTTAAATAGTTCTTTTTAAACACATTTTCTTCACTTACTTCAAAACTGAATTCAAAAGGGAAAAAAATTATTTGTCTTAAAACACTTCCTGGAGTGTTTAGCTTTTGGGTTAACTAGATTACCAATTCAGTGATTGGGCAGTTTGCTTTAAAAGGTTTCTAGATTTTGTTTTAAATCTGCTTTACTAGCATGGTGGTCTACATACGAAAAGGCACAGTAGACAAAATCTAAGCCTTTTGATTTTTTGCAATTCTGTAGAATGCTTAAGGCTGATACAAAATAGTTGGGAATCAAGTATATATGTGTAGAATTAAGGTATAGAATGTCTTTGAGCAATTTTGAAAATAATAGAAAGTTAAGCTGGTTGGAGCTAATCTCACTGGAGGGGGGAGTTGAGTTCCAAAGGACAGAAGCTATTTTCTCCTAGACCCCGCCAGCCGGAATACCTGGCAGCTGGAAAACCAATGGGGGCCTGCAGCTTGCTTTCTCTGCCTTTAAATGTGATTATCTACACCTTGAATTGTACCCAGAAGTAAATTGGCAGCCAGTGCACCACAGAGCAGTGGTGTTAAATGGGCCACTTTTGGGACCCCAAGAACTGCCCATGCCTCTGCATTCTGCACCAGGTGTAGTTTGTAAAGGCTCTTCAAGGGTCGCTCCATGTAGAGCATATTGCAGTAATCCAACCACGAGATGACTAGGTTTGAATGAGTGAGCACAAGGACTCCTAATGCAGGAGTGCCCACAATTGCTGCACAACATGAAGTTGTGGAAAGGCTCTCTTGCCATGACTGCCACCTGCTCTTTGAGCAGGACTTAGGAGTCCAGGAGTGAAGTTGGAGTAGTGCCAGCATTAAATATGTCAAAGTCCTGGATTTTGGGAGTCCATACTTTCAAAGTCCCTTGG
Organism: Ahaetulla prasina; assembly: GCF_028640845.1. NCBI lineage: Eukaryota > Metazoa > Chordata > Lepidosauria > Squamata > Colubridae > Ahaetulla > Ahaetulla prasina. The sequence goes on along the minus strand of NC_080542.1, from coordinate 48,473,944 downwards.
TCTTGCCAAGGGTTCAGCTGAAACCTGTTGTACCCCATAGAGGCCATCACAGTCTCCAGGCACTGCAAGACGGCAATAACAGCATCACTTGTCTCACCAGGGCCAAGTGCACACTGCAGATACCTCAACCCATGATGCTGGGTAATCTCAATAAATATTAATAAAGGCTAAGCATATTTCATTGTAATTGTCCATACATTTTCTATGTCTATAAGCATTTTTTTCGTAAATCACAGGTACGGCGGAATCTCCAGCTAGAGGGAGGAGTTAAGAGTGGAGCCGAACTTAGAGTCCTTCCATTGCAGGAAGTTGCACTAGGCCTGACCTTCCCCAGAATTCTTGAAGCCTTGTCTGATCTTTCCCTAAGGAAAAGTAGTCCATCTGGTTAGGTACTTGCATTAAAGGTGACTAACGCTATGCTTCTCTTGAGACTTTTCATGAGTGGTTTGGATTACTTGTATCTGACACAGGCAACATTGAATAAATGGGTTCATAAATTTATATTTGTAGTATTGAAGGATTTATCTGCTACCATTGCTGTAAGAATGGCATAAATAATCCATTGGCATTGACCAGTTACCAGTTTCAATGTACACAAGTGTGTACAGTTCAAAACAATATTTTAAAATATGGAATATCATAACAAAAATCAATATACCTAATTATTTCTTCCCAGGATATAACCACTTGGGAATATTGCAAAAATGTACTGTTTAATCATACTAGGGGGACGTGGTTGCTCAGGGGCTAGGACGTTGAGCTTGTCGATCGAAAGGTCAGCAGCTCAGTGGTTTGAATCCCTAGTGCTCCCGTTACTTGTCCCAGCTTCTGCCAACCTAGCAGTTTCAAAAGCACGTAAGTAGAAAAAACAGGGACCACGTTTGGTGGGAAGGTAACAGCGTTCTGTGCGCCTTTGGCGTTGAGTCATGCCAGCCACATGACCACGGAGACATCTTCGAACAGCGCTGGCTCTTCGGCTTTGAAACGGAGATGAGCACCGCCCCCAGAGTTGGCAACAACTAGCACGTATGTGCGAGGGGAACCTTTACCTTTACCTTTAATGTAATGATATGCTATTAATATTAATAAATGTTCTCTTTGCACATATGTACTAGTCATTCCCGACTCTAGGGGTGGTGCTCATCTCCGTTTCAAAGCTGAAGATGTCTCTGTGGTCATATGGCGGGCATGACTAAACACCAAAGGCGCAAGGAACTCTTATTATTATTATGCATTATTATTTTTAAGATAATAATGGGGTGATTTGCTAGGGGTTTTTTTTTGTTTGTTTTTTGAGGTTAAAAATTCACTAATAACCTGGTTGTATGATATCTTTTTCATCTCAAAAAATTACTACAAAAATAAAATAATGCCCTTTGAGAAAATGAACAAAAATGCATATTGCAGAAGTTGTGTTTTTAAAATTAGTCTTAAGGTAGTTTAAGAATTTAAATACATAATACTTTGGAGAAGGATTCATATAGTACGATGCAACAACATAGTGTACAGTATGTGACACTGCCATGGACTACATTTGGACTGATCTAAACACTTTTATGGTAGACTTTTGAGATATATCAGAAACAGAATGGACCCAGCAAGGCTGTTTATTCCTTATACAGGCAAATATTCTATCTTCAGGCAAATATTCTATCTTCAGTTTGGGATAATTAGTTTATTCCTTATACAGGCAAATATTCTATCTTCAGTTTGGGATAATTAGAAAGGCATGATGGAGAAGGTCATCCATTATATTTTGTAGCATATCTGTAATTGGAATTATAGTAATGGCAAGCAAACTTGGAGCATGTATTTCTCTCAGGGAACGAAGATAATGCTTATAGAGGACTTCAAAAGATTCACATGATTCATAAAACCAAGAGGAACCTCCTGGTGCTAACTTTGGATCTGTGGAAATCAAGAAAGCCCACAATTTGTAGCTCTTCCATAAACAAATTCAGTTAAAAAATATTTTTTCCTTCCTGTGTTGTTTCAGGAAAATGAGCATTGCTTGCCTAATTGAAGCAAATCCCTTGAGATCATGAGTCTAACTGGGGACAATACGGCAAATTGGTTTTGCTTTTGAGATGCAACATCCTCCTGTTCTTTAAAAAGATAATGTATCTGCAAGATGTGACTGAAAATTGTGGCTTCTGAAATGTTAAAAAGGTTTTCTAAGCAGCCAGCTGAAGCTGGAGAAGAGAGAAGTCACTTAACCTACTGAGAGAGCACTGTTTGTGTGGGATTCCAGACGTGGGTGTTCTTTACAAGAAAAGGGTTGGCAGCTGAAACAGGCAGAAGCAAGCCCTCAGCCAAGACTGCAACTACTATATGCAAAGTCAAACCTGCTCAAGCAAATGCAAAAAAGGAGATTAAGAGTAGTGTCCATAAAATAATAAATTTAACAAAGTCAATGTGATGGCAAAGATAGAAAAGCGCATAGGTGCTATTTTTCTTTTGGTGGCTTTCTGCTAAAGGATAGAGATGAGGGGGTGTTTTTTGGCAAGGATCTTCTGTGATCTGGGTCTGAAGTGGGCTATCTGAATATTTGCTTTACCTGCTTCTGTGTTTTATACTGCATTGTGCAACAAACCATTTTGGCCAATTTTTAAAAATGAGAAATGTAACTTTAGAGGAGACCTGTTAAAATATAAAAAGTTCTTAGGTAGAAAAGATAAGATAGGATCTTAATTAGAAAGGACTTCTTTAGTTCCAAAGAGGAAGGTGACAGTTATAAATTCCTCGATTAAATTGAATTATATAGGGCTTCCCAGCTCATACTGCTGAATTAAAGGTTACTGTTTTGCCATTGCTTTCTTTCTAGGGCACAACTAAGGCAGGACTAGAATTCATAGTCTCCCAATTTCTAGCTTGGTACCTTTAATTACTACACCAGATTGGTTCTTCACATATGCTTAGATCAATTCAGCAATATTTTATTCTGCAAATGGAATATGTGCTCATTGCCTGCGATTCTCAGACCAATAATAAACAATTGATTTCATATCTTGTAATGATAGGCCCTACCCTCTGCATGGGCAGCTGTATTGACAGAAGGAGGACCACATAAAATATGGGAGTGCTTGGAAAAGACTCAAGATTTATATGTAGTGTGTAATATCTATTTAAAAACAAAACAACTTTAGGGGAAATAGCCTAAAACAAATAGAAGTGTGGTTTTTTTTTGGTGGGGGGACTCTCATGGAAGAAAGTAGAAGGGAAATGAAGCGTATATGCTAGGCCTGTGATGACGAACCTATGGCATGCTTGCCCGAAGTGGTACACAGAGCCATGTCACCTGGCACACACCATGTTGCGCATTCCTCTTCCGGGTTTCTGGCACACATGTACGCACAACGATAAGCTATCCTTCATGCGTATGGCAGTGCCTGAAAGAGCTGGTCTTCCGGTTTCCGGCATGCGTGCTGGCCAGTTGATTGTCACATGTGCATGTGCACCAGAAACCAGAAGATCAGCTGGATGGTGCACATGTGCATGCTGGAAACTGGAAGTTCATTTCCCGGTGCGCACATGCCCCCAGGGCAGCTCCTCTTCTGGCTTGTGACTCTGACGAGCATGCACAATGCGTGTGCACGCTCCCTCCCTTTTCAGCACTCGGTGCCAAAAAGATTTGCCATCACTGCTAGGCAAACCCCATAAATGAGTTTCAGATACAGCCCCACCCTTCCTGGCTAGCCAATATTTCTGGAGGTCTCTTTATGCTTCTTTCAAATACAGGAAACAATTGATCAACCACCTTGCGTAGGTGGCAGGAAACTTTACCTTGCATGCCTCACCCCAGCAGAGTTTAAAGTCCAAGGTTTCTGGCTTCCAGAAAGTTTCAAGATGCTATGATCAAAGGAGAAACAAAGTTTCTTTCATGGCTTCTAGCCAAAACAGAAAGTGGATCCTTGCCATACAAAGATACTGGAGCCTAAGCATTTAGGCAGGCACTTCTAGCTGTAGTTGAATCTTAAAAAGCCATGCCCTCCTAGTTCATTATTTTATAATATGTATAAGTAAAAAAGAGATTGGGTTCTTATAATAAAACAATTTTTAATGTTCCTTTTTAATTGTCACAAAGATTTACTAATTTATTTAAAAAAAAGATCACCAAAAAAAGAGAAATATTGAAACTCAAATGTTTGTGTTTGTGAATATCAAATAGTATAAAAATGTATACATTGACATTTAGTCTCATTCCCAGTTACTTTTAATCTCTTTTGAAAGAGACTTTTTTTTTGAAAAAAGTTTGTTTTTTAAAAAAACAAACCACATACAAATCTTTTGAAAAAGATATCAGTCAGGTATATAATTAAACACTTTTCAGATTTCACCCCCTCATTATAATGTGTATCCAATATTTTTCCCTTCCCCTCTTAAAATTTTATTATTTGCACATTTCTATCAAAACATCTGTTCTATTCCTTTATCCTGAATGTATTGAATCAAATCTATTTTATTTTATTTATTTTATTTACTTATTTTGTCACAACAATATATATAAGCATCACACAAAAAGATTATATAGTATATAAACATATATATGAGGAAATATTAGGAGGTATAAGTGTGTGTGTGTGTGTGTGTGTGTGTGTGTGTGTGTGTGTGTGTGTGTGTGTATATATATATAGGTCTTTGGTTGTTCGGGTTTTCTCCCGTGTAAAATTGGAAGTGTCTTGGCGACGTTTCAACGAAGTCTCATTCGTCATCTTCAGGCTTCAGCTTCGTGCTTCTGGGAGCAATGTGTTATCGCAGCTGTTTCTTCCTTTTAACTGCTAGTGGGGGTTTGAACTGATTGGGTGGGAGCTTGGCTGTGCTCTGATTGGATGGGGTTTTTTCTGTGCTCTGATTGGCTGGGGGTGTGTCCTGTGTTGGTGGGGGCTTGGTTGTGCTCAGTCTAGTCTGTGCTGCAGGGGGATTTGAGCTGGTGAACTGCATAGCTGTTGTTTGGCTTTGTGGTCGTGCTACATCTTCATAGTGGGTGTCAGTCTGCTGCATGAATGGATTGGAGGGGTTTGAAAAAAACCACAGAAAAAAGCACAGAAAAAAACCCCATCCAATCAGAGCACAGCCAAGCTCCCACCCAATCAGTTCAAACCCCCACTAGCAGTTAAAAGGAAGAAACAGCTGCGATAACACATTGCTCCCAGAAGCACGAAGCTGAAGCCTGAAGATGACGAATGAGACTTCATTGAAACGTCGCCAAGACACTTCCAATTTTACACGGGAGAAAACCCGAACAACCAAAGACCTATATACAAACACCCGTGAAAACCTCAGAAAACAAATATATATATATATATATGGTCCTCTTAGGAATGGGGTGAGGTTAATAGTAGAAAGTTTTTGGTTAAAGCTTTTAGGATTATGGGAAGAGACCACAGAGTCAGGTAAAATATTCCAAGCACTGATGATTCTGTTACAGAAGTCATATTTTCTGCAATCTAGATTAAAGCGGTTAACATTGAGTTTAAATCTATTGGTTACTCTCGTATTATTGCAATTAAAGCTGAAGTAGTCTTTAACAGGAAGGACATTACAACAGATGATTCTATGAGTTAAACTTAGGTCTTGTCGGAGGGGACGGAGTTCTAAGTTTTCTAAGCCTAGGATTTCAAGTCTGGTGGGATAAGATATTTTATTATTTGATATTTGTTTTCAGAGGAGTGAAGAACTTTTCTTGTAAAATATTTCTGAACACGTTCAATTGTATTGATGTCAGAAATTTTGATATTTTGAAATATTGATGTCAGAAATAGTTCCCACATTTTTGCCCCCTTTCTTGCCCCTCCCTTCTTTATTAAACAAAATATAGCCATACTTATCCCTACTGTTATCAAAGACAGACCAGTAAAAAAAAAGATAAAAAGAAGGTAATCTCTATAAAAATCTGTCCTACATTAAATCTCACCTTAATTTCAAAAAGGTCTCTCTCATCACTTATTATTTCATAATCCCATTCCAAATAAGAAAAAAATTAAAATAATAAACAAGATAAAAAGAACAAAATGAAAAGGAGCAAACATACCCCATTTCTCACATAATTCCATAGTTATATTCAAATATTCTATTGGAAGTTTTATCTCAAATTATTTCAATTTAACTACGTATGTTTAAAAACTGCATATTTTCTTAACTTATTAGATTCCTTGTTACCCCATTCCTCCTCTTCTCAACATTTTTATAATCCTCTAATCTTTAACATAAATTTTAGTTTTACATTATGATATGCTTTTTATATTCTTCTCTATCATTGCTGCATGCAGCTCATTTCTTTAATATTCCAGTTCTGTAATCATTTCTTATATTTCTTGCTTAAATGACAATTGTATACTTCTTATTGTCCCTTGTTTTCTACTTTATTCTTCGATGTTATGAATCTTAAAGGTCAGCCATCTGGTTACCAAAAATCCTCCTTTGAAATTGTCCTGAAATCACAAAGATATTTCTCTCCTATATTTCTTCCTCTGCCTTTAGGTGTCAGTCTTTAGTGTTGTTTTCTGTTTTATTCTTTGATGTTATGAGTCTTAAAGGTCATTCATCTAGTTGCTGAAATCCTCCTTTGAAATTGTCCTGAAATCACAAAGACATTTCCCTCCTGTATTTCTTCGTCTGCTTTTAGATGTCAGTCATTAGTCTACAGTTACAATCCACAATTAACAAAGTATCCATTTTCAAGCCGCACCTTTTTTCACTTTGTTTCAATTTGTTGTCTCTTTTCAGTTCTGTTTAAATAGTTTCATTATAATCCTTTAAATCCAAATTTATAAAGAATAGAGGAACTCGGAGATGTTCAATTAAAATCCATTTTTAAAATCTTAGTTCTCTCTTTTTTCTTCTTGCTTATAATCTTTTAATAATCGATAAAAGCCTCCAAAATTCTCCAAAGTCAATTTTAATTAAAAGTCATATTTTTCTCTGCTTTCTCTATTCAATTAGGGCTCTAGACTTAGGTTCCAAACCAACTTTTGTCAGGTTTTAGGTATCATTAATTATTTCCTTTCGTTTTCATTTCCTGTTTAAATTAGCCACTATTTCTCAATTTTTCTTTAAATGCTTGTTGGAAAAATTGCTCCTAGTGCTTCTTCATGAGCTTGTATTAACTCACCCGGCTTCAATATCTTGTTCAGTACTTATGCTTTATCCTCCTGCCCGTTCTTGTGGCCGTCCCGACTTCAGGCAGCTGGTGATGGCTGCAGTCCTCTCACTGGGTCGAGAGAAAAAAGCCGGAGCTACAGGGAATTTGCAACTTCCCTGTCCGCTCCAGCGGCTCCCTCATTCTTCGCTGCCCCTGCAGGGCAGCTATGGTCCAGACCGGACCCCCGTATCGAGGGGATTTTCGGCACTTACCCCGGAGCTCTCGGGGTTTGTGTCTGTTTCGTTGCAACGCTGGCAACACCTCGAAAGAAACTCTTGTTATGGACATGATACTACTGAAAAGTTGCTCTCCTTATTTTGGCTTAATACATCTCTTAAAAATATAAAGACAAATTCATTTGGCCCTGAATACCTTGTACTTGGCAACAAATTTAATGCCAATACTGCAAAAAGTGATGATTAAATAAGTATTTATAGCAGGGAATTCTAATTAATGGAGTCTGCAGAAATTTAGATTGTATGTTCCAATTTTGATGCCTAATTTCATAACTTTTTCCTATTGTCAGGTAAATGTATCCTTCACATTACTCAGTAAAACTGCTATATACACATACATATTTTATGTACAACTGATTTATTTGAATGTAAAATGGGTAAAACAGTGCATAAGAGAGATAAAAGATTTTTGTGAAATGCTTTTTCCTTTGGGGGCAAACATAAAAAAAGAAAATGAAGTCAGCCCAGTCAATATAAAAATGATGCTTCCATTTTGGTAGAGACAGAATAGAAAAATCTAGTAATGTCTCACAGTGTCAGCACAATCTGCTTTCTCTAAGAAAAAGAGACTGAAGACCAGCCAAGTCAGACCATTTCTGACTACAGCAGCTGCTTAACAGCCAATTACACTCAAGAGTAATTCTAAGCTGCAAACCTAATTCTTGGGTAGAAGTGAAATCATATTCTGCTCCTTATAATGTGGTTAGAACTCTGGTGTTCTTTTTTAGGTTATTTAATTGTACCATGATTATTTATTTGTGCAGTTATTTGGTAGCTATACTTTAAATTGCCCCGAATCTTTTTGACTGCAGTGGTTATAATTCATTGTTTTTAAAAAATAATCTGCCTGCACCTTTGTTGTCCTGCTGGCCCCTATGTTTTGCAAAAACATATTACCTGAACTGTTTGACTCCATTGCTAGGTTTGTGTGATGTAGAATCTGTAGTGGGCTCAGGAATTCATGCTACAATGACAACATTGGACCTGATCCCGGTTTCTGAGAGCTTGAGACATGCAGGTGATCACACTTTAGATTTCTTTTTTGTCTCATAGACATTGTACCATGATCTGAAGATGGAGACATTACCATCAGTCTTTTGTTACAATCAGATTACTCTCTGATTTTTCTTCAGTCTGCTGGTATTTTTTCTCCCCCTGTTTCCCAGGGGATAGTTTGACTTTCACTGCTGGAGTTTGATGGGTTTTAGAGGGTGCTTGGGTTTTTCCTGAAATGGGCATGTGATGAGCATCTTAGAAGGGTTTGCCTTATATGATCTTTCTTGTTCTAATTGAGAGAGAGGGACTTTGATCCCAAGTGACTCTCTAATTTTCTGAGATGCTCTGGAAAATTTAATAACAAAAGCTTCGAGCACTGTTGGAGCAAGCAGTAAAGCAAATTTGACTAATAATGTATGAGAAGCTATACTAGGGACTGCAATTGGCTCTTTATAAAATAATCTGTTCTCTGCTAGGAGAGAGGGATCCCAGGAATATCTACAGGGCCATTGTGAAGAATATTTAATCACTTGAATTCTCTTGGAGTTGCAGTTGAAGCAATTTTGGCACAGTCTTGCTTCTGTGGAAATAAATAGGATCCTTGAGTCTGTTAACTTTCCATTGTTAGATTCATACCCTTCCTGTTTGGTTGAGATCTCCAGAGAGATGATAAAAGTTGGAACCATGTGGTGCTGAATTCATCCTAGAGTACTGATTCCCCATCCCTTTACAAGAAACAATATTTTCTTAAGAAACTATCACTGGACCCAAGAGTCTGGGTTTGCCCAGTTTTCAGCCTTTTATTTCTGAGAGAAATTGTTGAAAAGGTGATCATGCTGCAGCTTCAGATGCCTAGGGGAAAATGGATTATTTGGATCCTTTCAGTCAAGTTACAGCCAAAGCATAGAGCTGGCATTGGTATGGCTGAGAATGGGATGGTGGCTCTCCTTGATCTCTCACCTACCTACCTTTAATACCATCAGTCATGGTATCCTTCATCATCAACAATAGGGATGGGGAATGAGAGGTATGGCATTGCAGTCATTTGATTTTCCCTATGGCAGTTCTAGATAGTACTGATAGAGAGTTGAGATTGAGCCAAAGTCCCTGATCTATGGAGTGCCTCAGGACTTGTAAGGAATGTGTGAATGAACTTGGAGGAATAAAAGAGGGAGAAGCCCACCATCACTAAGCTGTCAAAGAAAGAAATTTAGAGAAGACATACCCTAATTGATATAGTTAAAAATGAGTGGGTTGAGAAGAGTTGTCCCAGCTAGGCAGGGAAAGGATGTCAAATGGGGAATAAGCCTTGTGTCCTTGTGCAGCTGCAAGAGGTATAAGCCTGACACCACCACCCCTAAATTCCATGGAATCGTATCCCATTGTTCCCAAGAGAAGGCAGAGTTTGGGAGGTTTTGTGTATTAAAGGTAAAGTGGCTGACTTGGACCCTTCACGAGTGGATCTTGTTGCTTGCTTGTTGAAGCTCCTGTGTATGGTCAGGTATAATTGGTATGCTGATTATATAACTAAGTATCATGTGCATCTCGAGCTCTGGATCACCAACATATATCATAAAAAACTTGAATCAAAGTTTGGAGATTGTAGGGCAATGGATAGGGGAAATAGACTGAAGCTCAACTCCAGTAAGACACAATAAATATTGATGTGGATATGGACTTCCAGTTCTGGGAACTTTGCATCCCTTATTCTAAATAAATTTATATTTCCCCAAATGAAACTGATATACAATTTTAGGTTCTTTCTAGACTCCTGCTTAAAGCTCACAGATTCATTTTGTACACCAATTGCCTATGTTCCTGATTGGGAAACTCTTCTCATCATCCCTTATGCTTTGATTAGCACAATTGCAAGCCTGCTGTTCTTTAAACATGACTGAGCTCTTTCCCAAAGTTTGGGATTGGGCTGCTTATGGTCTCTTAGATGTTTTTATGTCTGCTACACGAATAACCATCTTCCCATTGCCCGATAATTGTTCTTTCTATGGTTTTCAGTCTGTACACTGTCTTTGAGCAATTGGGCAATTTTAGAATTATGGATGATGAACACAGGCATTATAAATACATTTTTGAAAAGGATGCAAAATATAGGTGTATGGAAGGTTGTGTCTTTAAAGAAAATTTTATTCTCAAAATCATATACAAAGTATAGTTTATCGAATAAAAAAGGATTATTTTATTTTATCCTTATTTTAAAAAAGGAAAAAAAACATTTGTGATAATTGCAGGATGTTTGCATAAATGTTTGCTGATAACATTTAGAACATGTACCTTTTTTTCTTAATTACTTAAAGCAGAGGAGAAGTTCTATAAGTTCTTACTCACTAATTGTAGTTACATTGCTCTGGGATCTTTTTGGATGAAGCTTGAGATGCAATTGATTTAAATAATAAACTGAATATTTTCTTCTCTTCATAAAGCATAAACCAGTCTCATTTTGGGGTTCATTGTAGCTCTGCCAAGAATATACTACAATATTTTGCAACAGTTCCTAGTTTTTCTTAACCAGAAATCATATATTTTGGGGGGATTTTAAAGGGTATTGTAAAAGATGATTTGGGATTTCTAACTAGCCACTTAATTTTTTTGTTTTGTTTTCTGCTACAAGATAATATGTTTTCTTCAAGAAAAAACAATTTTCATTGTCCAATATAGAAAGAGTAGACATCAATACCCGTAAGCTTTATCAGAACAAATGTTTAAAAATGGACACCTAATGGTTCTTTTCTTGGGCTTTGTCTTTTAGTAACATACCAAAAATAAGAGATGGCAGTAATGGAAATAGCTTGCCAGGACCATGCAGATCCAGCTACTGGATCTCCAAAGGATCTCCTAATGGGCAAAGGTCCAGAAGAAGTAGTAAGTGAAAAGAAAAGCAGCGTTTGCAAAGTAGAGGAGCCAGACGAAAAGATATTCCATGAATCATGGAAGATCCTGAATGATGTGATTGCTAAAGGAACTGCCAAGGAAGACAGCGGACAAGGGAGCTTAGCCTCAATCTCCATCATTGCCCAGGCAGAATGTAAGTGGAAAACGACATATTAATGAAAGGAGGAGGAGCTGAAGTTGTGTGTGTGTGTGAGAGAGAGATGGGAGAGAGGGAATGTATAACTTTCTGTTCTGGAAAGATATTGGTAGTCTTCTAATTGATTTTCAGTCTTAATAAGGACATTCAATTGGTTACCATGATGATTAAGGAAGAAGTGCTTTCTTTTCCATTTCTCCTGGCATTTCCATCTCTCTCTGTCATCCTGAGTCTTAATTCCAGTAGAAACCTCTAACTTTGAAAGTGTAAATGATATAGAGTAAATACTTAGAATAAAATCACAATAAACCCTTGACTTAACAGACTGCTGGGGGCAGGAGGATCTGCTATATCTGAATGTTCATGAAATATTGAAAGGGAATGTATACATGTTTTATACCATTATATACAAACATAAATTGTTGTTATGTAACAACTAATGTTAAATGAAATTCAATGCATGCATAACATGGCATTTACATGTTAAAATGCTGAACAGATCTTGCATCTGAAGTCCACTATATTAAGATCTGATAAACTGTCAATTTTGGTATTTCTTGCTTCATTGTGGCATATTTGAACTTCTGTTTCTTTTAACTTTCTTCAGGTGAGATAAGCCAGGAGTTCAGTCCCACTTATTCAGAGAGGCCTTTTATTGCTCACACAAAACGATATAGGTAAGTTCTACTTCATAAAATGCAAAACCACAATGCCCTCCCCTGCTCCTTATCCCCAATTCACTTGCATAAAAAAAGGAAGATACTTTGAATCATCATGTTGGAAAGAGTATTCCACACCTATATCCACATTGGGGGCCCGGAGGAGCATCAAAATAGTCAAGGGCAGTGAATCTTCAACCATATTTTGATGAATGCCATCTTGCCTGCTTTGATTCATGTACCCCATTCAGCAGAGGCCATTGTATTCCTCTTAATTTCACTTTTTATCATAGACTGGTATCCAAACCATTGCGCTAGAATTAGCAAGTTTCATACTTCAGAATTTTCTGCATTACATGACAGAAGGTTTTATTTAATATGCTATCTTTAAAATTGTTCTCTGGAGATTTTCAGGACTTGGCAAGTATATCTTCTTGGTAAGACACATTGTGTCCCATTGCAGATGTAGCATGATTTATGTAAGGTCTTAGTTGTTAGGGGATAATTACAAAGTGGTCTTGCAGATTTTCAGCAAGATTAGAGTGCCATGGCTAAATTTTATAAGCAACATTCAAGAAAATTAATCTGTGATTGCAAAAGTTTAGAATGAATGTTTAAAAAGAAGGGAAAGATGAGGAAAGAATCAATATTATATATGAAAGGGAGCCATTGCATGACTCCTTCTTAGATTTTGTATTTTGAAAAAATAGAATATTTTAATTGTGACATGAAACAATAATAAAACGTTTCTAGGACAGCCCCCCCCCCCATGTATTCTGTTTCTTGTTATTCACAGACATTTTCTTTTCTGTTATATCTTAAGTTTGCCTCCTTGCCCTCATCACCTAAAATATCAATTGTTTAGGATGTCTAGCCAGTAAAATTCATACAATGAATACATTGCTGTGAGCAAATAAATCCGATGCCTGGCATAGCATAGCATTGCTTTCATTCTCATAAGGCTAAATACTTTGGCTCACTTTTGACACTCATATTAAAATGTTGTTGGCAAGGAAACATCTGATAAGATATGTGTCAATACTGCTTCAATGTATGATTTAATAATATATATAATTTTATATGTATATTTTATTGGAAATTGAAGATGGATATTATAAGATTAAAAAGAACATTTTTCACAGATGTATTCATTCTTTAGTTTGAGAACTAACTTATTATGATTACTCCAAATGTTCTCAAGATCTTAGTGTGTAGCTTTCAGATCTGCTAAATGGCTGCGGTTTTTGTGGTTTAAGCTAAAGTATATATCTGTAATACTACTTTCTGTCAGCTGGTCTTGCAGCCTTGATCAAATCCCCAATAATGTGGCTCATGCAACTGAAGGAAAAATGGCTCCAGGTTCCTGGAAAACCTTACATCTCAGCAAATCCCGGAAGAAACAGCGAAAGAGAAAGTCCTCCCTTAAAACATCAAAAAGAGCAGCCTCCCTAAGTCGAAAGCCAAGGACTCCGGAGCAGGAGAGCTGTGCACCCATACCTGTGCAGGTAGAGCATATTCTACACTGCCTGAAATCATGTTTGAATATAGTATTAATGATGGGCATAATGCAACTTAACCTCAGAAATGCCTGTTTTCTTTCTCAGAGGCATATATGTGTTTGTAGTTGAATTAAGAACATACTATTGAGCAATGGCTCAGATACCATTTTTCATCTTTATGAAATCTGTCCTGTTGCAAAATGTGTTATAAAACAAGGAGATTCTGAACAATTTTAAAATTACAATCTACATTAGATGGCATGTATGATGGCAATAGAAAAGAGGACAGAGATCACTAATGATAGCTTAGTAATATGATCTTAGACTACTTCTTTGTAATTTACCAGCTCTGAAACATTTAGGACTTTAACTTCCATTGATCCCAGACAATATTGAAATTGAGATCCAGCATACTAAAATGGATAAATACATAAATATTTTTATTTATGATACTTTTATTCCACTCTTCTGTTTCAAAAGCACTCAAATCTTTTCCCTAATTCAATAAGTTGTTAAATATGGAAATTTGCTTATCATGAAGCATATTCTGTACCCCATTAGTACATCTGATAAGCAACCACCTTGTCTCTGAGTTCTGAAGATAATTCCTAAACTTGTCCAATAAGCAAGTCTGTTTGGCTATCACATGATGACAATACCCAGGAAGCCTTAGCAAATTAGGTCCAAACTAGCAATTTTCCACCATCCTTCCTTTCTTCAGATTTAGAAGAGTTTCAAAGATATCTCTTGGTTGCTTTTTGATAGTGATAGATTATTGATTAAGCCCAATGCAGGAAGGATGTCTTACAAAAAAGTGTTCTAGTATTGGTCAAACAGAGCTTATAATTATAAAACCAGGCAGAATTTGTGGAAATTAATAATAATAATAACAACAACAACAACAACAACATCATAATGGATAGTGGATTACATATTCATAATTCTAGATACAGGTAGTCCTTGACTTATGGGACTGGAATTTCCATTGGAAATTGTTGCAGTTGTAAGTTGACTCTGATGTGAGTTTATTATCATTTTTACAGTAGTCATTAGGTGAATCACATGGTCATTAAGCTAATCCAGCTTCCTCAGTGGTCATTGTTGCTAGAAATTAATAAAAATAGTCATAATTATGTCACTGCAGAATACTGCAAATGGTGTTAAAGAACTAAGACTCCAAACTATGATCAATTGTACAACAGTCATAAACGCAAATAAAGATTATAAGTTACTTTTTCCAAAGCCATTGTAACATTGAATAATAATTAACATTATTAAAGGAATGATGCCAGGGTTATCCGTAAGTTATTGGTTCAAATTTATTTATAGATAAATTTCATGTAAAATCATTCCTCTGAAATGTTAGAAATACATGTCCCTGGTTCCCAGCTTTTGGTTATTTTGCTTTTAACTAATTGAAATCTGACAATTGAGAAAATAGCTTTCCTAATTATTGGTGTTTGGAGTACAATCTTATTGGTTAGCTTTCCTGGGTAGCTAACTAGTTCATTTTTCTTCCAGGAAGATGACTCTCATTTGGGAACCCTCTTCACTATCACTTCATGGCATTCAGAACTGTGTAAAGATTTCGGTTCTGATTTCAGTTCTTTTGAGAAACCAAGCCAAGTTTTATCTACTAGCAAGTTACACATGATAAAGAACCAAGCAAAGCTAGAGTTACATAAGTTGATCAGCCCTGCTCAGTGCTTGAGTCATGTTTGGAAATCCTATACACAGGACAATTTGGGCTCTCAATTGGAGATTGTTCATCCCTCTCCTTCAAACAAATTTCCTCCTTATTTGTATGGCCATAGCTATTTGCTTCCTGCTTTGAAACCTGGCCCTCTGAAGACTTATCTTTTTGATGATCTTTCAAATGTAGATGATGAATGTTACCTTTCAGACTTGACTCTGGCGCATAGCTTTTCCAAGTGTCATCAGTCTGCAAAAAATACTTCAGATACTTTTTCTATGGATGAATTTCTAGTAGATGCACTGAAGGGAAATGTTATTCTTGGAGAACCAAGAAATCTAGCTTGTTTGGCCAAGACTTGGAAAGATGAATCAACTTCAAAAGTGTGCCTACAGGAAATCAATGAAAATGAAGGAGTGTTGCTTACAGAGGTGAGCTTTTGAAAACTGTTAACAGGGTACCAATTGCATACTTTTTGATAGATCATGCTGTATTATGCAAAGTAAAGATATGGATAATCACCAGGAGCCATATTTCTATAAACAGTTTGGTCAAAAACAAAAATACAATTAAAAGTATTACACGACAGGATATCTGAATTAAAATACTTGAACCTGCATGGGGCCAGGGGCATAGATCTTTCTATATTTCCTTAAGTGGGAAAAGTACTAAAAATCTGGCATAGAAAGAAAAGATGAGACTGCAATTTTCCTCTCCATAGGGCTAGCTTTCTAAAGA
The DNA here is from genome assembly GCF_028640845.1 of Ahaetulla prasina. Classification (NCBI taxonomy): domain Eukaryota; kingdom Metazoa; phylum Chordata; class Lepidosauria; order Squamata; family Colubridae; genus Ahaetulla; species Ahaetulla prasina. The sequence continues at coordinate 48,457,939 of NC_080542.1, read as the reverse complement.
AAATGAACTTTTAACAAACAGATTCAATTATCTATTTCCTATGTCTTGTGCTAGTATAACAAAGGAATGACTATTATGATCTTAGAGTGAAAGTTCATTTTAATGAACTTCATTTATTGAAAATAACTCGAAATATCATTTTAATGAACTTTTAAATTATTTTCAATAAATGAATTCATATGGAAGGTAGTAGGGTCATCCTTAGAAATAGAAACATTTTATCCATCCCATCTTAAAAAAACTTCAAGTATTGGAGCATTCACAACTTTTGAGGCAAGTTGTGAATCCCTCTTCGTGAGGTGGGGCCATAGGAATCAGATGGGCTTGTTGATCACGTACCTGGCTCCTTGCTGCGTGACTACAGCCCTGCCTGAGTTGTTGGAGGTGCTTGCCGGAGTGGCGGTTGAGACCCTCAGACTTATGGTCATGGGGGACTTCAACCTGCCATCGACCGGCTTGTCATCGACGACAGCCCGGGAGTTCCAGGCCTCCATGACGGCCTTGGACCTGATTCAAGTAGTTGATGGCCCTACGCACACAGGGGGAGGCACACTGGACTTGATTTATATCTCTAGTTAGTGGCTGAATGATCTGGAATTAGGAGATTTAGTAACAGAACCTGTGTCATGGTCAGATCATTTTCTCCTTCGCCTGGACTTTCGGACTGTCACCCACCACCGCAGGGAGACGGAACCAATGCGTTGGTTCCGTCCCAGGCGCCTGATGGACCCTGAATGGTTCCTGAAGGAGCTTGGGCCATTCTGTGAGGATCTGGCCCACGGCACGGCTGAAGAACTAGTCGTGACCTGGGAGCAGGTGGCGGCTGGGGCTTTGGACCGTGTCGCGCCTTTGCGGCCTCTGGCCCAGCGTAGGTCTCAACCGGCCCCTTGGTTTTCCGAGGAGCTGAGGGAGATGAAACGCCGGCGAAGACGCCTAGAGAGTGCCTGGAGGTCCAGTCATTCCGAAGCTGACCGGACACTAGTTAGGTCTTATTCTAAAACCTACCTAGTGGCAATGAGGGAGGCGAGGCGTTCTTACGCTTCCACCCTCATTGCGTCGGCAGATAACCGCCCGGCCGCCCTGTTTCGGGTGACCCGCTCTCCTTCATCAGGAGGTGCGGGATGACCCCTTACAGGGACGTGCCGAGGAGTTTAGTGGTTATCTATATGATAAAATCGTTCAGCTTCGGGATGGTTTGGACCAAAATTGGGATGATCCAGGTGAGATGGCAGAGTCTTGTCGAGATTGTTTGGGATGAGTTTGACCCTGTGGCTCTCGAGGACGTGGACAGGTTGTTGGGAAGGCTGCATGCCACCACGTGTTTATTGGACCCGTGCCCTTCCTGGTTGGTGCTAGCCACACAGGGGGTGACACGAGGCTGGCTCCGGGGGATTATTAATACTTCTTTGCAGGAGGGGGTCTTTCCTACCGCCTTGAAAGAGGCGGTGGTGAGACCCCTCCTCAAGAAGCCTTTCCTGGACCCAGCTATTTTGGGAAATTATCGTCCGGTCTCCAACCTTTGCTTTGTTGCGAAGGTTGTAGAGAGTGTGATGGCACGGCAGCTACCCCAATATTGGATGAAGCTGTCTATCTAGACCCGTTCCAGTCTGGCTTCCGGCCCGGATATAGTACGGAGACAGCTTTGGTCGCATTGGTGGATGATCTCTGGAGGGCCAGGGACAGGGGTTATTCCTCTGCCCTGGTCCTATTAGACCCCTCAGCAGCTTTTGATACCATCGACCATGGTATCTTGCTGCACCGGTTGGAAGGGTTGGGAGTGGGAGGCACTGTTTATCAGTGGTTCTCCTCCTATCTCTCTGACTGGTCGCAGACAGTGTTGACAGGGGGGCAGAGATCGACTGCGAGGTGCCTCACTTGTGGGGTGCCGCAGGGGTCGATTCTCTCGCCTCTCCTGTTCAACATCTATATGAAGCCGCTGGGTGAGATCATCAGTGGCTTTGGGGTGAGATACCAACTGTACGCTGATGATACGCAGCTGTACTTTTCCACCCCAGGCCACCCCAACGAAGCTGTTGAAGTGCTGTCCCGGTGCTTGGAAGCCGTACGGGTCTGGATGGGGAGAAACAGGCTCAAGCTCAATCCCTCCAAGACGGAGTGGCTGTGGATGCCGGCACCCCGGTACAGTCAGCTGCAGTTGCGGCTGACTGTTGGGGGCGAGTCATCGGCCCCAGTGGAAAGGGTGCGCAACTTGGGTGTCCTCCTGGATGGACGGCTGTCGTTTGAAGATCATTTGACGGCCGTCTCCAGGAGAGCTTTTTACCAGGTTCGCCTGGTTCGCCAGTTGCGCCCCTTCCTCGACTGGGATGCCTTATGCACGGTCACTCATGCTCTCGTTACCTCTCGCTTGGATTATTGCAATGCTCTCTACATGGGGCTCCCCTTGAAGTGCACTCGGAGGCTTCAGTTAGTCCAGAATGCAGCTGCGCGGGTTATAGAAGGAGCCGCACGCGGCGCCTGTGTAACACCACTCCTGCGCAGACTGCACTGGCTGCCTGTGGTCTTTCGGGTGCACTTTAAGGTGTTGGTTACTACCTTTAAAGCGCTCCATGGCTTAGGGCCTGGGTACTTACGGGACCGCCTGCTGTTACCTCATGCCTCCCACCAACCCGTACGCTCACACAGAGAGGGACTCTATAGGCAATGCCGGCTTGCGGCCCCCAGGGGAAGAGCCTTCTCTGTGGGGGCTCCTACTCTCTGGAACGAACTTCCCCCTGGCTTGTGCCAATTGCCTGACCTTTTGCTGCGAGCTAAAGACGTATTTATTTACTCGCGCAGGGCTTAAATTTTAAATTTTAAATTTTTGGATGTATTTTAATTGGGCTTTAGATTTTAATATGTTTTAAATTTCGGCCAATTTTATAATAAGTTTTTTAATTGTTTATTTTAATTGTATTTTGTTACTGTTTTTATTTCGGCTGTACACCGCCCTGAGTCCTTTGGGAGAAGGGCGGTATAAAAATCTAATAAATAATAATAATAATAAATAATAATAATAATAAAAGTTGTTCCACTGATTAATTGTTCTGTCAGAAAATTTCTCCACAGTTCCAAGTTGCCTCTCTCCTTTATCTACCCATTGCTTCTTGTCTTGCCCTCAGGTGCTTTGGCGAATAGCTTGAATCCTTCTTCTTTGTGGCAGCCCTGAGATATTGGAACACTGCTATCATGTTTCCCCTAGTCCTTCTTTTCATTAAACTAGACATATTCAGTTCCTGCAACCATTCTTCATATGTTTTAGCTTCCAGTCCCCTAATCATCTTTGTTGCTCTTCTCTGCACTCTTTCTAGAGTCTCAACATCTTTTTTACATCATAGCGACCAAAATTGGATGCAGCATTCCAAGTGTGGCCTTACCAAGGCATTATAAAGTGATATTAATACTTCATGTGATCTTGATTCTATCTCTTTGTTAATGCAGCCTAGAACTGTGTTGGCTTTTTTAGCAGCTGCTGCACACTGGTGGCTCATATTTAAATGGTTATCCACTAGGACTCAAAGATCCCTCTCACAGTTACTACTATTGAGGAAGGTACCACATATATGGTACCTGTGCATTTTGCTTTTCTTGCCTAAATATAGAACATTAATTTTTTCAGCATTAAATTTCATTTTGTTAGATAGTGCACAATGTTCAAGTCTGTCAAGATCCTTCTGTATCTTAATCCTATCTTCTGGAGTTTTGGCTATTCCTGACAGCTTGGTGTCATCTGCAAATTTGATGAGTTCCCCATCTATCCCCATCTATCCCTATCCAAATCATCCCTATCCCTATCCAAATCATTGATGAAGATGTTGAAGAGTATTTGGCCTAAAACAGAGCCTTGGGGTACTCCACTGCATACTTCTGTCCATGTAGATGCAGTTCCATTGAGGACTATAAGGTTGAGTGTGGTTGGTCAGCCAGGTATGAATTCATCTGGTGGTGATCCTGTCTAACCCACATTTTTCTACTTTATCTAATAGTAGATTATGGTCTAGTTTATCAAATGTCTTGCTGAAGTTCAAGTAAATTATATAGACAGCATTCCTCTGGTCCACTAATTTTGTCACTTTGACAAAGAATGCAATAAGATTAGTCTGGCATGATCTGTTTTTGACAAACCCATGTTGGCTTTTGGCTACTGCTTTGTTTGCTTATAGGTGTTTGCTGATTTGTTGCTTGATTATTTTTTCAAGAATCTTCTCTGGTATTGAGGTTAGGCTGATAGGTCTGTAGTTTCCTGGACCTATTTTTTTCCCCTTTTTGAAGATGGGAACTACATCAGCTCTTTTCCAGTCCTCTGGCAGTTCCCAGTGCTCCAGGATCTTTGAAAGATATAGTTCGATGGTTCTGAGATCTCTGCTAGTTCTTTCAGAACCTTGGGGTGTAATCCATCCGGTCCTGGTGATTTGAACTCATCTAGGGTAGACAGGTGTTCCCTTACCATTTTTTCCCTATTTTGACTTGTGTTCCTAATCTGTTTTTTGCAATGCCGTTTTTGATAGGTTGGACTGGTTTTTTACCTTTGTGTAAAGACAGATGCAAAAAATGAGTCAAGTAGTTCTGCTTTCTCCCTGTTGCTTGTCACCTTATTGCCACTTTCTCCCAGCAATGGACCAATTGTTTCCTTGACTTTTTTCTTGTTTTTAACATATTGGAAGAAGCTTTTTTAATTATTTTTTACTTTTGTTGAAAACCTTTGTTCATTGTGTTCATTTCCTCACTTCATCTTTATAGGCTCGGGCTGTTTGCTGATATTCTACCTTAGTTATGTGCCCCTCTTTCCACTTTTTATACTTGTCCTTTTTGTTTTTCAATTTGTCTTTGTAACCCTAACTCTAACCCCGCTTTAATATTGACCCAAATGCATTCAAGATAATTTTCATCATTGTTGTTCTCTACTTCTGTAGAGATATAGTTATTTCTTATATATAGTGCAACTTCACCTCTTCTTTTATTTGGTCTATTTCTTTTAAATTATTTAAACCCCTGTAGCTGTATGTTCCATTTGGGGGTTTTATCCCACCAAGTTTCCATAATGGCAAAAATATCATATTCTGCCCCCATTTACTTGAATTTCTAATTCACCCTGTTTATTCTTCATGCTCTGTGCATTGGTGTATAGACATTTGAGTCCATTTTGATTGTCCCTGTGTTTACATCCTACTTGTTCATGTTTATATATTACCAGAAGAAATTGCTAAATTCACTCTTTATGTTAAACCTTAATGTGTTTGCTTTTGATTTACTGTAGTATGATATGCAGTTCTTTATAAAATCATAGTTTATCATTTAGCATATATAAATCCATCCTATTGTGACTTACTCAACCATCCACAGTAGACACTGTCATCGGTGATTCACACAACATTCACAAATATTGGCTTATTTGGTTTTGGTATTAAAATGCAGATGCTGTTTTTAAGGTTTATGTGAGAACTAGATCATTTTTATTCAACAAACTATGGCTTAATATTTGGCTCCAAATAATAAAGCTGGACCTTTGCGTAGATAGACTGGTTCTAGATTCAGCCTTCGGCAGTTCTAGATTCTGGACAGGCAGGAAGAAGTATATCGTGACATAACATTAGTGATTTTTCCCCCCATGAAATGTATTGCCAAAAGAAAAGGAGATGATCACTAGTTTCAGTAATGTTGGAAAGCATTACATGAATTCATAACTATAACCCTATGAAGCTATAATGTGTGAGTAATATTGCAATAAGAATACCCTTGAGTCCCAATCGCTATGGTGGGGAAGACTCTTGTTAAGGCTTTGTGAGCATGATGCTGTAACTTGGTATATTTTTGATGGTCATGATGTAAATTATTCATAGAAACAGTTAATTGGAAGAGTTTAAAATGTTTCCATGTAAGACAAGCATTTATTATAAATTTTTATTGCATGAATCTGCTAATAGAAATCCTAGGTTTCTCACAGATCTTCCACTGGAGGGAAAGATGGAAGAGATACAGAGAGGATTTCTTCCTTTGGAAGAGATATCTGCTCCTTATTGCCCTTATTACTCTCACTCCCTGTTTGGGGATCTCATTTTGTGATGCATCTTTATTCTCTCCAAATTGTGCTGCTTCCTAGGATTATATAAGCTTCATTTGAAGCAAAATACAGCTATTATTCTTTTCTAGGGGCAGGAGAAATAAGTAGGTAACCATCTAACTTTCTCACTGCAGATTCTGGGCATTAAGACTAGAATAGCTACAATTATGTGAGTTGCAGTTAGAGAAAGAGAACACATACTGGATTGGGAAGGGCTAGTCTTTCAAAAAAATTGAAACAAAAGGAATTCTGTTTGAAGTAAATTTCTAAGGCTCAAGGATAGAGAAGAATCAATAAACTTTTGAACTAATGGCAGGATAATTTGGCTTTAAAAGGCAAGCTCTGAAATGTTTTTTTCCTCCTGTTCTTGACAATAATTTTGGCACAGTCAATTAATTCATCCTCTTTTCAAGGGCTCTTTTCCTTTTTTGTTTCCTGGTTGCTAATCTGCAGAAACTTAAAGCAGTCGATTATGAGTACCGAGAAGAGGTTCACTGGACTAAATCTCAAGGTTTGCTCGGCACAGGCTCTTTTGGAGAAGTGTACAAAATGGAGGACAAACAGACCGGCTTTCAGTGCGCAGCCAAAAAGGTACAGTGGTACATTATGCAAATCTGTTGCCTCCAAGGGAGGGAAAGCAGTATCAGAAAGAGGAAATGAAAGTTGCTTCCCTTTTCAGTGGAACTGCTGAAGGCTGGAGCAGTCAGCAGCAGTGATGCTTTGCTGAAACTTGTTTGTCACATCCTCAAGGTCAAGCCTGAAGTCGTCACCATGGTGACACCAAACAGCGGAATCTCCAGCTGACTGTGGGTGTAACGAGCTGCCAGGGAAAGATCACTCTTGTGTAGCCGCCAAAATATTGTCTTGTTGAGGCGATCTTAGCTGCTTTCTTGCATGGCAGAAATCATTTGTACAATTTTTAACAGGGTCATATATTAACAATAATAGAAGTTTCTTTAATCTGATCATTGAATCCCGGCAATTTGTCTTGCTTACTTCTTTTAGAATATAGTTGTAGTCGTGTTTACTCCTCATCCAATAAAATGGGCTCCAGCCACAGCAGCTCATGATGTAATTAAAGTATCAGTCTTAAAAATACCACCAATCCCTATATTTGAGTTCAAAGTATGGTGTGAAAACATAAGTCACAACTTTTATGCGGTTTTATTAGACAAAGCTGTAGCTTTAAGCTATTAGCTGGAGCTGATTTGTAGGTGTTTAATCCTTTTTGTGACTCATAGTATGCTTTGGTGGCATCTTCAGTAGCTGTCTAGACTTCCTCCTTGTACTGCATCATGCACTTTCTTAGGTTTAATGCTGATATTATGTTTAAGACACAAGAGGGAGCTAAGTTAACAAGTTGGGAAGCTCAGATGTCTGAAATTTTTTCTGATGTGTCTGTGTGCAGAAATCCTGAGGCTGTTATTTGTAATTCCTTTTTTTCCTCTGCTCTGAATTTCCATTCTTTGGTTCATTCTCTGATCCAACAATTACCTGCAACTAGCATGTTAATGACTAATATTTTCCTTCTCCTTAACGCTTATTCTCCTTTACAGACTTTTTGTTTTCCAGACTATATAATTAGTCCTCATTTTAGCTTTTTCTTGTCTGTATCTAAGGGCAGACTGTATTTTAATGTCTGAGTTGAAAAAACAAGCTGGAAAAAGAATATTTACAAAAAACTACTAGGATACATTTAACTTATTTTTGCACTGAAAGCACAATGTGACATTGGCTTTCAGATCCCTGCTTGTTTCAATGAGAACATATCACTGTATCAAAATACAGTATGGTTTGTTCTTACTTGTCTTATCTGTTCAAGAGGCCACAGAGATGTGAGGTCAAAGCCATGAAAAAGAATCAAATTTCAATTGAAACTGTTTTTATTTGCTCCCCCCCCCTCACAATCTCTTGCTCTTTCTTACTCTTTTTGGTGCTAGTCATATTTTTATATCAATTTCTTTATCAAGATCCTGCTTATGCCAGGATCTTTGTGTTTTTTTGTTATTCTGCTTTCTGTAACTTCAATGTTGAAAACACAGCTTCAGTGGGAGCAATTGTCAACTGTAAGACTAGTATGCCCAAATCAAGTAAACACTGTCGGGAGCTTTGAATTTTCAAAAGTAAAACTTTATTGGATACACCATTTTGGTACTGAAGAATCAAAACCAGCTCTGGTTTTCCGAAGCGAATGCTTGCCTTGTTAAACAATAGCTTCCCTTTCTCCCCACCACGAGTGATCATATTGTCCAATTATGAGATGTCCTTTTGTTACGGGAACAATCCATATTCTTTTCAAGCACCTGCAGTCGTGACCTTGATGGTTTCCAGGTTCTCACAGTCCGTGTACAAATTCTCAGAACTCCATTCCACCCTTCTCTCCTCCTAGTCCATTGGCAAGTTGAATAGAGATAAGATTCGAAAGGAGCAAAGTGGTTCAATCTTGACACCAATTAAATATATCTTGTTGTCTAAGATGATGGGTATGATTTCCCCCTTTCACAGGGCCATCGATCAGTTTAGTTTCCGTACTGATGATGGCACAGCATTTTCTACTGCAAATTGGGAAGTAAACTAGCTTGGAATAAACCTACTATATGGGACTGATAACTATCCTCAATCATTTTATTACTATAATTGATTTGCTATTTCTAATTGCTGCTTACTGTTTGTTTGATAAAATGCAATAAAATGGGGTATTATGTGTTTTGTGAGCTGAGCAATATATGTACTAAACTTGATAAAATACCTGGGCTGGGTGTCTTTTTGTTTTTTCATCTGGATTGGTGCTTTTTCTCACCAGTACTGTCAGGCACTGGGAATAAGTAGGTGGGAAGAGCATATACAAGTACTATTATTCCACTAGTTCAGGAGGATGGAAATACCCAGAGAGAAATGGTTCACATTGCAGCAGTCACTTCTAAGAACACTGTTTTTCTCTACAACTAAATGGAAGGGGGAAAAACCAGCACAGGGTTAGTCTAGGAAGAGAAGTAAGGTTGTTTAGTTTGTGTTAACAGTTGTGGGAGATCACAGAAAAGATTCATAATTCTTGTTTGTGCAAACAATTTGTGGAAAGTTATCTGATAACATGGAAAAGCAATGACAGCTCTTTTATTATTGCTAAAATTGAGATATTCAGATTCTGGAAGAAGAGCTAGAGAGAAATTAAGTGAGACATTTGATAGATAAACCATGATTGCTTTGCCACACTAAATGATAGCAAAAATAATTTGCTATAACAATGTGTATGAACCAAGCTCCCATTTCAATAATTAACTTTTCCCACTGGGTTTTGTAGATACTTATGATTCAGGAATCTCCATGAATTTGTGAAATTCAAGTTCTTCCTCAACTTCCCGTTTTCCAAAGTCTTTTTCCCCCCTGTCAATAGATCACAATCTATTTTTCTCAATTATTTTAGAATTATTGTGAGCCTAAACATTTTCTTGGCTTATTGCTTACTCGTCTTGTTTTTTAATCCATTGTTAACTTGGTTTTGCTTCTTTTTCTGCCAGCTTCTATTTTAGCTTTATTTGTTGTATAATTTTCTTTATAACATTTTGTTAGGATCTGTCTCTTCCATTTCGTTTTTCTGCCTCTCATTCTCATGTCTTCATTTAAGCAGCTGAGAATCATGATCCTTTATAATTAAGGTCAAGTAGATATAGGTACCAAGTAGTATGTTTGCCTGTCAAATTTCCTTAAAGATAAGAAATCCATATACCCCAACTTGCTCCATCTTCTGCTTTCTCAGGTGTGCTCTGAACTTCCCTTGTTCTGAATTTCTTTCCCCATTCAACTCATGCTTAATTCATTTGAAAAAAACAAGACACTGGGCTAGCTGGTCTCGGTTTGTTTTAATTGTATGTGAAAGCCATTATTTTTCTATTTAAAGCCAATATTGTTTGAACCTTTTTACCTCATACTTCTCTTTCTAGATACAAGTTGAACACTTTCGCGCAGAAGAGTTGTCAACGTGTGCTGGAGTGACACATGCCAAAGTCCTCCCATTATATGGAGCAGTGAAAGAAGGCCAGTGGGTTACTATCTTCATGAAACTGATGGAAGGTAATTGATCAAGAAAAGAGATAAGGTATTAGCAATATCATGAACAATAGGAATCGCAGACTATTGGTAGAGGCAAAAATAAATTGGGTGACTAGATATGAAGCAGGATTTTAATTTAGTCAATTTAAGTTTGTAGGGGATTGCTTCTGCAACATTTAAACAGTCATTAGATGTTGCCTGATATGGTCATTATGGGATATGGAACTAAAACTTGATGGAATACTTTTCTTCAAACCCCATTTCTACCCTATTTCTGACACACACCACCCCACTTCCTCCATTCTTAGACTTGCTTCCTTTTTTTCTTTTTTAAATATTATTTGAGCCTTACTTGTTCATCATATTAAAATATAATGAAATTTTAACACCTTGGTTTTTTAATTATCCTATGAATATAGGATGCTATAAAATTTTAGAAGAGAAGCAGAATAACTTTCCTGACCTGATCTTGCCTGTTTTTCTCTTAACTATCAATTTATGCTTTATTTTCATTTTATTTCCCTAAAAGTCAAGGATCACAACAACTGTTTCCTGACTTTAGTGTTAATGTCTCTTTTAATTTCCGATAAGTATTTTCTATTTTTAATAGAGGATAACTGAATACTTGTGAGAGCCTGTTGGTCCAGTGGTTGAACTCACGGCGGGAGGCTGTGAGTTCTAGTTCTGCCTTTGGCACAGAACCAACTGGGTTTCTCCCAGGCCCAGGAGGAAGTCAGTGTCAAACCATTTCTGAAAAACCTTGCCAGGAAAACTGCAGAGACTTGTTCAGGTAGTCTCTGAGAATCAGACATGATTGAACAGAAGAAAAAAACCCTCCTGAATATTTACTTTTTGCTTTTATAGTCTTCCTTGCTATAAAAACATGTATTAGATTACAGATGGAGAAGCTCTAAAATAATTAGCGGATCCTGCACTAGCAGGAATATGCTAGAAAGAAGAAGCAGCTCAAAAGCTAATATGTCTAATTTGCAGTTCATGGGCCACATGTGGCCTGGGACTTTCCAAATTGTAGGTACCATATCTTCTTTGTGTATTGTTGTCTTTTAACTAAATGATCCACGATTGCAGATTTCTTGACTATGATGCCACAATATTTTTTCTATAGACTGAAGAAGCTAATATACTTTTTCTCTGAATGATGGGAATTTTTCCTTCTAGGTGGGTCACTAGGCCAGCTAGTTAAGCAGTGTGGATACCTACCTGAGGACAGAGCTCTTGATTATCTCAGCCAAACACTGGAGGCCTTGGAATACCTCCACGCCCACAATATTCTCCATGGAGATGTAAAAGGTAAGATCATCATTAAACAGCCAACTCCAAGTAGCAGAGAATTTGCTCAAAGTGGCATTAATGGCTGCAGTTTCAGAAAATATGAGGTGATGTGAATTAGTCAACTTGTCTTTGCCTTCAAAAGAAGATTATGTGAATGTTCTGTCAGCCTCTTTTTACATAGAAAACTAAGAATGAGAGAGAGGGACTCTCTTTAGGTTTCTGCCTGAGATGTTAAATTTCTCTCATATTAGAATTTCTATGGAGGAACATTTAATCATGTAAATCTGTACTTCTGGTCCTCAGTAATAAAGTCAAAATGTCAGGTGAGCACCTAAGGAGAAGAACTAGGTGGTCTTGTTACAATATTTTATATAGATATTAATGGCCTGAAAATCTTGCAATTTTTTTTTGACAGCTGACAATGTCCTTTTATCTGGTGACAGAAGCCATGCTGTTCTCTGTGATTTTGGTCACGCAGCTCAACTTCATCCAGATGGCATAAGGAACTATTTAATGACAGGTAACCTATGGCATGTTCTGAAGAGGCTGTGATGTATGAGCTTTGGACGGCTCTTTCCTTTGTGTTCTAAATATGCAACTCAGCCCTGAAAATAAATAACTTCGATGTGTCTGCCTCACTATCTTCTAGCATCAGATATGAAGATGTATCTTTATCTCTGACTCAATATTTTAAGCATAATTTTAGGGCATTATCTATTTTTTAAAATGTTATATGGTAACATATACAAATTATCTTCTGCCCATAATCTTTACCCTACAAGTTTATATATTATGCAAATTGAGCTACTGTGGGTACTTTACCAAAAAGAAAATTGCCTCAAAATGGACAAAAAATAAAATTATGTCAAAAATCCTAGGTTATAGGATTAAACTTATTTATAAGTTTCCTAGGAGTAAAATCCTCTTTGCTTTGATGCTGCTAATGCCTTGGGAAGGAAGGCTAAAGCTAGCAAGAAAGCAAAAGCAAAAAGGATTTTATATTGCAAGTCCTGGTGTTCTTCCCCCCCCCCCATCCCCCCCCCCCCAAAAAAAAAAAAAAAAAAAAACTTTAGCAGCATAATAAAGGCTAATGCTAGCAAGGAAAGGAAATCGAAGAGCTTCACAAGCATCTCACAAAAAGACTGCTGCTTGTTGTGGAATTCTACCACATGGCCCAACAATAGATGAGCCTGTCATCCTTCCCTACCTCAACCTCTCGAACTCTATAGAGATCTTGAAAAGGTAAATGAGCAATCAGTGACAGGGATGAGGTGGGGAGGAGACCCAAGGAACTGTGGGGACCCCAAAGGATGCAAAGTGGAACATGGGATATCAGGGTGGGGGGAGGCCTTAAGAGGCTGCAGACAAGTGGGCTTGTCCTTGCACTAGGCCCTCAATATCTTTTCCCATTCCTGAGGTACCACGTAATGCACTTAACAACCCACATTTAATGGATGTGTTGTGGGGAGCGGGGATGGGGATTTGTTAGGTGAGATGGTTCATTTAACGCCCTCCCAACCTTCCACTGTAAAGACAGGCTCCATTATGCCGAAGATTTACCTTATGCTTTTTTTAGTAGACGAATTACAGAAAGTATTAGCTGTTTGATATTTACCAGTACAGTGGTTTTCTAGTTAAGGCACTAAAATAGAAACCAGGAGCCTAGGAGTTCTAGACCCAGCTTAGACATAAAAGCCTGTTGTCCAGTCATTCTCAGCCCTCAGTGTAAGGCTTGGACAACAAACTGGTTGGTCAATTTCTGTTTCAGCCAAAATAAGCAGAGCCTGCACTTGCAAGAAAATACCAGGTAAAAAGGCTGAGTATATCTTTTTTGTTTTTTAAAAAAATTGTTAAAGTAACTATGTTTTTTAGTGAAATTATTTATATGTAAGTTAATGTATGTAGTAAGTACAATATATCCTTACATCTCTCCTGTACTTATCACCGTTTATTTTTTGCTCTTCCTTTGTTTGAAGCTGTAATACCATTGCAATCACATTGTAAGATAGTTCTAGAGAATACAGTATAATTTTCCCAAGAGAAGTTTACAGATTTTGAATATAAAACACTTCAAGTTACAATTGCTCTATTTTAAGTTTAGAACAGGCTGTTTCAACTGTTCCAGAAGTGTTTTGAGAATGAAGTGGCTGATTGTTTGGCTTTAAAATACATCTTTCTGACTTGAAACTTTGTGAATTCAAAACATTTTGGGTGCCCCTATTTCCCACGTGATACTTCTTTCTGGAAAGTTTCCAACAGCATGAATCTGAACTAGGGTTTTATGAAGCCTTGCCTTGCTTCTCAATTGTAATACTCCAATATTATTTTTGTGTGTGGTGTCTGGTCTTCTACAGTGAAGGGCTCTTGGGCTAGCCTTTATTAATTTAAGAATGTCTCAGCATGGTTGCTTGTGTGGAATAGGGCCCAGCAGGACCCTAAAGAACCAGTTTCCTCTATTCCACTTTTAGGAGATTACGTCCCGGGCACTGAGACCCACTTGGCTCCTGAAATCATAATGGGGAAGCACTGTGATTTCAAGATAGACATCTGGAGTAGTTGTTGTATGATGCTGCACCTACTGAATGGGTACCATCCTTGGATCAAGTACTATAATCATCCTCTGTGCCTCAAAGTAAGTAATCTATTAGTAAATGGGTAAATTGTTGGTTCATTTATCTGAAAGACAAAACAGATAATTGTGGCATAAAATGCTTAGTGTTCTCAATCAATCTAAGAAATCTTTCTTTTTTTAGTAAATACATATTTTTGTTGGGTAGCTTCAAATCCAAAAAGTTTACAATTCAACATAATGCACTTATTTTAGATTAACTATTGGTCTCAAGAAGTTAAGGTCCCACCTCAGGATTACTTCAGTTTTTCAGATCTCTAGAATTTGCAGTTTATATCGAAATACATAATCTACAATTAGTTGTTCTAATTTGATGACAAAAGCCAATTGCTAACACCTTTTAGCAAAAAATCAGCAATATTTGTTAAATGGTAACATTCTTATCATAATGATAAATTCAAAATGAACAATAACAGTCTATAAAAAGAAGTTTCTGATTCATTCTGAAACCATTTTTGTCTATAATTCTGGAGGATTGATATTCCAGAAGGATTCGCTGATAGAAAGCAATTAAGAAATATAGAATTGTAATGATGTTGTGATTGTGGCTACAGCTTATCCAGTCCAAACAAATATCTTCAATTTATTTTATATTTATATTTATATTTTATATTTTATAAATATTTAATTTATAAATATTTCAAAATTTTTCCACCTGTGAGTATATTATGTTTAAGAATAGGTGGATGGGGCATTGCAGATTGTTCATGGATTGTACCAGCCCTGCCGAGTGACACACTATCATGCTATGTTAGTAACTTAGTTTTATAGCATGATAGTTTAATTGCTAACTGTTTTACTGATGTGTTAGATGTTCTCATTTGTTTCATGACCCATTTTTACTCTCAGTTACATGTGAGTAGAAACAATTATTGGAATGAAAGGAATGAAAATGAATGAAAACGCAGATAACAATGCTCATGAATCAAATGAACATTGGATATTTTTGAATATTATTCTGTAGAGAAATTGTTTGGAGGAAATTTTAATGCTTCTTGTGATTTTTTAAACAGGACTTTTTCTTTTCCTTCTATTTCTGTCTTAATTTTTTCTTCCCTACCCTCATCTCCATCTTCTTCTCTTGTTTTCTATTTCTCCTTTCATTCTTGTATTTAATTTTACGTTTTTTGTATATAGTTCTTTGTGAGGAGCTTGTGAGAGAAAATGGTATATGGGGTACCTTATTCTGAGGGAAACATTTTAAGTTCAGGGTCATTTTTCTGTTAAGTAAATAAGGTATTTGTTAGAAAATGAGTATGTGCCAACTTGGGTCTACACAGAACCTGCGAGAAAGGGTTGGTGATGATAGCATTTTGACTGCATTTCTGGTCTCATTTACCTGAAATTGAATTTTAATTAAAACAATGAGATCTTTTGTAAATTTAGTTTGCGTATATAAAGGAAGGTAAAGCACAAACATGAAGTAAGCTTTTAAAATTCTGGAACATAACACAGTATTCAATGCATATAGAAATGATAATTCAGAAGCTGAAGGGCTATGATGAGAAAAATGTAAAGCAAGATAGTTTTCTTTAAATCTTTAGTACAGAGTAGCTTCAGGAATTAGCTCCTAGACAAAGACCTCCATTTGAGAAATTTAGTATGGATGCTAGATGCAAGTTATACCTACTGCTTACTGTATATAAATTTTGCTGTATAACATACTATTTAGGTTACAGTTGGCTATTCTAAATGCAAAAAGAACGTTATTTTAAACATTGAAAATGTAGTGTAAAATGTTTCAGTTTCTCAAAGAATATAATTATTCCGTCTTTTCTCTAGGGCCTAAAAGGATTCTAATTTTTGCCTCTTTAGTTCAGTCTGATCAAATATAGTAGGGTTGGAATTAAGAGCTGGGCAAATGTTGTCCAGTGAGGAAACAACATTTCTGTCCATCTCAGATATCAAATTTTATTTGGATAGCACTGGCTCTATTTGCAAGTGTCTCAATATTTTGTACCTTTTGAGTATTGCCTTTAAGGCAACCTGTCAGTCCACAGTGTGTGTCTGGTAGAATTTCTATGCATATTGATTTTTTTTGTACCAGAATATTGAGGGGTTTTGTCCATATTGCAGTTATCTGTCACATATTATTATATATTAAGCCTGCTATTAAAACACAGCAGCCTGCAATTACTGCAGGTTCAAGCCCGGCCCAAGGTTGACTCAGCCTTCCATCCTTTATAAGGTAGGTAAAATGAGGACCCAGATTGTTGGGGGAGCAATAAGTTGACTTTGTAAATATACAAATAGAATGAGACTATTGCCTTATACACTGTAAGCCGCCCTGAGTCTTCGGAGAAGGGCGGGATATAAATGTAAATAAATAAATAAATATGTGAGAAATTGATTTCTATTTTATATATATACAGTAGTAATTGTCATTGTCTGTTAAATAGTTGCTATTTGTAGGCCTGTAGCTTTCTGATTGCTTTTGATCAGTATCCATTTTCCTGTGTCTCTGCGTTGCAGATAGCCAAAGAACTACCCCCTCTGAGAGAAATTCCCCCCTCCTGTCACCCATCCACTGTTTGGGTCATTAGCTCTGGCCTTGAGAAAGACCCTACAAAACGAGCTTCTGCAGCAGAGCTAAAGAAGAAAACCTGCATAGCACTTAAGCAAGGTGAGATGGCTTTGCCCCTCTGAATGTGCACCTGGCTGGCAATTTCTTTCTTTCTTGCATCTGTTCCAACAGTCCCCTGACAAAATCTTGCTCTTTTATTTTGTTCCTGACATTTCTCTTTATGTTGCTTCCATGAATCATTTTCACATTTGGTTGTATAAGAGAAAACATGAAAGTCAGGTTTTGTTTAGTAACTTGTGTGCTATAAATTAGAAGAAAGTAAAAGTAGATAGCATGTCCCAGGGCAAGCACTGTCTGTAAATTAATTGGATTACCTTCACTTATGTCATGCATGAAAACCAGGTTCACATATGAAGGTTCAATTTAACTAATGTATTGCTAAAAACATATGCACAGGATTCTTCTCAACTAACAATCAGCACCTGATTAGAACTAAATAAGTTTCAAAGGGGGTTGGACTTAGCTTGTTTGTGACTACATAATGACTAAACTAATTTTTTGTTTTACTTCTCTCTGGCTCTGCCAATCCGTCTCCTACTTTGGTCACATAAAATTATGCTAATTTGTTGTCCGCAGAATGTTTCTGGTAACTTCATCACACACACACTTTTTGTACAGAACCTGGAAGATGGTAGAGGTTTATATGAAACTGAGTAGAAAAGATGTTTGTAATTCAGTGTATTTGATAAACAGTACATGTAATGCAGGTGACAATTACAGAAATATTTTTCACTTTTCCAGACAGCTCAAATATTCTTTTTATTCTTTTAGTATGTCGCCACTTTATTAGATAGTTTAAAAAGCAATGGACAGAATCTTTTTTGTTCTCTCTGTCCTCACATCCATGAGTGCAAAATTTTGAAGTTGCATATTAGTAAAAGGATGAATAAAAAACATCCCTTCTATGTGGCTGGTTAATAAAGCAGATCAAGATAAAGTCTCCTTCAAGCTGACAAATAAAAACCATTATAGTTAAGTAATTCCTGTACTGTGAGCACGGGACTGGTTATCAGCAGGCTTTCGGCTACAAATCAAAAACCTGCATTTGCCCTGATAAAAGCACCGAATGATTTAGCTCATGGTAGTGGTCTGCACCCTGTGGAACAGCCTTCCCAGTTGTTCCTGTTGGCAACCATTTTGATGGTATTGTAGAAAGCAGTATGCTTTTATTGTTGTAAGCTCCAGGAGTCTTTCTGAGCTTAGTGATGTGATACAGGACTGAGATGAATAGTCAAACTCATTCCTAATTTCCATCTGGATATGCTATGTGTTTTGACAAATAAGACAAAAGTGATTTACTATTTATGGCCTTCTGGTTTTGTTTTGTTTTGTTTGAAAATATAATAAAACATTATGTATCGTAGAAAGTAAAACTATGTCAGAATAGTCATCATTTTATGAATATATTTATTATAGAACAGTGATGGCTAACTTTTTCTGGACTGAGTGCCCAAAGCATGCGCATGCCCGCCTGAATGCACACGAGTGCCCGAACCCCTCACATGCGCCCTGCTGTCACGCATGCATGCATGCCCCCCCACATGCCCCCCGTCCCCCACGCATACGTGGCAGAGACCTGAAGACCAGCTGGCGGTAGGAGGCGTGCACACAGCGCAGCAGAGCTGAACTGGAGCGACGGCTTGTGTGCTATCAGAGGGGGCACTGCGTGCCACCTCTGGCATGCATGCTATAGGTTCGCCATTACGGTTATAGAATGTATTAATATTTTCCCTCTTCATAATGGATTGCTACAGGAAATTTAGAAGAAGTAAGAACATCTAGATCCATGATGGCGAACCTATGGCACACGTGACACAGCTGGCATTCATAGCCATATTGGTGGGCATGTGAGCTCACTCTGGCGCGCATGTGCGCACTGGCCAATTAATTTTTGGGCCTTCTGGGCCCATTGGAAATTGGCAAACGGGCCATTTTCGGCCTCCAAAGGGCCTCCAGGGAGTGGGGAAGGGCATTTTGGTCCTCCCAAGGCTCCTAGAAAGTCTCTGGAGCCTGGGGAGAGCAAAAAACAGGCCTATTAGGCCCATCGTGCCAAAAGTGGGGGAAGCATGGGGGTTGTCACATGCACGGGTGCAGGGCGCATAGAATTATGGGTGTGGGTATGGGCGCATGCGACTCCCCCGCACTTCCCCCACTTTTTTGGGGGGAGAAAAAAGGTTTGCCATAACTGATCTAGATATATCATCTGAAATTTTGAAGGCATCTTACTTTGTGTTAAATGTGTACTGGTCGTTGAACAGGGCTCCCAGTGTTCTTGAGGTGTTTTTATCATAGGTTTTTTCCCATGTGTGCCTTTGGTTTGCAGTGGGAGGACTGAAGAGTTCCTTGAGTGGTGAATACAGAGAACCTAGATGCCTGCAATCAACACAGAAAGCTATTCTCGCAGAACTATTATTATCCATACCTGAACTCCCGGATAGCCAAAAGGTGTTGTCTAGGAGCCCTAGACCTCCGCTGCCATGTCAGGATCTGACTGAGAGAAAGCAGCTAATTAACCCAGACATGAGCAAGGAATTGCTGCCACCATGTGACTCCCTTCTATCATCCTTCCTGGTACCAGCCAGTACTAGGAAATACAACATGACAGAGTGGAGGACTCCCAGCATTGACCACGACCTTCAGCAGCTGGAGTTTGGTAATCATGGATCAGGATTGATTGATTGATTGATTAAGGAGAAATTTCCTGACAGTTAGAACAATCAATAAATGGAACAACTTGCCTCCAGAAGTTGTGAATGCTCCAACACTGGAAGTTTTTAAGAAAATGTTGGATAGCCATTTGTCTGAAATGGTGTAGGGTTTCCTGCCTCGGCAAGGGGTTGGACTAGAAGACCTCCAAGGTCCCTTCCAACTCTGTTATTATGATTCATTCATTCATTCATTTCCTTTATTGTTTTATAAATCTCAAGGCAGCAAACATATCTAATACTCCTTCCTCCTCCTATTTTCCCAAAATAGGAGAAGGAAGGAGAGAGAGAGACAGTGAGAGACAGACATACCCAAGCTGGCTTTCTTGCTGGTAGGACTAGAACTCACAATCTCTTGTTTTCTAGCCTGATGCTTTAATCAGCAGACCAAACTGGCTCTCTTATCATTAAAGCTGCTTCTTTGTTTGCCATCTATTTTCCTGCCCTCTCTTTTTTCCAAGCTTTTTGTACAGCTGTCCACATCATGGAAATTTTTTCTGAATGGTACTATATACTGTAAAATAGTATTTCTACCTGCTTGTTATTAATTTAGTTGAAGAAGCCAGTCATATAATACTTGTGAGTTTAAAAGAAGGAAAGGGTAATGATGGTAGCAGAATAAAAGGAACCTGCAAATACCCAGGCATCCATGAAGGAAATGTTGGATTATGAAACTAGCAAGGGGCTTCTGATGGTATGCATTTTATAGAGTAGGCATATGTAATATTTATATTTAAGAGTAGAATCAGGAAATGAAAGGATCCTTTGAAAACCTTGGGTTGGATTCTCAGTTAAAAAAACGTTAGCACAAGCAAAATGTTCTTTAGATGAGTCAATAAACTTGGTAATCCATTTTCACTCCTTTATTTAAATTGTGAAAGGGATTCACTATTAAGGTAGTTCAGTATTTCAAAAATTATTTGGAAGAAGTGTTTCACACTTTGCTTTGGCATATTACTTTCTTACTTTTCATTAAAACATGTCTTTTATTTTTAAGTTTCAATATGGCTGCTTTAATAAATAGTAGAAAGGTACTGTGCTCATGCTTGTATGAAATACAAAGCCATTCTTCCAAATCACTTTGAAGCACCTAAAGTTCTTAGTTATCTCACAACATCTTCAACAAGTTGTTCTAGCAGGATTCAGAAGAACCAGATTTTACTCTAGTATATGCCAATGGGCAATGGTTCAATTTTCTCAGAATTACAAATATTCTGCTTACAAATAAACTAAATAAAAATTTAAATAATCCTTTATTGGCAGATTATATTGGAAACGCAAAAGACAAAATAAATAGTTAGGCTTTAACTGGGTTGAACTTTTGAGGAAAGAAAGCTGTGTTTTAGAAGGAGAAATTAAAATAGCAAGAATGAAAAATACATGCCAATATGTTTAAAACTAAATATAATAGCTGTCAAGCATGAATTAGTATAGATATAATACACGTTTATAAAAAAGAGCAGATCCATTTAATTATTGGAAGTAAAACAAAGCTATAATCATTGTATTTGAAAATGTTAATGATGAGATAATGGAGTCCTCGTCTGTTTTAATAATGAATCCAGAAATGAGATTATAGTTACTCCAGGTCATTTTAGGGTAATCATGGATGCCAACAGTGGACAATCTTCAAAGTCTTCATTTTAGTCCATTCTCATTTCCATAGATCTGATTCTGAACAGCCTCTCTCAACCCTTTTCACTGGAAGAACAGGAACAAATGTTGTCATGCTTCAGCTTGGATAGCTTCCTCGCATCAGATGCTAGTGAAAAGGTAATTTACATGAGGATGGACAGTTGCTGTTTTGAAATTGTAGCAGATTGTCTAAGTCAGAATACTCCAAGAAGGATTGTAAATAATTCCTATTCAGAACAATTTGAGCATATTTGAATGCCTTGTACATTCATATTGTTCACTTTGTGCTCCTGCTTCAAGTTTGTGTTCTGTCTATGCTATGAAGGAAAATTGATTTCTTTTATAGAACCTCAATCTAGATTCTATTGAGAAATGCATATTTATTTCCTCCGCCCAATAATGCAAGAAATAAATAATAAAATGAATGGCTGATCTAATATACTCAGTTGCTCACCCAATCTTCTGGGTCAGAGAAGGGACAAGTAGTCCTTGACTTGACATCCATAGTTGGGACCTGGAATTTCTGTCACCAAGCAATGTAGTTGTAACGTGACTGCATTACTTAGCACTGGCAGTCCTGGTGGCCATCATAATTCCAGATATGTGTGTGTGTGTGTGTGTGTGTGTGTGTGTGTGTGTGTGTGTGTGTGTGATTAAGCAGGAAGTGAAGAGAATCCCAAATAAATACATATCCCCCGATCACATCAATCAGGCCCGAAGGGTATGAATTTCCCCTGTCAAGATCTAAGAAGGGAACTTTCACTGCCATTGCCTCAACCCTCTGGAATTTTCTTCTTACAAAGAGGTGGCAAACCCCCACTCTCCAGGTCTTTTGGAAGGATAGGAAGACCTGGCTGTTCCAATTCATGTGGAATACAAACCTGGAGATAGTTATTGCTTTGAACGTTCCCCCTCCCCCTTTTAACTTATTTCATCTTTGCTTTTTACTTGGTGACCATTTTACTGATGTATTTTTATGTGGTTTTTATGCTTTTACCTGTAAGCGCAATGCAGGGGGGTTAGGTAGGCCCTAGGCGGCCTGATGCAGACTGCACAAAACTTGGTGGGGATGCAAGAATACAGTGTAACAGGAAGGAGGAGGGAGAAATAATACGGTGTAGCTCAGGTTTTCCTGGCATGCTGTGCATCTGGGCTGTAAGAATCTGCTCAGTGGCAGCACAGCACAAAGCATCTGTCTCAGAATCCCCAGCAGCAAGGTGGAAAGCCGTAGCTCAGCAGTATGGCGTAGTATACTTCAGCCTAGCTGCCCAAGGTTGCTTGGTCCATTCTCCAGATAGTGTGTTCCACTCTCCAAATAGTGCGTCCTGTTCTCTCAATGCTTCAGAAAGCATTCCGAAACCGTTTTCTAAGGTCTTCACCAGATCTTTGAGAACGAGCAACCTATTTGCAAAATGGCAAACACCCAGCTCTTACAATGCTTTGGAAGACCTCAGAAAATTTCCAAAGGCTTTTTGAAGTATTACAAGCGCTGGGAACATAATTTGGAGAATGTTACAAGTGACCTTGGGAAGAAGGCTCGGGGCAGCCAGCAGCTGCTTTGTAAAGGGCTAGGCAGGGCATGCTTTGTGAATAGCGGGAGGAAGATGGCAAAGGTTGGCTGGGTACAACAGGCCCTGGAGGGTGGAGGTCAGTGAAAGCTATTAGCGCTTTGTGCTGTGGTCTTGGGGTAGCTAGCTAAGATTTGTGGCTTGAGGGAGCATTCCTCAGGGGCAGCTGCATCCCTGTGATTGCAATAAAGGGCTAGAGGATAAAATAGTAGCTGGCTAGCTGAAGGCCCTGAGCCTCTACTTCAGCCCCTGCTTTGATGCTTCTGCCAAGTGCTGTGCAAGGTGGCCAAAAGGATAGACGGGCAAGTGATAAGCAGGAGGGGGAAGTCGAAGGTTGTAAGTGTGGGCAAGCTGCCAAGAATCCAAATTCTGATCACGTGACCATGGGATACTGCAGTGGCCATAACTTCAGGGAACAGTCATAAATCCATTTTTTTCAGTAGTGTTGTAACTTCAAATGATTGAATGAATAATCATGAACTTCAGCATTTGTTTCCAGTCTCTTTCCCATTCACTTTAGATCATTCTCAGGACTTTGTGCTTTTCTGGAAAACTACAAGCTCTGTTCACTACAATTTAATTGCATCATTACAGAGTAGTTTTATGTTGTTGGACTGGAAAAGGGAGATTGGGTTCAAACCCTCACTCAGCTGTGGAATCAACTGGATTGATTTTGGCCAGTTACTCACTCTCAGCCAAAATGTAAAGATCTGCCATAATCAGTGGGATCTAAATATAATTAAATATAATAAATAGTATCCTATAATAAAACGCGATAGATATTCCTAGGGAATGTTCACATTTTTCTTTCATATCACATCATCCCTGAATCATTGAGCTGTTACCCCAGAATCTTACAAACAAGCTGAGCTATTCTTCTCTGTATGTCCCCCTTCTCCTCTCCCTATGCGAAAATGTTGGCTGATGCATCTTTCCCATTTCAGTACTGAGGCATGGCACTTGGACAAATGATCAACTTCATGAACAGTTGGTTAGACGTTCCATTAGCCATAACCATTCCAAAACACACACACATACTGAAATATAATTGTTGCCTTCTCTCTGCTTGTGTGTCTCTCACATATAGTTTTTCTTCAGCAACATTAGCATGCAAAATACATTCCTTAGTTCTCATGCTTGAAAGTATTCACATTTACTTTTTTTCTCCATATACTAGGTGTCAAATTTAAGCCCATGTACAGATTTCATTCTCTAGCATCTTTTGTGAAGTTTGTGTGTGTGTTTGGAGTTATGGCAAGGAAGGGGGGAATACATATTGAAAAAAGGAATGCAAATAAGAATGTAACAAAAAGATACATCTGGCGGCCAAGCCCCCCAAAAAATGCAGTTGCTCCTCCTTTTTGATTCTTTAGGGTTCATTGAAAATATCCCACAGTCTGAAGGACACCATGAGTTCAGGTGTACATTCCTGGAACAGCCAAGCAGATGGCCAGAGCACCAGCTGGAACAGCTGGCTGAATCGTAGCAGGAATACAGATATGCCCACTTATGTTAACGGTAAGACATGGTTATAGGGTGATAGCCACAAATTATTTTTATGGTGTTTGTCAAATATGATTTTTAAAATCTTTTTTAAAAAGATTAGTTACTACTTTAATTATGGATTTATGAGCTAGAACAACAGGATAGCAGCCTGGAAGGTAATTATTCTTTCCCATTATTTACTAAATTTTTCTAGTAACAATCTAACCTACATTTCTGAAAAATGTTTATTTGATAAATTTAAATGGTGAAGACTTTTGTTGTTTGAAAGACAAAGCGTGCCATGAGCTTTCAAAGATTAATCTGGTTAAGTGTATGTTAGATTACACTCTGTGTACCGTTATTAGGCAAACTGTATTTTGGAGGATTAATTTCATTATTGAATAACTACAGTGCTCTCCATCAATCCAAAATGTTAATAAACGTCAAACCTGAACATTTAAGAAAGTAAAAGTGAGGTTTTGGCTTTCTTAGGAGAATATCTATGTGTGCACAATTATTGGGCAACTATTAGTGTGCAGAATTATTATGCAACTAAATGAAAAATTAAAATTTGTCCATCTCACTTGTTTATTTGCATCTCTTAAAGTGAAAATAATAAACAACCCAAAATGTACAAATAAACATTTCTGACAGTTCGCAAAAAAATCAGTGACCATTATAGTAACAATCATAAGCCTTCCATTCATGGAGTCTGTCAGTTTCTTGATCCGTTGACGATCAACTTCTTGGGCAGCAGCAACCACAGTCTCCCAGACACTGTTCAGAGAGGTGTACTGTTTTCCTTTATCATATATCTCCCGTTTAAGAAGGGCCCACAAGTTCTCAATAGGTCAGGTGAGGAAGGGGGAGCATGTCATTTTTCTTTCATCTTTAAGGCCTTTACTGGCCAGCCATGCAGTGGAGTACTTTGATGCATGCAATGGAACATTGTCCTGCATAAAAATCATGGTCTTCTTGAAAGATGCAGACTTTTTCCTGTATCACTGCTTTAAGAAAGTGTCTTCTAAAAACTGGCAGTAGGTTTGGGAGTTGATTTTGAGTCCATCTTCAACCCGAAAAGGTCCAACCAGCTCATCTTTCATAATACCAGCCCATATCGATACTTCACCTCCACCTTGCTGGCATCTGAATCTATGGAGCTCCGTGCCCGTCACTGATCCAGTCATGGGCCCATCCATCTGTCAAGTCACTCATCAGTCTATAAAACCTTTGAAAAATCTGTCTTGGCCCAGTCTTGCCATTTCAATTTATGTGTTTTGTTCAGTAGTGGTTGGGTTTCAGCCTTCCTTACCATGGTCATGTCCCTGAACATTGAATACCTTGTACTTATGGGCACTCAAGGTAGGTTGCAGCTTTGGAATATGACAGCACTGGCGGATAATGGATTCCTGGTAGCTTCACATTTGATTCTTCTCAAATCTTTGGCAGTTAATGTGCACTTTTTTTCTCAACACGTTTCTTGCGACCCTGTTGACTATTTGCAACAAAATGTTTGATAGTTCTGTGATCACACCCCAATATCTTAGCAATTTCAAGAGTGCTGCATCTCTCTGTAAGAGTTTTTACAATTTTTGACTTTTAACAGTCAATTAAATCTCTCTTTTTTGGCCCATTTTGCCTAAGGAAAAGAAGCTGCTTAATAATTATGCACACTTTGATATAGGGTATTGATGTCCTTAGGCCACACCCTCCCTCATTACACAAAAACACATCACCTAATATGCTTATATCCACTAAGCATTCTAGTTTATACAGCTTGGAGGTGGAAAAAATGCATAAAAATGATGATATGGTCAAAATATTCAACATGCCTAATAATTTTGAACTCCTTTAGATCCTGATGCTTTCATTTGGATTCTTACACTAACCAGGGTTTGAACCAGGTGATCTGAATCAGGTGTGCCCAATTCATGATCTGCATGAAGCCCTGGACAGCTAGTAATGAAGCCCCATAAGATAATAAAAAATTAAGGAAGTTTGTTATTTATATACATTAACTATATTATATATTTTATGTGTGGCCTAAAATTCATCTTCACTAAGTACAGCTCAGAGAAGCCAAAAGGTTGGAGAACCATAGTCTAAATCCATATTTCTCAGTCTTACAAATTTTAAACATTTTTGGAGTTCAAGTTCCAGGATTTCCCAGCCCTCATGCTGTAATTTGAAATCCACATATCTTAAAGCCACCGGTGTTGGAAATACTGGCCTCATTATCTCTTTTTGCACTAGTATTCTCTGGGTTGAGGAGCATCTTATGTTTGATGAAGGAAGTTTAGTCCAAGGATGGGTAGAAGGAAAATTGAGAGCTATTAATCTCTACAGAATAAGGTTCTTTGCAATAAAATCGGAACAAAAAGTTCTTTTCTCTCTCTTTTTTATTTTGTCCCAGGGGTGAAAATTGAGATCTGCTTGCTTAGTGGGGAAAGCCTCCACATCAGAGAATTCCGTGGAACTAAGGTGGGAGATGTTGCGACTGGAATCAGCAGCCAGGTAGGTGTTGCACTGAAGAGCTGGTCTTTTTTTTTTTTTTTGGCTATGTATTAAAACAGCTTTTGGTAAAGGAAATCTAAATTTTGCAAGCCGAGCAACTTTCCATGGCAGAGGGTGCACAGTAATATTTTTTATCTCTTAGATATTGTTGAAGTGGGTGGGACTACAGCTTCCAGAACAATCTTTTGGGATGCCATAGCCCTGTCCCAATTGGGGAAATTATTCTAGTTTGGGGAGGGGCAAGATGCCTCTGAAAAATTTAAAATGCCAATTTATTCATATTTTTACTATTTTACTATTTACTACAATATTTAAACATAGTATATGGTTTATTTCATCCTTAAACCCATTCCAGGCCAAGATTTGTAATAGTCCAGATGTGTTCCATAGGTAACAAAACAAGGATCTGGTGGGTTCACAGGGTGATTTGGCAGATTTATACAGGCAATTATTAGGATTGCCAGTAATATATACCTATAGTAGAGTGGGTTTCGTTTACCTGCTTTTTATTTTGTTTTGTTTTCTAAGATACCAGCCCCTGCATTCAGCTTCTTCACAAAAGAAGGCGATCCTGTTCATTGTGATATGGCAGTCCCTGATTCAGGCATTGAACTTCAGTGCACTTTGGCTCCTGATTGCAGTTCTGGCTGGAAATGGAGGGTCAAACATGGTCAGTTAGAGAAGCAGCTGTAAGGTCTTTTTCCTCCTCACATCTTATATCGAAGCAAATGTGACTCTGCAAAAAAATCAATGCAGGAATTTGTTGGTGACAGCTGCCTGCCAAAGGAGATTATAGGTTCCTTCTCTGCTTCTTTGCCACATCCAGTGCCTATGGAAGGTGTTGTGGGATGAACTTCTATGCAGAATTTAACAAAATCGACCTCAGGAGCTTGGAAACATCCTTCCTTAATCCCACTATCAAGGACTATCCCAATAGTGCCTTTTTGGGGGGGAGAATCATCTTTTAACCTGCCTTTTTTCAGTCTGCGCACTGAATATGGCTTTTGAATTCCTTGGAGGAATGTATGACCTCCAGATAGCCAGTGTGTAATGAGTGCATAACCAACATATCTGCAGAAGCAGTAGCTTCATCACTCACAAAGAAACTCTTTTACTATGTGTTATCTCATTTACTTCCTGTACAATTTACAGCAAGCATGTTCAACTCACAGTCCATGGGCCGCATGCAGCCCTGGATAGCTGGTACACACCTGTTTTACAGAGTTAAAATTGCATGCTTATCAGGAAAACTACCAGTCTGAATGCAAATCGTTTTTTAAGATTAAACAAATCACACTTTTCAAGAGAGCATTAATTTTTATTTTTTTAATAATCCTAAATCAGAAAGAATCACATCAATCTATTACTGTTTATGATATAGAAGTAAGCCCCCTTGAATGAACCAAGGCTTACTCCAGTCTAAATGCTTATTAGTTTCATATCTATGCCAAGGACAGTTTGAAGCAAACATCTAAACTTGAGATAGTTTAAGCAAGTCCTTATAGTCTTGTTTTTAGTTGACCAGATTGATTTTATTCGCTTTGGTAGGTTTTGTGTGAAGAACTCTGGTCATGTTAATAAATATCATTGGACTAGGGTATAAGAGGAATAAAATAGATGGTATATAGTCATCCTTTTCTCTTGATAGGTGCAAAGATCTCTCATTCACAAAACCTCATCTGGAATGTTCTAAGTGATATCTGGAGTATGTTCACTCACAATTGTTTATTGTTGAACTTTGAAATTCTATAGAAAAGATAAATCCAATTGATTTATCTTTGGTTTATAAATTGGGGGGTGGGGGATTTAAAAACATGTCTGATTGTTATCCCTCTTTCTCAAAGAAAATAACATTTGTGTTTGAGAGCAGGGGACCAGCCTGAATTTAGTTACCTAAATTTCAATTAAATTTTCATGATTTTCTACTTCCTCTTCCAAATATGCATACTTCTTTACCAAGCAACCAGCCATTCTGGAGGGCAGCATCTTTTCAAACCATCTTTTCAAATGTAATTCCTAGGCAGTTGGAGTGAATGTGTAACTTTCAAAAATTCAGCCGTATAGCAACTCTAAACTCTATAATAGTAACAGTAACACTAACAGAGTTGGAAGGGACCTGGAAGGTCATCTAGTCCAATCCCCTGCTCATGCAGGAGACCTATACTAGGGATTCGACTACCAATATTTCTGATTGTTTGGAGTTTGGAGGCTGTGCGAGTTTGGATGGGGAGAAAGGGGCTCCGACTCAATCCCTCCAAGACCGAGTGGCTGTGGATGCCGGCGTCCCAGTACAGTCAGATGGTTCCATCACTGACTGTTGGAGCCGAGTCATTGGCCCCTGTGGAGAGGGTCTGCAACTTGGGCGTTCTCCTGGATGCTCGGCTGTCGTTAGAAGACCATATGATGGCCGTCGCCAGGGGAGCTTTTTATCAGGTACGCCTGATACGCCAGTTGCGCCCCTTCATAGACCAGGATTCCTTGTGCACGGTCATTCATGCCCTCGTCACTTCCCGCCTGGACACTCTGTAACACTCTCTACATGGGGCTCTCCTTGAAGGGCACCCGGAGGCTCCAACTGGTCCAGAATGTGTCTGCGTGGGTGATAGAGGGAGCTGCTCGTGGCTCCCATATAACACCTCTCCTGCGCAGGCTGCACTGGTTACCGGTGGTCTTCCGGGTGCAATTCAAGGTGTTGGTAATCACCTTTAGAGCGCTCCATGGCACGGGACCGGGTTATTTACGGGACCGCCTGCTGCCACCGATAGTCTCCCACAGACCTGTGCACTCCCACAGAGAGGGTCTTCTCAGGGTGCCGTGAGCCAAACAATGCTGGCTGGCGACCCCCAGGGGGAGAGCCTTCTCTGTGGGGGCACCCACCCTCTGGAATGAGCTTCCTCCAGGGTTACGATTACTCCCCGACCTCCGGACCTTCCGTCGCGAGCTCAAGACTTTTTTATTCCACCGTGCAGGGTTGGCCTAAGTTATTATCGTTTTAAATGGGGTTTTATTATTGTTTTAGCATAATTTTTAATTGATATTGGCGTAATAGAATTAGATTTTTATACTGTATTTTAAGTCTGTTTATAAATTATGTTTTATTGGCTGTAAACCGCCCTGAGTCCTTCGGGAGCAGGGCAGTATAGAAATTTAATAAATGAAATGAAATGAAAATTGACAAGCTCAACATCTTAGCCATTGAGCCACCTAGGAGCCATTTCACATCAGGGTTAAACATCTTCATTTCTGACTTGACTTCATTATTGGATAATAAAATTCGTCTATTGCTACTTTCACTGGCTTCTAAATCTACTGTAATTCTAAACAAGTAGATTATTTTTTAGAAGCTTGAAGATGTGCCTTAATAATTGGTTGTTTCTTAATTGTTAAGAGGCTTTTGTAGTCTGGCCTATTAGAAGTTGTACTGCTGCATTTAAAATCTTGCCTGGATGTTCTGCTAATTTGATTGTAGTTGTGCTCTAAGAGGCAATATCTTCCCAGTTGGTACAACAGAAAGCTGAAATAGGCCACTGAGTGTTTATGATTGTATGTAATTTCAGTTGTCTGAAGTTCATGTTGAGGTCCCTATTTAATTCTGCGCAAAATTAAATATTCAGAATTGGAATAATTGCTCTTGCAATTCAGTAACCTAGTGAACTTATGGAGTTTCGTGGTTTACAAAATTGCCACAAGTATTGGGAGACACTAGGGTTAAAATATCTCCTCAGGACCATGATGGCTGATGAAAAGGGCAAGCAGCCTCCAATTTTGCTGTTGAAAACTTAAATTTATAAGTACTGTTTGGGACTGCAATCTGTAAAATCATTTTGTAGTGTATTCTCTCAGTAGCTGGTAGAGTTCATTTGAAAGAAAGAGTTTTTTCAAAAAAAGTGCAACACTTCATTATAAAGAATAAGAATTAGTAAAACAAATTTACTTGATATTACTTCATTGTGGGCAGCAGCATTGTGGGAGCAAGCAGCAGGAAAGAGTTGACGCGCTATTCTGGGGAACTTCCAAGGCATCCGGCTCCATTGTTCCTTCAGGAACCTGGTTGCTTTTATTGAAGCTGAATCAGCTGATTTGGAGAAATGCCATGTCTTTCAAAATGTCTTTCTCCCGGTTGCTTTTATCCAGCCTGAACAGACTGATTCGGAGAAACGCCATGGAATCCTCACATCAAATCTGACTTTCTTTTCGATTTGACTGCAGGAGGCTCAAATAAAGTATTCTATTAAGGTCACCTGGGTAGGTTTCTCGACAATATACCATATTTTTCAAAGTATAAGACGCAGCTTCATTTTTGGGGAGGAAAATGGGGGGGGAAATATCTGCCTACCAGATACTCATCTGGCTAGTGTCCTTAGTCTGGTCAGCTTCAGCACATTAGTTTGCTGGTTTTATCCCTTGCTTGGGGATAAAAAACAGCTTCTGAAGCACAGCTGAAAGGGAGCAGCAATGAGAAAAGCATGAAAAGTGTGGAGATCCCTTCACTCGCTAGCACCTTGTTAGGGCTGAAAAAAAGCTTCTAAAACACAGCTGAGAATCCACACAGAAGATTGCTTCACTCACTACTGCCTCATTAGGGCTGAAAAAAAGCTTCAAAAAACTACATTCAGAGTATAAGACGCACCCAAATTTTCAACCTCTTTTGGGGTGGGGAGTGCGTCTTACACTCTGGAAAATGCGGTATTTGTCTTGGCAATAATGTTGGAGCTGAAAGGCATTTTTTGTGACTGATGATCAGTCTGAGCCAGGTTCTGAGCTAGGGTCTCCTTGAGAGCAAGGGCTTGGTTGAGTTCTCTAAGCTCCTTTGATGGCTGAGCTAGCAGGAGGACATGCTGAGCGGTGTAGTTTTCTCAAAACAGGAGTTTCCAGTTTTACTGTGGACGTTGAATTGATTTTCTCCAGCATCTCTGGAGAATGACTGGCTGCTTCATTTTTCTTGAGAAGTGAATGGTGTTTTCCCATCAGAGAGTGATTTTCTACAGGCTCACCCCAAAGCCTCTAGGCGCGGCTCCAAAAGGATCTTGAAAAGGAAACCATGGCGGATCTGCCCCTCGCTCACCCTTATCTATATCTGGATAGATAAGTAAATTCTATTTTTCGCTGTCAGGTAGTTTCAAGTTGGAACTCAAGGAATGATTTTAAAAAATTATAGAGAAGAAACTGGCTGCAGAGCCAGTCACAGCTGTCAATCTATTTCTAACTGTAGATAACATTTTTTTAAAAAAATACAAATTGCCCGCTATAGATTGTACAGCTTGGAGAGCTTATCCATTCTGTTTGTGGAAAGGAAGCAGCTCCTAGTTACCAATAAATTTCTCTAAGTGTTCCTAAAAATATCATCTATGGGAATCTTGACTCTTTCAAGCACTTTTCTTAATTTGCAACAATGGCTGACATGATCCAATCAAAAGAAAAAAAATGTAGCAATATGAAGTATCTATATGCAGCGGGAATAAACTACTGTTACATTTAGAAAAATCTGAAAGTTTATCGTGATATCTTAGGTATCTGCAGCTGTAATCCAGGAGTCTTTCCTCTCCAATTCTTAAAACATTAATCTACCCTGTTTCCCCCAAAATAAGATATGCCCTGATAATAAGCCCAATTGGGCTTTTGAGCACATGGCAATAAGGCCAAGCGCTTATTTCAGGGTTCAAAAAAATACAAGACAGGGTCTTATTTTCAGGAAAACATGGTACTTGCAGCATATTGATTTCTGCAAATGAAGTAGCAGACCCTAAATCAAGAAATAGGGATCTAGATTAATGTACAGAAAATTGAACTATTTTTTCTTCTTCATGCATACTTTCTCTATTGTTTTGTTTTTTGGTATAAAAAAGTTATTTTGTCAGATTTACATTGCGATGATGTAATGATAGTGAGCTCATAGATCATATTATGTCTCTGCAGTTCTTTTTTACTGTGATATATAAATCAACTCTGTGTAGCATCAAGTCAAGCCACAATGGCATATTGAACAAATGATGAAAATCATTTGGTCATAGTGTTTAGGGGCACTATATGAACCGAGCCATTTTTTTAAACTAGAGAATTTAGGCTAAAATATTAGTTTTCTATATGAACTTTCTATTCGGAGAATTTATTAACTTCCTTGCTTCCAGTGTTTAAACTGTTAAATAACCAATTGGCTTGCAAAAATGAGCTTAGAAGTTTGTCTATGTTTTTAATGTTAAAATTCTATTGGTTTTGAAAAAGCCAAGAGATGGAATGCTAGAAAGCCTCAGCCTTACAGCCTTTTATCTTAGATACTTTCCCCTCCAGTCCAGCTTCAGAAATACCACAAAATTGGTATTTTAAAATGAATAGAATGAAAGAATTATTTGGTACAGCTCTTTAGACTGGAGTTGCTTTTGCCAAAATCAGAGTAGTAACCAGAGTGGCCTAAAGATCCTGCCAAACTGTGTCCAAACTTCAATTAAAAGTGTTCATTTTGTTGTTTTCAACTTAAAATATATATTTTAATGGAGGGGGGGAGAGGGAAAAGTAAGAACATAGATAGATTTTAAATGAAACTCACTGATTATGTTCATGTGATGCACTGAACCACAAACTTGCCAGCTATATTTAGTCTGGTGTGTTCTGAAAAGAACTGCGCTGTGTTAGTTTAGGGTTCAGTGTGCTATTTCAATCCAGAAAAGTAAATTTGATTAATTGTGGATAATCATGTTATACAAGCACAATATACATTGTCTGTGATTCTGTGAAGATTAAGAAGGAGTGATGTTATTTTTAACTGTCAATGAAGTTGTAAACCCGAATGAAGCCTAAATGTACCTTTTTCAATCAAGAATAAATCACAGTGCCTTTAGCTCATATTTCAGTGGTCTATTTATTTGGCTAGATGTTTTTCTACTGTGTCTCTTTTCTTCAGAACTTTGGCTAAGGGTGGGTGAATATCTAAAAATGTTGTGGTTACTTAGTAATGACCAAGTACAGTTTACGAATTTGCACAGATGTATACAACTTTGTGATTTTGGTGCAGATGTGACAGTCCCATCACATACCAAAGCCAGCATACTGTCTCCCACAGTGATTTCTGTGGGAAGACCATAAACTAGCTCATGCTGGTGTCAGGGACTGTCTGCTGTCTATAGCAGGGGACTCCAACCTTGGCAACTTTAAGACTTGTGGATTTCAGCTCCCAGAATTCCTCTGGGAGTTGAAGTCCACAAGTCTTAAAGTTGCCAAGGTTGGAAACCCCTGCTTTATAGTAGCGATTGCTTCATAAAAAAAATTATTGCCCAACATTGATAAGTGTTTGCCTTTTGAAGAAAGATTTCATTTTCCACATCTTAAATTGTAATCCATACATCTTAAAATTGATTTGAAATTTGGGAATAAAAATTTAAGAATAAAATTTTAAATTAATTGCCAATTATGGGGAAAGCTGGGGAAGAGCCATTATCAGAAGGGCTGCTGCAAAATTTGGCTTTGTGAATTGAGAAGTAAGCCTTTCTTTTGCCAACACAACACTAGAAAGACTTATCTTGACCCATGTGCAACTGAAAATCTCAAGTCAAAGTACTACCATTTCTTAATTCCCTTGCACAGTGCATTTTACCCAATTCAAGGTCTATTGTGTTGTCTGGATCCTTCAATTATCATTGAAGCTTAGTAACTTGGCCTTGTCATAAAGTGCAATACTGAATTTTGTAAAACCAAAATAGTCACCATTTTGGATCTAGATAATATGGTAGGTTTCAATCTTTGATTCAAATTCTCCAATGCAATAACAGGAAGGGCTTTAAACTATTGTGTGAATGACTGATCTTAAATAAAGTTTCAAGTTCATCCATGGACACTTGAATACTTGCTATGGATACTTAAGTCATATCTTTAGGTCAGCCATTTGTTGTCAATCCAACCCAAGGTGGCTGTTGGGATAAAATGGAGATCCCATGAAAGTCACCTTAAGTCTTGAACAAACATGGCTTTATAAATCAAATAAAATGGTGGGATGTTCATGTGCATTCAAAACATTTTGGCTTAAGTGTGGTAGAAACCCAATCTTAAAATTTAGAGTACTGTACAGATTTTAATCATAATAGTAGAGGAATCTGAGACTAGAGTCTATTAGTTATATATAGTAAGTAAAACTGTAATATCACAGCAAAGGTTTGTCTCTCAAACATTTGATTACTGAAAATCAAATCAATTTATTGATGTGACGTAGTACTCAGGGGGAAATTGTTCTGAATCTATCATGGATTAACAACTATCAGATATGCTTGCAGTACAAAAATGCTTCTACTTCCTTGGCTGAATTGGGAAGTTGAAAACACATTCCGAAAGGCAAACTACATCTGCTGAGAAAAAGCTCATGGATATAGCCACCTGCATTTGAACTAAGTTGCAACACCTTTTACATGCCACCTAAACTGATGGTTTTATTCTCTTGGGGTGGCAGGAGGAGAAACAGCCTGTGAATTCTAAGTGACAGTGAATGAGGTGGCAATTTTTGCTGTTAGTGGTAAAATAGGTACTTGTTATACTGTTCACTTGGGTAGTTTTCCTCAACCATATCATCTGGAGGGTATGAAGCTTGAGAAGACTATGAAGAGTCATTATTTAAAAACCAGGTGGAAAGATGATTTGTAGAGCAAGTAAGTTTTAAGTGTACCAAGTTGTGTAGTCTCTAAGCACTTTTGCTTATCATACATCTTGAACAGAGTTCTGAGCTGCCACGAGTTTATGATCATAAGTGGTATCTGTGGACACCTTGATATTATTGCAAATTGTATTAGTTCCTCTTTGACAGATTTTTTGCAAGTGCAATTCTGATGTTTCCTGTCTTTAGAATCTGAGCCCAATGTACTTCCCAAACACCAAGAACATAGTTTTCATTGTTACAATACATGTATTATATTCTCTCATTTGTTAACTTGCTTTGGATTAAATGCAATTTACACACCATATATAAAAATAATGTATACAAAGTAACAAGTCATGTAGAGCATTGTGGCTCATCTACAGGATTCAAGGCATTTTAAGAAAACAATTAAGTTCCACATTCAGTTGTTTACTAACCCTCCCTCCCCACACCTTGCTCCCATGGCATAAAGAATTGTGCTATTCTGAGCATTTGCTGCAATAAGTTTAGTTTTTCTTAAATTATGGGGAAAGAAATGGTAGCCTAAAACTGGGCTTCTAAGCATATCTAGTCTACAGCAAGTTTGGGATGGACAGTAGGGACCTGGCCATAGTATTGCTAAAGGCGGTTGAGGATTTTGTTTCATCCAAGTTGAGACTGAACAAATTTGTCCATGCATATCTAATCTCTCCTGAAATAGGTAGTTATTGCTGTGAAGCTTGCATGCTGGAGTTTGAGAGGGAAAGCAAAAGTGCAACTTTGCATAAGTGTCCCTGCAGGCATAAAGTGCTCCAGATGGAGTCAGATTATACAAAATGATGGTACTGTAACCCATGCCTCCTGCACACCCACCCACCCAAAAAAGAGGGGCATGAACATGTTGCTCTTCCCCTCAATATGTAATTTTAGGAGATATAATTAGTTCTCCTTTAGCAAATGAAGGGAAAGCTAGGATCCATAAAAATCTGGCTTGATTTGGGAGAGGGAGTAAGATGTATTGTCGCCTATGCAGTGGAACTACCAAAAAAAAAGGGGGGGGGAGGAAAAAAACCATTTTTCATGAGTTAACCCTGTTCCCCAGGCTTCCAGCAAGTGGGGAAACATGCATTTGGATTAGGATGTGGTATCTTTCAGATGAACTAACAGTTGAATATCTCAGTATAGAATTAGAACTATGCATTGCAATGATGGATTAAATCTTTATTAAACATCTCCTGAGTTATCTAATTACTGTCACCTCCACTCTATATTTTGTTGTCTCTTGTAGTAAAGCTCATAAGAGTATACATCTGAAGACTGGAGGTGGGGAGATAATGTGTTATATATAATATGTAATATATACTGCCAGCAACCAGGAAGAAAAAATGCTTCAGCCCACAGAAGAATGACACCATGTGGCAAGGAAAAGAACAGCAATTCCCATAACCAGTGTGATTGTCACCAACACTCAGAATGAGTAGTTTTTGAAAGTGCCAAATTTTTGCTAAATCCTGAGATGCTGTTCAACTGATCAGATTAACTCCCTAGACTGATTGTTGTGCTAGAAAAGGATGCTGAATTTATTAAATATTCTAGAAGAATATATTATCATGGGAAACTATTTGCTAGAGAGGGAGAAGAGCAACATTGTTTTCAATGGGTTTCTAATTACATTGGATGCAACTGTGATCATGCAAGTCAACATGTAGTTGAATGTGAAAGATAGGTCACAGTAAGGGGCAGACCTGGACTGTATGGAAATGTATAAAGAGGACAAAAAAAACCCCTATGATTCCTGTTCTTTCTTCATTTCTTATTTTCACAATTCTAAGAACTTGCCATATTATTCATAATTCTAAGGAAGCAACAGGACTATGTGGCCAGAACCAATCATGAAATTTTGCGAAAGAAAGGGCTATGAGCCACTGAAGCCAACTCATTCTATATCAGAAAGCGGAAATGCTGAATATGGTTTTGATTTTAAAGTGATGAAATTAATGCAGCCCCTTTGCAAAATTTTTATAAAAATGCTGGAACAGGATGCTATTGTATACAGGGTGTTTGCTCCACTCAGAAACAGCTTGGATTTACTAATTAATTAGCCCTGTTTTGCTATGTTATAATGGCTTAAATGATCCTGAGGTTACACTTTCCCAGGAAGTAATCATCCTACAAGTACATCGATACTTAGACAAACATAATTTTTTGTGACACTTGAGAGAAAATAGACAATCCTCTCCCACCTTGTCTCTAGGATAGAAGAGGAATTGAAAAAATAAAATAGAATGAATGCCCTCGATAAAGAAACCAGAATAGTTTGGTTGGATAGAAAAGAAAGCAGGGAGAAAGAATCTGGATCAAATTGCTTTCTTCTTTAGAGGCAGCAGCCGCCACAAAGATTTTTGGAGGTGGAAGATGTTTCTTACTGATTTGGTGGTGGAGGTTTCTAGCACCATTGGCTGTCCCTGTATTAGAGACTTGAGCCTCCCCATCCTGCCAACTGCTGCCATGGTAGGTCAGTCAAATGTGGCCAAGATTATAGTTGCTTATTAGATGAAGAAATATTGTTGATCCAGTGGGCAACATAGCCGGCAGGACTTACATGTGCAAAGGTTATAAGTAAGTGTGTATGTGGGGAAGGGGAGAAGACAGTCATCCTGGCCTGAGTCCCTTTATTCCTTGGTGGGAAAAGTCTTTGGTCCAGGCCTCTTGGTCTGAGTTCTTGCTTCACTCAGCAAACCAAGGCTTATTTAGTTTGTTCTCATTCAAATCTGTCACAGTGAGATCTCGGAGGTCACCTGGAGAGTCTGCCCAGTGGTTCTTTTTTTGCCACTGTGCCGACCAGTGTCCCCCCGCCGGTATGGCTGGTTGCGTAGACCTGCCACAAAAGAAAACAAAACTCAGTTATGACTTTTGAAGGTACATATTCTCTACCCATCAATTTTTTTTATAATGCAGAACATTTTAATACAGAGGAAAGAAATTACTTTACCTGCTTCTCAGTATTCAGTATGTTTGGAAAAATTTTGGGGATTCCAGCCTTGAGATAGACTTTTGTTAAGCGTATCTAAAATTTGGCAGTTGCCAAGAAAACTAAATCTTTGCATCAGACACTAAAATTCCAGTATATATTAAAAATAAGCATGCATCATAAAAGTACTTGTTCTTTGCGCTTTACTTGGAAAATATATAAATATGTATCTACAAATAAGCAAGATGGATATAGTGGGGAGACAAGATTAAATCTCCAGTCATGATGCTCATAGAGTGTAATTTTCCTGTCGGAAGGGAATTTGAGGATAAAAAGAGGGTTTTGTGGTCCATTCTGCCAGACTCAATGAGGATAGGAGCTCCAAATACATTCAGAGAACCTTCTCCGTGTTGGAAAGTGTTAAATCTGCTCTGCTAATTTCCAACTGCCATATTCCTTCCCCCAAATAAATTCTGCTGCTGACCAATGTTACCTAAAGCCACAAGCTACAGTGGGCTTTCTTCATTGAAGCTGGCATCGCAGAAGAGGCGAGATGAGCGTTTCCCCGTCCGAGCAGTAAAAGGAATAGTTTTCAAAGCTAAAAAAGGACAGTTCAGGGAAGAAAGAAAGGAATCAAAGAAAGGAAAAGAGAAAGGAAAAGCAGTAGGCAAGTGAAAGAATGGATTGTTCAAAGAAATATACCTTGATAGTACAGCTGCATTACTGTACTTACGAAAAAAGTTATCTAGGGAATGGCTACTTACCCTCCCTTAGAGACTCTCCAGAGCCATCAAACCTCCCAACTCCCCATATCAGATTCAAGGTCAAGTTGCCCTTGAGTGAGCTGTTGGCTGAGTCCGTGCAGTTTTCTTGGCAATAATATCTAAGTGATTACCCAATTATTTCCTCCTTCCAGGTTTCTCAGTTTAGCAACAACCTCATGTTACCAGGTGCTCCCCATCCAATACTAACATATTGTTGCTGTGGAGAAAACTAGGAGGCAGGAGCATTAGGGATACCATCCTGAATGAGGTAGAATAGAAACCAAATAAATAACAAACTAAGGCTGAGCTCCTCAGTTTCTGAAATTAGCACAATTGGCTAGATGCTGATATTATTAATATTAATCCCCAAATTCCCTGTTTGTGAGATGGATGTATTCTTTGAGAATCCAAGGCAGAGAAAGATACGGGTATATCTAAATTGAGTGTGATATCTTGCAGAGATTAGTAAAAGCAAATAAACATGACTTCCAAAAGAAGTGATAAGGCTTAAGAAGGGTAGAAGGGAAGCAAGTCAAAAAGTCAGAAGTAAATGAACAGCTAGTGTCAGAAACATCTTTTAAAGTTCCATAGAGCTTCAAGATCATGTGTCCATGTATACCAATCTGTATAAAATTTCCCCTGGAAGATTTAAACAGACTGGTTTGGATCCAGATTTGGGCATGAATTAGGGTTACAGAAGTAGAGATGCTTATTATCCCCCCCCCTCTCCAAAAACTTTCTGGGTTTCTGAAAAGGCTACATGGAGTATCATGGAAGACACAAGGGGAAGGAAAGGGGAGAACCAGAAGCAAAGGTACCTTCCATGATCAAAGGTCTGCTCATACGTTTTAATTTCCTATGACTTTCAGGAGTTTCCCATTTTCACTGTACTACAGCTTGTTTTCTTCTACAAAGTTTCAATCCCCTGCACACTGAAGTATTCTTCAGTGCTGGAAGGGGAAATTTGCCTTCATCAATCCAGTTGTATATCTAAATCTAAACTATAAATTATTTGTACATAATTTCCTGGATTGTATTTTCTATTTCTATCAATGGGTTTAAATAATTTAATGTTTGATAGTGCTTTGAGCATATTAGCCCCCCCAAAAAAAGCAGGATAAAACTGTAAAAAAAAATAATAGCTTACATCTGCAATAAGGAAAGTTAAGCTTGAAGCTTCAATGGACCTTAGAAATGTGCTACATAATGATACCTTCTCAAAGAATGTGGCAGGGACCCAAAGAAGTAAAAACCACATGCCAGCTTCTTGCTACCCAGAGATGTGCAGGAAGAACCTCAATAACACCCATGAAATGAAAAATATTGCTATACCTCATTTGCTTTCCCATCTACAAACAGGTATCTAAAGAGAAACAGTAAATCAGGACAAATTATTTGTAGGTCACAAAGGATCACTTTTTCCTGTCAATAGGATTCTGAGCAGTTCTCACTTCATCTTTGGGCTTCTAAGGAGGATCTGCAGAGATTTCAGAATTTTTTGATCAAGCTGCCAATTTCCCTTCTCACCTGAAATGATGTCTTCAATGGCACCATCTTTTTCCTCATAAATGAGAGGCTCTTTCACCATCTGTTTTTTCTTCAGTTCAGCTATGAGGTCCATCTGTTGTCGCTTGGCCTTATGGGTGGGAGATTGCTAAGGAAGAGAAACCGTTGCTATGGTTACCCATGTATCGTGATGAAACTGAAGGTGTCTGTAAAGCCAGCTCACCCTACAGTGGCGTATAGGAAGTAAGTCCACTTATGGAGCAGGATATGCTGTAGATTTTGGAACACGAGGAAAGGATGAGAAAATCTTAACCCATACCTTGGGTACTGCCTGTTTCTCTTTGCCAGGGGAAACTGACCCTTCTTCTTTGGCAGCGGCTTCTTGCTTCTTCCACACTTGGATATCTTCCTCTGCTTTCTTTATGTTAGTGGAATGAGAAAAAAAACAATAATCCCATTAAGCGAACATGTATATCTCATCTAGACCACTGTTTTTCAACCTTAGTAACTTTGCTGGTGAGGAATTCTGGGCATTGAAGTTCACACATCTTAAAATTGCCTTGGTTGAGAAATACTGATTTATTATACAATAAATTAATATTATACAAAACAATAAGACATTTTCCCCTCAACAAAGATTATGGCCCATTTCTCCTTTCAAAACTGATTTTCTTTCTTTGAAATAACCCCATGTACTATGGAAATGAGCTTTTAAGCTCACAGCATACATTCTCATATCCCTAATTCCCATTTTGAAGAAACGGCACCTTTTTAGAGGGACAAATAAAGTAATACATTATTATTGTCTATTTTTCCCAACTATTATTGTGTTCCCTCACACTTGGCCATCAATATTATTGTAATGAAAAATGAGAATATACCATCAGAGGAGGAAGTGATAAGGAAAATTCTGGACTATGCTGAGATGGATAAATTAACAAAGGAGATAAAAGAAAAGGAAGATACGGAATATCATATGGTATAGAATAAATTGCATAATTGGATAGAAATTAGAAATGGTAAATGATGAAAAAGGGGAGGTGGTCTCACACACACACACAAAAAAGGTGGGGTAGAGCATGAAAGAAAATGAATTGTTATAATGATAGGTATTGATGGAATATATACAGAAATGTGGGATAATGGGACAAAAAAGATAAGTATAATTAAAGGAAACGAGATGGGGAAAATGTAAATAATAGAGGAATACCGAAATGAAGCTGATGTAAAGAAGGAGTATATGTTTTTTGTGTTTGTTATGTCTTGTTTTTTAAAAATAAATAAATAAAAAGTATTTGAAAAAAAATTATTGTAATTCTTCTCACTGTTCACTGCATGAAAATGCATATATATAAATTACATGAGAGCCACAAAAACAAAAAATCAAAATTGTAAGGGTGGCATTAATCCAACAAACTAAAGCTAAAATAAAAAAAATACACCAGTACTTTACATCAGGTGAAAGAAAAAACAGTTTTTAATAGTTTCTTTTTTAACGCTAGAAGGAATTAAGATATAAGAATGAGCTGATATTATTGTAACACCCTTGCTTATGAACTACAATTACATTCATGCAATTTTCTGTGAACATCATCAATAGTCCTTTGCCACAAGGTTGTTTTGTATCTCTGCAGTAATAATTGTCATGAAAATAATAGAAATTATCAGCAAATGCCTACAAAATGATATTTCAAAATGAGACATGAAAATGGGAGAATTTCCATGATGAAAATAGCTTAATAGTTGCAGCCAACTAAACAATTTGGAAGAGAATTGAGGGACTCAGTCAACCCCCCCACCCCATACCTGAATAGATTAACTGAAACCTGAACAATTTTCATAATTATTTAATTAATTTCTACACAATTATGGTCTCAGCTTTACATTGATTTAGTGCAGCACTCTCCAATGTGATACCCTCCAGGTATAATGGAATTATGCATTTCATAACTCTCAGCTCAGGTGACCAATGATGTTTTAGATTAAAGAAAAACTGATTTAGTATATTTGAATAATTTAAGGTTCCTTATATCCATCTTTTGACCAAACTTTACAAAACTTCAGTAGAGGAAATTACTTCAATAATCTTCATATTGCAAAAGTGACACAGGAAAACAGAAGAGAGCAGCCATTTTGAGAATTCATAATTCAGGCAAGAGATGAACCCAAATAGTCTCCTTGGGTCATTAGGCTACAACATATTGGAAACTG
The DNA here is from genome assembly GCF_028640845.1 of Ahaetulla prasina. Taxonomy (NCBI): domain Eukaryota; kingdom Metazoa; phylum Chordata; class Lepidosauria; order Squamata; family Colubridae; genus Ahaetulla; species Ahaetulla prasina. The sequence continues at coordinate 48,415,370 of NC_080542.1, read as the reverse complement.
TTGGTTTTTTTACCTGGTATGCTTTAATAAAGCGTACAAATGTAGGGAAGAACATAGTCGGGGGAGTAGTCTTGGGATTCTCCCCAAAGTACTCCACTGTTGACTCATAAGCCTCCTATGGAGCAAGCAAAAAGAATAACCGACTCACACTTATGGTTATAAGAGCCATTCTGTCAATCACTATCTATCTATCTATCTATCTATCTATCTATCTATCTATCTATCTATCTATCTATCTATCTATCTATCTATCATTACATTTCTATGCTTCCCATGCCCCCTACAAGGTGATTCTAGGTTATAGAAACAAGTAAAAAGAGCTAAAAGATTAAAACAACCCAACATTAAAATATTATTAAAAACTGCACTAAAACCATGCCATCAAGAGCCAAGAGCAGGCAGGACAGGGATGAGATTTTCTTATCCTGTCAGCCACCTCCAGTGGTGAGCAGCCTTCTCAGGGCTCCAGGGCAATCGGCAAAGCCAGGCTTTGATACCCTTCCAGAAGATGAAAAGGAAGGGGCAGTTCTGACTCCAATGAAAGAATGTTTCACAGGGATAGGACCACAGCAGAAAAGGCTCTTCTCCTTGATCCTGCCTGCTTCAATTTCTTAGCAGACAGGGTCTGTAGCAGGCCTCTTTTGCTGGCACAAAAGTGAAGGGGCAGGCTTGTCCCATCAGGGAGAGATGGCTCCTCAGATATCTTGGACTCATGCCATGTAGGGCATTAAAGGTAACAACCAACACCTTGAATTGGGTCTGGAAGCAAACTGGCGGCCAATGCAACTTGCACACTTATAAGTAGAGCCTTAGGAGCTCCCAGGACTGCACACAATTGCACTTTGCACTAACTGCAGTTTTTGAACACTTGAAAAGCTCAATATAGAATGCATTGAAGTTATCTAGTCAAGCGATAACTAGGGCATGAGTCACCATGGACGGTGCGCAGGACCTCAGGATCCAGGTAAGGGCATAACTGGAGCACAACTCAAAGTTGCACAAAGGCCCTCCTGGCTATCTAGAATTAATTATGATAAACTATCAGTTCCTCTTGCACCCACAGCATCGTGCTTGGGTTCTGTTGAAGACTTTGTCCCCCATCCAGACCCTTATAGCCTCCAGGCACTGAGAAAAGACAGTCACAACATTGCTTGGATTTTAACTCTATGGATGTATAAGAGTATACAACATCCATTTAAAACATGATTTATGGTATGAGAGTTCATAAATGGATTGTGGAAAAAGAAATACAGTTCTGATTTCCCAATATGTGGATGAACTCTCTTCCAATCCCCTAGACATTTGCTATGATACCTCTTTTAAATAAACAGGTATCACAGCTTTCTGCTTATTTTCTCCTTACCTGCGCAGTTTTACTGTCTGCCTGAAGCTTTTCCATCATTTCTATGTTTGTCTTTAAGAAATCTTTGAGTATGACACTGTCATCTTGGCGCATGAATTCTTTGCGTGTTAGCTCCATGCCCCGCTGTAGGCTTCTCACATCTTGAAGCACACTGTCCAGTGACACTACAAAGATGGAAAGGAAACAGAAAAAGCATGGAGAGGTGAAGCAAGAACAGCTAGTCTGGATTACTTCCGTCTCACTAACTTTCATTTTTAGATTCATTATTTTTATAGGGCAGACGCTTGTCTATCTATTGCCATCCTATATTTTTCATAGGCAAAGAGGAAAAGCAGCACTCTATTTTTCACTAGGAAAGTGACTCACTGTTCTCTTCTTGTCCATAATCTACCACTCCATACCTGTCCCTGCTTTGTCCAGAAAATGCAGCTCACTGGAAAAGTTCAGGAACTCGGGATATTTTTCTTGGATCACTCGCACTATATAATGAAGTAGTGTTTGTTTCCGGTCTGTTGATTTCATGTCCAGAAGCTGCAGGGGAAAATAGCAATTAGGTTAGGAAAAAACTAAGATATCAAGCCGTTACAGAACACCTGCCCATTCTGTTGCTGCAATTTTCTTCCCACCTCTTCTTAATTCCCATGGGTTTGGGTGATGTATTTTATAAACATACCTCTGATATGGTGAAGACATGTTCTTGGAGTACAGTACTATCATTCCTGATAACTTGAACATCATCAGGGAATCCAAGGTAAGGAAATGCTGAATGACTCATACTATAGTAACTTGGGAAAGATTACTGGAAAGCACAATCTACTGCTATTATGAAAGTCTGTTTGAAATGCTCAAGAACATGTATTGGGTAGTGTGCATTTTTCTCCTGTGGCTGATACGTACTTAGAGCTCTGTATCTTGCACATTACTCTCAGCCTTAGCTAGATTTGGGGCCACAACCAACTTTCAAGTTCACATCCTACTATTTGGCCATGTTTTCCTTCTAGAAGCAGGTCCTAAGGATTATATGCCTTCTCCCCACCTACCGCATCAAGGCTCTGCAACCGGAATCCATAAGCCGCTCCTCGTTTGCTGCTATTCAAATAATTCCCAAATGCCAGGACAATCTATGGAGAGGCAGACAGGCAATTAAAATGAGTCATATTTGACTGGAATCTCTTAGCTGAATCTAAAAGCATTGAAAGGCCAAAATAGGGGGAAGAAGACAAGAGGATATCATTTTATTTTATCTCATAAGAATGGCCAGCTACTGGGGGGACGGGATACATCAATGATGGCTTTGAAAGATTATACATATTCATGAAAAAAGCATATGAACAGTTATTAATCATAATAATTATAATAGTGATTTTACTATGTCTTTGATTCCCAGTTATCCTGGGAAAGAGTGGGTGAAAACCTCAAGTTCCACCTTTAGGCTTGGGAAATAAATGTCTACAATGGCTCTGATGTCTTTATAGCATATTTCCAGACATGCATAATAGAGCAGAATTCTGTTATGATAAATAATTGGTTGTGTCACATAATCCAATAAATTCATGAATCAAAGGGACCCATATAGCAGATTCTGTCTGCTGTCAAGCTCCAAGAATCAATCAATCTTCCTTCCTTCCTTCCTTCCTCCTTCCTTTCTCTTTCTTTCCTTCCTTCCTTTCTTTCTTTTCCTTCCTTCCTTTTCCTTCCTTCCTTCCTTTCTCTTTCTTTCCTTCCTTCCTTTTCCTTCCTTTTTTCCTTTTCCTTCCTTCCTTTTTTCCTTCCTTCCTTCCTTCCTTCCTCACTCCTTCCATTCCCTCCCCCCATACCCACACCACAAATTCACAAAGAAGTGAACTAGGTAGACTTCTATTGCTTAATGTTATTAAAAATTCATGCCAGTGTGGCATACTAAATAACTTTGAGACAGTCCAATTTTCAGTCTCATGGGATTGTTGTGTATGTATGTGTATGTAGGGGGGGATTAGAATACAATGCATGCCACTGACTTCCTGAAGGAAATGTGGTATACACATTTAACAAATAAATAAAACAATTAAATGAAAGTATTATAAAGTTTAAGAATATGTAGACAACAGTGTGCAACTCAGTTGTCAAACTTCTGGGAGCCAACTTAATTATTACTACCCAAGACCAAAGAAAAATTGTCCTTCGACTTAAATGATTGTGGAGACCTTATCTTTAAGGAACCTCACCTCTAAAATCTGACGCAGTTTGGTAGATGACTTGACTGACATTGAAGCAACAATCACAAAATTTAGTTGCTGCAAATGAAATGTGAGAATGACATAATCAGATTTCCTACTTGGTTTGACAACTTCTGACTCTAATTTCCTACCTACCTTAATTGATATTACTTATTGGAACTAAATGTAAATGTGGACATTTTAAACTCAGTTATCAAACCTCCAAAATTTATGATTTCCTGTTTTGTGACTATTCCACAAACATTTCTTAACATTTTTGATTTTTTTTTAAATCATGAAATTAAGAATGAATATTTTGAATACAACCAGAACAGGAAAAAATAATAATTTTTTAAACATCATTTTAGCTGTCAGCACTGCTAGATGCTGCATAAGATACTTAATAATCCTAGCTTATCATGCAAGGTGTAAACCTGGATCTTTTCAGATAATAGCAACCTTTTCCCTGAAGTAATTAAACATGGCTTGGGAATTCAATGACAAACCCTGATAATGCCATAATGGATAATTCCACATAAAGGCTTGGCAAGGGTTAGAATTACTTCCACAATCGGCACAAGTTGGTAGAAGAGAAAAATAGTTGGTCGAATAAAAAATAAAAAAGCGTAAAAAGGATTTGCTGCCTGCTGCTATTTGATGTCTTAAGTGCCAGATTTGATGCTCTCTTTCCCCCAACAATATTGGATACTTGAAAATGGTTCGCTACATTTAGCCCCGATCTACTTCCTATGCAAAGATGCAATTTACATTCTGCTGCTCTTATTAAGCCATTCAGCAAATCATGCCCTTTTTTTCTGCCACCTGGAATAAATAAGAAGATGGAAAAAGAAGAAAAATACTATTTTAGAAGAATCATTAGTCAAGATACTATATCAACTTTTATAACCATTTTCAGACTCTTCCAACTGATATTAACCCAAGATATTATTGACTGACACCACTTCTTGGTTATAATCAGTTGCTTGCTTTGTTCCTTACTGGCAGAAGGAGTTGTACAGTATCTGCAAAACTGCCTAAGAATGTCATGATGTTCATGCGTTCTGTTAGGCGGGGAATTTTGCTGAATTTGATCATGAATTGGTCTTCATCCGAAAGCTCATCCAGTGGACGTTGCTCTTTTTCATATTTGCGGATTAGTATCATCTCATATTCCGTTGGGATGAAGCGCATCAGTAACTCCAGAAAATCCAGATTGAGGGTCTGTAAATCATATCTAAACAAGAATAAAGTAGGCCGGGAGTAACTCGTTAGGTAGGAGAGGCCTAAAGGGTTTTTCTAGATGACAGGATTATATAAGTTACTAGCTGATGACCCAGCGCTGCCCGGGTATTTATTCATCCTAATCCTCACCTCCCGCGCATGTGCGCACAACACCCCTGGGGCCTCCCTGCAGCCTCCTTTGAGGCAAAACGGGTGGCAGGAGGGCCCCGCCCCCCCGCCCCCTGATTTTGGCCTAGTACGCCTCCCTGAAGCCAAAATGGGCCACGGGGGTGGCTCCCCCTACACATGCGCAGCAGAGACCTGAATGTCAGCTGGCCAGCGGGAGGCGCACACGCATGAGTGATGGAGCAGAGCAGGGCTCTGTATGCCACCTATATGCCAGGACACATACATATACACAAACACCCTGAGGGGTGTTAGGGGTGTCTTATCCTCACAGTATTTGTTTCCGTAAGGTAAGTCATCTGTGTACAAAGTTTGATTAAAATTGCTCAAGGCGTTCCAGAGTTATGCTGGAACACACACACACATACACACATACCAGGGGTGTCTTACCCCCACGGTATGTGTTTCCAGAGAGTAAGTCATCTGTGTACCAAGTTTGGTTGAAATTGCTCGAGCCGTTCCAGAGTTATGCTGGATCCTATATATATATACATACATAGATCCTTTTATATATATATAGATTACAGTAAGTAGCTTCCCATCTCAAAATTAATCATTTTGCATATCTAATATGGATATCATGAGCATACGCATATGTGTTCAACTCAATCTTCCCTTTTGAATGGCAGGTGAAATTGACGAGAAAATTTGGACATACTTACGTCTGAATGGCTTTGCAAATGGTGTCGACACTGAGCCCCCCTTTACGGAGCGTGATGGCCAGGTTCTTGGCCCGGTTGCATTCAATCAATGAAATCTTAGTGGGAGCTTTCTGTAAAGTCTTTGCTTTTATGTTACTGAATTCTTTGTTTGGACCTTGAGCTTTGGTTTTGAATTGTTCTTCAAAGTCACTCATGTCAAGCTCCTGCACCAAGGAAAAGCCAAAATAAACAAAGTGATATGTATTGGGTGGGCAAGGAAGAGAAAAGGAAAAAGGTAAAGGGGCACCCACCTGAAGGACTTTTTCATCGTTGAGTTCATTGAAGATGGTCCCATTGATCTGGTTAGGCTTCAAAGCAACCCAATTGAAGACAGGCATACGGAATTTGGTCTGTATAGGCTTCTTGATCTTGACAGCTTCCAACGAATAAGAAAGTTTGTAAAGTGCTTTATAAACCTCTACCATCTCAGAGATTTGTCTCTTCCCAATTTTATTTTTCAGCAAGGGCCGTCTTACAGAATGGGCATAAAATGAAAGAGAAACTCTCTGTGATAAACTGGATGTAGTTAAATCTTTCTAAACTAGTAGAAACATTGAGTAATTGTTGATAAAATATTGGATTGAGGAGACCTAGGTTCCAATTTATACAATTTATATAATTTCATGAGTGTCTGAGTGAAGCTGGCTGATTCCCACAACAAATTAAACCATACAGTTGCTTATTTATTTAGAGTAACGCTTCACAACAGGGACTTTTGGCATAACACAAATATTAAAATCCACCACTTAAAACAATAACCTAACCTCCAGACCTGAACAGCTGGGGGAAAAGCCTCTCTTCAGAGCCCTACAAAAGGCCACCTGGATCTTCAAGACCTCACTGTTCCACAAATCTGATTTTATCTTACCAATACAAAATTAAAATATATAAAGTATAGTTTATGACTTAGCAGTAATGTATGATCTCAGCCATGTGTAGCAGTGGTGGATTTCAAATTTTTTTACTACCAGTTCTGGTTGTGTGGCTTGGTGGGCATGGCATGGCTTGATGGGCATGGCAGGGGAAGGATACTGTAAACTCTCTATTCCCTTCCCAATCAGCTGGGATTTGGGAAGCAGAAAATAGATGGGGGCGGGGCCAGTCAGAATTTTTACTACCGGTTCTCCGAACTACTCTAAATTTCCGCCACCGGTTCTCCAGAACTGGTCAGAACCTGCTGAAACCCACCTCTGATGTGTGGGCCATGCAATAAACCATGGTTTAAAAAAATCACTGTTTAGACAATATTTGGATCCGATCATTGTCTTTCAGCATCATTCTTTTTTTTTTTAATGAATGCCATTATAAGCAAAAGCAAGAAATAAATGCAGTAACTACTATATTTTTTGGAGTATAAGACGCACCTTTTTCCTCCAAAAAAGAGGGTGAAAATCTGGGTGCATCTTATACTCTGAATGTAGCCCCACCCAGCTTCTCAGAAGCTGAAAGGCTTTTTTTCTGAAGTTCTGTTTTGGAGGCTTTCAGAGGCAGAAAAAAGTTTTTTCTGAAATGGAATTTCAGAGGCAGAAAAAAAAAGCAAGGCACAGAGCTCACAATCAAGGAACCTGTTGCTGAAATTCACCTCTGGAAAGAGCTGATTGGGGGTATTCCAGGAGGCCAATCCACCTGCCAATCAGCTTTTTTCTTATTTTCCTCCCCAAAAACTAAGGTGTGTCTTATACTCCAAAAAATACGGAATAGAGATAAGCCCATTCTCAGCACAGAATATAAATTCTACTCACTTCCTAATTTCTAGCCTTGAGTATTCTTCAGGCTAGGAGCTAGAATTTGGAGATGAAAGATCTCAATTTTAATTTCTTTAAAAGGTTGCTGCCTCTGTTATTGAGGAAAAGTTTGGTAATGTTATATGATCATATAATATGATCATACAATATTTTAAGAAAGAGCAATTGAAAAAAGAAGATGCATGGCAAGTACGTTATGCATAATATTATAATGCATAATTATTATAATGCATAATCATTATATATAATGATTTAAATGAAAATTTTTATAAAAGTGCAGAATGAAAGCTCAGAGGAAGTATCCCAACTCTAAAGTACCTGAATATATTATTTATATATAGTTATTTTAAATATTTGGATTATATCTTTCTGCTATATACAATAAGATACCCAAGAAACTATATATATCAATATTTTTAAATTTAAAGAATGTTTTTCTTGCATTAGGAACTGAACAATGCAGACTATTGTATGAGATTTCTAGGTTTATTCCCATGCAGATTCACTGATTTATTGACTGATGAAAAATTGATACGTCATTAAATTCATAATTCTTTTGTAAGCTTCTGATCTCAAGGGAGAAGTGAATAAATATATATCTTACTATGCAAAGGAACCAGCAAACATGTGAAAAACTCGTAAAAATATCACCAGTTACGGCAAGCCTCCTACCCAAGCTGGCAGATGATCTAAATGTATTTTACTGCTGGTTTGAAAGGAAACTACAGCCACCTATCTCCAAAACCCGCATCTCAGACACACCAACAACAGCCAAGCCTCCTACAACTAACCCCATCCCATTGGGTTCACAACCCCTGTAATCACAGAAAAGGAAACGCAAGACCTATTTCACAGACAAAAGCCAGGAAAAGCTCCAGGCCCAGACTAGATAACTCCTTCTTGCTTAAAAGTCGAAGCTGACCAATTCGCCCCCATCTTTACCTTTATCTTCAATAAATTGCTAGAGATGTGCTATGTTCCTTCTTGCTTCAAACACTCTACTATCATCCCAATGCCGAAGAAGCCCACCAATAAGGAACTGAATGACTACAGACCAGTTGCTCTAACATCTGTAGTCATGAAAACCTTTGAAAGACTAGTGCTGTCCCACTTGAAAACCATCACGGATCCGCTGTAAGACCCCTTGCAATTTGCATACCAAGCAAATAGATCAACAGAGGATGCTGTTAATATAGCTCTGCACTACTTCCTACAATATATTGAATCTCCAAAGACCTATGCAAGGGTCCTCTTTGCAGACTTTAGTTCAGCATTCAATACCATCATTCCAAACACTCTTCTAACTAAGCTAAACCAGCTACAGGTACCTAAACGGACTTGTAAGTGGATCACAAGCTTCCTAACAAATAGGAAGTAGCAGGTGAAGCTAAACAGTATCACATCAGAAACCTGTACAAATAGCATAGGGGCCACCCAAGGCTTGTGTGCTCTCCCCACTTCTCTTCTCTCTGTATACCAATGACTGAATCTCTAATGATACATCTGTTAAAGTATTGAAGTTCGCAGATGACACAACAGTGATCGGTCTCATTCGAGACAATGATGAAGCTGCATACAGACTGGAGGTCGAATGACTAGCCTTATGGTGTGACCAGAACAATCTGGAACTGAACCGTAGAAATGGTGGTAGACTTTAGGAGAAACCCTTCCATACTTCCACCTCTCACAATACTAGACAACAAAGTATCAACAGTAGAAACCTTCAAATTTCTAGGTTCTACCCATATCACAAGATCTAAAATGGACAACTAACATCAAAATCGTCATCAAAAAAGGACAAAAAGAATATTCTTTCTGCACCAACTCAGAAAGCTCAAACTGTCCAAGGAGCTGCTGATCCAGTTCTAAAGAGAAATTATTGAGTCTGTCATCTGCACCTCTATAACTGTCTGTGCAGAGTACGCAGGCATGGCATCCGCCACCAGAGTCTGGTTTGCTTCTGCAATCCAGCAAGACAGACATAGACTTCAGAGGATAATTAGAACTGCAAAAAAACAATGGCTACCAACCTGCCTTCCACTGAGGACCTGTATACTTCACAAATCAAGAAGAGGGCTGTGAAAATATTTACAGACCCCTCGCATCCCAGTACATATCCTCAAAACGATGCTATAGAGCACTGCACACCAGAACAACTAAACACAAGAAGTTTTTTCCCGAACGCCATCACTCTGCTAAACAAATAATTCCCTCAATACTATCAAACTATTTACTAAATCTGCACTACTATTAATCTTCTCATCATTCCCATCACCCGTCTCCTTCCACTTATGACTGTAACTTTGTTGTTTGTATCATTACGATTTATACTGATATTGTTTCCTGATTGCTTATTTGTAGCCTATGACTATCATTAAGTGTTGTATCATTAAGTATTAAATTTGTACCCTATGACTATCATTAAGTGTTGTACCTTATGATTCTTGATGAACATATCTTTTTTTTAATGTACACTGAGACCTTCTGCATCTGAGACAAATTCTTTGTGTGTCCAATCACACTTGGTCAATAAAATTCCATTCCATTCCATTCCATTCCATTCCATTCCATTCCATTCCATTCTATTCTATTCTATTCTATTCTATTCTATTCTAAATAGAATGGCTATTTATGAAAGATCTACAATAATATATACAATTTACCTGCAGTAACTGTACTTGCTAGCGAAGTTGCTCCATCACTCATGGGAAGAGGTGGTGGTGGAGGTGGAGGAGGAGCTGGGCCACCAAATGTTAAGAGGGGTGGTGGTGGTGGAGGAGGAGGCATTGATGGAGCTTGAGGTATAGTTACAACCCCAGGCAGTGGTGGGGCAGGTGGAGGCTCATTGATCCCTGGTAAGGGTGGTGGTGGTGGTGGTGGAAGATGAGTTGGAAATGACAGCTCCTCTTCTTGAGAAGAATGGAAAGCCACAGAATCACTGCCTTTCATGGAAGGTAGAGGTGGTGCCGGTGGTATTTCTGGAGCAAGTCCAGGGATAGGAGATGTAGATAGGGAAGGATAATCTGAAAGAAACAGAACAAGATATGAGGAATGCCTTCCTGTCCTGCCCATTGGAAGATAATCCTGCCTAAATCTGCTGGGAAAGAGAAAGTATATGAGCCAACAATATTAAAATACTTGTTCCTGAAAGATAGGTGATGATTTCTTAGCTGCTGCATATCATGGAGTGGTCCCCAGGAAATAGGCCATTTGGGAGACCATATAGTACAAACGCTGATAGGCTGGAGCAATTCAAATTGGAGTGTTTCCTACCTGAATGGTCTTCCATTAAGACAAAATGATGCAAAACAAACAAATCTTCTGTTACATACATTAATCGAGAACGAAAAATTCTAAACCATTCTTGTCCTTGATCTTACTAGCTGCATGTGGGGATATATTCATGTAGGGCAGGGTTTCTCAAACTGTGAATGGTGAACTATCAGGGGCACATTGGCAACTTGGAGATTACAATTTTTAATGTATTTAATAGATGGGGACTTTAACACAATTTAAATGGTGAAAAATCTATTTGCTGCACAGCAGGGGTGGGTTCTACTTACCTTTACTACCGGTGCATAACAGGAGTGTGTGTGCGCATGCACAGGAGCTTCTGCTCATGCGCAGATCGCCTATGATGACATCCGGGTTGGTGGGCGGAGCCTCCCGCCAGTTTTACTACCGGTTCTTGTGAACCGGTCTGAATTGGGGGGCAACCTACCACTGCTGCATAGTGCAACTGATACCTGTCTATTTTTTATTATGGTTGCCCACTAGAGTGGTGGCTAAAAAAAAGAACTTGTAAAAAATATCCAACTATTATTGGATATTTACAATCACTTGATAAAGACTACTGATAACCGTGTTTGGCTTCTTTCAGAAATACTCGTTTCCCTCTGGAATTTCCGCCAACAGAATAGCAAATTCAAATTCTTTGGAGTGACTAAAGAAATATGTGTATAAATAAAGTTCAGTATTTTTACCCCCTTTGTATATAAAGTTATAAGGTTCTTTAACTCATTTGCTTCACATGTAGATTAACATTTAATTTGTAGAACTAAGCAGTATATTTCTTGCCCAATGTAATATTTTATTTTATTCAATAAGAGATCAGACCAAAAACTACTATATTGGGGGGACCACAGAATCGCAATGTTAAACAACATCTAACAGCAAAAAAATATAATTCTTCATTTATATTGCAAAATGCTTCAAGTAAGACTTCACTTTGCTTGTCCCATAAGGATGTACCTGTGCTAGTTGATGAAGATGCTTCAATAGTAGCAACAGGGATGACCTCAATGCCAATGATGCTATCACTGTCAGGCCCCCGCTGAATCCGGATAAAACCTCTGTCTTCTAGTTCTTCCAGGTTGTGCTCCAAGACAGAGTATATTGGAGGTATTTTTGGCTTTTGTGGAAACTCCAGTGGGAGCCAAGAAGGACTTTCTGGCTTGTTAACTTTGCTGATTTGATCTAGCTTCTCCTGAGAGAAAAAGTTTAGAGAATTTTGAATAGAAAACCTAACGAATTTATTCTGTTATTCTGAATTTGAGCAGCTTTTATTTTTTAAGATGTTGAGTATGCTGCTATGGTATGGACTTGATACTTATTTTCCTATTTTTAAAGAAATAGCACATTAATATTCTTCCTCTATTATAAGACCTTCTCATCATCAGTTAACTCCAATTAATTCTACTGCCCGCCATATGCAGCTTGTGAGCTTTGTGGAGGGGCAACTATGTTAGATGGATACTTGATACCTGATGCAGCAGATCTCCTATTTACATATGCAATTTATTCAAAAGATTCTGAGCTTACCAGGAGTTTGGAACCTGGTTTTAGTTACACAGCTGGAACAATCTGTTTTGAGGTTAGATCTGTTCATGTAAGTTTGAGATGAGTCTGAATTCTGAAGTCTGAAATCAGACTTTCTGAAGTTGAAGGGGATGTTCCGGATCCAAAATGTTTTAGCTTGAAATACTTAGCATTTCTTTTCCCACTTCTAATGAGATGGTGATGCAGGAGGCTGCATGTTCATGAGCTTCATAAAATGCTCATTTTATATCATATTTATTATTATTGCAATAAACATAGATTTCTTTAAAAACTGAAAGACACAGCATCAATATCAACTGAGGTTTGAGTGCAACAACCTGAGTTTACTGCAGAAGTGTGATATGCTAATAACAAAGAATGTAACTTCTTTTCCTAATCTTATTTTGAAATCTGTTCTGATCAAAAGCTCTCCTAATACTTTTCCATTTGCTTCCATACCGGCTCATCACTTGATCTTGCTCTCAGGATCTCCAGCTCATTGCGTGACTGATACAGTTGTTTCTCTAGCTCAGCAATTTTGGCCTCAGATTCATTTTCTGCATCCTGGAGTTTCTCAGTGAGCTGTGAAAAGAATCAATGTATTGAGAATATGTTTTGGGGCGGCCAAACTATAAAGCAGAGTAAACAAATATCCTATGTACTCAAGCAAGGATGAACTTTGTGCATATGAACTTCAGGTGCAGGGATGGAATACCGTATTTTTTGGAGTATAAGATGCACCTTTTTTCCCCAAAAAAGAGGGTGAAAATCTGGGTGCATTTTTTTTTTCATAAAAAAGCTTTATTTTTACAATCATATCAAACAGCTCATCCAACGTACAGTTATATACAATTAGTCGGGCTTGCCCAGTCACCACTCTTCCCTCTTCTACCTTCTTCTAATTTCCAGACCTTCCTCTCCTTTTTTTATCTACATCCTCTCCTCCCTCCACCCTACACCTTCCTTCTCCCTCTTCTACCCCTCTTCCTTCCTCTTCTCCTCTTTCCTACCTCCTAGTCTCTCCTCTTTTCTCCCCCCCCCACCGTTCTAAAATGATAACTGGGCAGACCCGACCCTACATTAATTATATTTATACATCTTCAATAATCCCTGTACATTAACCATCACTCCATCCTCTACCCTCAACCCCACCCCGTTCCCCTCCCCTTACCCCCCACCCCAACTTCCCAGAACAAAATGCAGGGTATCAAAACTAACAATCATAATCCAAAATAATTCCTAAATTATAATCTCTAGGATCTGGGTGCATTTTATACTCCGAATGTAGCCCCGCCCAGCTTCTCAAAGGGAGGTTTCAGAGGCTGAAAAAAGCTTCAGGAAAAAAAGCCCCAAATGGAGCTTCAGAAAAGAAGCTCCCAAACAGAGCTTCAGAGGCTTTTTTTCTGAAGTTCTGTTTCAAAGCTTCAGAGGCTTTCAGAGGCAGAAAAAACTTTTTTCTGAAATGGAATTTCAGAAGCAGAAAAAGAAGCAAAAAAAAGCAAGGAACAGAGCTCCCAACCAAGGAACCTGTTGCTAAAATTCACCTCTGGGAACAGCTGATATTCCAGAAGGCCAATACACTTGCCAATCAGCTTTTTTCTTATTTTCCTCCCAAAAAACTAAGGTGCGTCTTATACTCCGGTGCATCTGATACTCTGAAAAATACGGTACATTCTTCACCAAACCACCCCACTTTCCTGAATTGCTGCTTCTTGACCATCTTAAGATGTGCATCGTTCATAGCACTTGTTTAGTCAGCCCCACTACCTGTCCAACTTCTTCCTGTAAATCTTCTATGTGTTCCAGAATGGCATTTTTGGTTTCGGTATCCTCCAGCAAGGCACCAACATCAAAGATGTTATCCAGGTAGGCTTGGATCTGCACTTGCAGTTTATCACTTTCTGTGCATCGCAGTTTCTGTTAAATCACAGGAAGGAAACTTTGATTTAAAAATTGGGACAGGATTATTATTCTTTACAGTATAAACTTTTGGAATTATAAATGTAAGTACATGGTCCATCTGTATGTGTTTCTTTTTCTTCTTCTTCTTCTTTTTAATAAAATGTTTGTAGGCATTTTTGTTGTTGTTGCTGCTGTTTATGACACAAAACCCAAATAAACTTGCTAAAAGAACCAGGCCAGAAAATTTTCCCAGAACATTTTTGGAAAATGCTCTTATCACCTCCAAATCTATTGCAAATTTTTTATTCCTTCAAAACCTTTATATTATAGATTAATGCTTCAGTTTTAAAATGAATGTTTACTTAGCTGTTTATGTTTACTTAATGTTTATAAGGAAAGTAAATAAAAAAGGAAAATACAGCTATGAGGAACTTATTTCTAATTTCTATCAGTATATAGAGAACAATTTCCAAGTGTAATAAAACAGCATCACCAAATTAGGTAGAAAATCACACAAATATTCCACCACTATCTCTTATTCTAAGTAATAAAACATCCTTACTGTGTTAACTAACGTCTATTTCTTGTTTCCAACAATGGTATACATTTCAGAATTGCTAGGCACTTTTCAAATGAAGAACAATTAAGGTGAAATTAAGAGCCATTAAAATTAACCACACACCTGTAGGTACTCATCGAGTCCCAACTGTGTGAACTCATATTGTAAGAAGGCACGGAAGTTCATGTTCTCCACAGAATGAACCACAATATTGATGAACTGCATACAAGCCACCTAGATGTTTGGGAATGGAGAAGAAAAAGTGTGTTTTCTTGGCATGTGGACTTTCGTTACTTGGTTTTCATACTTGCTTATTACATCCCTACACACATTTACGTGAGTTATATTTTTTAAATAATCAGATATTAACTTTGGGACAAGGCTAAAAGGTGAGAAACAGTGAGTTCCAGTGCCATTTTAAGTACAAAGTCTTCTTGATGCTCTTGGGACAGTCACTCTTTCTCTGCCCTAGGAAGAAAGCAATGGCAAACTACTTCCAAAAGTCTTCCACGAAAACTGCAGGGAGGGAGGGAGGGAGGGGAGGGGGGAGAGGGAGAGAGAGAGATTGATTGTGACTTCTATTCCTAAAAAAGGCATAAAGCCAACTTGCATGACCTGGAGCCAATCACTCTCTCTCAGGTTTAGGAAACAGGCAATGGAAAGCGACTTCCAAACTTTGTGAAGAAAACTGCAGGACTTGCCTGAGCAGTCGTAAGGATTCAATATGGACTTGAAAGCACACACAAAAGAATAACTTTGGTTTTTTTTGAAAATTAGAAAAAGTGTTTACTGACATTGAGAGTTTCAATGACTTTTTTTTAATTATGGGGAATATCATTATATAGTTGATTTAGTTTTTAAGCCCATTATTGATAATTTTAATGATGCCTTATTGAGCTCTTACTGAGCATGCTTTGAAAGTGATTCAGAGGGCACGCTAAAGATTTTACCCAAGCCCAAAACAGCTAGAGACATTGTTCGTCAGTTTCTGCAACATTTCACCAACCTGTGCCTCCATAAAGGCTGATACTTTGTTTTTGAGGATTGCTTTTCTGATCCCGAAGCCTGAATTACTGCATAAATTTAAAACATGTAACTATTCTTTGTTAATTAGGGATAGGAAACATGGCATGAACAGCAGTCCTGACAGACTGTTCCTATTTGAGAACAGTATTAGAGGAAATCTTATGGATGACCAAGCAACCATCCCCTCTGCTGCATTTTGTTACCATGAAATCTATGTTGCTGTCTTCATTTCGGAAATACTCCATCAGCTTCTCAAAACGGTTCTTCTCACCACAAACCTTTAAGGAGAGAAAGGGGAAGAATTCTGTTCGATGGACACTGCAGACATGCCATGGCAATAAAGAGTTTAAACTGTTTATATACATATTAGTAGCTTCTAGCAATAAGACCCAAGTATTTCATTCTCGGTGCGCTCATGGCAGTCAACAAAAATGGAAACATTCACTGCTTAAAACACTTTTGTTTTAATTAATTTATTAGATGACAGGTCCAATGGATTTTAGCAAGCCCTTTGAGAAAGTAATAATGATTTAGTTTAGCCTTTGTTGCATGTTGTTAATGACATTCTAAAAAGTTAGTGAGATCAGGATAAAATAGGGGGGGTTAGGACCCCCTCTGCCTCCAAAAAGAGAGAGAGGGTGTATAGTTTATTATTTGGTTTTTGCCCCTTTTGTCACATTTGAAATTATAGTTTGGCAGACAGCTCTTTTAAGAGAAGCTTGGAGGACACATGGCTTTGAGTCTCAGTTTGTACACACTGCTAGAAAGCCATTGGCTCCATCCTGATTAGTAAACTTCTGCAACTATAGTACTGCTATTTGAGTCTGTGTTTCATTGCTTACCAGCTGGATGGCCCAAGTCTTGTCATCTCACATGTCCCCTATCTTCTCTCACTTATTTTATTCTTTCAGGCTGCCAATTCTAGTTCCTATGTCCTGAAAATGACTTCTATGAGGGAATAATAGAATACCCTTTTCCTCTTCTCCCTAGCTCTGGTTCCCTTAGAATGGAAGCCATGACAGTTTTGGACAGGAAATTATAATAATTTTAGCAGAATTCTAAAATGAATTGTTTGTAATGGTACTACCATTTTTTTTTGTCTTACTAAAAATGTAAATAGGCTGGCTATCTAGTGTATGTTGTATTACTCCTCCAAGTATTACTGATGCAGTCAGCTCCTCTGCCTATGACTGATGTTGATTTAGGGCCATGATGGCGAATCTATGGCATGCGCAGCAGAGGTGGCACATAGACCCCTCTCTGTGGGCATGCACACCATCACCATCTGCTCTTCCAGGTTCTGTCTTGTGCATGCACGCCGGCCAGCTGGTCTGGTGCACATGCGCACCGGCCAGCTGCTCTCTTCTGGTTTCCATCATGTGCATGCATGCCGGCCAACTGGTCTTCATGCGAAAACCAGCTGGCCGGTGCACATGCGTGTGATGGAACCCAAAAGAGAGCAGCTGACCAGTGCGCATGCATATGACAGAATCCAGAAGAGCGGATGGCCACCATGCACATGTGCACTGAAACTGCAGTCTTCTGGGTTATGATGCTCCGGCACGCACTCCAGTTTTGGCACTCAGTGCCAAAAAGGTTACCCATCATTAATTTAGGGGGTAGTGGCTGATAAAAGAAGGGGAAAAAGAGAGTGCTTCCATGGAAGGCTGTTGCCTCTCTTTTGCCCAGTTGCCAGTTATAATGTAGATAAGCTACCATATCTGATTGCAAAAATCTAGATGGTTATTACAGAGTAGCAGAGTGTTATATTTTTCTATTGTTCACCCAGATTTTTCCAGCCCTAATCTTGTAATTTAGGATGTTTGAAATGCTCAGGTGCACTGCTTTTCCATCTCTAAATGGAGAAACCTTATCCAGAAAGTATTTTGAACCCATAAAAGAGCCAAATACCCTTACATAGACCCAGTCCATTTCAGGCGGCTGTAAAACTGTAATGGCATGTGGGAAAGACCCTGGGAGTTGAGGCAAAGATGCTGCCTAGGGAATAACCAGATAAGAGTCAGCATAGCCTGCAGCTAGATAATGGACAGGGCAAGAAGTTTAGAAGGGACCCATGTTTAGTTTTTCAGGCTGTAAAGGAGATGGTGGGAGAAATGTACTTTTAGATTTGCAATATTCTGTTAGTGTAGCTTTACAATAATAAAGAATTAACTCATTTGCTGTGTTTTCTATCAGGTCTACCTAATAGGACTGACAAAAGCTCTCAATGGTCACCAAGCTCTCAATGGTGATAAATGTTTCATAATTACTTATTTATAAGAATTTGCTTCTAGAACAACAGAATACTTGGCAGCCTGATCAATACAGGAAGATTACGGTATTTAGTATTCATTCCAGTAAATCTGACATAAACAGATTTTGAGTTAGTGCAATTTATTTATTTATTTATTTATTAAACTTTTATACCGCCCTTCTCCCGAGGGACTCAGGGCGGTGTACAGCCAAGATAAAAAACAATAAATATACACAGTTAAAAATCAATTTAAAATACCTATTCAATAGTGGCCGAATTAAAACCGTCGAATTGACCAACCTAAAATACCCCATATAAAATTACAGAAAATATAAAAAATTTAAAATTTTAAAATTTAGAAATTTAAAAAATCTAAAAAATCAGTCCAGTCCCGCTTGGATGAATAAATAAGTTTTAATTCGGCGAAAGGTCCGAAGGTCAGATATTTGGCGCAAACCGGGGAAGGTCGTTCCAGAGTAGGAGCTCCAACAGAGAAGGCCCTTCCTGGGGCCGCCAGCCGGCATTGCTTGGCGGACGGCACCTGAGAAGACCTCTCTGTGAGGCGTGCGGGTCGATGGGAGGCATAAGGTAACAGCAGGCGGTCCCGTAAGTACCCGGGCCCTAAGCCATGGGCGCTTTAAAGGTGGTAACCAGAACCTTGAAGCGCACCGAAAGACCACAGGTAGCCAGTGCAGACTGCGCAGGAGTGGTGTTACCGGGAGCAACGTGGTGCTCCTCAATCACCAGCGCAGCTGCATTCTGGACTAGCTGAAGTCTCCGGTGCACCTCAGGGTAGCCCCATGTAGAGAGCATTGCAATAATCCAGGCGAGAAGTGGCGAGAGCATGAGTGACCGTGCATAAGGCATCCCGGTCCAGAAAGGCGCAACTGGCGCACCAGGCGAACCTGGTAAAAAGCTCTCCTGGAGACGGCCGCCACATGGTCTTCAAACGACAGCCGTCCATCCAGGAGAACGCCCAAGTTGCGCACCCCTTCCGTCGGGGCCAGTGACTCACCCCCAACAGTCAGCTGCGGTTGCAGCTGACTGTACCGAGATGCCGGCATCCACAGCCACTCCGTCTTGGATGGATTGAGTCTGAGTCTGTTTCTCCCCATCCAGACCCGTACGGCCTCCAAACAACGGGACAGCACTTCGACAGCTTCGCTGGGGTGGCCTGGGGTGGAGAAGTACAGCTGAGTATCATCAGCGTACAGATGATAACTCACCCCAAAGCCACTGATGACCTCGCCCAACGGCTTCATATAGATGTTGAACAGGAGAGGCGAGAGAATCGACCCCTGCGGCACCCCACAGGTGAGGTGCCTCGCGGTCGATCTCTGCCCCCCTGTCAACACCGTCTGCGACCGGTCAGAGAGGTAGGAGGAGAACCACCGATAAACGGTGCCTCCCACTCCTAACCCCTCCAACCGGCGCAGCAAGATACCATGGTCGATGGTATCAAAAGCCGATGAGAGATCTAACAGGACCAAGGCAGAGGAGCAACCCCTGTCTCTGGCCCTCCAGAGGTCATCCACCAATGCGACCAAAGCTGTCTCCGTGCTGTGCCTGGGTCGGAAGCCGGACTGGAACGGGTCTAGATAGACAGCTTCCTCCAGGTACTGAGGAAACTGCCACGCCACCCTCTCTACAACCTTCGCGATAAAGCGAAGGTTGGAGACTGGACGGTAATTACCCAAAATAGCTGGGTCCAGGGAAGGCTTCTTGAGGAGGGGTCTCACCACCGCCTCTTTCAAGGCGGCGGGGAAGATCCCCTCCATCAAAGAAGCATTTATAATCCCCTGGAGCCAGCCTCGTGTCACCTCCTGTGTGGCCAGCACCAGCCAGGAGGGGCACGGGTCCAGTAAACATGTAGTGGCATGCAGCCTCCCCAGCAGCCTGTCCACGTCCTCGGGAGTCACAGAATCAAACTCATCCCAAACGGTATCAACAAGACGCGCCTCAGTCATCTCATCCGGATCATCGCAATCTTGGTCCAAGCTATCCCGGAGCTGAGCGATTTTATCGTATAGATAACCGTTAAACTCCTCGGCACGTCCCTGTAAGGGGTCATCCCGCTCCCCCTGGTGAAGGAGGGAACGGGTTACCCGAAACAGGGCGGCCGGGCGGTTATCTGCCGACGCAATGAGGGCGGAAGCGTAGGAGCGCCTCGCCACCCTCAGTGCCACTAGGTAGGTCCTTGAAAAAGACCTAACTAGTGTCCGATCAGCGTCGGAACGGCTGGACCTCCAAGCGCTCTCTAGGCGTCTTCTCCGGCGTTTCATCTCTCTCAGCTCCTCAGAGAACCAAGGAGCTAATTGAGATCTGCGCCGGGTCAGAGGCCGCAAAGGCACGACACGGTCCAAAGCCCCAGCCGCGGCCTGTTCCCAGGCCGCAACTAGTTCTTCAGTCGTGCCGTGGGCAAGATCCTCAGGAAACGGCCCAAGCTCCGTCTGGAACCTCTCAGGGTCCATCAGGCGCCTGGGACGGAACCAACGTATTGGTTCCGTCTCCCTGCGGTGGTGAGTAGCGGTTTGAAGGTCTAGGCGGAGGAGAAAATGATCTGACCATGACACCGGTAACGTCACTAAATCTCTTACTACCAGATCATTAAACCACTGTCCAGAGATATAAATCAGGTCCAGCGCGGATCCCCCCGTGTGGGTAGGGCCATCAATTATTTGAACCAGGTCCAAGGCCGTCATGGAAGCCTGGAACTCCTGAACCACTGAAGACGACAAGCCGGCCGATGGCAGGTTGAAGTCCCCCATGACCAAAAGTCTGGGGATCTCCACCGCCACCCCGGCTAGCACCTCCAGCAGCTCAGGCAGGGCTGTAGTCACGTAGCAAGGAGCCAGGTACGCGATCAACAGACCCATCTGATTTTTATGGCCCCACTTCACAAGAAGGGATTCGCAGCCGGCTATCTGAGGAACAGTGGTCTCTCTCGGCTCCAGACCCTCTTTCATAACAACCGCCACCCCTCCACCCCTACCCTGGGCCCTCGGTTGATGGAATGCTCGGAAACCTGGAGGGCACAGTTCAACTAGGGGCACACCCCCTTCTGCGCCCAACCAGGTCTCCGTAATGCCCATAAAGTCCGTGGATTCCCCCTGAATAAGGTCACAAATCAGGGGGGCTTTGTTAACCACGGACCGGGCATTACATAACATCAACCGGAGGCCCGGGCTCTGAGGATCCTGGCCTACCGGGGAACGGGAAAAGACTGGGGGGCCGGAGCACGTAATCGCTTTTAAACAGCGAGCCCGAGCTCCCAGAAAGCGATATGGCCCCCCAGTCTTGCTCTCTCTCTCTAGGGATGGTCATTATTTTAATATTTGCTGAATTAACTGGTATTCTGAGTTTATCTTGTTTTTAAGCCTGATTCTCATAAGCCACTTTATGGGCCAACTGCAGATTGTTCAGCCATGTTGGGAATAGGATCAGTTTGCATCTTTCTGTTCAGTAACTAGAATTCCCCCCCACTCAAAAAGCCTTTAGTGCAAATCACCTTTTTTTACTGCTTACTATCCTGGGTAATTTAAGTAGTCTTTTCTCAGATATCCATGGGTCAATTTACAGAGAACAATATGAAAACCCAACTTCCCCTTCTATCTCTATTTATTTATTTGTTTGTTCATTTAGTGTATTCCATTTCCAGAAGCTTTTGCAGCATCTCCAGGGACTCCCAAGGAGTATCTTAAAAATTAAGTTAAACAAAAATGGGTGATTTCCTCCTGATGCAATCACAAGCTTGAAAGGAAAAAATATTTTTTTCTGGATGGCAGTACAGAAAGACTTGCTGTGATCTCATTAATTCCCACTCTGCCTCCCAAGGGATTCAATTTGCATTTTAAAAGGAACAGTGCTAAACAGAAAATTATTTTTAAATCATATATATGGATACTACATTCATTTTCACTATTCATATGCGCATACTACATTATAGTGAGAGGACATATCCCCTTCTATTGCTTCTGCTTTCATTTTTAGAAGCCATTGAAAAAATAATTTCAACAAAAATGTGAAGCTTTTAAAACCTCTGCTTTCATTCTTCAGCTCTTAGCACTTCAGTTCACTTGAGCAAGGGCTGAATAATGTTCAGGCAGTTAAAGCAAAGGGATCTAGAACAGATATATGGAGATAGTTTCTATGGCTGTGGCCTCACGTTTATCCCATTTCACAGCCTCTGCACATCGCCTTCTGCTCACACTGATTTAAATCTGAAAGTATGTTACACTCTTACAGCTGAATAGTTTCTTTTGAAAAACAAATAATTATTGATCTGCTTCTACAAAAGTTCAGGATCTGTTATCCTACATAGCAACTGTCCTGGGAATGCTTCCTCTGTGGGTGGACTATCCTGCTGCAACTTTGCGTGAGGTAGCAATGAAATGTACCAATTTCAAATTTCAAACAAATTCATAGCAAAATTGAATAATTTTCACTGGAGAATTTTGGGAAAGATGAAAGGATCTGATCCTTAAGCAATGCAGCCAATTAACACATGATCTTCTACAGCATAGTTTGGCACCGATAGATATTTTGA
The DNA here is from genome assembly GCF_028640845.1 of Ahaetulla prasina. NCBI lineage: Eukaryota > Metazoa > Chordata > Lepidosauria > Squamata > Colubridae > Ahaetulla > Ahaetulla prasina. The sequence goes on along the minus strand of NC_080542.1, from coordinate 48,392,854 downwards.
GAAGGGGTCCGCTCAATAGAAAAAAAAGTGGAAAAAAAGCAAGACTGATTTACTGCATTTTGAAGAAAATAAATATATTCACTACCATCTAGGAGAGGGGTTTTTGTAAGACCATTATATCTAGAGTTTAATATTTAAATTTAGCCAGTTGTACCTATAGAATCTTTTTTCAAATATATAATTATTTTATATGAAAGTCCCAGATTTGATGAACATCACTTTAACTAAGCTCCAGTGACTAAACAAAAAGGTAGAGCTCACAAACCTCTTTGAAGTTGTCAAAGGCAGCCAGAATAATGTCATGCCCTCCTCGGACCAAGCAAACAGCAGCCAACAGCTCAAGGACAAGAGCTTTAGTTCTGCAATATGGAAGACAATGAGAGCAAAGGTTTTACATTTTTCCAAAGAAATTGGGATCTAAGAATGGAACAGGTAGACTTGGAAGAGAGTGAGGCCAACAGATAGATAGTAGTGGGTGGGTGGGTGGATGGATAGATGGGTAGATAGATAGATAGATAGGTTAGATTTGCATAACATATTAAGGCAAAGACAGCGAAACGACATTACAATTTTATGCAATGTGTGAATCTCTCTGTTGAACATAGGTGTATTCCATGGAGATGTATTCCACATTACCACTAGTATACCAATATTGTATTCTTTGCCATAATATGAACTCAGATAATTGTTATTATTAGTCAGAATACTATGAGATTTAAGTAACTCACTGAGTTCTAGTAACTCACTCCATAAAACTAAATGAATGAATACTGAGAACAAGTCAGGATGCTTGTGGAGTTTGTTTGGTTTCTATTGCAATCAGCACTGTGAAGAGAAGCAACCTGCTCCATGTCTCTCAAACATCTCTGCCAACTGAAGTTCTTTAGATGTGACACTTCCATTCTCAGCTCAAAATACACAGAGTGCACTTTTTTAAGAAAATACATTGAAAAGTAATGTATTCTAGAAAATGTTCATTTTATATTATATTTTAAAATAAAAATAGTGTTTAATGCAGAAATAATATATGAATTCTGACCTGGAGAGCAATATGAAACTGACCTGGAGAGCAATTGGCTAACACAACCATTCAGACTGAGAAGGATAACCATAAAGGAGGACAGAATTCCTACCTGGGATTCTTATTGTTGAGGCTGAGTGTGATCTCATTTACACAGGCAGGATGGTTCATCACAAGGCTGAATCCAGACTAAGGGAGAAGTGAGAAAGTTAGCAGCCCAAATTAGCAGTTGAAGGAACTCTAGATGACTGAAAGTGGAAACACATACAAGCATGGCTCTTTGGTTACATAGAGATTCAAAGAGTATTTTTTTTAGCAAGCTAAGGCCATACGGACATGATTGATTGTGGCAAACCGAACTGCTGGTTACCCATTTCCAAGTGATAGTTCTGAATCTAACATTTCTTTGCATAGGTAAAGGTTTTTTTGTTTGTTGTTTATTTACATTTATATCCCGCCCTTCTCCGAAGACTCAGGACGGCTTACAGTGTATAAGGCAATAGTCTCATTCTATTTGTATATTTACAAAGTCAACTTATTGCCCCCCCAACAATCTGGGTCCTCATTTTACCTACCTTATAAAGGATGGAAGGCTGAGTCAACCTTGGGCCGGGCTTGAACCTGCAGTAATTGCAGGCTGCTGTGTTTTAATAACAGGCTTCTTACAGCCTGAGCTACTACGGCCCTTTACCAGGTAAAGGTTCCCCTCGCACATACGTGCTAGTCGTTGCCGACTCTAGGTGGCAGTGCTAATCTCTGTTTCAAAGCCGAAGAGCCAGTGCTGTCCGAAGATGTCTCCGTGGTCATGTGGCCGGCATGACTCAATGCCAAAGGCACACGGAACGCTGTTACCTTCTCACCAAAGGCGGTGCCTATTTTTTCTACTTGCATTTTTATGTGCTTTCGAAACTGCTAGGTTGGCAGTTCTTTGCATAGAGAGCTTTAAAATCAGACACACACACTCACACAATCAAATTGTGTGTATTATCATTTAATAGAGTAGAATAGAACAGAATAGAATAGAATAGAACAATAACATATAAAAGTTCATAAAGCCATATTACTCCTTAAGACACCCGAACCGCTCCAAACATTTGATTATTGCTCAAATATTGGGATATATAAACTCATAGCATTTCATCAATTCCCACAGCCATGTCTGATGGGAGTAACATTACTGGGAAACCTCTTCCTTTCAAAAATAATAGTGCAAAATATCACGTAAAATGAATGGCTTCATAGCCATTCATACCTACCTACATATCAGAAGTCATTGCAGGCAGGTTGTGCAAATCTGCCTGTACTGTAAGGAAAACTCCAGTGTTTAAATTTATAATATGCTTGCTTTTAATAATTTTGATATGGTGTTTATGTTGTTTTAATTTTTGATTATGAGCTACCCAGTTTGATGTAAGATGAGCACTTGAATAAATATTGTAAACAAACAAATAAATAAAATGGTGGTTCATCAAATCTAATATTGATTTGCAACAAGCACCACTGACAACTTTAAGGGCTATTGAATTCTTCCTTCTCAATTTGTCTACTATAGCCAACAGCCAAATTTATTTATTTATTTATTTATTTATTTGATTTTTATACCGCCCTTCTCCCGAAGGACTCAGGGCGGTGTACAGGCAAAATAAAAACAGACAAGAAAATATACAATTTAAAATGCAAGATTAAAAAACTTATTATAATTAGCCTAAAAATTTAAAATATATAAAAACTAAAACCCATTTAAAATTAATAATAAAGATTTTAAAATCGATAAAATCTAAGCCAGCCCCGTGCGAATGAAAAGATGTGTCTTCAGTTCGCGGCGAAAGGTCCGAAGGTCAGGTATTTGGCGTAAACCCGGGGGAAGCTCGTTCCAGAGTGTGGGAGCCCCCACAGAGAAGGACCTTCCCCTGGGGGCCGCCAGCCGACATTGCTTGGCGGACGGCACCCTGAGAAGTCCCTCTCTGTGAGAGCGTACGGGTCGGTGGGAGGCATGCGGTAACAGCAGGCGGTCCCGTAAGTACCCAGGCCCTAAGCCATGCCTGTTATGTGTCAATGACTAAAAGCTCCATGCAAACAGGTCATTTCCTAATTAGGGATAGCAGAGTCCAACAATTTTGGAAAACATGAGATTGCTTCATCTGTATTTTATACCTCATGATCTCAGAGAACTGCAAAACAATGAAACCCAGAATTCTAACATTAAAATATTAAGATTTTTGTGAGAATGCTTATACCCACATTACTCCTAATACCTGATTTATGGGTCATTTGAGATGACATATTAGAAAACTGTCCAATATTGGACATTGGTTTATTCAGACTAGCTCTTCAAATGGTAATCTTTCCAGCTGTACCTGGAAATATTGGGGATGGGTTTTCTTGTATGGTACAGGTTTCCTGGATTTTTTTCCCTCCTTGTCTCTCCCTGATACCATAAATATTTACCCCTTCACACATCAATTCAAAAACCAATTGGACATTGGTTTATTCAGACTAGCTCTTCAAATGGTAATCTTTCCAGCTGTACCTGGAAATATTGGGGATGGGTTTTCTTGTATGGTACAGGTTTCCTGGATTTTTTTTCCTCCTTGTCTCTCCCTGATACCATAAATATTTACCCTTTCACACATCAATTCTGAAATCTAGGCAAGTTTCAAAATCCCTTCCCAATGTGTTTCCCAAGCTGTCTATTGGAATAGACTACATATGGAAACTTTCACCTTTCTTATCCTCTCCTTCAATTACCTGATAATTCATAATGGCACGGAGACACATGATGCACACATGAACATCATCCTTCTGGCTGACGATGCGCGAGTTTCGTAATGCCTTCCTGCTGTGTGCCGGATTGAGTCTGGGGTAAAAATAAATTTAAAGTGGGGGGGAGGGGGAAAAAACAGCTCAATGACAGTCGATGTCAATCTCATACAAGAGTCCAAAAGTATAAAGAATAGCACATGAGAAGAATTTGAAGGAGAGTAGCAGGAGTCAGGATTAGTAGCAGGTTAGTAGTTTAAATTTTCCTTTCCTTCTAAGTTTCCAGTACAAATAGCATCCAGGAATAACCTTATCCAATCTGTTGTCCTGCAGCTGTGTTGCACTTTAGTCCCTATAATCTCTGGCTACAACTGACTGGACATTATAGAAGTTAAAGTCCAACATATCTGGAAGGCAACAAGGTGGAAAATTCTGGCCTAGAGGATGTTGTCACCTGTGAAGACTTCCAGTCCAGCTTCCAGGGCATTGCTGCTTCCATATGATTAAGCCTGGAAAAGAAGCTCAAGAATGGAGCTGACAGACTATAGAAAAGCCTTTCACATGGATATGGTTGAAGGGCAATACAGAGGATGGATGCTGGTATCAGTTCTTCAGATTCTGAAAAACTGATGGCTTTTTCGTCAGCCTTACGAAAGGTTTCTAGATGTCATGATTGAAGACAAGCCAGATGAAACTCTATATTATTTTTGTGAAACTTCAGGCTCATTTGATTGCTCAACATTCCCTTTCCACAACCTCTGTACATCTCAGCAAATTCCCTAAGCTTCATGACAGTAGCAACAACAACAACAAAAAAACACTAAAGCCGAAACGAACAAACCAAACCCCTTGAGATGACTATGAAAACAATGAACATCTAAGCATGCAAACATCCCAGATTTTCAAGTGACTGAACTTTTAGGGATGGATTGCCTTATTTGGGATAGTTAAACTAGCAAACTTCCAGCCCCCAAGGCGCCCAATGTTCAGTATCTGGAGTGCCTGTGCATGAACACAAATGTGAAAGGAGGACGAGTGTGCCCTTGCCAAGCCACTCCTACACCCTCTGGCTGCATTTGTGAGGGGAGCGGGTTCTCATCTCATGAAGTCTGGGAGAGGCTCACCGGGGTGAGTAAGAGTTGACAGGTGGCCTGGGTTTACAGTCCTGCTCGGTGCCAGGGGCGCTGGAGGAGGGGATGCTGGGGTGGACTTGCTGAAAGAATGTTTGGATCTGCTGGTTCAAATGGCAACACCTGAAGGAGGTGGAAGAAAGCAACCCTGCAGGACAGGAGGGAAAAATAGGATGCTTCAGGTGGACGCCTCCCTGTCCCTCCCCCTCCCCAAGCATGGGGGAAAAGTGACAGTTTTTGGAATTACAGGGAGGGACATTTTACTGTCACTTGAAAAGCAGTCTTGACATCCCTTTAGCAATTTTTTGGTAAATCCAGCAAAAGGAGCCCATTATTACCCATTTTTCCAATGCAAGCCTACTTCTACATTTTGAGGTTTTCTCTATGGTACAGGGCAGGAATGTTTTCTTCTGTAAATTGGGTGGCCCTGTACATCCCAAGTTTGGGGGTGGGAGGAAATTTGCCGGCAGGACTGGGAATCCCCCTTGTGTCAGTTAAGCCAGTTGTTCTCCAAGGTCAACTCCATCCTATTCAGGATCAGGACCTTATGTAAGAAAAAGACTGATCAGTCTTTTAGCCCATTGAATCACAAGGCCCAGCCCCTCCAGTCTTGAAGGAAAGTCTTGTATTGGTTTTCACTTCACTTCTGAAATGTAAGTAGAGAGAAAGGCTTCTAACGCTGCATAGGAAACCAGATTAAAAAAGCATGGAAGGGGTCTTTGGTGCACTCCTAAGAGATGCCAGGCCACCTTAATGCCTCAATGTATGATTTTGCCTCTCAAAAATGATAGCGAAAGAGAAAAGGCATTCATGTTTTTCATACACTATGATCCAATTGATTACAGGATTGAATCTCTCCGGAACGGATGACCTCAAACTACACATGTACTATATCCCATCAACTATTTTTCCCCTATCCAGGAAGACAATGTCTGGGTACCTACCATGAGGCATTTCCCCAATGGAAGCATGCAAAAGAAGTGTGAGGTTAGAATAAGGAGAAAGAAAAGGAGTTAGGACAGAGATGAGAGAAAGAGGAGAAAAAGAGAAACTGATTTTGCAAGTTTGTTGGAAAGTTAGCAGTTAACATAAACAGGTTAGCATAAACACCCATCTTCTCAGATTTGTCATTTAAAGCACTACTTTTGAGGTGATCATAGACGTGAAAAGTTTAGAAACTAGATTATGAGTGACTCCTTACTATTATTTTAGGTTGGTTTACTTAATAAACCGTAGCATGCAAAAAAAGTTTTAAAACTTTCTAATTGTAAAATGGCTTTTTTCTAGACACAGTTTTCTGAGGAAAAAAACAGTGCATACTGTGTTCTTTACATTGCCAGAGAAGTATAATTTTAATTTCAAAACTAGAAATTGGAAAATGAGTAATCTCTTGGGGAAAAAAATATATTAAGAAATCAGAACTTTCAGTTTGAATACTAAGATGGTCTACAGAAGTAAAAAAAAAACAGAAAACAATCTGTGTGGAGCATTTCTTCATACTGCTCCATTTCTTCATTTTAATAAGCAATTAATATCATTGTTCCATTTAAACTCAGAGCTACCTTAAATCCAAAATATTTCTGATAGTTTTAGATGAAGGTTCTGAGAGTCATCCTATACATATACACCTAATCAGCCTGCCATCACCTGTCACTCAATTCTTTCATTTGGCATCATTCTGGCATGATCTAAAAAGTAAGCATTTGTGGCTTATAGTAACTGAAACGGCCTCCGATTTCCATAGTACTTTATAGCAAAGGCTTTTTAACATGTGCCAAACCCTAAGACAGAGGTCCCCAAGCTCTGGTCCATGGACTTGCACCAGTCTGCAGCATACCAGAAACTGGGCCGTGCAAACAAGTGAAGCCTCATACGTGGTATACAGGCAATGCACAAAACCACACCCTCTCCGGTCCACAGAAAAACCTCTCCACGGTGCCCAAAAGGTTGTGGGTTGCTGCCTAAGATTTAATTTGCTGGCTTTTGTATAATTTTTGTATTTTACTTTTTAGAGCAGTTTGTCGTGCAGGGAGAATATAAAATGGGACTGCCTCTCTTCCTGTCCCATATGCTTCATCTCAGTCGTGGGAAAGTTGTTTAAGAAAACCTACCCGAATTTCATTTGGTTACCTGACAGTCAAGTGCCTCGTTTTGATGGAACCCTGTGTGGGAGAGCAATTGCTTCTGCTGAGGTCCTCTACAGATCTGTCCAGGGCCTTCCCCTTGTCCGACCCAGGGCTCCCATTGTCAGTGCTGTCCATATCATACCTGGAGCCACACAGACAAACAATAATGTGCGTCAACAGGTGGGTGGATGGGTGGTTTTATTGAGGCTCTGGCAGTGAAATAGAAGGATAAAGGAGAACTGTTTTTCAGGGCATGACTGTTATATACACTTCAATGAATTCTCCTCCCTGTAAAGATTCATAACTCAGTGCTGAAATAAACATGGCTTAGGCTCCATGTTTTGCTTTGGCAGCCTCAGAGCTGGGCTGCTATCCAAGGTGCTGAGGAAACTGGCTTCATGTCTTTTACTTTGGTGTGCACAGACTTCCAGCTTCCGGGATTGTCTCTCTCTTTTTAACTGGATTCCCGAGCTGGATTCAATGTTATAGGTAATGGAACAAGATGGAAAATAGGTGGCTTAGGAGGTGGAGTCATTATATACTTTACATCAGAGGTGTCAAATTCAATTTCATTGAGGGCCACATCAGGGTTGTGTTTGACCTCGGGGGGCGGGGTGTGAGCATGGCCAGAGTGGCCATGGCCAGCTTGATGGCATTCATGTCAGGGGTACCTGTGGTGGCCCATGGTGCCTCTGCCAGAGAAAATGGGCTCCCAAGCTCCGTTTTTGGCTGGGACGGCTTCCTACAACCCTCTGCTAGTGAAAATGGAGCTTGGGAGAGCTGCCAGATATCTGATTTTTGATCATGGAGATACTGCAATAGTCATAAGTGTGATGAACAGTCGTAAGTCACTTTTTTCAGTGCCGCTATAACTTTGAACAGTCACTAAACGAATGGTTGTAAGTCGAGAACTACCTGTAAACATAACAATATCTCGTCTAGGTGAATATGATATAGATTGAAATCTAGGATAGATAATTGATACCTTTCCGTACAGATAGTCATTGACTTATGACCACAATTGGAACTAGAATTTCTGTCATAAATTGGGAAGGTCATAAAACGAGTTGTCACATGAGCAACCTGATTTTACAACCATTTATATCACAAGTGTTAATATATGACTATTATGACTACTGCAGTATCCCCATGATCAGAAAATTATGATAAATGAGCCTAAATAATGGTTTCATTTGTAAACAATGCTTTCTTTATAACTCCTACCAACGCTGGGCACATGAGATCAATTGGGAGGGTGGCTTCTGTACCAGCCTCCCTACTGCATATCAACTTTTTTGCTTGAGCTGAAAGATGCCCTCAGGGCTGTCCATGGAGTTTCCCAGGTTTGTGGTCCTGGAGGGCTTCAATCTGCCATCCTTTCAATCTGTCTCAGAGGCAGCTCAGAGTTCATGGCTGCTGTGGCAGATCATCCAAGGCCCGCCTCAGGATAGCAGTCACACTCTAGATGTGGCTTTCTTGCTGGAGCAGTAGCAATGTGATCTGGTAGAGGATTTGCCATTATTCCCCTATCATGGTCAGACCACACCTGGCAGCTGTGAGATTTTCTAATGCTCCCCGCCATGCAGGGACGCAGGACTTATTTGAATGGTCTGCCCGCAGTGATTAATGGCTTCACATGGGTCTCAGAAGGACCTGGGGGATATCCTGGGCGTTCTGCTGCATGGCCCAGTGGAGGCTTTGGCTGCAACCTGGAATCAGAAAGTGGCCGAGATCCTGGTCAGGATAATGCCCATGTGCATTCTCCTGGCCCAACAGTCCCAAAACTTGGGAAATCCCAAAACTTCCCATGGTTTATGGAGGAGCTGAGGGTGCTGAAGAGAGACTAAACATAGCTAGAGCACTGCTGGAGGAAAACTAAAAATAAAGCTGACTGGACACAGATAAGAGCCACAATTAAGGCCTGCCTCATGACAGTAAGAGTGATGAAACATCACTATTTCTCCAGTCTTATTGCATTTGCAGAGTGTTGCCAACAGCCTTGTTCAAAGTCCCTCCTTGAGAAGCGGGGCTTTGATAATCCTTTACAGGGCCATGCAGAGGAATTTGTTGAAGATGTAATGAACAAAATCACTCAGATCCTTTCTCAGTTTGAATCCAAGTGTGGAGCATGTCCATCAGGAAATGAATTTGCCAGATTATTTGGAATGGTTTAATCCTATTGAACCTGAGGAAATGGACAGGATCTTTGGGGCTGTTAAGGCAACTACTCGCTTATTAGATCCTTATCCATCCTGCTTGGTGAAAACCTCCAGGATGGTTACCTGCAAATGGGTCCAAGCGGGATTAACATATCAGTGCAAGGGAAAGTGCTTCCAGCACCATTAATGGAGGCCTTGGTGTGGCACCTTCTCAAGAAACTATCATTGAAACCAAGTTCTTTGGACAACTTTCATCCAGTTTCCCACCTTCCCTTTCTAGGGAAGGTGAAGGAAAAAGTGGTTGCCTTGCAGCTCTAAAGGGGCCTGGATGAAATGGTTTACCTGGATCCTTTTCAGTCAGATTTCAGGTTGGGTTATGGGATGGAAATGGTATTGGTCACGTGTATGGATGATCTCAGGTGAGAGCAGGATGGGAGTTGGTTGTTCTGTAGATTTCAATAGCATTAACCACATTGTCCTTTTGGCCAGCTCTGGGCTTTGGGGCTGATTGGCCCTGTATTGCACTGGTTCAGCTCCCTCCTCCAAGGCCAGTTCCAAATAGATGTTAATAGGGAGCAAGAAGTACTTGGTACTTTCTTCACTCTTTTTTAACATTTACATGAAACCACTGGGTAAGATCATCCGACCCCATGGGATGAGATTAATCATCAGTATATGCAGCTCCATGATACACAGTTTCACATACTCCATCCACTGGTAGTCCAAATGATGCTATGGCTATCCTTTCTCAGTGCCTGGAGGCTCTAGGGATCTGAATGGGGGACAACAGGCTTCAGCTTAAGCCAGGCAAGATGGAATGGCTGTGGGTGCAAGGGACTTCAGGATCCAATTGTTCATCAGCGTTAACTCTGGATAGGATTGCACTACCCCAGACAGGTCCCGTGGGCAATTTAGAACTCCTCCTGTACTCATGACTCCTGCACAAAGAGCAGGTGATGGTTGAGCTAGTAGAGCCTTGTGCCATGCACCAGTAGCACCCTTACCTGGATTGTGAGGCACTCAGCATGGTTACTCATGCCCTAATCATCTCTCAGATGGATTACTTCAACAGATTCTACATGGTGCTGTTTTTGAAGAATATTTGGAAACTACAGCTGGTACAGAATGGAGTGGTGCATACAGTCCTGGGAATCCCAGGACTGCAGATATAACTCCACTACTGCATGAACTACATCGATTGCCAGTTTGCTTCCGGGTCCAATTCAAGGTGTTGGTTGTTACCTTTAAAGCCCTACATGGCTTGGGTCCAGGGCATCTAAGGAGCCATCTTTCCCTGATGGGACAAGCTTGTGCCAGCAAAAGGAGCCTGCTAAGAATCCTTTCTGCTAAGAAATTCCAGCAAGCAGGTTCAAGGAGAAGAGCCTTTTCCACTGTGGCCCCATGCTTGAGAACTGCTCCCACCCTTTTGGCTTTGCTGATTGGCCTGGGGCTCTCAAGGGGCTGCTCATTGCGGGGGGTGGTTGAGAGGGTAAGAAGACCTCATCCCCCATCCTATCTACCTCTTAGTTCTAGTTTTAATATACCTTCTGTAATTTTAGTCTTTGTAGTTTTAATGTTTTAATTGTTTTTCTATTCTTTTATAACTTGTAAGCTGTCCAGAATCACTTTATAGGGAAATGGGTGGCATAAAAATGTAATAAATAATAATTATACTTAGCTTTGAGGAAATGAACTGGTGATAAGCTTGTGTTAGACTGACAGCCATTGTTGGAGAAGCAGCCACTCATATCACTATGGCTTAAATCTTTTTATGTTATTGAGGAATTACTCCTCAGTAGTATGTGATAGAAAAGGATTTTTTTTTCTACAAAGTATTATGTTTCCTTTAAAATAATTTACAGAGGGCTCATTTTAGTAAGACCAATGCTAGTCTATTAGCAGAATCTCACACTTTCTTTTTCTCATTGGCTTCCTTAATATAAAAAAAATAGCTTTTTCAGAACTGATACCTTTCAGAAGTCTCCTGAAATTAAGTAGAAGTTTGTAAAATCAGGCAAAGAATTACAATTTTGCCACCTCTAGTTTCCTGTACCAGGAAGTAGAAGGGGGGAACTCTTATGGCTCCTATATGACTCATCCATCCTTAACCGGGAGCACAATTTCAGCAAAAAAAGCAAATACTCTTATTAATGTAACTTTATATTTCTCGTGCTGATTCTTTCTTGACACTGTTGGAACTGACTGATATTAACCTACACTGGAAATGTTTTTTCAAATGCTGCTATGCATTTCCCATGTTAAAACTAGAAGAAATCTATGTGATGGGGAATCTTGCTTTCCTGTCTCAAATGTGGTCAACAAGTTTTCAAGCTATTTTGTTTGAGGTTTAATATATATTGCAATTGTTTTGGGTCAACTGATTCGTTGGAAAGTTAATTCCTTAGTTTAGTTTAGGTTTCCTATTTCACAGAGATGAGATAAGAGTTGAATGAATATATAATCTTGGATAAGTTTCACTAGGTAGAATTCCCTTCTAAAAGGATAATCTGATACCCAAATTCATGCATATCTATATACAGACAAAATATAATGTATGTCAAATTCTCAAAAGGTCTTGAAAATTATTTCTATGAGGTCAAGGAGCCTTTAGACTCTTTCCCTACCCTGTTTCCCACAAAATAAGACATCCCATAATAATAAGGCCAATCGGGCTTTTGAGCGCATGGCAATAAGGCCAAGTGCTTATTTCAGGATTCAAAAAAATATAAGACAGGGTCTTATTTTCGGGGAAACACGGTATTAAACAGGATAGTAGGCTTCTCCTGAACATAACCTCAAAATTCCTTTGGTAATGTTTCAAGCCGTTTATAATTAATTAATTTAATTCTCTTTAACCAATATCAAACCTATTTAGAGAGTGACACTACCAAGGTAAAGCATCTACTGGCATCCTTATATCATTGGTTGCCCAGGCTTGAGTTCCCTGCACAATTGGATCAAGCAACTCCCGATTTTAAAGCTATGTTTATGACAGAAGCTTTATCACAATTCTGCTTTGTTCCTTATTATTGCTTTTAGTTAACAAAAGTGAACTTACGTGACAGAGCACTGGGCAAAACCAAGATAATCCACCAACACATCAAGACCTCTATTCTCTTCATTTAGGAACTCCTGGACCCAACTGTGGAGAGAAGAAAACACACATGAATTTACTCTCCCTTGAATGAAAGATGGAGAAAGTAGCACATATGTTTCTCTCTCAGCCTGGAACTTCTTCAGGACACTTGCTTCCAATAGAAGAGAGTATATGAAGCTCAGGGCTGAACTATGGAATCCCTGGTGCTGTTTGAGCTACTTTATTTTCTTGCAAATGTTTTGGCTAGGTAACAACTTCAGTGCAAAGAAGGATTTGTTCTCTGTTTACATACAATAATTTGGCAGAGGCACTGTTTTGTTCTTGATAGTTCCTTGATTAGGCTGTTGCTTACTGTTTGATTGTTTCTCTAAATTGATAATTCCTTGATTAGGATATTTACTACTTGTTTATCTAGTGTAAATCCCTGCTTATCTGGGTATTGACTGGTGAAAGAGGTGTTCTGGTCTTTTAGAAGATGACTCCTTAATTTCCCTATACATGGATAGACTTAATCATAGTTTCAATTGGAAAACTGAGCATAGTAAACCAGGATAAATCCAAAAAATACTAGAGACTTCTTGGAAGGTTGGCACTTAGACAACTCAGACATCAACAGGCACGTGGAAATAAACATTTACATGCCATTCAAAAGAGGCAATTAAAAAAAGCTAAAAAGGAAACAAAAACACCATAAAACCAATCCTCACCAATCAACACCCCAGATAAGCAGAGATTTATACTATATAAAAGATCAAGTCAGAAAGAACACCCTAATCAAGGAACTCCAAGGAGAAAACAATACCCCTACTTGACAAGGCAAATTATGACGTATAAATAGCAAGTAAACACCCCTCTCTTCTAGATGTTACCTAATCAGTAATGAAATGTCTGTAAGAAAACAATCAAGTTCAGAAAGTAGCAAAGATCCTACAATAGAGAATCCTTGCTTGTTTCCACGTAATTATTATTTTTTACTAATCAAGGGTTCTTCAGATGTGTCATATTGTAACTACCATAATTTTTTGCCAACATTTGAAGGACAGAAATTTGAGACAGCCTAGTCCTAGCATTCATCTTTAAGTGTTTTCATTGTTAATTAACATGTTATAGCAATTTTACTGTGTGCATTAGTAACTTCTTTCATTTTTCTTAACAAATGTTCTGCAAATTATATTTGTTGTGCTTTATTCCTATATCCTATCTGCCTAGCATTAAAATCAAACAAACCTTCTGCATTGATATGTACAGGATAGGTCCAAAGGCAGTTATCCTAGATCATCTCACTTTAGGTTAAGCATGGAAGAATTAGATATTCTGTAATCTCCTATGGCTCTACGAGAGATTACACCCATGTCATAGAGAAACTAGAAATCTTTCTTTGATATTCTAGATTTAAAGCTGCATAGAACATCAGATATAGTGGCACATTTTTAGCTTCTAATTAGCTATTTAATCACCTGCCTGAGGAGAACTAAATTGCTTTTAAATTTTGTTTTTAATATATAATTCAGAAGCAAACTTGAAACATTTCACCCTTTTAAACTGGCAATTTTCTACAGGAAAAATTCTTATTTAAGGACATATAAACAAACTACTAAAAACAATGGTAGCTAGAAACTTGTATTGAGTCATTTGCAAGGATTCCTAACTTCTCTTTATAAATATCTGATTCAGCACTAAGATGATCAATGAACTCATAAACTGAGGATAGATTTTGGAATTCAACTTCCAAGTTCACATGTTATCCATTTCACCAACATTTTCAAGGATGATCTGAAATTTACATTTACATAAATTGCTAAATTCTGGAACAATCACTCGAGCAAGCAATGTCCATTCCCAGAAGATCAAGTATTGGGAAGGACACATTCAATGATCCTGGCATGTCTTCTCTCCTGCCTATCCCCATCCTACTCTCAGATCACTCTCATTTTCTGCGATGCTTGGTGTTACTCAAAACACTTTCCTCCATGAAAAGTATTTATTTATACCAATGTTTTCAAATTTGGCAATTTTAAGATGAGTCCTTAGCCAACATGGGGAATTAATGTCCATTCAGTTGCCAAGTTTGAAAAACACTGATTTATACTATGAACATTAAGACTGAAAGGCTGAATTTCTCCTTTCCACACAAAAAAAGAGGTGGGGAACTAAAATATGTTTCAGTGCCTTAAATTTTAAAATGATGGAACTTGAAATTTTGCACCCATGTCCATCTCCATCCAAAAATTCTGACTACTTATCTCTTACAATGTTTTTATGTTTAATGTTTCCAAACTTTTGTATTATGCAGTTTCTTTTTGGGATTTGTTTTTAAATTAGTAGTAACTAACTAATAAAACTAAATATGGCACTATTCATGCAATTAGCTATTGTGTGGATGCTTCTTGAAATGGAAAAGCAGAGTGGTACCCAACTGTGACAGATGGAAGTCATTAATAGCTTGTCTGCCATTAAGATCTTACTTCTCATCCTGGATTTCATCTCCCACCCCAAATGAGCTTTCTACGCAGAAAATGGGAGTTATTTTTCACAATGCAGACATAAGGGGGAATCTAAACTGAGATGGTGCATAGCGAAGTATTAAAGGATAGCTTGCCATTCCAATGAAGTGTGTGCAAATATGTATATGTGCCTACATCCTACTTTTGTACAGATATCTGTGCAATTCTAATTATATAGAGTATTTTCTTTATTAGTCTTTTTTAATCTGGTTCAAGGTAGTACAAATTAGCATTATGCATCACTTTGGAATCAAAGGGGGAAAGGTGCTCAGTGCAGTCATGTAGCACCTGGTTAATGTAGATAATATACAACAAATTATAAATATGATGCAAATGCAGGAGGAGGAGGATTCTTTATTGGCCAAGTGTGAGTGGACACGCAAGTAATTTGTCTCCAGTGCATAAACTCTCAGTGTACATATTGTGAATTCCACTATGTCATGAGAATATTATACGGTACCATTTCTGCTGGGCTGCATTGCCTCTCCTGGTACCCAAGTCCTATATCTCATTCTAATATGTAATTTGTTTTGTCTTTTACACTATCTTGGGCTTCACAGTATCTTTGATCACAAAATGCTGACAAAACTTGGGTTTTTTGGCTTCCCTTTTATCTCTTCACTGCTTGGCAGGCAGTTGGTCCAGAGAGATAAATGCTTTCTCATTCAAGCTGTTAATTAGCCTGCATATATCACTGTCCTTAATGGTGTTGGCTGCTGCCTCCAACATGCTGGGGTCACCTTCTCTACAGAGGGCCAAGGCCTTTGCTGCAAACCTCAAAGGATTCATAGAAACAGAGGAAAGAGTGGGGTGGAGTTCTTAGCTTAGCTCCTGGCAAAAGAAATTAGTCAGTTAACCAGATTAACCTCCACTGAGGCTGATGTTCATTTTAACAATTAAAATGTAACATCACCCAGACAATCCTTAACACATTTTTCATTCCTCTAGTGCTTCAGCAGAAGGCAAACAAATGAGAAATGAATTTATTCTGTCCTCCTTTGTCTTGGTTTCTTCTCTTCACAGTCATTAATTTATTCATTCCAAAAATAAGGCACTAAAGGAGAAATAAGTTGGTATAGAATTACTAGTTGAAGTACTGGAAAAGAAAATGCAAGACTGAACCATAAGACAAAGAACTGCAGTCAATGAATTCAGTTTAGCTTCCCTCTTAAGTTCCCAGCTTGGCTCTGATTCAGAAGATCCTATTGATATTATGTACTGTGTTTACAGTACATTGCCAATCTACCGTACATTAAGCCAGACCAATAGTTTTAGCACACACCTCCCCTAATTATAGCTATTTGTTCATTCCGAACACAGGTAAGAGAATCCCTAGGCATTCTTGTCTACTTCAAGGCTGAGAAAGAGAGGATCAAGCCTGAATTTATCTCCTTTCAAGGGTCACTTCCCCGCTTCACAGGCACTTTCCAGGTCAAATCAGATGGTATGAAATAATTCTTACAAAAGCCAGAGATAAAAATTTAATGAGCTTGAGGTTCAATGCATATGAAGTCATCAGCAGCAATAGCAAGGAGACATTATCTATCAGACATTATTCCAAGCCATAGTTTCTTGATTAAGTCACAAATAACAGTAAACCCCTAGTGTTGGACTCACAAACTGCATTCTAAACTGGAAACAAAAAAAGGCTCATTATATGTAATATGTGCATTCCAGCAGTGTTATAATCAGTTTAGTTTCGTTTAGTTCAGATATACTACAAAGGAAACTTTATTTAATCATTTCTTAGATTGGTATGCTCCTCTGCCCCCAAGAATCTCTCAGTGGCTAACAGCCAGAAACTTTGTTTTAAAAAGTCTTCAATAAAAATGATACCCCCCCTCCTCATTAGAAATCTCAACAGCATCATAAAGGATTAAAAATAAATATGCAAAGTCATGTGTATGCATTCTGATATTCAAAGCATTTCTTCCTTTTGATCTAGATAGAAAGGCCAGCTCTTAACTTCTCAGCTACAATTCAAGAAGGAATCTCCATATGGAGAGAATTCCATAAACTGGAGCAGTGACTGGAACTACTTCTTTCCTACAGCCCATCAGATGATAGAAAGGCTGGATCTGAAGTTGACCCTGTTTGATCTCATTTAACAAACAAATAAATATTGGATATGTATAACCAAGTTATCTAGATATCTAGTTATATGTATAACCAAGTTATCTAGTTATTCTGATAGCTTTATTCAAACTATTCATAATATGAAGATTGGACCATTTACCAGTACTTATTAATAAATATATTACTTGATTACTTATATTGAAGTTTACAAACACAAAAACTATGAATTAAGAGTTTGCCAAAATTTCAGGGCTGGGGGGGAGAACTATAAAAAAATAAGGAGACAGTGATAGCTACAGTAGCTATCAGACTATTGTGAGCAAAAGCATATAAAACTGAGATTAAAACTTAATTAAGATTAAACTTAATCTTAACTCAACAGAAAATAGAAAAATAATTATCTTGTTTTACTGTAAAAAATCATTTGGTGTTGAGAATCACTTGGTGAGAAGGTGGCTATACAAAATGAGCAAATTAAAAAATTACTGGTCTTGTATCATTTAAAGCTTCATTTTATTATTTACTGATTATATTTGTATACTGCCTGACTCTCAACAACTCAGGGAGGTTAACAGGTAAAACATAGGAAGCAAAAAGGAATAGTAGAAAGAGGGAACAAATCAGTACCAAGGCCTTCAAATTGCAAGCAGTGCAATTGACTCAACAAGCAAAGCAATAAGTCTAGAATGGCCAGTATCAACATTAATCACTCAGTCTGGTAGTTGCCAGACATCATTTAAAAAGCAAGTGGTCTCAGAAGATATACTTTATCGATGAGCTATGGGCAGTTTGCAAAAGACATTATTAGAACCCACAATTTTATTTGGACCCTACAACGTCTCAGCTAAGACGCTGAGTTTGTCGATCGAAAGGTCGGCAGTTCAGCAGTTCGAATCCCTAGAGCCATGTAATGGGGTGAGCTCCTGTTACTTGTCCCAGCTTCTGCCAACCTAGCAGTTTGAAAGCACATAAAAAATGCAAGTAGAAAAATAGGGACCACCTTTGGTGGGAAAGTAACAGCGTTCCATGCTCCTTTGGCGTTGAGTCATGACCACGGAGACGTCTTCGGACAGCGCTGGCTTTTTGGCTTTGAAACGGAGATGAACACTGCCCCCTAGAGTTAGGAATGACTAGCACATATGTGCAAGGGGTACCTTTACCTTTACCTTACAATGTCTCTGCTGCATAAGTAAGGTCAGAATACCATTAATGCCATTGTTTACAAAACTAAAAACAGATCTTTTATGTAAGCCCTGGGGATACCCTCTTGATCAATTTGCATGTCAAACCTGGAGAACAAATGACATAAAATGGCATTTTTCTGACCGTTCTACAACTATGGGATTTTCTTCCTATCCAGAAACTCATCAGAAATTTGAGTTTTCAAGAAAAGGTTACAAACAGCTATTTAACAAACCAGGGCCTTGTCTCATGGCTTTGAACTGTTGACATACTGTATATTACAGACTGTAGTTGCAATTCCAATTTCTATTTAAATATGTGCTATACATCAATTCAAGCTGTCATTCTTATTGAGCCCTAAGGAAAGAGTAGGCCAAAAATGGAATGAAGGAAAGAAGTATTAAAAACAATCACACAGATTCGAAATATTCTCCATCCTCCCAGCTGTATCTGCAGTTGATAAATTCTCTGGAAGAATATCCAATCTACTTCAGGCCAAGGGACATTATCTTCTGTCCCACATGTTTGGTTACCTTGGACTGGTCCATCAGGAAGGTGAAATCTGTTGGATCAGTTTGTCCAGGAGCCTAAAGGAGCCCGTTGGGGATCCAAGAGAATGGTTGGGGAGTTTCCTGAGATTGTGGTGAGTTGTTAAACTGAGATTTTAGTCAATACTTGGAATGAATGGAGGATGATAGCCTTCATTGGATTGCTCTTAAGTAGCATCTATTTGTCTATCAATCCTAAATGCCTCTTGGTTTACTGAGAAGCTCTAGGAAATGAAGCAACAGGAGAAACATCTATGACATTGTTGGTGAAAAAATGAGAGCCACTCTTATTAGACATGTACAAGATTTTGGATTAAGGAGTATTTTATGGCAGTAAGAACAATAAAATATTATTTCCCTCCCCCACTCTTAGCATATGTGCCATCCAAATGACCATATTCAGGGTAAGCTGTACTTTTTGTAGAAAGGGAATGTCTTGATGAACATTTTAAAGGAATGCTAAGTTTCTTATAGATACAATCACTCAGATTATTATTTCTGACTAGGTGGATTCTACAAGTGGGTTGAGCTCTATTATCTGCAAGAAATTTGAGACTACTAGTCTTGAGGAATTGCATAGGATTTTCTGAGCTGTGAGTGAAAGTCATTCAAAGTCAGTCATTAAAAGTAGGTAAGATCAAGAAATAGAAACAGCAAAGATTCAAAGAATGCATTTTATTGCTACAGGGTAGAAGAATAGAATCCTGAAGCCAGTCAGAGTTTCTCTCTGCTCTTTCTCTTTCCAAATAAGACCAAGGCAGGAATATTTTGAATTTCTTTTCATTTTTTTAGCACTGAGTTATCTTTTGTTTTTCTGTCAGTTATTTATTGTTCGTTTTCTCTCTTTGAAGGCCAAATCCAGACCCTTTAGATCCACATCCTTTCTGACTAATCAAAGCCACCTGGGAGATTACACATGGTTAGGTCTAGGTGGTAATGAATTCATCGTTGAAAGAGGCAGTGATATGCCCCCTTTCTTTTCACTAGACCCAATTACACTAGATAATTTTTCTCCAAACTTCCTTGTGGGAGGAGATCAAAGAGAATGGGCTGCAGTTCCAGGGAACCTTGGGGTAAGGAGATTGTGCAATACCGGATACTTCTCATAAGAATTCAGACTGGAGTATAGCACTGAAATAACTTGGTAGATGAGCTCTGGTGGGACTGGGGGTGATGTAATTCTCTAGCTCATCCTTGATCTTGATAGCTTAGTGGCTTTTGATACCATTTATCATAGTAACAGATGGACTAACTTTGGGAGTAGGGGGCACTATTTTATAGTAATTCTTGATAATCTAACCAGTTGAAATCTTGATAAATTGATATTTTTATAAGATAGAAAAATGTGGATTAGACAGCATCACCACCAGATGGATTAGTAACTGGCTAATCAATCATACTCAACATTAGTCCTTAACAGAACTGCATCTACATGGAGAAAGTATGCAGTGGCCTATTTCAAGGCTCTGTCTTAGGCCCAGTACTCTTCAATATCTTCATAAATGATTTAGATGAGGGGATAGAAGGGGAGGAACTCATCAAATTTGCAAATAAGCTGGCAGGAATAGCTAATACTCCAGAAAATAGGCTCAAGATACAGATGGATCTTGACAGACTTGAACACTGGGCTGTATCTAACAAAATGAAATTCAATGATGAGAAAAGTAAAGATATACACCTAGGCAAGAAAAACCAAATGCACAGATACAGAATAGGTGGTATGTGGCTCAACAGTAGTAACTGTGAGAGGGATCTTGGGAGTCCTAATGAACAACCACTTAAAGATGAGCCAGCAATGTATGGCAGCCATCAAAAAAGCTAACACAGTCCTAGACTGCATTAACAGAGGAGATAGACTTATGATCACATGAAGTGTCTGTAGTACTTTATACTGCCTTGGTAAGACCATACTTGGAATGTTGCATCCAGTTTTGCTCACCACAATATAAAAAAAGATGTTGAGATTCTAGAAAGAGTGCAGTGAAAAGCAACAGAGATGATTAGGGAACTGGAGGCTAAAACATATGATGAACTGTTCCAGGAATTGGGAATATCTAGTTTAATGAAAAAAAGAACTAAGGTTAACATAACTGTGTTCCAATATTTGAGGGGCTGCCACAAAGAAGAGGGAGGGGGAGTGAACCTATTCTCCAAAGCACCTGTGGGTAGAACAAGAAGCAATGGATGGAAACTAATCAAGGAGAGAACCAAGCTAGAAATAAGGAGAAATTTCCTGACAGAACAATTAATTAGTGTAATTGCTTGCCTTCAGCAGTTGGGTGCTCCATCCCTCTAGGTTTTTAAGAGATTGGACAATCATTTGTCTGAAATGGCATAGGGCAGTGGCCCCCAACCTTTTAGGAACCTGGTACCGGTTTGGTGGAGAGAGGTTTTTTTGCAAACCAGAGGGGTGTGTGTGTGGTTCTGTGTGCTGCCTGCATCCCATAGATGGAGCTTCGCTTGTTTATATGGCCAGGTTTCTTGTATGCCATGGACTGGTGCTGGTTGAGCAGACGGTTGGACTAGAAGATCTCAAAGGTCCTTTCCAACTCTATTATTCTGCTTTCTTTGGGGTAACTCCACTCAGTACTTCCACTATGGGATTAATTCCACCTTTCCTTGTAGAAAGGGAGCGGGAAATTTTAGGTTCATGGTTTGGATCTCTTAATCTATTTAATCTGTTTAACCTATTCTTATTCAACATCTACCAGAGATTATTGGGGGAGGTTATCCAATGGCATGGAGTCACGTATTATCAGTATGCTGATTTGTACATTTGTATATTTTGTACATCTTGATCCCTGGCCATCCAAGCAATGCTATCAATGTTCTATCCCAGGACTTGGAGATGGTTAGGATATATGAGAGGGGTTAACAAATTTAGATTTAACCCTACCCAGTCCACTTTGATTTTCACAGACCCCACTGAGCACAATCAGAAATGTTCTGTATTCTTGCCCAAACATACCTTCTTCTATCTCCAATAGGCACAGAATTCTTTGGGGCATTTATTTTAAAAAGTATTATTTCTAACTTTAGAAAGCAAACAGAGTATAATTTTTGTAATATATAATTTTTTTTATAATTTTTGTAATATATAAACCATTTTGAGAATTCATTCGTTCATTCAATTTCTACAGCTGCTCACCTCAGTCAATGACTCTGAATGCTAAAATATAGTGTCTGAAGTGGTCATGATGTTTCCAGGTTTCTCAAATAATATTGAATATTATTTGAAAAATAATCAAATAATGATGGCTCAACAGACTAAGTGGCTCAACAGACTAAGCAGTCTGTTATTAACACAGCTGCTTACAATTACTGCAAGTTCAAATCCCACCAGGCCCAAGGTTTTTGTTTTTTTGTTTTTTTTGGTTTTTTTTTACATTTATATCCCGCCCTTCTCCGAAGACTCAGGGCGGCTTACAGTGTATAAGGCAATAGTCTCATTCTATTTGTATATTTACAAAGTCAACTTATTGCCCCCCCAACAATCTGGGTCCTCATTTTACCTACCTTATAAAGGATGGAAGGCTGAGTCAACCTTGGGCCGGGCTTGAACCTGCAGTAATTGCAGGCTAGTGTGTTCTAATAACAGGCTCCTTACAGCCTGAGCTATTATGGCCCTCTCAAGGTTGACTCAGCCTTCCATCCTTTATAAGGTAGGTAAAATGAGGACCCAGATTGTTGGGGGCAATAAAAGCTGACTTTGTATATAATATACAAATGGATGAAGACTATTGCTTAACACAATGTAAGCCGCCCTGAGTCTTTGGAGAAGGGCGGGATATAAATTCAAATTTAAAAAATATTATTTCATTATTGAATAAAGAAATATTCAAATAATGAATATATTATAATTACTAATAATGAATAAATAATAATTGATCATGACTAGTGAATAACCAATGAATTTGTTTTCCACTGATACTCACCCAATGTGGTTTGTTCTCAGGGATATCTCTAATTCCCGAAGAATCTGGGTAGATTCTTGAACTCGTCTCTTAAACTGAGTAAAGAAAGGAAAATCAAATTTAAATATCCCATATAAATTACAAACCTGGCATATATTTATCTACCTGTGACTTATGCATTATATAATGATCCTGCATCTGAAAAAGTATCTACACATCAATGGGAAATAATATAGACAGCACTAGGAATTTCAGTCTGTGAGTATGACTTGCAATCAATAGTGAATTGCAAAACAGTTCTTTTGCTGGTTGAATTTTCATATTGATTGCAGGAAGACTATGCTTAAGAGCAAAGAAAAATCATACACCCAGAGAGCAAATGATAAAAGTACCCAATAAAGAGATCTGTTCAAATAAAGTTTATGACTCCAATTTTAAATAACTAAGACTATAGGAACTGTGAGTTTCTGGCAGGTATATCCAAGCATAAAAGTTATTCAAAACTGATAAAAATTTATTACTAAAATGTGGATCTTTAAGAGTCAAGCTTTTTGATAGAAAATGCAGATGTGTGACATCAGTTACGAGAGTGATACCAATCAATCTCCTCAACCTAAGGCTGTCTGGGCATTTCCTATTTTACTCATAGCACAATGATTCCTGCAAATTATACTTCCGTGTTTCTGGCCAGACCCAGAAAGAAATATTGTGCATGCCATTGCCAGCCTAACTTTTGTGTTAGATGCACAGGTGCTGCTACAGAAATTTAGAAAATGTAAATGTGCTCCCTTCCCCCCATCCCACACTTCTATCAGGCCTTTTAGCATCACTTGCTCTGTGTAACGGATCCTGTGACTTCATATCTTTTTCAATAATGCTCATTGTATTTTATCTACAATTGCTTTCATTGTTTGCAAGCTAATGAAGGATTGTTACTCTAAAATACAAATAGCAGCAATAAATAAATAAATAATAAATTTGTAACTGCGTGCAGAATAGCCATTTCTACTCGTTCAGGAAATCAAAAGGCTACTTTAAAAAAAATCAGTGGTATTCGCCTGCTGAAGATTTTTGTTTGGTGGTTTTCTGTTCTGCTTTTCTTAAAAGAAAAATTAGTCCTAGGGAAGAAAACTATGATAACCAGCTGCTAATGGTCTGTCAGCCAAAGGACATCTTTCTTACTTTTATTGTATGTAAAACTAGACAGCCTGTGTCTCATAAGGTCATCTTTTCAGAGATGTTTCCTTTCTAGATTCCTCAACTGTGATTACTGCTTTTACTGGAAAAAGCTGGGATACATTCAGAGATTATCTTCCCAGAAAATAGCCCATGTTGAATTGTATAGCACAGTCAAACATCACCACAGGAAATGTTTTATAATATTTTGTATTATGCCACAAAACGTTTTATGATTATTTTTATGTCATAAAATGTTTTATTCAATTTGCCACATTTGAAATCTACAGGAGTCATCGGTTCAAGATTTTAGTCCACTTGAGGTAATTCTTTAATTTAGTCCACTTGAGGTACATTGGTGCCAAAATTATTCCCCATTTATATGCAGCATTTTGCCTAGTTAAAGGTTATGGGAATGAGTATTTCAGACATATATAGATTTCCAATTGAGAGAGAATAGAAAGAACACAGAAGTAATTATGAGGAGGAGAGAATATGAAATGGCCATATTAGCCACAAGTTACCTTTCCACTGAATCCACCTGTGTCTAGATAACTCTTCAGTTTCTGGATATAGGCAGATGGTGGGTTTTTGACCTGGAATCGTTCCTACAGATAGGCACAGATGGGGTGGAAAAAAGAAACAACACATTTTTTTTCATTAAATCCATGAGGAATAGAGAGGGTTCTGAAACATGTTATGAGACCTGGCAAGTTAGGTATCATTTTTTATCTCTTTTTGTAGAAGATGCTGAAGATATTGTTGTTAAACATAACCAAAATTACAAATATTGCAGGTGCTTCTGAGCCCAAGCACTAGCAGCCTTTAGCTGCCAGATGTATATGTTTATGAATCATGCTAAACTGCAAAAGGATGAACAATAACACAAAGAGAAAAAAGATATATCAATATTCAAGGCCGTTATGATATACTCAGGCCTGTTAAAAAGTTTAGGAAACTCCCAATTTTACAGCCCAGCCATTACAGGAGTCCTCAACTTATGAAAACTGGGCCCAAAATTTCCATTGCTAAGCAACACAGTTATTAAGTGAGTTTTGTCATATTTTACTACCTTTCTTGCCACAATTATTATTATAATTTAATTTCTATACCACCCTTCTCCTGAAGGACTCAGGGCGGTGTACAGCCATATTAAAATACAGAGAATAAATAACAAAATTTAAAAAGAATTTAAAAACAAATATTTAACAGGGCAATCGACTAAAACGGTCTTAGACCGACATAAAACCCATTAAAATTACAATTAAAATACACTTAAAATACACTCAGGCTAGTCCCACCTGATGAAATAATAAAGTCTTCAGTTCCCGCTTGAAGGTCCAGAGGTCGGGAAGTTGGCGTAAACCCGGAGGCAACTCATTCCAAACGGCCGGTGCTGCCACAGAGAAGGCCCTCGCCCTGGGAGCCGCCTACCGACATTGTTTGGTCGACGGCACCCTGAGAAGGCTGACTCTGTGGGAGTGCACAGGTCGTTGGGAGGCTATAGGTGGCAGAAGGCGGTCTCGTAAATATCCCGGTCCTAAGCCATCGAGCACTTTAAAGGTGGTCATTAACACCTTGAAGTGCACCCGGGAGGCTACCGGCAGCCAGTGCAGGCCACACAGGATACGTGTTATATGGGAGTAACGCGGTGCTCCCTCTATCACCCACGCACCCGCATTCTGGACTAGCTGGAGCCTCCTGGTGCTCTTCAAGGGGAGCCCCATGTAGAGAGCATTGCAAAAGTCCAAGCAGGAAGTAACGAGGGCGTGAGTGACCGTGCGTAAGGAGTCCCGGTCAAGGAAAGGGCGCAACTGGCGAATCAGGCGAACCTGATAGAATGCTCCCCTGGCGATGGCCGTCAAATGTTCTTCTAAAGACAGCCAGTCGTCCAGGAGAACACCCAAGTTGCGCACCCTCCCCCTGGGGGCCAATACTTCACCCCCAACAGTCAGCGAAGGCATAAGCTGACTGTACCAGACGCCGGAACCCACAGCTACTCTGTCTTGGAGGGGTTGAGCTGGAGCCTGTTCCTCCCCATCCAGACCCGCACGGCCTCAAGACACCAGACCATCACCTCGACGGCTTCGTTGGGGTGGTTCGGAGTGGAAATGTACAGTTGAGTATCATCAGCATACAGGTGGTATTCCACTCCAAAATCACTGATAATCTCACTCACCGGCTTCATGTAGATGTTGAACAGGAGAGGCAAGAGAACCGACCCCTGAGGCACCCCACAAGTGAGGCACCTTGAGGTCGATCTCTGCCCCCCTGCCAACACCATCTGCGAACGATCAGAGAGATAGGAGGAGAACCACCGATAAACGGTGCCTCCCACCCCCAATCCCTCCAACCGCCGCAGCAGGATACCATGGTCGATGGTATCAAAAGCCGCCGAGAGATCTAAAAGAACCAGGACAGAGGAACATCCCCTGTCCCGAGCCCTCCAGAGGTCATCCACCAACGCGACCAAAGTCATCTCAGTACTGTATCCAGGTCTGAAGCTGGACTGGAACGGATCTAGATAGACAGTTTCATCCAGGTATTGGGGAAGCTGATAAGCCACCACACTCTCATCAACCTTCGCCAAAAAGGGAAGGTTGGAGACTGGGCGATAGTTCGCCAATACAGCTGGGTCCAGGGAAGGCTTCTTGATGAGGGGCCTCACCACCACCTCTTTCAAGGCGGTGGGAAAGGTACCCCCCAACAAGGAAGCATTGGTAACTCCCAGGATCCAGCCTCGTGTAACCTCCCGTGTGGCCAGTACCAACCAGGAGGGACACGGGTCCAATAAACATGTGGTGGGATTCAATCTACCCAACAACCTGTCCATGTCATCGGGAGTCACAGGATCAAACTCAGCCCAGGTAATATCCACAAGATCCGTCCCCGCCATCCCGCCCGAATCTATCCAATCAACGTCCAGTCCATCCCGAATCCGAGCAATTTTATCAGACAGATACTGTACAAAATCCTCAGCAATTGTTAAGTGAATCACTGCAGTTGTTAAGTTAGTAACACAATTGTTTGTAACAAATTCCCATCGAATTTGCTTGTCAGAAGGTCGCAAAAGATGATTACGTGACCCCAGGACACTGCAGTCATCATAAATATGAGTCAGTTGCCAAGTATCTGAATTTTGATTAGGTGACCATGAAGATGCTGCAACGGTCATAAATCTGAAAAAAAGTCACAAGTCGCCTTTTTCAGTGCTGTTGAGACTTTGAACGGTAACTAAACAAACTGTTGTAAGTTAAGGACCATCTGTTCCCCACCAGGGTTTCTATCACAACAATACCCAACTCTTAAAACACTTTAGCCTGCAAAGTGTAGCCTTTTGGAATGTGCTTACAAAATTCTGTGGTTTTCACCCAACTCCGGTCATTGCAAACTGTAAACTTTAAAGAATCAGTGGATCTGTAAAAAGAGGTTGCAGATAATCCTTTCCATACACACTGTTTATATGTAGAACTCAGATCATTTAGTCCCGTGTAAGTCATCCCTGCTTCTTTTTTCCCATAAGAACTGCATTGCATCACCCTGGGCCACAATGTGACACAACGTTTCACAAGAGTGATTGTGTGCTGCCTCCTGTTCTTACTTTCTGAAGCACAAGTTCTGAAACATTTGCTTCAAAAGATTCTGCAATAATTAAAGAATACACTGTTGACATTGTACCAGTTTAAAACTTGGATGTGTGATTGAATGAAAGTGTCTTAAAGGAAGAGAGTAAGGCAGGAATGTCCTCAGACTATGGTAAAAGCGTCTACTTTTCTGTAGCAGTCACTATTTTGGGTTTTTTTGACTACTCCCTGTAGACCTCCCTGGAGCAGTTCACAAAAAAATGAGAGAGTTGACAAGGTGATGTGGATGTGTACATACATGTAAAAAAAAATGCATATGGCTTTGGGCTAATGTTTTCTCGGATGGTGTGCTTGGCAAAGAATTTTTAATGCTACAAATATCTGATAGTTTTGCAGATTCTAAGTCCTAAACATTGGCCCGCAAAAAATCTGAATGATCAAAAACATTCATCTTGTCTTTTGTTGCCTGGGACCTGAGGTCTAAGAGATGTGAAAAATTCAAAAACTCAGCATCTTCCATCTGTAAAAGTATGGGTGCTGCTTTCAGCCTGCCTTTTGGATCCATAAAAGAACCACTTCCCCTTACAAACAGAAGACTCCGAGGTGGAGGTGGCAGGGCAGAAAATAATCTTACGATTGTGGTGGAAACAGGTAGGCTTCAATTTACAATCATTTGTTTAGCGACCGTTCAAAGTTACAGCAGCACTGAAAAAAGTGACTTATGACAGTGGTAAAATCTAAATTTCTTTCCTACTGGTTCTGTGGGCGTGGCTTGATGGGGGAGGTCATGTGACTGGGTGGGCGTGGCTATGTGACTTGGGGATCAAAAGACAGAAACTCATTAACAATGTACTACGGGAGCAGGGTTGGACTAGATGACCTCCAGGTTCCTTCCAGCCCTGGATTATCCTCTGAAGCTGCGTCTAGTGCCAGATTTGTAGTCCTTCCTTCCTCTCCTTTTTTCTCCCTCCCTCCCTCCCTCCCTCTTTCTTTCTTTGTTTCTTTCTCTCTCTCTCAAACAACCTCCGCCCCATTTTTTGCCTAGCAGGCTTCAGCTTTTTTACTTCTTAAAAAATGCTTTTAAAAGTAAAAAAGAAAAAGCTTCTGACGATCAGGCACCTCAGCTGAGATCATCAGAGCCTTGTTTTAACCCTTTAAATGCATTTTTTAATAATCTCTTCGGCCAAAGAGATTGCAAAAAAAAAAAAAGGCTCTTACGATTGCATGGCTCAGCTGGGCATGGGGGGGCCGCAGGGATTTTTTCTACTGGTTCTCTGAACCAGCGGTCACCAACTGGTGGTCTGTGGACCACTGGTGGTCCGCAAGAAAATTTATTTGCATTTTTTATATTGCACTAAATCAGGGGTCCTCAAACTACGGCCGCTGGGACAAATACATGCAATGAACTTTTGTTGCTGCAGAGTCTCCTCCTTCGGGGTCTTTTTGTGTAGATCAGAGGGGGACAGAAATACCGATTTAGGGTCTGCTTCGGCCTCCTGTTGCAGGGTTTTGGGCGAAGGCTGGAGGGAAGTGCCGCTGGTGGCGAAGAGCCGGAGGGCCTCATTCCAGTGGGACTGCATCATGGCCTGGAACTGGCTGATCATCTCAGCCCACTGAGCCTCCAGGTGCCGGTACCTGGCCTTGCACTCCCACAGGTCTTGCCTCTGCTTGGAAAGCCTATGCTCGTAGTCCTCAGTAAGGTGCTTCTGCTGAGCCTCCTTCTCGGTCAGATCCAATTTGAATTGAGCTGTTTTGCCAACTCTTTCTCATGGTGGCTGCTTAGCTCCAACAGCTACTTCCTGTTGGGGCCCTAAGGAGCCCAGGTGGGGAGGCGAGGAGTGGCTGGGAGGGGAGGGGCAAGTAGAGGCTGGTGAGGTGCCCCTTGATGTGAATGACATCGAGTTGGTCACGCCCACCCAGTCACATGACCACCTAGCCACGCCCACCCAGCCAGTCATTAGACAGATCGTATTAGAGGTCCGCGGGATTTAAAATTATGAATTTAGTGGTCCCTGAGGTCCGAAAGGTTGTGGACCCCTGCTCTGAACCACCTGCCGCCATTGCTATCGGATTGGCCAATCCGGTCCGAACCGGGAGCATTTCACCCCTGACTTATGACCATTTTTGACACTTATGACCATTGCTACATCCCCATGTGATCAAAATTCAGAAGCTTGACAATGGCCATGTATTTGTGGTAGTTGCCGTGTCCCATGATCATGTGATCCTTTTGCAACCTTCTGACAAGCAAAGTCAGTGGGGAGTCAGATTCAATTAACAACTGTGTTACTAACTTTACAACTGCAGTGATTCACTGAACAACTGTGGCAAGAAAGTTTGTAAAATTGGGCAAAACATAACAACTGTCTTGCTTAGCAATGGGAATTCTGGGCTCAGTTGTGGTCATAAGTCAAGGATGAACTGTAATTAGAAGCTTTTCATACATCTTCAACATGTTTTATATAACTATTATCTACCCCTTGATGTAAATGCTTTGACTCATGGGAGGGCTGCTATCTCTTTGTATATTTGTTCCATTTTTCTGTGAGCTACACTTTGTATCTATTGTCATTTTTCATTAAGAATTTCATTTACAACACAGGAAAATTAACTAGGTTGCCTGGTGGCGGTATGCATAGCACATTGTTGTTGTTCAGTCACCAAGTTGTGCCCATGGACCATAGGGTGCCAGGCTCCTCTGTCCTCCACTGTCCTCCACTGTTTGCCCCAATTCATGTTCATTGCATCAATGCATACCAGATCCTAAGCTTAATTTGAATCAGAACGCAGGGGTTACTTATTTAATGGTTAAACTGATATGTAAACTCACCCCTCAGTAATCCAATTAGGAGTCAATATGTTTTCACTCAGCAACAAGTGACTGAGTTAAATGTTCTGTGCGAAGACAGTTATACAGGCGCCATTTATGCCTTCCCAATCAAAGATCAACAGGAACATCTATACTACCCACACTGCCACTTCCTATATGATTCATGCTAAATAAAGGCTAAGCTTTTTTTGGTCCATCACTCACTCAGCTGTATTTGTTGTGAGCTAAAGCAGACACGAATAAGTTCCACTTCACAAGGATCCTGTGACCTGATATCATTCAAACACAGAACAGCGAGTGAGATATTTTCTTGGTTCCTAACTGCCCACCCAACGAACACCTTAAGATTACTCTCTGAGATAAAGGACATTAGGAAATCACCCTGTGCCAGAGCTGTTTTAGCAGATCTGTGAAGAGCTGGTTCACAGAGAGACATTCGCATAGCCCAGAATGAGTCATTCTTCTCCTTTTCTATTCAGCATCATTCGCAAGCCTGTGCCTTTATTAAACTGAGGAATATATCGTTTCACAGCACGAACAGGTGCCATTTCCCCCATGAGTCTCTGCCAACAGCTTGTTTTCACAAGGGACCCTTAAGTAACCATCTTCCTTGTTTAACTCAGGATGGAGAAAGATTGTTTCTCCACCACTACTAAGCTCATGAAGGCAACCCAAAAGAAGGAACAGCTGTTTGTTATGACACAGCCCACTTTCATATGTACCCATTTAGCTTTGGCAGGATTTTGAAATGTTTCAGCCAAGGTGATAGTGGATTATTATTATTATTATTATTTTGCTAGGTTCATATCATTTCTTTAGTTTTGGCTTGGCAGAAAGTGTGAACCTCACAAACAATGGTTTAGACAAAAAACCAGTTTAACATTAAATATGAATCCAGTAAAAAATGCTTCTATTGATGCCACTTTTGGTTCATCTGGGTAGGTACAAACAGACCCGAAAGCAAGAATTATTCCTCACACACACACACACACACACACACACACACACACACACACACAGTGGTCCAGTTTTCCTACCATGTAATAAACCTCACAAATTGGTCTTTTGATATACTGTATATTATATTTCTCAAAACCTAAGCTACTTGTATTAGGGCATCAACTCTGAACTTCTGGATGATGTCTGTGACAGACCTACTTAAGGTATTTTCTTTTCCTCTAACAGTTTCCTGTGGGAAAGTAAAGATAGAAATAGCCTTGTTTATCCAGTCTTCTCAAGGACAAACCACACTAGACTTCTAATTATACTGAACTGCCACAGGTGTTCTATCAAGGATCCCTGACATTTATCATGGTAGGTCAGAGCTAAAAGCAGCATAATTATAATACCATCTACAAACACAAAATGCTTGTGGAATATCTTTCAGTGCTTATAAGCTCTCTGCCCAAACCTAATTTTTTAGACTATTTTAAAAAATAAATTAATAGGAAGGTATCAAGTTGCAAACCAAAGCTACAGACTTTCATATTAAGTAAACAGCACTCCACGAAGGTAAATTTAGAGGGCCTAGGCCAGGGGTCAGCAACCTTAAACATTCAAAGAGCCACAAAGGTCCTAACTGAAAGCCTCCCATTCAATTCTAGAGCTGACCGAAGTCCGGTTCCCCCACCATAGAGTCTCCTCTTAGCGTGGTGTCCTTTTTCTTCTACCAGTCCTAACTAAAAACCCTATCAATTGTGGAGCTGACCGAAAAACCTGCCCCTTGCCATAGAATCTCCTCCTGGCACGCCATGCTTCCCCCCCCTCCAACCGGAAGTTCCTCTCAAAATTGTGGTGCCAACTGGCGACAGGGCGCCGCAGCAGAGGGATGAAAGAGCCACATGCAGCTCCAGAGCTGCAGGTTGCTTACCCTTGCTGGGCTAGAGTGCCTAAAGGCTACTGCAAAAAACAAATTCACCACTTTTCTTTACATTTTCCTATTGCTCCTCCCCTTTAAATATAGCCACAGAACACTTTAGAACAGGGGCTCCCAACTTTGGCAACCTTGCTGGCTGGGGAATTCTGGGAGTTGAAGTCCTCCAGGCTTGTCATGGATTGCTTGCTTGTCATGGTTACCAGCCACAGAAACTACAAGTCTCAGAATTCTAAGACATATGAGGAGCTTTGAAGATTAAACCACATTGGAAGCTATTTTAAACTATGATTCATATAGCTACTTTAAATAAAGCAGTCTGGTCTCTTACCTGGTCACATATTAATTCCCATTTCTTTTCATTATCATACTGTCCCAGAAGCTTCATTTTGTCTGGTGGCAGATTCATAGAATTCTAAAAAAAAAAAAAAAAACGAAAAAGGAAGAAAGTATTGTTTATTCAGAATAATTGCGTAACAGGAATTGTGATACGTTCAATCATGTAATGTTTTTCATGCAGGTCATCCTCGACTTACAACACCAACTGAGTCCAAAATTTATGTTTGCTAAGGGAGACATTTGTTAAATGAGTTTTGCTCCATCTTAAAAGCTTTTTTGCCACAGTTATTAAGTGAATCATTACAGATCACTACATCGGGGTTAATCTGGTTTCCCCATTAACTTTGTTTGTTGGAAGGTTGCAAAAGACAGTCACATGATCCTGGGACATTGTTACTATCGTAAATACAAGCCAGGTGCTAAACATCTGGATTTTGATCATATGACCATGGGGATCTTACAATGATCATAAGTGTAAAAAATGGTCATAAGTCACTTTTTTCAGTGCCACTGTAACTTCAAATGGTCACTAAATAAATGGTTGTAAGTTGAGGACTACCTGTAATACCAGAGGAAAAAGGCAAGGCAACAAGAGAACAATATGAGAGTACATAAAGGAGGCTTCAGCTGTGCAATCACAACTTTCATCTTGACTTTTTTTTGTCCCCACCCTCCCAGATGTCTCTGCTTTGAGTTGTATGAGGGACTTATTTGACCCATTTGTAGTGAGCTGCTCCCACAATCACTGTTTTTCTTCAGTGCTCCCACAACTTTTTCATCAAAGTTTTCTATGAAACTATACTTAATTCATTTTCTTTATTTTTACCAGACAATCTTAATGCAGATACAGATATATTCCATGTTAGGAGATCTTCTGCAGAGATTCTTTGTTCTGTGTTAGCAGCATCTGATACTTGGGGGTTGGGGTTGGGGTTGGGGGAATTCCCCTCTTTATAGTTATTTCCTCTAAAGACTTTTTTGTACTTCTGAAAATTTTAGAATTGGTATTTTCCTCTTCTATATGGATGATGCCATTTTGGGCTTATTATAAGAGCCTCATATCTAAACATCAATTATAGGGGGGGGAAATCATTTCTGTATAGACCCAGCAACATATAGCACGGTAGTGGTTGATTGATGGGGAGAAAGGAATAATGTAAATGCAAAGGGTGGGGAATCATTTCCAGAGATCACTTCAAGAGCAATTTTTTAAAAAAACTGGGTCCTCTAAATTGCATGATTTGAGTATATTTTTCCATTTTTATGTGAGCTTCCTAGAGTCTATAATTGGGACAGCAGCTATATGCTGTGAAATAAATACTATTTGACAAAGATTCTAAGTTGTTGCACATTAATTGTGCCTTTGATTTACAACTAATATAAAAAAAGGTTTCCTACATTCAGTTGAAGGTATATTGCAAGATGGCTAGAAACATCTTCAGTATAATTACATCAACTCTCAACAAATAAAGTTCAGGAGCTTTTCCCACTTATTTCTACTTTCAACTTAGGGTAGGAGAATATCTGCACTGCAGTATGGAAATTCCATTAAATGGAAATCAAACTTTCCTTGGGATGACCTGCTAAATCAAGTCTACTAATAGTCACATGCTACTTAAAGGGCCTGGCTCATTGCACAAAAGCCTGGCTACCCAAATAATGCTCATATTCATGGACTGCTGTGTTCCTCTTTTGCTTCAACACAAAGAACAACAACAAAAAAAGAAGTCTTTGGCTCCTTGTGATTATGCTTGAATGAAATCAGCATGTATTTAGAGGAGATTATCTCAGTGGCAGGAAGTTGCTGTGTGTTTGGTTCTTGCAACCATTCTTTCTCAACTCAACCTGTTCTCATTTCCCTTACGACTAGTTGATTGAAACATTCCACATAGGATGGAAAAATAGGACCATTGGTCAAAACTAACTGGTGATGTGCCAGTTTTTTTAACTACAGAAAACACTAATAAAGGCGAATTATTTGTAGCTCAGGGTTGAAATTAGAGGTCCTTGATGCTCTCTGAGCTTGTGCTAGTAACTGATTATGTTACCTAGTTAGGTTAGTGAAACATCTGTAAGAAAGTAATGAGGCTCAGAGAGCACAGAAGATCGCCCCCCCCCTCTGAAACACTAAATTAAAACTTTCCTTGATCAATGAGTGACAACATCCATGTGAATAAGATTTTCTTGGCTTCCAATACAGATTTACCAAATCATCTATTTTGAATTGCAATTATCTCAAATTATAATTTATAATCTCGGTCTATTTACGAGACTGCCTTCTGCCACCGATTGCCTTGCAACGACCTGTGCGCTCCCACAGAGCGGGCCTACTCAGGGTGCCGTCGACCAAACAATGTAGGTTGGCGGCCCCCAGGGGGAGGGCCTTCTCTGTGGCATCACCGG
The DNA here is from genome assembly GCF_028640845.1 of Ahaetulla prasina. NCBI lineage: Eukaryota > Metazoa > Chordata > Lepidosauria > Squamata > Colubridae > Ahaetulla > Ahaetulla prasina. The sequence continues at coordinate 48,358,132 of NC_080542.1, read as the reverse complement.
CCCTATGGAACGAGCTACCTCCGGGGTTACGCCAACTCCCCGACCTCCAGGCCTTCAAAGATGAACTGAAGACCTTATTATTTCACAGAGCGGGACTAGCCTAAGAAATATTTTAGCGAAATTTTAAACGGGTTTTAAATCGGTCTCTGATCGTTTTAGTGATTCGGCCATTAAATATTTGATTTTAATTGTTCTTACATATTGTTATTTATTATATTTATATTTGTATTGGTGTGTGTATTTTAATATGGCTGTAAACCACCCTGAGTCCTTCGGGAGATGGTGCGGTATAGAAATGTAATTATAAATAAATAAATAAATAAATAAATAAATAAATAAATAAATAAATAAATAAACTCCTAGTTTAACCCTTTATCTTAATCCTTTTGTTTGATTTGAGATTGCTTGAATATTGTCTGCAAGTAAAATGAACTATCAAGAGAAAAAATGCTGAAGGATATCCGAATTTCTTCAAGCAGCTAGTGAGGTTCAAATATAAATCCCTTTATCTAGGCTTTAATTTGCCTAAACGAACATATGCTTCACTCAACGGTTATTTACTTAACAATGGCCAAAAAAGGTCATAAAATCAGGTACGACTAACTTAACTACCTCACCAGTGGTGGGATTCAAGTAATTTAACAACCAGTTCTCTGCCCTAATGATTTCTTCCAAAAACCAGTTTGCCAAACTGCTCAGAAAGTTAACAACCGGTTCTCCCGAAGTGGTGCGAACTGGCTGAATCCCACCACTGTACCTCACTTAATAATAGAATTTCTGGTCCCAACAGTAGTTGTAAGTTGAGGACTATCTATATATTATCTCATAAATGTGAAAAAAATAATGTGAAATCAATAATAGTATAGTAAAAGGAAATTAGGCTTATTTGGTCAGAAGCGGCATAGTTTCCTAGACAGTTTAAAATTTTGCTGTTCCTGCCCAAAAAGGGTAAACATCTGTATATTATCTCTTATTAGTACTCTTCTTGGCAGAGATGCATATGTCGGGGGGGGGAGAAATATTTTATCTTTCATTCATCTAGAGGACCAGCCGATCATAAACATTTAAAACTTTATGTAACTGTGACATGAACAAGTGGCATAAAATATGTATGTCATCAAAAATCCTCAACACTTAATTTCAAGAGATCTTCTCTTCCTCCTCCTCCTCCTCCTCCTCCTTTCCCACTGTTAAACTCTGTCCAACAATCAACTGTTTTTCTCCTTTTTCCATTCTCTCCCCAAGCACTAATGCCCCCAACACATTTCTTGGAAATGGTAATCCAAGTTGGGGAAAGGCATTGCCACCAATGGCCAATTTGGATGATTCATCCAGAAAGGTATTGTGATTGTTGGGATGGAATGCTGATGAGGTCTCCAAGAGCAACATTCCATCTCCCTTGGCAAGTTATCCCGTTGAAGGACCGAAGTTCATTTTGACCTGAAAACCAACCTAAAACCAGCAGAAATGAATATATAAAAAAATAAGCTTTCTTTAAAATCAGTTAATATTCACTTGAGCATCTTGCCCAGATCTCCTCTTTAAAGCAGCATTTTTCAATCTCAGCAACTTTAAGACATGTGAGCTTCATCTAGGAGAACTACAGATATTCCTCAATTTATGACCACAATGAAGCCCAAAACTTCCATTGCTAAGCAAGACCATTGTTAAGTGACGTGTGCTCCATTTTACAACCATCTTGCCACAGTTGTTAAGTGAATCACTGTAGGTATTATTGAATCATTTGGTTGTTAAGTGAATCTGGCTTCCTCCATTGATTTTGCTTGCCAGAAGCCAGCTGGGAAGGTTACAATTGGTGATCAAATGATCCTGAGACAGTGCAAATTTTTTTGATCACATGACCATGGAGATGATCATAAGTGTGAAAAACAGTCATAAGTCATTTTTTTTCAATGCCACTGCAACTTCAAACGGCCCTTAAACAAATGGTTGTAAATTGAGGATCACCTCTACTGCTTTACAAAATGCTCTGTGTTGGACTGATTGTAAATCTAGATCCAATCCAAAGAGTGAAGAGCTGGGCTCACATAGTGCTCTAGGCCACAATATGGTTAGGTTGGTTTCATTTTGGCTTAGTACAATGTAAGATTCAAGTTCCGTAATCTAAAAATTATGCTTTATGTTTAGGGTGGGAAGGCAGATTCTAGTCCTATAATCTCATGCCTTGATCAGAGCAACTCGAAAACTGAAATCAGGAACGATTGTAATAATAATAATAACAGAGTTAGCAGGGACCTTTGAGGTCTTGTAGCCCAGGCAGGAAACCCTACACCACTTCAGACAAATGGTTATCCAACATCTTCTTAAAAATGTCCAGTGTTGGAACATTTACAACTTCTGGAGGCAAGTTGTTCCACTTATTAATTGTTCTAACTGTCAGAAAACTTCTCCTTAGTTCTAAGTTGCTTCTCTCCTTGATTAGTTTCCACCCGTTTCTTCTTGTTCTTCAGGTGCTTTGGAGAATAGTTTGACTCCCTCTTCTTTGTGGCAGCCCCTGAGATATTGGAACACTGCTATCATGTCTCCCCTAGTCCTTCTTTTCATTAAACTAGACATACTCAGTTCCTGCAATTGGTACATTTTAGCAGTGAAAATTCAGAAGGTGGTTAAAATCATAACAAAACATTCCAAATTAATTCATTCAGAAAGGTGGGAAATAAGCCCTAAATTATTGGAGAATGCTCCATAATGGCCTCATAGATGAATCTAATACTCCTCTTTCTAATTTTCAAAATCTCTTGGATATTAGGAATATGTGATTTTGAGACTCTACAGGAATTTCCATCTTAGTTGCTATTAATACCAGCCACACTGAAAGAAGTTGCTGGCATTCAAATTACCAGGCAATCACAAAAACTGTCATAATATAGAAATTGATAAGTCTTTTCTATCTGATATGAAAAGAATGAATTCCAGCTCTTTTTAGAGGAAACTTATAGCAAGAAAACATATAATGCAGCATCATCATATTGATGTTTGTAGATCTCATATAGCATTTTCTTATCTTCCAGCTGACTTGCAGCTCAGCTGTATGTTGAATGTCTGCTTCCATGGCATCATTGTGTGATTGGATGACAAGGTGATACAAGGTTCGCTGATGTTTGAGGCATGGAGGTTCAAATCTGGCTTGGGCTGCAATCCTAATCTAGTGACAGGACATCAGAATTGAGGGGAACAAGCTATTTTTCCTTGAGACCTGCTTTCAGAGCCACATCACTTTCATGTTGGAAGAGTATAGAGTCCTAACCAGACCCACTTTAAATGACCTTACAGAATGGACAGAACAATTTTGAATAAGATTATCTCTAATTCAGCTTAATACTGTGCCATGCATAAATTTGTAGGTCATAATCAGAAATCTGGATTGGATCAGTCTCCTAGCATCCAGTGGAGTGACTTCAGAATAAGTGCTATATTATGGACCGGTTATAGTTTCCAAGTCATCTTCAAAAATAGCTTAGTGCGCTACAATGGTGAAGACATAGGATAAGGATGTGGATCATCATAACTTATATATGGTGTTTGCAAATTATGTAGAAAACTAAGTATCACAAACATAGCAACTTCTGCTTGGGAGCTAGTTTGTAGATCTGTTTATTATTTTGCTGTACTGCATCTTTTAAGAGGTCCGTCAAACGAAACCTCATTCAAAAATTTACACAAGCGGTATGAAATAAGAGGTCCTACCACAAATGGCTTTTGTAAATGGGTCAATTGATAAACCAAAAAGCAGGGCAGCCTATCTCACCTACAAATGTATTCCAAAGCAATCAGGCTTAAAGTTGTCAATTTTGATGTGAGCTGATGAAATATTATAAAAATATCACAATTGCCAGGAATAAACGCCTGCCAAAATTTCTATTTTGCAGAAGTTAAAAAGACTTTCTCCAGATGATCAAAAAGCTTTGTCGAATTGTGTGACAATATTATTAGTTGGTGCTTGACTTTGCTTACAACAATTCTGTTCCTTGTTTTTCTGATATTTTCTGCTGTGTGCCCTAGGCAACAAAACCCACACCTTTTAGTCTTATTATATCATTTCATTGCCTCATTTGGGTGATAATTACTAAAAAGAAATGTGAATAATTTTGCAATTTAGTTTTTAAAAGGGCTAATGGTTGATAGTGTGTCCAGTTTAGGAATGATTAGGAGTTTAGGAATGATTAGAAGCTATTAAGCAAATAATGGTTTCTTAAGATAATGAATGGCATAGATATTTACCATTGACATTTGTTTAAATGAAATAGACTGTTTATGGGCCACATCCAATTCCAGGAAGTCCTCATATACATCACCATTCTTTAAACAGTTTTCCGTTTGAGATTTGTTGGTCCATTCCTTCTTAGATATTTTGACTGACTTTCCACTCACAAAGATGCTAAATGTCACCTAGACATAAGCCGGTGTATCATTTTTAGGCTTTATCATTGTACCTGGTCTGGGATCTGTAAAGCCAGTTATTTTCACTGGAAGAAATATATCAGTGGTATTGTATGGCTGGAGAATACTAGTGAGGCAAATAAGCTTGGACTAAGTGCAGCCTCTAGGCCAGGGGTGTCAAACTCATATCATCACGGTGGTGTCAAGTGACATATTGGGACTTTTTCCCCCTTTGCTAAACTGGGCGTGGGCTTGGCCAGTGCGTGATTCATCTGGCTCCCAGGCTGGAAGTTTGACAGCCCTGCTCTAGGCTATACCAGTTGGGTCTCTGGCGCTATAGTGCAAGACTTCTAGTGGGGAATAGGTTGCACTATGATATAGTGTTTCTCAATCTTGGCAACTTGAAGATGTGGAGACTTCAACCCCCAGGATTCACAAGCCAACATGGCTAACTGGGATATTCTGACAATTAAAGTCCCTGCATCTTAAAGTTACCAAGATTGCATATGCAGGCCTCCCAAGTACTACCATACTTACCAATGATTGTCTTCTACATCTATTAAAAAGTAGGATCTTCTGACTCCTAGTCATGTTCACATAATTTAATGGATAGCAACGTGAAACTAGTTCACCATTGGTTTTTCTTGGGAATACTTCCAGTTTACCATATAGCCCTGGAATATCTGGTGATATTCCTTGCTCTCCCAAATACTAATCAGCTCCAATCCTGATTATTCTTGAATCAGCCAAAGTCAGCTAGCCATTGATCATATGCAAACAAATGCAAATCCTAAAAGTATGTTATTGTAAAGTACTGATAGCCCTCAATTTACAGCAGTTTGTTTAGTGATCATTCAAAGTTACAACGGCACTGAAAAAAGTGACTTTCAGTGACCGTTTTTTATATTTACGACCATTGCAGCATCTCCGTGGTCAAATAATCAAAATCTGGATGTTTGGCAACTGGTTCATATTTATGATGGTTGCAGTGTCCCGGAGGTCATGTGATGTGATCACCTTCTGCAACCTTTTGACAAGCAAATTCAATGGGGAAGCCAGATTTACTTTACAGTCATTTTACTAACTTCACAGCTGTAACAATTCATTTAAAACTGTGGCAAGAAAGGCTGTAAAATGGGGCAAAACTCACTTAACAGATGTCTCACTTAGCAACATAAATTTTGGGCTCAGTTATGGTCATAAGTCAAGGACTATCTGTATGATTGCTAGGCCACATAGGGTGAACCCACTATAAGGGGAGGAATCTTTGACATGAGGATGTCTTCCTGCAAAATGAAGAGCAGACAGGTTCCTTGAAACCTCCAACAAATCTACCGCAGGATATTGTTTAGGAAATTACTTAACTATTAAGATAGGTACCTGGCTATTTTTCAAAATGCTCTTTTAAAGCACCATGGAACAGAGCACTCCTTCTAAAAGAGGGAACATAACCTCCTAAATTTCAAATTAGCCGCACCAAACCACTGCAGTTAGCCACTCTTACTCCCCTCTGCCATTGATTTCTTTGAGAATCTGTTCGCTTTGACTTTTAATGCTTGAAAATAAATCCTGTCCCCACAATCACTGATGCATGATTTGCTTTCATTATTCTTGTCAGCACTTCTCAAGAATAGAGCATTAAGAAATAAAAACAATATCATCCTTCTAGGGCAATGCCATTGACCTTTTCTCTACACCATACTCCAAGGGCAGAGACCGAATCAAATGTTTCCAAAAATAAGAGAAGGGATGTGGCGTTAACATTAAGAAAGATTTCTTGATGACATGAGATTAGAACAAACTGCTATTTTATTTTTAGAGATTCTTAAACAGTCTGGGTCCCTGAATGTGCTAAGGGCCCCATTTTCTGGCTATAACATCCATAGTAACACTTTTACCTGGGCCCATCTATATTTATTATTATTATTTTTATTTGCATTTATATCCCGCCCTTCTCCGGAGACTCAGGGCGGCTAACACTATGTTAACCAATAGTCTTCATTCTATTTGTATATTTATATACAAAGTCAACTTATTGCCCCCAACAATCTGGGTCCTCATTTTACCTACCTTATAAAGGATGGAAGGCTGAGTCAACCTTGGGCTTGGTGGGACTAGAACCTGCAGTAATTGCAGGCAGCTGCTATTAATAACAGGCTGCATTAGCGGCCTGAGCCACAGAGGCCAATTTTGTATTGTTTTAATCATTTAACAAGTTTTATGATGTAAGGCATGCAAAGTCACTTGTTGAGATGGACAGCTACACAGATTGAACACAACTCCAGGTATCAGAGCTACTCTCCAGAGCCATGCTAATACACGTAATTCTTGACTTACAACCACAATTGAGTCCAAAATTGCCATTGCTAAGAGAGACAGCTGTCAATTGAGTTTTGCCTCTTTTTAGGACCTTTCCTGCCATAGTTGTTAAATTAATGACTGCAATTGTTAAATTAGTAACACGGTCACTAAGTAAATCTGGCTTCCCCTTTGACTTTGCTTGTCAGAATGTCACTAAAGGTGATCACATGACCCTGGGACACTGTGGCCAAGATGAATTGGTTGGCAAGTGTCTGAATTTTGATCATGTGACTGCGGGGATGCTTTAAATCAAGTGTGTGTGTGTAAGTGTGAAACACAATTATGTCACTTCTTTCAGTGCCATAGTAACTTCAAATGGTCACAAATTGATGCAAGTGAAGGAAGGACTACCTATATATTTCTTGTGATGGGTGTGCTGCATGGTGATCTGATAAATTTTGAAAGATCAATTTTCTGTCAATGAGAACTGTAATAAATTGAAATAACCTAGGGAACAGAGAAACATTTTTGTATTGCTTTGACCCCCACAATTTGATTTTAAAGCACCCTGCCCATTACTGCTTTAAATATTTGTGGGCCTATTCCTATCTCTCCATTAAGAATCTCTTTAGTATCCCACTGCCTTCTCCCTGTAAAGGTACTTATTTGAAGCCATTTGCCAACTTGAAATCATCAGTGAAGTGTTTTTACAATGAGCTTAATGGATCCAACCTCTTACCACTTGTCCTTCAGGGTTTTTTTAATATCAGACTTGTTTACCTGCTTTTTAAACTACTGTATATTTATAAATCATGATGAGGGGGAGAAATGTGGGATTCCTACTGCCACTGAGTGGTTTGAAGAAGTCTGGCTTGTACTTTCTTTAGGTTAAAAATTCCCTTAGAGAATAGTTCATTTTAGCCACTTATTTATTTACATCAACATTGCCCATCCTCGAGTGAGGAATTCTCATCTATTAAATATATTAACTAGGAATTTGAGGAGTTGCAACTTCAACATTATTGAAGGAGCCAGTCTTGGGCTGAAGGTTTGCATCTTTTAAGACCCAACACTTAAGGGAAATGAAGCAAAAGATGAATCTGGGCAAAAGAGATGGACACAAATTCCCTAGAATCTCTGAAAAATTCCAGCCATATCATATGTTTTAGATAGGAGAAATTTATAAACATATTAGTTAATGTTTTGGGGTGTGGGTGTGGGTGTGTTTGTGTCTGCCTCTTCAAGTTGGCTCCTGGTGACTGCCAAGACAAGTCCATTAAGTTTTCTTTGCAATATTTTGTAAGTGGTTTGCCACTGCGTCCTTCCTAGGGCTGATACAGAATGACTGGCCCAAAGTCACCTATCTGGTCTTCTGCCTAAGTTGTTCTGTGGGTTTTACCCTGTTAGCTGTGACCAACTTTAAGAGGCACTGCTCGTTTCTGTTTCTTCAAAGAGCCAGCATTGTTGAGACGTTTCCATGGTCATGTGGCTGGTATGATATTATGCCGCAACAGAGAGCATAGGGTGAAACATGGAAAGCTGTTGTGCCCAAGACAGGACTAGAATTCATGGCTTCCCTGTTTCTAGCTTGGTGCATTAACCACTGCACCAAACTGGCTTTCTATCAAGTAATTTTTCAGATCCCATCTATTTCCTTATCCTGACTATGCTCAACCTTCAAAATATGGACTTTGATAAAGCTATGAAAAGCTGCTGGTGACCTCTAGCCTTCAAAAGATTGAACTATTATACAGTAACATATTAATTAACTAATGTTTATATAGACAAGACTAATTCATGGCCTCCAAAATTTGCATGGATCTACCAACAGCCAGTAAACATTCTACTTGTTTTATAGATTTGGCTTGCCCAAAGTTATGCAGAAATCTTAAATGAAATTCTGAATGACATTTTCTGGGCTAACATCCCAGTTTCCAGCCACCTAGGATTATTGATGGACTCAGCCATCTAGATTCTGCAGTGACAGCACCATTCTTAAATTAACTATTCAGAAGGAGAAAAAAAGAACAGTTTTCACTATTTTCTCTTGGTTTTCAGCTTCTTTCTTATAAAAGTAAAAGATTTGTCCCTAACATATTTGCTATGACAACAAATCACAATCCCTTTTCTACACCAGGCCTGGGCACTTGAATACATCTGGCTAGATCCATGATGGCGAACCTATGCCACATGTGCTGGAAATGGCATGCAGAGCCATCTATCTGGGCACATGACCTGTGACTCATTGCTCTTCTGGGTTTTGGCACACACCTACGTGCCAGCCAGCTAGTTTTCACGCACGCAGGAGCGCCAGAATCCAGAAACACATCTTCTTGGCATGCGCAGGTTGTGCCAGTTATCTCCCCTTCCAGTTTGCGGCGCTTTGACACCATTCAGTGCCAAAAAGGTTTGCCAGCACTGGATTAGATCAAGTTCTAAAGAACTTTAATGGAATCTCACTATAATGATACAAATTAGAAAGTCCTCAAGGGATCCAATGGATTCTAGGAATTAGAATCTAGATTCTAGAAATTCTAGGAATTTCCCAGAGGGTACTCTTATGACCAAATATAAAAAAGATCAGCAATCTTTGCAATGTGTGATGAATTTTATCTTACGGGCAGGAAAGTTGCCTGAGACATGGAAAGGTACGTGTATAACATTAATATTCAAAGAAGGACAGGATTTGACTTTCACAAGGAATTATAGACCAATATCCCTACTTATTATAATTGATTGTTTGCAATAATCATAGCTAATAGATTGAAAATAATATTACAAATTGTTCATGAAGATCGAGCTCAGTTTTTACCAATAAGACAATTAAATTACAACAATCTTGGACATTTAATATTTTGAACAGCACAATGAAAAATAATGCATTATGTGTTTTTGTTAGGCAGGAAAAGTTTTCACAATTTGAACTGGACTTTTTATTTAAAATTTTGAACTTTGGGGAAAATTTTGTAAAATTGATAAAATTGAATTATACTTCACAAAGGCACCTATAATGGAGATTCATCTAAACTGTGCGATACATAAAGGAACAAGGCAGAGTTTTCCATTGCCTCCTATTTTGTTTATTCCAGCTTTAGAAATATTATTTAGAAATATTTAAAAATATTAGAGCACACAATAGATACAAACTTAAAGTAAACTGCTCCAAACTCGATTGCAGAGAATATGTCTTTAGCAACAGAGTGGTCAATGCCTGGAATGCATTACTTGACTCTGGTTTCATCCCCAAATCCCCAAAATTTTAACCTAAGACTGTCTACTATTAATCTTGCCCCATTCCTAAGAGGTCTTTAATGGGAGTGCATAAGAGCACCAGCGTGCCTACCGTCCCTGTCCTAATGTTCCCTTTATTTGTATTCATTTTATGTATTCAATTCATGTTTATACCTATATACATTATCTAATACGTACTTGACAAATCAAATAAATAAAAATAAAATTAAGCAGAGACACAAGATGAGAGAAGATTAAGGATATAATTTTGAAAAAAACCCATTATAAATTAAGAGCCTTTGTAGATGATTCTGGTTCTTAGAGGACCCTTTAAATGAAATTGAAACTATAATGGGAAAATGTGATAGCTTTGCAGGTTTTAAGATCAATAAACAGAAGACAAAGATATTAACAGAAAATATGAATATCCTGAGCAAATAGAATTGATGAATAATATGGGTTTTAAGTTGAGAAGATGAAATATTTGAGTATTAATATGATAAATATAATCTGTATGTTGTTTCAAAATAATTATGTTAAGACTTGGATTGTAATAAACAAATACATATTAAGATGGATGAAACCACAACTTTCATTGTTGGGAAGAATTTATGTGATTAAGATGAACATCTTGCTTAAAATGTTTAATTTTAGATAATACCAATTTTGACATCTGATGTACAATTTAAATAATGTCCAAAAAGACATACCTAAATTTATATTGTGTTGCATTGCATAGCAGGGGGAAAACATAATTTAAATAAAAGACATTGCAAGAGGCAGTGGAAAAAGGAGAATTGGGCTTACCCAATTGGTATATTTTGCAGCTTACTCTTTGATCTGGATGAAACAATGGATGTTGCTAAGAAACAGGAAGCTTTCGGAGTTAGAAGGGCATGATCTGAGATTTGGGTGATACAAATATATATGCTATAATAAAGCTGGGGTTAATGTAGATTTTAAAATTGTTTTGTTTGATGTGCCATAACAGATATCAATCTAGGCCAGTGATGGCAAACCTTTTGGCACCAAACCGGAGCACGCACTACAGCCCTGGAACCTCAAAGACCAAATGGTCTTCTGGTTTCCGGCATGAGCATGTGCGTTGATCAACTGGTCTTCGAGGGTGCTGGAGCCCTGGAAACCCAAAGACCAGTTGGCCAGTGAGCATGCACACTTGGGCCAGCTGATCTTCTGATTTCCAGTGCATGCAGGCGCGCCAGGCAGCTGGTCTTCATGTGTGCTAGAACGCCGGAAACCTGAAGACCAGGTAGCCAGCGCATGCATATTCACCGGCCAGTGGTCTTTGGGCTTTAGGGGCTCCAGCACACACGAAGATCATCTGGCCGGTGCACATGTGTGTGCCGTAAACCATAAGAGCAGCTGGTGATGGTGTGTGTGCCCCCAGAGAGGGCCCAGTGTGCCCATAGGTTCGCCATCACAGATTTAGGCTGTGCCTAAAAATACCTTTGTGACTCTCAGCACAGAAGGTATTTTACATAAATTATTACTAAACACAAATGGTTGATTTACGCTGATATATTAGAATTTTGTCAGGAAAAAATGTAGAATTAAAAAAACAGAGAAGAACTGGTGGTAGAAGTGTATGTCAATGGTATCTGTGTGCACAATTTTCCCAAAGATCAACATCTATATGAAGCCGTTGGGTGAGATCATCAGTGGCTTTGGGGTGAGATACCAGCTGTACGCTGATGACACCCAGCTGTACTTTTCCACCCCAGGCCACCCCAATGAAGCTGTTGAAGTGCTGTCCCGATGCGTGGAATGCGTACGGGTCTGGATGGGGAGAAACAGGCTCAAGCTTAATCCCTCCAAGACGGAGTGGCTGTGGATGCCGGCACCCCGATTCAGTCAGCTGCAGCCGCGGCTGACTGTTGGAGGCGAGTTATTGGCCCCAAAGGATAGGGTGCGCAACTTAGGTGTCCTCCTGGATGAACGGCTGTCGTTTGAAGATCATTGGTCGGCCGCTCCAGGGGGCCTTCCACCAGGTTCGCCTGGTTCGCAGTTGCGCCTTCCTTGATCGGGATGCCTTGTGCACGGTCACTCATGCGCCTGCTACCTCTCACTTGGATTATTGTAATGCTCTCTACATGGGGCTCCCCTTGAAGTGCACTCGGAGGCTTCAGTTAGTCCAGAATGCAGCTGCGCGGGTGATAGAGGGAGCTCCGCGTAGCTCCCATATAACACCACTCCTGCGCAGACTGCACTGGCTACCTGTGGCCTTTCGAGTGCACTTTAAGGTTTTGGTTACTACCTTTAAAGCGCTCCATGGCTTAGGGCCTGGGTACTTACGGGACCGCCTGCTGTTACCACATGCCTCCCACCGACCCGTACGCTCTCAGAGAGAGGGACTTCTCAGGGTGCCGTCCGCCAAGCAATGTCGGCTGGCGGCCCCCAGGGGAAGGTCCTTCTCTGTGGGGGCTCCCACACTCTGGAACGAACTTCCCCCGGGTTTACGCCAAATACCTGACCTTCGGACATTCCGTCGCGAACTGAAGAGACATCTTTTTATTCGCGCGGGGCTGGCTTAAATTGAATTTTATTAAATTTTAAATGGGGTTTTTAGTTCATTGTATACTTTTCAGGCCAATTTTAAAATAAGTTTTTTAATTGCATTTTAAATTGTATATTGTACTATTTGTTTTATTTTTGCCTGTACACCGCCCTGAGTCCTTCGGGAGAAGGGCGGTATAAAAATCAAATAAATAAATAAATAAATAAATAAATAAAAGATGGTTTTTGTTTTTTAAAGGCAACTGGGCTTTGTTTTCCTTTAAAACATTTTGTTTGTCATCCAAGAAGTGAAACGTCTTCAAGGAAAAAGAAAGTCCACTTGCCTTTAAAAAAAGAGAAAATAAAAGCACCTTTGGGACAGCCATGACCTGGATGACTGAGAATCTCCATGGACATGTAAGTGTAATTGTTAGAAAGAGTTAAAGTGGTTAAAGCAATGCATGGTTTTGAATAACATAAGACTGAATTCGAAATGGAACTGGGTACAAGTGATGATTATATTATTACTAAATGCATACATTTTTATTGAAATACGAAACAAAAAAAAAACAAATGAAACAGTGTAGGATAAAATGGGCTTAAAAATGTCATAGTGTACCTATGGATCAATAGAATATGTGGTGAAAGGTCTGAAATTTATGCTATGTTATAGTCTTAAAAGAGAATTTTTATAAAATGGAACATCATTGATATATCACTGAAAAAACTTAACTGGAATGTATAAAGGTTCTTCAAACATACGTTGGTAATGTAACCAACATGAAGGGACATTTTATCATGCTTGGTAGCCATGTAAAATGCCGGAAAATTTTAGATTCATTTACATATAATAAACACAGAATATTTTAAAAAGTCATATACAACTGAAACTATTGGCTTTTGAGATTTGATGTAAAGCCACTGGGAAAAAAATTGTGGAACTTTATAATAACTGCAGCAAACAATTATATGCACAAAGGCAGAAATATTTGATTTTACCCTAAATTTTTGACCTCTATAGCCCAGAAAATTGCAGAGTTTAGACAGCCTTCAGCATTATCTCTTGTTTTTATTTCTCAAACTCATGGAGACATGAAACTCATTATGTTGATGTTTGGAACAGTCTCTTGAACTGATGAGGACAAACAAATTGTAATGTAATCTATGTAGGACAAAGTTGCTGCAAATAAAGAAATCTAGCACTGTGGAAGAAGATTCATTGTTTCATTGTTGTGAGAAAAATATGAGAAGGAAAGAATATGTGAGTATGTTTGCACCCTTGAGTTAGTCATAAAAATAATAAAGGCAGGATAGAAATATTCTTTAGAATAGAATAGAACCAGGTTCGCCTGGTTCGGCAGTTGCGCCCCTTCCTTGATTGAGATGCCTTGTGCACTCATGCGCTCGTTACCTCTCGCTTGGATTATTGTAATGCTCTCTACATGGGGCTCCCCTTGAAGTGCACTCGGAGGCTTCAGTTAGTCCAGAATGCAGCTGCGCGGGTGATAGAGGGAGCTCCGCGTAGCTCCCATATAACACCGCTTCTGCGCAGACTGCACTGGCTACCTGTGGCCTTTCGAGTGCACTTTAAGGTTTTGGTTACTACCTTTAAAGCGCTCCATGGCTTAGGGCCTAGGTACTTACGGGACCGCCTGCTGTTACCATATGCCTCCCACTGACCCGTGCGCTCTCACAGAGAGGGACTTCTCAGGGTGCCATCCGCCAAGCAATGTTGGCTGGCGGCCCCCAGGGGAAGGTCCTTCTCTGTGGGGGCTCCCACACTCTGGAACGAACTTCCCCCGGGTTTACGCCAAATACCTGACCTTCGGACATTCCGTCGCGAACTGAAGACATATCTTTTTATTCGCGCGGGGCTGGCTTAAATTGAATTTTATTAAATTTTAATTTCTTATTAACTAATTTTAAATGGTGTTTTTAGTTCATTGTATACTTTTCAGGCCAATTTTAAAATAAGTTTTTTAATTGCATTTTAAATTGTATATTGTACTATCTGTTTTATTTTGCCTGTACACCGCCCTGAGTCCTTCGGGAGAAGGGCGGTATAAAAATCAAATAAATAAATAAATAAATAAATAAATTTATTATTTATTACACCTGTATATTATTTATTATACCTTAACTTATTGTTAAGGTCTCTGATGAGCTCAAGACAATCAAAGAAATGTCAATAAAATCAATAAAAAGTAAAGATAAAAAAGTAAGTAACTACAAGGAAGTGAGGGATCTCACTCTCCTTCACCAAAGGCCCAGATGAAATACATTGTCTGCAGTTTTGAGGCACTCAATTCCTTACTTCACAGTTTCTGCCTTTTGTACTCAGATTACAGTTGATGGATTTGATAGACCAAAAGACTACCTGTTGAGCAGGACAGCCCTGCTGGGAACAAAAATGGATCTTGAGGCTCTAAGAGGCACTTCCTTTCTGCACTACACTGAAATGAAAGTACAGTTTTGGGTGTGTGCATATACTGTATGTAGCACTTGGGCACTGTGAGAAGACATCAACAGGAAGTGGGTACTGTTTTGAAAGAAAAATGTGGCTTCCTAGCCTGCGGCCCCCAAATTATAAAATTAAGAGGTACATTTGCCTCTGAACTTATTATTTCCACTTCACAAATATGATAAATTATTGTTAATAAACTGATTTCCTAGGAATGTTTTTATCCATATGGAATTCAACATACAAATTACAAACAGGTTTAACTACGACACAACAACAACAACAACAACAACAACAACAACAACAACAAGGTACTTGGTTGATACCTAGGATGCTGGCAACAACCCGTATCAATCATTAGCACCAGTCAATGGTATTTGTGATGCACTTTTGAATGTTCAGTTGATTGAGTTTCATATTTAATGAATGAAGTATATAATAACAACAACAAAGACTTTGCAAAAAACTACCTTACTTGGAACTGCCTATATACTCAGACATTACTTTAACAGCTCTTAGGTACTTGGTTAGGACTTGAACTGTTAAGTTTTTACCAGTTCCAGACTACAAATCGAATTGAAGATTAAATCTTAAACAACAACAACAACAACAACAACAATATGGTTGTATCAACAGAAATAGTAGCTCTTGGAGCAATACCCAAAGAGTTGCCTAAATACATGGAAATTTTGAACTTATCAGACCTGAATATCCTCATTTTGCAAAAGCCCACCTTACTTGGAACTGGCTATATACTCAGATGTTAGATTAACAGCTCTTAGGTCCTTGGTTAAAACTTGAACTGTTAAATATCTACCAGTCCCAGACTGTGAATTGAATTGAAGATTAAATCAATAGTAGTATAGTAGTAGTAGTAGTAATAGTAGTAATAGCAGCAGCAGCAGCAGCAGCAGTAGTAATAGCAATCCCAAAACAACTGGAGTACCACTTGAACACCACTGGCATTGACAAATTCGTCATCTGTCAATTGCAGAAGGCAGCTTTATTTGGAACAACTTCCATCCTATGACGATATCTGTCACACCATCAAACCTCCAGATTTGCCTATCCCTGGTCCTTGGTAAGAACACATTAGGTCGACAAAAATGTCAAACCAAATAATCTGAACATCTGGGTAAGTGTGCAATAATTAGAGGAGGAGGAGGAGGAGGAGAAGGAGGAGGAGGAGGAGGAGGAGGAGGAGGAGGAGGAGGAGGAGGAGGAGGAGGAGGAGAAGGAAAAGGAGAAGGAAAGGAGAAGAAGAAGAAGAAGAAGAAGAAGAAGAAGAAGAAGAAGAAGAAGAAGAAGAAGAAGAAGAAGAAGAAGAAGAAGAAGAAGAAGAAGAAGAAGAAGCTGCCAAATGGCTTCAAAAAGCCAATCCTTAAGAGCAAATGCATATAAGGCCAGGATTGAGAAGGTGGCAACAGATAATGCCACTTCTTCAAAGTTAGCTGCTGCAAGAAGATTGCAGGTCAAGGTACCAGCAATGGTACATTGGCATATCTGCAGGCAAGAACTGTTGGGACCAAAAAAATTGACAAAGTACTGGTAGACTTTGCTTAACCAATCATTTTACAACCTTTCAAGCTTTGGAGAGCCATGGAACAGGTACTTTATGAGCTGTAAAGCACCCCTGGATGTAAAAGGCCATGCTGCCTGGAAACAAGAGATAATACCAGGTATAAATAGAAATAGAAATAGAATTTTTATTGGCCAAGTGTGATTGGACACACAAGGAATTTGTCTTGGTGCATATGCTCTCAGTGTACATAAGTACACTGGTCATATGTATCTTGATAGACTTACTATACAGGTACTTAGTTATTAGATCTATCTACCAGATCCACAGGACTATTCTCTGATTGCATCTCTTCTTAAAGATTTCACATGAGCCCATGGTGATGTATGTTTTTGATGAATTCCCATCTGGACATTTTATGGCATTTTCTATATGGAGCCTCTTAGTGTGCAAACTTTGCTGATCCAGAGTAATGTGAATGATCTCAATATGAGATGTGCGACTCCATTTTAAACAAATCCAATAATTACTCACTTGTTTCTAGCATGTTTAAGGGCTCATTCTGCTGCTTATCTTATCTGAGGAGTACACTGTCCCATAGAAGTCTATCTGGGCTTCAAGGATAGTTGAGGAAAACAGCGTTCTTTTTTTATCATGCCACAAAATCAACAAAATAAGACAGGTCTTCTCAGTAGGTCTCAATGGAGTTCAGACTGTTCAGCCACTTTGCCAGTGAGCAAAGAATAATCGTTTTAATGATTGTTACTTATAATTCTTTTATCTTCATTTTTCTTACTATTGGTCTGCCAGTTTTTGAGAGATGGGCAATGAATATAACTCAGATTACTATTGTTCCCACTTTTTTTTTAACTTATATAGTGGGACCCAACTATCTTTCCAAGATTTTGCTTTCCAATGTACCAGGGTAATATTTACTTCTGCAACACACACAAAATTCTCATTATTGCTCACTTATGTGGCATGCTAGCTCAGCTGCAATATTTTCACCAAGAGAAAAGAAGCAGCCCAAACCAAGAGAAACGAGAAACTGATATTTACATTCTTTACATTCAGTACTACAACAATATAATACTGCAAATAGCAATACTGATTAAATTAACTCCAAATGCATCTCCAGGGCATTCCCCAGAATCTCCCAAAACAAAAACTCCTGGAGAACAGTCAGCAGCATTGAACTATACTGAAAGGTTCCCATTCGCAAGTCTTATTCTCTTCCTCAGAAAAACAAGTACAACAAACTGGACAATCTTGCTATGTCAGCACGATAGTTTTCAGACTCCTGCGACGTGTATATAATAATGGTGGACTTTACCTGCATGCATTGGCAGGATTATTTTTATGTTTCAACAGCCAGAAAACCACTAAACCACTAAAAAGTCCAATAACTAGAAATATTACAAATTCTTGTCTTTGTTCTTTGATTTTGTTTATTTGTTTTAAAATGTGTGACTAGATTCTGACAAACCCACCCTCCCCCACCCACAGAGCAACAATCACTTCTCATCATGGAATATTGTTTAAAAAAATATTATGTCTTACTGTGAAAAGGGAATTCAGAAATTTTTTTCTTCTGTGCCTTCTTTCAACATCAATTGTGTTGTAAATGTTGTACCTTGATGAACGTATCTTTTCTTTTATGTACACTGAGAGCATATGCACCAAGACAAATTCCTTGTGTGTCCAATCACACTTGGCCAATAAAATTCTATTCTATTCTATTCTATTTCATTTAGCAAAAATATAAAGAAGAAGTAATGGGAAAAAGGTTCTTAAACTCAAATGAGCAGAATAGTAGCTTTTTTCTTTTCTTTTCTTTTCTTTTTTTTTTCTTTTTGCTTCATGTTTTGGCTTTTAGAACTATTAAAGAAACTACCTGCTCCATTATCTGAAAATACAAGTGATACATATTCTCCAATCACAAAATTCAAGGAGCGTAATGAAAAAGCAGGACTGTGATTAACTATAAATAAAACAAACAGACACGGCAACCAGAATTGACTATGAAGATATTAAAGTGATGGATAACTTCTGATTTTTAAGGTTGACTATTAACAATAAAGAAAGCAGCAATCAAGAAATACACTGCAGCCTAGCATTTGGTAGAGGAGCAACTGAGGGCGTGGAACAGATATTCAGTGCCATATTGGCGTCTGTATGTACAAGGATTAGATGATGCAGGAAGTGGTTTTCCTGTGACGGTCTATGGAAGTGTAAGTTAGACTGTGAAGAAGCAAATCAGGAAGTTTGTTTTTTGCTTTTTGAATTTTAGCGTTGGAGAAGATTCCTGAGAATACCATTGGTAGCCAAGAAAGCAAACAAATGGGATTATAGAACAAATCAGTCCAGTTCTCACTCAAGTATAAATGATTAACCTCAAATTATCTCATTTTAGAAATATTATGCAAAGACCCAATTCCTTTGGGGAGTCATAATCTAGAAGGAAGGCAGAAGGAAATAGAAAAAGAGGTAAGTAAAGCCACAAGGTTGATTAACCCAATTGTGGCAGTGATTATACCATTTGAAAACCTGAAAAACTATGTTCCAGACAGATTGTTCTGAAACGGGTTTATTTATGTGGATGTTAACACCATATTGATTGCTACCTACCAACCAACCCACCAACCAACCAACCAACCAACCAGAAAGCTCCAACTTAATAATTCTCTCAATCATGAAAAAGATTGGATATGGTTATCAGACTCGTGTTTAAAAGCCTGGAAACCAGATCTAGCACATAAGATGTTGATTGCTTAAAGCACAGCTTATACCTACATACACCACTAGAAGATATCTGTACTGAACATACTGATGTAGTAATCATCTGCTGTTATATGTGGATAGGAACATAACATACAAACATTCCCAGTAAGTAGCATTGCAAATTAGCCTGCATAGTTGAAATGCTTTATGTCAGGTCAGACCATTGGATTATCCAGTTCTGTATTAGCCGCTTTGATTGCCAGAATCTCTTCAAGTTGTTCATGATTTCCCACCCACCCCCCATCCTAGCTCTCCAATTTTCTGTTCCAAATACGGCAAGGGTTGAGCATGGGAATTTTGGCATTGTAGAGATTATACTTGGCAACTACCTTATCCCCAGTTCAAGTCACGCATAGAACAGATTGAAGGAATCCATTCACTTTTCTAACCAATGTCATTACATCCAAGTTGCATCTTTGCACCTGGGGACTTGCCAATGGGCTACTGTTGTTGCATAAAGAGTGGACCAATATCTCAACCAAAAAGGGGGGAAAAACTTCTATTTATATATACATGCTGATTTGAACTACAAAATTAGATTATAAAAACCGCAAAAATAAAATTTCTCCATGGTTCTTTTAAAATTTTTGGACAGCTGCTGGCATACTACATTTGTCTTTGGCAGTGATCAGTTTCATCTTAACCGTTTACTCTTCACCACATTTCCTTAAAGTTATTGACAAACGGTCCATATGCTTTTGCAAGAGCTGAGCTCTCAAAAAGACGGAAATGTCTTGCACAAATCCACTTCCTGTTCATGAAGAATATATGGGTTAACATAAGCAACTGAAGTTTGAAAACTTATTAGATGTCCCTAGCTACACCGTTGCCTTGTTACTTCAAGCTGACATACTGTTCTTTCACTTCACTGTTATTCATCTCCTTCCTATTTCTCTTCTTTAGGACCCATCTTCCCACTAGAGACCCAGGCTAAACAGCTTCTTGGCTTCAACTCATATTGGCTCTGATTTCAATAAGGGAAGAAATTATGTTATTCCTCCTGTCATTCTTTATTTATGTTGTTCCCAATATCTTGCCCTTTCATAGGATCTGGCAGAGGCTATAGGACTTAAGCCATCAAAGTGATGATTAATTATAATAAATTAAGATTCTTATAATTAGAAAATGATTAATTTTCAGAATATGCTTCAGTGCATCAGCTTCAAGAATATCCTATATGCGTATCAGTGCTTCTGAGCCTCAACACATTCCTGATGCAGTTCAGAAATGAGAGAGACACTCCAGCCAAGTATTTTGCTTGCCTCCTGTACAAGTAGTCCTCGACCTATGACCCCAACTGAGCCCAAAAGTTCCATTGGTGAGACAGTTGTTAAGTGAGTTTTATTCCATAGAACAGAACAGAGTAGAACAGAATAGAATAGAATTTTTATTGGCCAAGTGTGATTGGACACACAAGGAATTTGTCTTGTATGACCTTTCCTACCACAATTGTTAAGTAATTCATTGCAGTTGTTAAGTAGTAACACAGTTGGCTTCCCCCATTGACTTTGCTTGTCAGAAGATGGTAAAAGGTGATTCCATGTCCCTGGGACACTGCAACCTTTATAAATACATGCCAGTTGCCAAATGTCTGAATTTTGATCATGTGATTATGGGGATGCTGGAACGGTTGTCTAAAACAGGGGTCTCCAACCTTGGCAACTTTAAGACTTGTGGACTTCAATTCCCAGAATTCCTCAGCCAGCTTTGCTGAACAGCATTGCCAGCTGAGGAATTCTGGGAGTTGGTCCACAGGTCTTAAAGTTGCCAAGGTTGGAGACCCCTGGTCTAAAAAATGGCCATAAGTCACTTTTTTCTGTGCTGTTGTAACTTTGAACAGTCACTAGGTAAATGGTTGTAAGTCAAGGACTACGTATTCACATGTATGTCTTGTGGGTGGACATAGTTCCTGTGGCAACTAATGTATGGGAGCATACATGACCTGCTCTTAAAATTCCAGATGTGCACATTAGCACCTCCATAGCTGGGGTTCTTGCCTTAAGGGTTTCACTCTGTAGCATCTTTCTGCTTCGAAATATGGGGATGGGGAGAAGACACTTGTAGCCCACCCATATTTTCCATCACCTTCTGTATCTTTTCCTTACCACTGAAAAGAAATCCCAGAATAACTTTCTCCTTTCTTTTCCTTTTCCTTTCTTTCCTTTCATTCATTCCTGCCTGACTACTACCAGCTGTATGTTTAAAAGCAGTCCTTTTGTTTGCTCTGTTTCTTTATGACATGCAATCATTTAATCATTACAAAAATAATGCCTTTGCCATCTCAGTGCAGGTTTGAAACTATAAACAGAACCCAAGAAAGCAGTTTATCCAATATGACTCTGCACATGTCTATTTCACAGCTAATTTGGAGTGTTTTAGTATTAGGTTTTTTTAAAAAAATATAATCTGCAGGGACCTTTTCAGGTTTGACCTAATTTAACGAACTTCGTGTTTTGAGGGCTGCTTTATTTCTAAAGCTTGAAATGATTAAAGCACCAACTTTAAATCAGAAAATATGGATTAAAGGCATACTTCATTTTTTAAGCTACATGGTTTTCATATATTATTGCTGTGATGATAATATAATACAAAATATAAAATACCTTTTCCTTAATAATGGATAGTAATACCCATCTCTTAAAACTGTGCATTCTTTCACACTTCCTTTATTATCACAAAAAGGCAGTGGTCTTCCATTTTTAGTAATATGCAAATACATTTAAATTTTATTAAACTGGCTCAAAGACAGATGAATAAGAATCTCTTCATTACTTGGCAGTCTGGTTCTTTTTATTTTTCCTAATTTTGTAGGATTCAGCTCAGTTGCTTAAGTCTGTTTGTTCATCGGGTACCTGAACTTGTAGCACACTGACAACCGAGTCACGAGTCACGTGGCAAGAGAAAGGGCAGGTTTTGATCTCTTTCACCTCTTGCTGAATAACTGGGAATGAGCAATCAACCTGCTCCAGATTATAATGGCAGCATGGTCCTCTAAAAAATGGATGTATAGTTCCCAACAAAGGGACGTAGTGGCTCAGGTAGCTAAGATGTTGAGCTTGTCAATCAAAAGGTTGGCAGTTCGGCAGTTTGAATCCCTAGTGCTGCCGTGTAACGGGGTGAGCTCCCGTTACCTGTCCCAGCTTCTGCCAACCTAGCAGTTCGAAGGCATGTAAAAAACGCAAGTAGAAAAAATAGGGACCACCTTGGTGGGAAGGTAACAGCGTTCTGTGTGCCTTTGGCATTTAGTCATGCCGGCCACATAACCATGGAGACGTCTTTGGACAGCACTGGCTCTTCGGCTTTGAAATGGAGATGAGCGCCACCTCCTAGAGCCGGGAACGACTAGCACGTATGTACGAGAGGAACCTTTACCTTTACCTATAGTTCCCAACAACCCAATTAGAATAGTCACTCTGGAGAATGATAGAATTTCATCAAAATCTCAATGGTCAACAATTCCTCATTCTCTGTCTTTAAAGAATCAGTTTTCCATACTGAAATTATTCTGGATCCAACCTTGTCCCTGGAGATTCCAATAGTATCTCTAACAAACTGTAGCAGCTTGACTTGCCAGTTGGGCTACTTAATGTATGGATTACAATACTGCAGTGATGTTAAGCTTGTCTACCATAATGTGTACAATCTGGAGATGACTTTGTTTAGAAAATTTAATTAAAAAGTACAGTTCCTTAGCTGTTAAATAAGAATATGTTTAAAGGTATTATGCACCAAGACAAATTCCTTGTGTGTCCAATCACACTTGGCCAATAAAAATTCTATTCTTCCTTCCTAAAGGTATTAAACATATATTTCCCAAACTGGTTCAAAGTCCCTTTAAAATTCTACATGGTTTAGGATAGAGATATTGAAAAACCATCTACAGGTAATCCTCGACTTACAACAGTGTGTTTTGTGACTCTTCAAAGTTGCAATGGCACTGAACAAAGTGATGTATAACCATTTTTCACACTTATGATCATTGCAGCATCCCTATGGTCACATGATCAAAATTTGGATGCTTGGCAACTGGTTCATATTTATGATGGTTACAGTGTCCTGGGATTATGTGATCAGCTTGTGCGACTTTCTGACAAAGTCAACGGGGAAGCCAGATTCACTTTACAAGATGTTACTAATTTAATAACTGCAACGATTCACTTAACAACTGTGGCAAGAAAGGTCATAAAATGGGGCAAAACTCACTTAACAAATGTCTTACCAACAAAAATTTTGGGCTCAATTGTGGTTGTAAATTGAGGACTGACTGTATTGCCATACCAACTGATTCATCCGTAAAGACAGGTGAGGAGAGATCTTTCCTTCAGGCAGCTTCCACCACTCAAAGTAAAACAGCAGAGAAAGAGAAAACCCATCTCAAATTCCCTTCAGAGAGACCTACCTATTAACACGATTGCTATCTTTTGGGGCAGAGTTCTTACAAATGACCAAGCTTAGATTGTTCTATTTTGGGATACATTATGTAAAGGACTTCCCCTGCCATGCCCACCAAGGCACACCCACAGAACCAGTAGTAAAAGAATTTGGATTTCACCACTGAATATGATCTTATCTAAGTAGAAGGAAAGAGGAGAGGACAACCAGCTGCAAAATGGATGTTCTCAAAGACAGTGGCAGTTGGAGGTTGGAAGATGTGAAAGACCGAGTTAGGAATAGACTGGCAGGCAGAAAATCCATCTATGTGGTTGCTAAGGCACCAACATGGTGAAACATAATCAGTATCTTTTAGCACAGGGAAGATTCTTTTCTCCCTTTGAATTTTCAATGGGTTGCACTCTTCCCCAGTTCGGCATCCCCCTAATGTATTGGAAATGCAACTCTTAGAATTCCCAGCCAGGATACAATTGGGAATTCTGAGGACACCATACTGTGTATTTTTCCTTCAACTTAATATTTATGAATTCTACCTTGTTTTTTATGGAATGGCCTGGAAGCTCTACTGAATGGCAGAAGGTAAAACTTTCAATTAAAGATGCAGACTTTTAAAATACATAAATAATGGATTTCAGTGCTAATGTTTATGGAGGAACAAGCTCCATTGAACAGTAAGGTTTACTTTTGCGTAAAAATACATAGGATTGCACTGATAAAGCTTGGTGAGAGACTTACAACTTCAAAACTTCTTTACCTGGATAAAATAGGTTTGAGCTTCTCTACTTTTAAGAATCAGTGGCTAGCAGGTTTCTTTCCCATCTGCAGTTTTCCTCCTCTTTTCATTATTGAGAGAAGGGAGGACAAAACAGCTGTGTGATAATGTTACCTCAGGAAAATCAAAACAATTTCAAGGAAAGGCAGGCAGACATACTAGGGAGTATAGACCAGGGAGTATACTAGGGAGTATAGACCAGGGAGTCTTGGTTTTGCCCTTGATAAACTCATGTTTCAGTTCAATCATAAGAAATAAAAGGTGGGAAAATTTCACTTGCAGTTGAGAAAGTAAATAATAGGGAAATCCCCAGGGATTTTGATGAGAAGCTGCAGCCATTGGTGGGATGTTTCTTTGTGAGACTTGGCAAAAGAGAAATATTCCAGGAAGCCAGAATTCTTTTGCAGCTTTCCTATGCAAAGGGCAATTCCTAACCAGTGCTTGTCCAAAATGAAAAGCATTACTTGGTCTCAAAGATGTATTTTAATGGCCTGTTGGGGCAAAAGTCCACCTGATGGAAAGCTAATGCTTTCTCTTCGGCATTAACCCATTTTGTAATGGTAGATTATGAACTTGTGTTGCTTCGCCTGTGCCATGTTTTTTGTTTTCTAAGTTGTTCTCTGCTTTAATACATATATATAAAGTCACCCAGAGTTACAATTTGTGAAATAGGTGGCCATATAAATTGATTAAATAAACAACTCAATAAAATACTGATAGCCCCTAGATTCTTGGCCTTCCCTTATAACTAGTAGCTACACATAGATACACAGGCTTTCTAGAGACTATCACATAACTGTACTTTTTTTTCTTAGCACCAGACTGAAGGTATTTCACCTTACATCTTCAAATGTTAGTTTTTCATTGAAAATAACATTTTACAGCTATTGAAAATTATTTTCCACGGTTTTTCAGAAACTAGGATAACTCCAACAAGAGATATTGTTATTAATATTAGTATTAATTCTATTATAATTAAAAATCCGAATTTCTAATACATTATTTTACAAGATAAATCTTCCTCTCGAATAACAATGTGGCTGAAGAAAAAATTGATAGTAGCTGAAGAACTGGTACTCATACTTTAATAGCTCCACAGATATAGCAGGTATACAGCTATAACGTAAGGATGGATTCAGGGGCCCATTATATTATTATTAATAATAGATGTAGTAGTAACAATAATAGTATTGACATTCCTATGGTATTCCTTTTCTTTTCTTCCATTCTGTCATGTCTGACAGACCCTGAAATTTTTAGTAAATTTTGTTAGATGTGGTTTGCCATTGCCTCCTTTGTAGGGTTGAGAGACAGTGATTGGCCAATGATCAACCAGCTGGCTTGTTGCCCAAGGTAGGACTAGAACACAGGACCTCCCAGTTTCTAGTGCCTCAACTACTACACCAAACATGTTATGCAATTACTGGTAAGCAGTCAGAGTAATTTTTCCAAAATAATTAGTTAATGATGTTCCGAATTTGAGGTGGTTTTTTTTCTGATTTAAACAAACTAAATTTAGCAGATTTTTATTTAGTTCATTTTCCATGGGGAGCAAGATGAAATCCTGCTTCCAATTTTTGGGTAATTTGCCCACAAATGTTAACAGTGCAAACTTTTGATTACTACAGAAGTTATATAGTTATATTACTACAGAAGTTTCAAAGCCACATGAGGTGCAAGGGTTCCCATCTATGCGCCAGTAATTGCTTTAGTTTGCCAGCAGCAATTTACACAGAGATCTGCACCAGCTTTTCCAACTTTTCCTATATAGGTTAGAATACCCCACTGGAGATGATGAAGGTTATGTTCTGAAAATGAGAAAAGTTGTTCTAAGCACTCTAGGCAGCAATTGGAGATTTCAGTCAATAATTAAGATGACACCTGTACACAAGGGAATTCCAGCAACCAGAAAGGAAAAGTAAAGGCATTTTTCAAGTCAGCATCTTTCAGGTATTGCCTTTCTATACTATTAAGCCAGGCAAGCCTTTGTTCATTTACCTAGATATGCCCATAAGAGTGTTTGACTTCCAAGTAAGCTGGCTATGACACTGTAAAGAGTATTAAACACCAATAAAAACTTTTTGTGTTCCTATTCAAATCAAACCTGATTGAAGTTGATGTAATCTGATAGGATTCATACTGGACTTCAGTAGACTGTGAGTGGGAGGCAGAGTGTCTGGAATATATTATATTTATATTCTAGGAAGCTGTAATGTTTATAAGGGAACAAAACATAACGTCTTATTATATATTTAGGTAGGTAAACCACTTAGAAATGATATTGATTGGAGCAGCATATAAACCAAATAAAATAAATAAATTATTATAAAGCACACACTTCAAAATAAACTACTGCCTAATGTTAAGCAACCTTTCCTAATTGTGTCTGATGAGTGCCCTAAATGTTCGTCTTTAGATTTTGAATGAGTTCTTTTTCTTGCAAACAAGTATTTGCCTTTCTTACATAAATATATTTGCATAGTGTTTCCAAGTGTACAGAGCACGATACTTGTATTATCAAGCTGTAATCTTATAATAATCCTGTTAGGTCATATTATTATCCAGCAGATTACAACAGGAGGATCTATTATTTGGGCTTCAGAGGAAAAGGTACACAGTGTTAATGGAGCATCCATTCATTCTAGGAAACAGGTTCAAGAGTCTTATTATTTCCATAAATCTTCCCTTGGTGCAAACGCAAAGAGGAAGGAAAGAGGCAACAAAGAAAATAATCAACTCTTGATTATTAAATATATTGATGTTATTAATGCTGGACAATTTTTTAAATTCAGTTTCAAAACAATATTTCACTGCATGTGTGAGTGCAATCCTCAATTTACAACAGTTCATTTAGTGACCAGTCAAAGTTACAACAGCACTGAAAAAAGTGACTTATGACCATTTTTCACGCTTACGATTGTTGCTGCATCCCCATGGTCATGTGATCAAAATTCAGACGCTTGGAAACCAACTCAGATTTATGATGGTTAAAGTTCCCAAGGTCATATGATTACTTTTTGTGACCCTCTGACAAGCAAAGTCCATGGAGAAACCAGATTCGCTTAACCATATTGCTAACTTAACAACTGCAGTGATTAACAACTGTGGCCAGAAAGGTCATAAAATGGGGAAAAAAACTCATTTTAACAACTGTTTCACTTAGCATCATCAATGTTGGACTCAACTGTGGTCATAAGTCAAGGACTACCTAAAGTAGCACTTGTCTAGCAATGATGGTATGGCAGCTTTAGAAGGCAGTCTGATATCTTAGGCCGAGTACTCTTCAATTTCGTCCTAAATGATTTAGATGAGGGAATAGAAGGGGAACTTATCAAATATGCAGATGATAATAAGCTGGCAGGAATAGCTAATACCCTGGAAGATAGGCTCAAGATCCAGATGGATCTTGACAGACTTGAACACTGGGCCCATCTAACAAAATGAAATTCTATGTAGACAGGGGTAAAATCTAATTTTTTTGCTACCGGTTCTGCGGGCGTGGCTTGGTAGTGGGGGTCATGTGACTGGGTGGGTGTGGCTATGCAACCATGTGACTGGGGGATCGAAAGACAGAAACTCACTAACGATGTCCTGCTGGAGCAGGGCTGGACTAGATGACCTTCAGGTCCCTTTTAGCCTTGGATTATCCTCTGAAGTTGCGTCCAGTGCCAGGTTTGTACTCCTTTCCTTCCTCCCCTGCCTCCCTCATTCCTTTCTCTCTCTCAAAAACAAACCCCCCACCCCCGTTTTTTTGCCTAGCAGCCTTCAGGCTTCAGCCCGGGGTTCCCGCCACCAGTTGCTTCGCCCCGCCTGCACCGCCCCCCCTTGCACCATTATCTCATTCCAACCAGCGAGGGCTGCACTACAAAGATGCAAGTTTCTTCCATCCCTCACTGGTGCTTCTGCCCCTCAGTCTCTGGGGCGGAGGGACAATTGACCCTCTCAGCACCAAGACACTGGCTGGCCCATGAGAAAGACTGGGGGGGGAGAGAGAAAGAAAGGGGGGCAGAGAAAGAGAGAATGAGTGGGTGGGGGAGAGAGAGAGAGAGAGAGAGAGAGAGTGAAAGAGGGGGTAGAGAGAAAGAGAATGAGAGAGAAAGAGGGGGGAGAGAGGGGGGAGAAAGAGAGAGAGAGGAAGAAAGGGGGGCAGAGAAAGAGAGAATGAGTGGGTGGGGGAGAGAGAGAGAGAGAGGGGAGAGAAAGAGAATGAGAGAGAAAGAGAGGGGAGAGAGAAAGAGGGGAGAGGGGGGAGAGAGAGAGAGGAAGAAAGAGAGAAGGGGGGACAAAAAAGAGAGATGACAGAATGAGTGGGAGAGAGAGAAAGAGAGAGGGGGGAAGAGAGAATGAGAGGGAGAGAGAGGGGAGGGGAGGGGAGAGAAAGAGAAAGGAAGGACAGTGCCTGAAGGACCCCATCCCATCACTGGGAATCCAAGCGCTTCAGCAAGCGGCGCGCTGGATTCGTATTAGCGGTCCCCGGGATTTAAAATTATGGACTTGGTGGTCCCTGAGGTCCTGGACTAGATGACCTATAAGGTCCCTTCCAACTCTGTTAATCTGTTAAAGTCTTTTAAATCTTGAGAAAAGTTGCAGCTACTTTTACGAATTTGAGACCAATGTTACAAATACACACCTCTGCACACTCCAAAGTATTTTTCTGGAATCGGATCCAAAGCACTTTATAGCCCTAATTGCAATTTTGTAAAATAAGATAAGGAAAACACAGCAAGAAGAAATAGGGACACTTCAATTCTCCCCAATCTGAGGTATTAAATCAGCGGTTCTCAACCTGTGGGTTGGGACCCCGTTGGGGGTCGAATGACGATTTTCCAGGGGTCGCCTAAGACCATCGGAAATATGGGAACTATACTTGCGAGTTGAAGAATCGCGCTCCAATGGTTGACTCCACAAGCTAGCTGCAGGCTCTTCAAATCGCTAGCCGAATTCGGCCTCAGGCGTGATCAATTAAAAAAGAGAGAAATCTTTGCTCTGTTGTCTCCCTCTCAAGCCAGCTGCAATCACTCCCAATCGCTAGCCTAATCTGGCTTCAGGCGCGATAAACTTAATAGGGGAGGAGTCTCCGCTTTAATGCCTCCGTCCTCAAGGCAATCGCAAGCAGTTCAGATCGCTAGCCAATACGGCTTCAGGCGCGATAAATTCAAAACAAAAATAATTTTACGGTTGGGGGTCGCCATATCGTGGGGAATTGTATTAAAGGGGTCGCCACATCATGGGGAATTGTATTAAAGGGGTCACAGCACTACTAAGGTTGCGAACCAGTGTATTAAATTATCTCAAGACAATTCTGTTCGCATCTATCCTGTGTGATCTGGCTAGTCGAAGTAATCCCTGCAGCTATGGAAATAAAAAGAAGTGTCACAGAAATGTATTAATGTTTTTTTTAAACTTTTTCTTCTTTAATACTAATAGTGCACATAAACCTGCACAGGATCCTTTGATCTTGAATGACAGGCATGACACTGATCCTCACACAGACTTTTGCAGACCAGTGGAATGAGTAAAGTAGTCCAAGGGTGGAGCAAACAATCAATTTTCATTTGTTTATAATACCCAGACTTTTTCAAGTGTATATGAATTCCTGGAACAAAAATTAAGCCACCTATTGCCCTTATTTTACTAAATAATATTGTTTATCAAGTGTGGTTTTTTTTTCCTTAAAAAAGAAAAATGTGCTTATGTAAATTATCCCCAAAACGTCTCCAAAAATTCTGTCAAGTTGGTCTAGAGCCGTGATGGCGAACCTTTGGCACATGTGCTGGGCATGCGAACTGTCATCCAACTCACTTGCAGCTGTAAACACGCACACGCCCCAGGTGGTGTTCGGGCCCACACTGTGCATGCATGCTATTCAGGGGCCCCAGCTGGTCTTTGGAGCTCTCCTGCGTGTGCGTTTGCGCATGCGTGCATGTGCGCAGATGGCATTCGCATGTTTGCATTGTCTGCGTGAAAACCACATGCATGCATAGATGGTGTGATTGAGTGCACAGCTCAAGATGGGGCACATGCACAGAAGCTGTATGCATGTACAGATGGTGTGGCTGGTGCACAGCGCATGGGGAGGAGCTGTGTGTTAGCATGGATGGCACACACACATGCAAAGCATGCAAAACACGGACCTATTCGGCACTCAGTAAGTAATAAGGTTCGCCACCACTGGTCTAGAGAGTTTCTTATGAATTACTATTAGTAATTCATTTACTATCATGCACAACCATTCTATGGGAGTCAAAGGAATTCTATATTTAGCCCTTTTGATTTGTGGTCCTGGACAGAAATTACAGAGGAAAGTATCCTGTTTAGTCAGCTTCTGGAGGCATCCCGTGACCCCAGCTAGAAAATGATGGATCCTTAAGGATAAATAGCAGGAAGGATGATAAATGTACATAAAATTACACATGGAGTAAAGAAAATGGAACTTTCCCCTCATTTCTCATAATACTAGAATTGTAACATTTAATGAACTTGAATGGCAGGTCAAACAAAACTAGCATTTCACCACAGAGTACATAATTCAAGCTGGAATTCATTTAATTGATATATAATAATGGCTATCAGCTTGGATAGCCTTAGCAGCAAACTAGACAGATTCACAAGTACCAAGGCTATAAATTAATTGAGGGTGATATGCTAGGATTGAGGAGTCCCAAGCAATTGTTCTCAAGCCACTCTACATGTCCCTCCAATCACTGTTAACTCTCCATAGAAGGAAGAAGAGACATGGGCATCAGATTCGAAGCCGAGAGCTTTTAGCCAGTGTTAAAATTCTGGGAACAGCTACGTGTATGGTTTTTCTAAGGACATAAGCAGGGAATCTCTGAGTAATAACAACTTCTAGGAGAAAAGGTGGTAGATCTCGTTCTTGGGTGATTCCTATCTAATTGGCCACTTCGGAAAATGAGCCATGGCCTGATCCAGTGTTCTCTGGATTACACTTATAGTTTGGTTTGCATACACCAGGAGTGTCCAAACTTGGCCCCTTGAAGAGTGGTGGACTTCAACTCCCAGAATTCCCCAGCCAGCATGAGCTATAAATATGAGCAAGTTGCTGGCTGGGGAATTCTGGGAATTGAAGTCCACCACTCTTCAAGGGGCCAAGTTTGGACATCCCTGGCATACACCATCCATTCAGAAAGCATAAAAATACAATCCTCTTTGTTCCAAACATATCCAGATTCCCTAAAGTTTTTCCATAACTTGGTTTCCTACTGTGTTTTTTGCATTATCCTGACATGATCAGAATCATGGTTTGTAATCAGGTTTATCTTATTATCCCAGTGCTGTAATTACCACTCAATTGTTTAGGGCTATTCAGATGTCACACCTGTTGTTCTTCCATAGTATTTTATGGGTGAAGATTTATTTTGTTGGTGGAAGTACACTATAAAGCCCATGTTTAACTATTCTTTTCTGAATTCCAGGCTTTTAAACAAAATGTAGTACCATGCATTTTTTTTCAGTGATAACAGATTTTAATATGAATTTCAACACTTACAAAAGTACCCTCTACAATCAAGTCAACTACTAGTTTTCCCAATGGCTATTTTGTTCTGAGAACTGCTATCTCAAAAGCAGATTGCTGACAAGTTCAATGGCAAAACAATCCCTCTCTCCCCATGAATTGGCAATGAATGTGAAAAGAATTATTATTAATCAGGATGTTTGACTATCATGGCTAGAGTAGATTTATATCTGGAAAGAGTACATCCCATTATTGGGCTCCCCTGTATTTCAATTACTATTTTCTAATTTAGCATTTCTATCCTTTTGCTTTGCAGAAGCATTGGACTGTAAGTTCCAGAAATCATATTAGCATATTGGCTGAAAATTCTGGAAGCTGTAATCCTAACATATTTGCAGGCTGCTCTGTTGCAAGCAGGATAGCAAATTAAGATACACAGATTTTTGCCTAGGAAAAAATGCTTCTGAATGGTGTAGAGGGCAAAGTGCTTTGTTTTTATTTCATGGCATCTAAAAAATGTGAATTGTTTATATATAAGGGCATCTCCACAGAGCTATAGTCCCAATCGGTTTTTTTTATATGCTGTAAGTGGCAGTGTTGTGGCATTCATGTCAAAAAAAAGGGAAGCTGAAAACTTTTTATTCTGTGTGTAAAATACTGTAATGGGGAGGTGAGGAAGATTGAGGGAGAATATTGAAGCAATGTAACAACAGGTTTGGCTTGTAATTACTGATTGCCTCAATTATCAAACTTTGAGAAAAATGGCCCCGACCGTAGGTCAAAAGTTTAATTTCACTGTCAGTTACACCTGATTGTTTCTGAGCAATTGTCATAATTACACAAAGTGTTCTAACTTGCTAACTGGCTCAACAATCAATTTTGCAGAAAAACTTTGTTTTTCTTTTCTTCTTCAACCTTCTGCCAATCAGTTTTTTACATTCAGGAAAGGATGGTTTACAACCAGTCCTTTTCTCTACATAAAACCCTCTCTGCTTATTTGGCTGGAAGTTGAGGGTCTCTGAACTGCAAATTTCAAAGCTTCCTTGCTAAGTAATGTCCATTTTTTAAAGGAACATATTCCAGGAACATGAACATGGTAGGTCAAGCTATGCAGCAATTTCAACCAAAAGTTGAATCATTCTCAGAACCTGGATAATAGCTTTTGAAAGAAGTCAGGAGAGTCGTACAAATCCTGACTATGTATAGAAAACAGGTTGAAAGTTGCATTCCTAATTGTTGCAGTCTAAACTTATGCTATTATACACAAACCCAGAACTAGTGATGCCTTCTCCATTTTACACTCTTACTTTTGGTTTTACAAGTTTTTGCTAATATAGATAGTCCTCAATTTAGGATTAATTTTTGTTATTAAGTGAGAAATATATTAAATGAGTTTTGCCCCATTTTACAACTTTTGCCACATTTGTTAAGTGAATCACAGCAGTTCTTAAATTAATAACATGGTTGTTAAGTGAATCCGCCATTGACTTTGCTTGTCAGAAGGTCGCAAAAGGGAGCCACATGACTCAAGGGCACTGCCACCGTCATAAATGTGAGTCCATTCTCAAGCATCCAAATGTAAATCACATGGCCATGGGGATGCTGCAACGGTCATAAGTGTGAAAAATGATCATAAATCATTTTTTTCAGTAACTTCGACCGGTCACAAAATGAACTGCTGTAAGTCGTGGACTACCTGTAATTATGGATATGAAAATGAACATTAAGCTTTTTATGGTTCTACAAGAATTATTAAAATAAGGGAGCATAATCTGCTTTTAGCAATTTATGAGCACACATTTCTAAACATCTACAAGTGAAAAAAACGCTCATCACCTGCTTTTCAAGTTAATCTTTTTTTCAATCTAGGCATATTCTTTCCAAAAGTATCTTTGTTATTCAAAGTAATGTTCAAGCAAACTGGCACAGTAAATATTTAAATTATTGATTATAATAGAGTAAGTACCATTTCTAGCAGGCCCTAAAAAAGTAATATCATAACTATGAATTTAACCAAAATGCCACACACAAAAGAGTAGGAACTACTCGGAGGCACAACTCCAGCTTCAAATAGAGAACTGTAGATCATACATCGTCCATACTAGAGAGCTGAGCCTTCATTTCAGGATACTTAAAATAAACCAAACTTCTTTTTGGTGGCAGGCACATGATTATTTGTAAAGCTTTGAAGCAAACTAATAGGATAAGAGTATATTAGTATTTGGATTTTTTTTTAAAAAACCAAAAGAAAACCTGAAGCTATGGAGTACAAAGTTCAGTCATGGTTCTCAAAGGAGTTTATTTTCTATGTCTTTAAAGTGGCTTGCCAGGGATTTGTCTTGTCACATCTAAACTTAAGTGCTCAGAATGCTGTCTCCTTAGAGACAAAATCCCACATGAACCTGAAAATATCAAATCCAGGAGAAAAAAAAACAACAACCTTCAAATATGGCCAGGCTTTTTTCAATCCAGTTTTCTCCACTGTGTCGGGATTACAATTCCCTTGAAATCTCAGGCACCATGATGAAGGCAAAGGAAGACAGAGACCATGAAGTCTCAAGACATCCAGAGGAACCACAAAAGCAGTTTTAAGGAACATAGCTGTGTAGTTTGTGATAGCAGCCTCAGTGATGAAGCACTGCTCTGTAGAATTTGGATAGGGTAACCCCTTTTGGGGACGGGGATGGGTGGGTGGCGGGCAGACATTATTCCCTGAGCTGGGTGGTGATGGCAATGGGTAATGTTAGTTCAACTTCATTTAGGCACTCAAGGTTACAAAAGGGCAGTGAGCAATTGGCTGTTGTTACTAACATCAAATAAGAAAACAAGAAAAAAGGGGAGAACTATCTTTTCATGAAGCTAATATGTACTCTACAACAGACACATATTTCTGGAAACATTAAGCAAGATTTAACCTCCATGGAGAACTGGAGGCAACATAAGATCACACACCTCTCCAGATAAATGAACCCGGAGCCAGAGCCCTTCTCACTTCTCTCTCCTCCCTCCATAATCACACCCTCCCTCTAACTTAGATAGGAATCCTCACAAGACAGAATATGGGTCTATGAATACTGTTCATTTCACTATTTTATTCCCATTACATTTTTTCAGCAGGAGAGCTGCATTTCATGCCATTTTAATCAAAGATTAACACAAGAAGTGTTAATGGTAACATACAACCCACCAACAGAAATCTCAAACATTATTACATTAACCAATCAAGGTCTATATTCACAACCACCCTGTTCTGCACATAATACCTCTTCCCCTCGTTAGGTTACCCCGCCCTTGATACCCGTTTGATGTTAAAGACACACACCACATCCAGTCCAACAGAAAGTAGCTAGAATGATGAAGGGGAAAGGAAGGTGAAGTTAAAAATTGGCTTTTGCCGGGGGTAGAAAGAGAAGGAGGTAAAGGTTGAGGAAGGCTTCCGAGAGACTTACCAGAACATGTCCGAATCGTTCTTCCAATTCTTCAGCATTAGGCATAGGTAGTTTGGGGGGCGCAGGCTGTTTGGGGGGTAAAGGCGAAGAAGCAGTCGGTTGGGTTTTAATCTCCTTCGCTGGAGACATTTCCATGCTGCTGGCTGCATTACCCATTCTCAGATTTTTAAGGTTACAAAATAAAATCTGGAAAAGGGCTGCGAGTAGAAAATTCCCCCGATTTTCCCCTGAAGCAGAAAACAGTTCAAGGGGAGGAAGAGTCTCCTATAAGAAAAATCACGCCCATAAAATGAAAAAATAAAAAACAGGCGGGAAAAAGGGGGTGTTCCAGAAACTCCTTACACGTGCTGGAAAAATCTTCTAAGGCAAGAAGGCGCCGTGGCGTCCATGACTTTGCTCTGGCGTTTGGAGTTACCGGAAACTGGAGAAATAACGGCCGCGGCGGACTAGAGGGAACGTCGCCCAATGAGGTGACCGCTGAGCTCCGCTCCTTTGGGGCCACCACCAGGCAGGAGTGGTGGAGGAGCTGCCTCGCGCTTTTCTACATTCGAGTTGATGGGCTCAGTTTCCACGCGAACGCAACTTTTTTTCAGAAAAAGGAGGCGCATCCCCTGATCCGCTGCAAGCGGCGGAGAGAGACAACGCGTGGTCGCTCTTGAGAAGGCGAGAAGCGACGAGCTGGCTCAGCTTAACTTCCCCCTCGCCTCCACCCCCAAAAGAGGAAGGCTCGAAAGCGAGAGCACAGGAAGTCACAATGCAGGTGTTTTGGCTTGGAATATTCGTGCGCCGAAAATAAGCTAGCGGCAACTTTTCTACACCGCTGCGCTGCAGGTCCTCTTCTGTAGAGGTCGCGGGCAAAAACGTTAAACCTCTCCTCCCGTGGCTTCGTCCATTGGCACGGAAGGTCTCAGTTGGGCTGAAAGGCAGAAAGCAGCCGCAGCGCGCGGATTTTGCAAAGACTGGGATGGGTTGATGAGGAAAGCAAGGGAAAAGAGCCGAGAGGGGCGACGCAGCTTGCCCATTCAACAAGGCAGGAGCCTTGGCCTGGAAGGGAGAAGGAGACGCCAGGGAAAAAAGGAGGGGGACGAAATAGCAGAGTCACCTGCTAGTGGAATGAGGGTCTCGGGCAGCAATAGCAACCGAGGCAAGAGACGGGAGGAGAGCTCCCTGGGTCTCAAAGCCCATGGATTCCCGTTCGGGGAGTGCTATTAGCTTATTCTTAATTCCTTTCCAAAATAGGACGAGCTTCAGAATTTTTGCCAGGACTGCAGGTTTTGAAGGCCAGGCTCTTTATACAAGCCGGCGCTTTCCAGATGTGCTGGACTACAACCCGTATTATCCTCAGCCAGCAAAAGTGGTGATGGTGGGCTCACAGCGGAGGAAGGCTGTCTCAGAGAGTGGAAAGACAATAATAGAGCCCTACCTGGGACAAGAGAAGAGGGAATAGGCATTGGGTGCCCGAGATAGGATATATACCACGTTCAGCTATATCCATTTTAGGATGTAGGTGCATGTGTTCTAATATAACATTAGAAAAGGGAGAGGACGACGGGAAGAATCACGTGCCAAGGAATGGAGGGGCTTTAGGTTCCTCAAATGTTTGCCACCTTTTGAAGGAAGGGAGGAAATAGGCGTCATTTTGACGGTGCGTCGCTGAGTGCATGTACCCTACGCCCGCGCCATCATTCTTTCAAGACACATTCCGCAAAATTGCTGGATACCTTCGCCTCACCGGGCCCTCAAGCTAATACAGCTAATCTCCCCAGCAATGGAGGCAGAAAAGGGCAATGCTAGAGGAACAAAATGCATTATTTCTATAAACCCACGTCGCTAAACCAATTTGCGTTAAAGGACATCAGCATCTTCGGGCAGCCATGGTAGAAGCGCGTTCCACCAAAGCAGACCCCAAAATTCTCCCTCTAGTGGCAGATGGTTAAAATGGCTCTCTTCAGCAAACTTTTAATGGGAGCCAACTGGTCTCTTCCTTCACATTTTTACCAAAAACCTTTGGGTGTTAAAAGATTCTAGTAGCCTTGTGATAAGAGTAAGCCCTGATTAGCCTGCCTATTGATTAGCCCTGCTTAGATTCCTATCAGGAAAAAAGTGGAGGACACTAAAAGAGGCAAAGTCTTCTCGATTTTTTATTACAATATTTAATTTTTTACTTCCACCACAAAACTCTGCTAAAGCAGATTTAGTTTATGAATTATCATAATGGATGCAGTAACAAAATCACAACAGCCCAAGGAAGGCAAGCAAAAATGGAGAGACTGTTGACAATAAACTTGGCAAGATTTATGCTATTTGCGATTCTGGGTTTGGTTCTTGAAATCTGAGCAACTACTATTAAATTGGAAAGCTCTTCTAATTTAGCCTTTTGCTCTCAGAGTGGTTAAGCAAATATCTTTGAAAAGCTCAATAGTATGATCATACTCCCATTATTAGTTCAAAGTAGCTGGCACTGAGATTCTAATGTTAAAGATGATATATAGCTGTAAAAATAAATAGCCATAATGCAGAACACTAATTTACTATTGTCCACAGTGGGTAAGGTTTCTTATTTCAAGTTTCAAAACCTTTATTGTCATTGTACATCATGTATACAATGAAATTGGTTTAGCCTCTACTGGTGCAGTCCATACAAGAATACAAGACAACATGAATAATATAAAGAATAATCCTTATACAAGTAGTTAGGGGGGAAAAACTAGTCATACGTTTCCATATGTAGTTCATATTCTGTGCAACATGTACAGTATATCACAGTACACCCCTTCACGTTTTATAAATATCTTTTCATGTGACAACTCCGAAGAAATGACATTTGGCTACAAGGTAAGGTAGTGAGTATACAGCTTGTATAATAGTGTAAATGTGCTGTCCTCTCAAAGTAATGCAATACACAGCCATTAATGTCTAAACTGCTGGCAAGAAAAGTGAGTACACCCCTAAGTAATAATGTCCAAATGGGACCTGAGTAGCCGTTTTCTCTCCCTGATGTCAGGTGGCTCATTAGTGGTACAAGATTTCAGGTGTGAAGGGGGAGTAGGTATGTTAAATTTGCTATTATCGCTCTCTTATACTGGAAGTTCAACATGACACCTCATGGCAATGAACTCTCTAAGGATCTGAAAAAATGAACTGTTGCTCAAATAAAAATGTCCTAGGCTATAAGAAGATTGCCAAGATCCTGAAACTGAGCTGCAGCACGGTGGCCAAGACCATAGAGGGGTTTAGATTTATTTATTTTTAAATTGGCCAAGTGTGGTTAGACACACAAGGAATTTGTCTTGGTGCAAATGCTCTCAGTGTACATAAAAGAAAAGATACCTTCATCAAGGTATAACACTTGCAACATTTAATGATAGTCATAGGCTACAAATAAGCAATCAGGAAACAGTATCAGTATAAATTGTAAGGATACAAGCAACAAAGTTACAGTCATAAGTGGAAGGAGACGGGTGATGGGAACGATGGGAAGATTATTAGTAGTGCAGATTTAGTCAATAGTTTAAGGGAATTATTTGTTTAGCAGAGTGATGGCGTTTGGGAAGAAACTGTTCTTGTGTCTAGTTGTTCTGATGTGCAGTGCTCTATAGCGTCGTTTTGAGGGTAGGACTTGAAACCATTTATGTCCTGGATGTGAGGTATGTGTAAATATTTTCACGGCCTTCTTCTTGATTCGTGCAGTATACAGGTCCTCAATGGAAGGCAGGTTGGTAGTAATTGTTTTTTCTGCAGTTCTAATTATCCTCTGAAGTCTGTGTCTGTCTTGTTGGGTTGCAGAACAAAACCAGACAATTATAGAGGTGCAGATGACAGATTAACAAGACAGGTTCCACTCAGAACAGGCTTCACCATGGTTGACCAGAGAAGTTGAGTGCCTGTGCTCAGTGTCATATCCAGAGATTGGCTTTGGGAAATAGACTTATGAGTGCTGCCAGCATTGCTGCAGAGGTTGAAGGGGAGGTCAGCCTATCAGTACTCAGACCATACACCACACACTGCATCAAATTGGCCTGCAGGGCTGTCGTCCCAGAAGGAAACCACTTCTAAAGATGATGCACAAGAAAGCCTGCAAACGGTTTGCTGCAGACAAGCAGATATAGGACATGGATTCCTGGAACCATGTCCTGTGGTCCGATGAGACCAAGATAAACTTATTCAGTTCAGATGGTGTCAAGTGTGTGTGGCAGCAACCAGGTGAGGAGTACAAAGACAAGTCTGTCTTTCCTACAGTCAAGCATGGTGGTGGGAATGTCACGGTCTGGAGCAGCGTGAGTGCTGCTGGCACTGGGGAGCTACAGTTCATTGAGGGAACCATGAATGCCAACATGTACTGTGACATACTGAAGCAAAGCACGATCCCCTCCCTTCAGAGACTGGGCCACAGAGCAGTATTCCAACTTGATAACGACCCCAAACACACCTCCAAAATGACCACTGCCTTGCTAAAGAAGCTGAGGGTAAAGGTGGTGGACTGGCTAAGTATGTCTCCAGACCTAAACCCTATTGAGCATCTGTGGCGCATCCTGAAACAGAAGGTGGAGGTGTGCAAGGTCTCACATCCACCAGCTCCGTGATGTCAGCATGGAAGAGTGGCAACCTGTGAAGCTCTGGTGAACTCTATGCCCAAGAGGGTTAAGGCAGTGCTGGAAAATAATGGTAACAAAATATTGACACTTTGGGCCCCATTTGGACATTATCACTTAGGGGTGTACTCACTTTTGTTGCTACCAGTTTAGATATTAATGGCTGTGTGTTGTGTTATTTTGAGGGGACAGCACATTTACAGAGTTATACAAGCTGTATACTCATTACTTTACATTGTAGCCAAGTGTCATTTCTTCAGTGTTGTCACATGAAAAGATATACTTACATAATTACAAAATGTAAGGGGATGTACTCATTTCTGTGACATACTGTATATTACTCTCCAGTTGTTCTTAATCTCCCACTGGCCAGTATTTCTTTCCAATTCACTCCTGCAGTAATTTTCCTATATTAAGAGTATTACAGTCCAACCCAAATCAATCTTCTGAATGCTGAATTGCTTTTATCCCTATCTTGTACTGCTGTAGCTTATTATAGGTGAAAGGTTCCGAGTTACTTAATATATGTAATGATAAGAATCACATGACAGAAAATAGGAAAATAACTTTTCTTTCAGTTTCAGGAAGCCACTGTTAACAAGTGTTAATGAACAAGACCGTCCAGTTGTAAAACAACTCATTGTGTTCATTCTGGTATGTTTAGTTTTATTATTTCACTTATCTCCCTGCTTCATCCCAATGCTTGTGAACCCTTTAGAACAAGGACTTTTATCTCTTAATTTTGTAAAGTACCATATATGTATGTGTATTTGCAAAAATACTTTTGAAAAAAAAAAAACGTATTTCAGTAGCTCCACTATTCAAAATTTGAGCAAGTCTTTTCAATCTTTTTTTTTTTTGTCAATACTTCCTAGGGCTAGGAAAGATCCATGTTAAAGAACTTCTCCCAGGATGTTCAGGGCAATTAAACATGTGTTTCTCCATGAATCCTGTCCAATTATCAGTCCATACAAAGTGAAAGCTATTCAACATGGATTACTAAGACAAAGCACAGTGTTCTCCAGAACCACCATTGAGCATAACCCACATTATCCAAGCTTTTTTATCTCCAGAATTCTTCACAGAATTGCCTATGGGGATTTCTGAACACTGCTAACATTTAAAAGGAGCAAGCTGTAACAAAACCTTTATAATTTGGAATTGACCGATTCCAATAGTAGCGGGAGACTTGTTTGCTATCAAGGAAATGATTACATTCAGTAAGATTCTTTTTATGTTTGTTCTAATCTTGATAAACTAGAAGCCCCAATAATTCATCCTTCCTCACAAGATATATGGGAGCCAGTTTATTCTAATAGTTAAGGTATCAGACTAGAAAGTGGGAGACTGTGAGTTCTAGTCCTGTCTTAGCTATGAAAACCACCATGACATAGGGTCAGCTGTTTTAGTTAAAATAGGAGGAAGGTGTGTTGGATATGTTTGGCACCTTGAGTTATTTATAAATATAATCGATGGGATATAAATAAATAATAAATACAATCTTCAGATATTACAACTAATAATACACAACTGACCCCCATAAAGGCTGTAAACAAGCTTGCTTAACTTGCATAAATTATGATACTAAATTGTTCTACATTACTTTTTCCGCAGTTTTAACAAAATAGATAGTCTGGTGCCTTAACCACTAGATCAAGACTTTTAAATTGAGGATTTAAATCTGGGCAAAGGGCTCAT
The DNA here is from genome assembly GCF_028640845.1 of Ahaetulla prasina. NCBI lineage: Eukaryota > Metazoa > Chordata > Lepidosauria > Squamata > Colubridae > Ahaetulla > Ahaetulla prasina. The sequence continues at coordinate 48,316,544 of NC_080542.1, read as the reverse complement.
TAAAATAGAGTTATTCATGAAAATAGGAAACAATAAAGCAGGTGATATAGGAAAACAGGGAAGGTTAGGCAAGATTTCCTGAAAAAAAGAGCCAACATTAGATTCAGCCCTCTTTCTATACATACTTCAATTGTACTTCAAATATAAGCATCAATAGAAGAGAATATTTGTAGCTCAGGGTTGAATTATGGGGTTCTTAGTGCTCTCTTATATTGTTTGCTTGCAGATGTTTCATTACCAAATTAGGTAACATTTTCAGGCTGAAGATATTATTTAGTTTGGTAATGAAACATTTGCTAGAAAATGATGAAGCTCAGAGAGCAAGGAACCCACAATACAAGCATCTTTTTTCTCCATTAGTTTCTGCATTTATGTTGAAGGAGACATGTACCATATATCACACATAGTTTTCAAAAGCAAATGTGAAGCTTACCAGATATAAGCCTATCAATGTAGATATCCCTTTTATTATGGTTCGTTGCAGTCAGCAAAATGTTCAAACTGGATTTTTGTCCACCTATTGAGTGTTTCCCAAGGATCTGGGATACACAGACTGGATATTTGATGGTGTTAGAGGTATCGTCACAGGTCATAAGCTGTTCTGAGTAAAGCTGCTTTTTTGCAATTCCCCTTCTATTTTTATATACATGCCTTGATAATTCCTATTTTTATAGCAGTAAGATAAGAAGATACATGTTTTCAGGTGGAGTAGTAGAATGTAGATGCAACTGTAATAGCTTAATACATAGTTGATATGAAAAACTGGCACTGATATTAAGACAGCAAGCACAGGCTATGATGCTATAGAAAAATTTAATTTATAATTATAAATAAATATTTGCATTATAGCTAGCTCATTTCTGAAGTACCTCAACATGAAAGGACGGAGATAATAATCTCAAAATGTAATACTTTTAAGTATTACAGGTTGGTGTTAAAGCTTTCTTCTGAAACAAAATATACAAAGACAAAGCATGTAAGTAGAATTATAAAATTTCTATAAACTAAAGAATTTTCAGAGGACTTTCCATTTTTAAAAAATAATCCACTTGGATCATCTCCACAGGCTACACATTTGACAAATTCTAGAGAAGCCATTTAAGTTTTCCACAACATTGATAGCATCATCCCTTTAGCCAGGGCTGTCAAACTCGTGGCCCACAGGCTGGGTACATCACACACTGGCCATGCTGATGCCCAGTTTAGTGAAGGGACAAAAGTCCCGATACATCATGTGACGCCACCATGACACCCTGAGTTTGACACCCCTGCCTTTAGCTATTTTCAGCTAAACAATGTTTTAGAATTAATGCTTACTTCTGATATAGTTTCTTCAATTATATTGCACTTTATATGCAATCAACAATTCTTTACAGATACTATACAAAGGGAGGTAGAATGTAAGGATAAATGCTAACCTATAGCTATTTACTGAATTTGTATATAATCTTATATAAAGAAGCCCAAAGTGGCTGCTTGCAATTACATGACCGCTGATTTAAGGCTTCACAGCTCAAAATGCTCACTTATTCACAAATTCAGATATTCAGTAGGTTCTCTCCAGGAGATTGTCCTATTGTTGACAAGGTGCAATAAAATGCTACGATATTCAGACAAGAAGACCCAGCGAGATCACATGAAGTAGGATGGAGTCAATAATCTGATTGGCTGATTTTAATAATGAATAATTGTAAAGAGAACCATCTTACTAAAGTAACTTGTATTATGGAGATTAACAATTATAGGGACTGAGTCACCATGCCACTGATACTCCCAAGAGCTTAACATTTGTGCCTCTGTAGGCAATGACAACAGACAGTTTCTTTTTGAAAAAGAATATTTTTATTTGTATGCCATCTGAACATCAGATATACCTGGTGTGTATTAGCGTGAACCATTTGTACATTTTGAAATTCATGGTGCCAAACCCTCCCCCAAGACCAAAGAAACAAAAAACCCAAGCCCTCCTCTCCCCAGAACATTTGAATTGGCTGACACAGAGTGAAACTTTAAAAATGCTAAGTACACAAAAGAAAAAAATAAAGAAAAAAGCAGCATTAAAAAAGGGGTAGATACAGCCAGTTAAGAGATATCATGCGTATGCAAAAAAAATTTGTGGCGTAGGAGAAGCAAGTTTACAAAATAATTATGAGAAAGCAGAGAAAGAAAATGGAAGATGAGGGCAATGATGTGGAAGGTTACACTACTCATATGTCAAGCAACACCTTAAATATAACTTCATTATTCAATGACAAAACACCAGGGTGAAGAGTGCCGTCTCTCCTACACAAAACCACCACTCTAAAGTTCCTCTAGATTTGAACAGAGACAGTTTTAAGAGGCAAATCATTTACAGCAGTCTCCTTCACTCTAGGATTCCCCCTCCCCTCCCACAGGCTCCTCAGACCATGCCAGCTTGGGAATTACTGGAGTTGAAATCCAAGATAATTTGTGGGCACCAGGAGTTAGATGGCTGCTTTACTCTTGCTGCAGGGTTGCCTCTGAAAAGTTCTCCCCTCTCCCTGATGAAATGTGTATGGCCAACAATTGTTTTCTGGAAGTAATCATGGAGCAGGCAGGAATCCCTTCTACCACTGCAACAGACAGGCTGCCAGAAAATTCAATAATTATTACTTGCTCCACCATTATATCTAGTAGTCAGATTAATTTGGGATTGGAGCAACTAGTTACTCGATCCTTAAAACAGACTATGAGGAAATTCACTCCTGAAATGACAGTATGGTAAACTTTAGGAAATCTGTTCCTCAGTAAATCCCCTTAGGTATCTGGCACAGTAACAGAAGAATGCAGTTTCAGATAGCAGCCACATGGGTAGTATAATATGCAGCCATGCCCTCACCCTCAAAGGGCTGCTTTATTCTTGATGCTCAGGGAATGGAACAAAGGTTAAAAATACCTCTGGATGGCCCAAACCAGCCTTCCGTCAAAACCCATCTACTGTTTTCTAAAGAAATCAACAATTAGGAACAGAAGCTCAACTGTACTTTCAATGGCATCTCTTGCAAAATTAAAAGGCAAGTACATTCTAGCCTTTAAAAAAAAAGCATGCAGTACAGAATCAGGAAATCTTGAGTACCACTGTTCAAGAGTGGCTATTTTCTGCCCTTTTACTGTTATGGAAAACTGTATTTTAAGCAGGCCCCATGTGATAAGGCCTTAGAATTGTAGATGGGGCACTTAAGGATGACAGAGGCCTGTAATATTTTTTTATTGATTCTTCAATAAGTGTGAAGATGGATGTGGCTTAGCCACTCTGACTCCTGAATTCTGAACATGAAGTTAATATAGTTCCCAATTTCTAATTTTATTCTTTGCAGATGACAAAATTCCTACATAGAATACAATGCTATGGAGGGATTTTGTGGGAAACCAACATGCCCTCATGGACATTTGCTACCTGGGCACATGCTTAGATGCAGTAATCAACCTTGATTACCCAGTGCATGTACACCTGTAGACAATCATGTTGGACACAATGCACACAAGAAATAACTTCTATGCAGGAATTTTGTGTGGCTGGGTTCTTGTGATTTACAAGACATCTTGGCCTATCCCTTTGCCACCTTCAAAAAAATTAAAAGCAAGTTTATTCATTTTTAAAAGTACCATATGCCTCACTCCTTTTATTTAGAATGCTGCCACTGCTTCCCTCCCCCCCAAAAAAAACATTTCTTTTTTTAAAAAAACATTATTTCCCCATCCCAGTACAAAGTTCAGCAGGTTACATGGAAACTGGAACACACAATTGTATAGACAAGATGGATCAGATGAGGAAGTCTTAAAACAGCCTTCCCTACCCTGGTGGACTCCAAATATATTGGGACTACAAACCCTAGAATCCCTGGCCATGTTGATTAGGAATTCAAAAACCTGTAGTTCCAACCCATCTGGAGGCCACCTGGTTGGGAAAGGCTGTCTTAAACTTTTTGAGTAAGAAGGAGAGCAAAAGGGGTGTGGGGAACCCAAACCCCCTCCCACCATCTTCTAAGCCTTTTGTTCCACCCACCCCCAAAGGTTTCACGCACCAACGCTCCAAACAGCCAACAGTTTTCAACTCTGCAAGGGGAACAAAAAAGATGGAGGCATATCACTTAATAGCACAATCCTTCTGTAAAATCTGTTACAGCTTTAACCATGTAAGAACCCCCTCACCTATGTTAGCTTCTTGGCTTTGTTGTATAATGAATCCACTACTTTACTCATATTCTGAATGGTCTCCAGAGCAGCTTCGTATGTTTTGTCTACAGGTGGTTCATCAAAAATAATCAGGACACCTTCCCCTTGGTCAAGAATCCCTAATGAGAGAAAAGTTTCAATTAAGATTGTTGGATAACTTATATTTCCAACACAGAACGTTCCAGTTTAATTTTGACAAGAGTTTAATTTTCAAAGGAACAGAGAAAATGGAGTAGCTTGGATTATGTATTTAATAAATAAAAATTATACTCCAACTATATAGATTCCAAATGCATAACTTTTAAAGGAAAAACCCTACAAGTTGCGGGAATTCTTCAATACAATTCAATCTATATTACGGTATTTTTCAGAGTATAAGACGCATCTTTTTCCCCCCAAAAAGAGGGTGAAAATCTGGGTTCGTTTTATACTCCAAATGTAGCCCCGCCCAGCTTCTGAAACGGAGGTTTCAGAGGCTGAAAAAAGCATCAGAAATGGAGCTTCAGAAAAAAAAACCCAAACTGAGCTTCACAGAGCTTAGGAAAAAAGCCCCAAACAGAGCTTCAGAGGCTTTCAGGGGCAGAAAAAAGTTTTTTCTGAAACAGAGTTTCAGAGACAGAAAAAAAAGCAAAAAAAAAAGCAAAGCACAGAGCTCACAACCAAGGAACCTGTTGCTAAAATTCACCTCTGGGAACTGCTGATTGGGGGTATTCTGGGAGGTGATCCACCTGCCAAACAGTTTTTTTCTTATTTTCCTCCTCAAAAACTAAGGTGCATTTTATACTCCAAAAAATACGGTATATAGTTAATGCTTGTTGATCATATTTAGTCAGAAAGAAATAGCATCAAATATTACAAAGAGCAGAAACAAACTCTTTTCTTGAAAATTGACTCACCATGGAATTTTTTGTCCAGGATCATCTGAGAGAGCTTTCTTTCCACATCTGCCTGAAATTGAACCAGGAAACATTCAAGTGAGATAATGCTCCTTGCTTAGAACAATGCTTTCCCTTTTTTCCCTTGAAAAATTATTTTCCACTACTTACTTATTTCAAAGAAACAGTTGCCAAAATCCTTACAGTTCAACCCATGAATATCTGCTTAGCAATACAGCTTATTTCTACAAGTGTGTGGTTACAGTATTTCAGGCTTACTAAGTCCTTTTTTCTTTTCATTTAATTGAATTTCTTACTAAATCACTTCTGTTGCTGAAGAAAATGTGATTTTTTTTCACAACTGTAACTGACACTGAAACAAAAAAAATGACTGAAAATAGCATTATAGAGGCAAATATATTTAAAGTCTTACCTTTGATAACTTGATAAGGCTAGATATGTGGTCAATCTGCAAAAGAAAATAAGATGGGGCCACAATGAGGAAGTGCTGTTTTTCTGATAGAAACAGTCAATATAGAGTCATTAATCTGTTAATCTTCACACTATTTGCTTCTACCACAGCATTCACACAACTGATTGTGTGAAATTATCAGCCTTACCAGATAGACCAGGCCAAGAATCCACTCCATAGGAAGCTAAAACAACTTTTATTAAGACTGGCTATAATAACAAGTCTTACATATTTGATTGTGCTATACCTCATTGCCTTTTTATACTCATGTAATTTAGGGAGGTATTTGCCTGACTCTCTTTCCCGTATTTTCTGCTTGTTGTAGACTTAATATATGCTTTCTCCTTGCAAATGGATACTACAATGGATCTGTCAAGTTTACCTTCTTTATTCTCTACATAATTTTAACTTTGATGTTAGCTCTTCCAGATTTTTTGATTTACACTTGACAGAAGTTTATCTCCATAATGAAACAAAAGATGATTTTGGCAATTACATTTTTATTAATCTGATAAAAAAAATATTAAGAGTTCTCTAAAAAAAGATCTCCCTATCTTGAAATAATCTTATCATCTGTGTGATCAACTATCCATTTGAAATACTTTGAAGACCTCACTTTTGATAAGATTGAGCAAGTTCAAAGATGGAGAACAAAAAATGAAATCCATGCATTGACCTGATATTCAAAGCTTCTGTTTAAAATCTGGAACAATCTCACACAATTCATTCTACTCTAATTCCTTCTGTACTACTCTAGTCCTAAATTGTGTACAGAAAATTTCAAAATGGCCTGGTTTAGACAAAATTATTTTATTATTTTATTTATGCATACATAGCTTTTCTTCTAAAATACTATGTCATACAAATTTAGCACGATGCCCAAATCAATCAAATAAATAAAAATAAAATATAAGAAAAGAAACCATGATTGATTTTTTTCCCAATACAATAAACCACAATCAATGCTTTAAGTTTACAAATCCTTCCCTGTTTTAATCAGAGCTTGTCATTTTGTTTGAGGCCAAAATAATAGTTTAGTCCCAGTTTAGTTTTGTACTCCATCCAAAAGAAGCAGAAGGAAAGCAAATCAGAATTGGCCAAATAAGACATAATTAGAGACTCTAACTTGTTCAACAAGACAGAAGTTTAAAAGATTTAAAGCAAATCTTGGATTACTTTTATGTGAAAATGCCAATGTTTTAAAATAAACTTTTCATGCCCAGTTTGATGGGAAGAAACATATGGGCAGCTCTATTTTACCTGAACTCTGGAGAAAGGCTCAATAACCCGGATGAGGTTTTGTTCCAATAAGTTATCGTACAGTTTGCCCAAATGTGTGCTGATGATGGGGTCATCCCTGAGTTCCATTTTATAATCTTTCAGTGCCTGTAGCAGATCAAGTTCAATAATTACTGAATGCAGGAGGCAATTTCACTACCATTCTGACTAGGTCACCTGAAGTTAGGATAATGTTGCAGATTCAATCTGGGTCAGTAACCAGGGCCAGAAGTTTAGTCTTCTAAACTTTTGGACTTGTGCTGAGGCCCATCTTCAGGGAACTTCTTTCTACTGGAATGTATTTTTTTTCCAGTAGAGAAAAGTTCCCTGAGAATGGGCTCCAGCATGAATCCAAAAGCTAGGAAGACTAAACCTCTGATCCTGGTCACCAACCCAGATTGGATCCTATAGATCATTCATAGCTAGTTTTAGAGTATTTGATATGATTAAAAACTGTAATTCTTTTAAAATTATATATAGGACTGAAACTATTATCTGATTAATGAAAATAACATTCACTAAAAATACACAGACCTATGAGTATCCATTAGGCACTTGGTCTTTTCGTTTCTTGCAGCAACCATATGGTATTCCTAGGTAATGATGCATTTCTGTTCAGATCTGAAGCAAAAAAATAGTGCCTTGGAGGGAGTGTAGGTATGCTCACTGAATCTGTTGCTGTATCTTTATGGAGATTCAAGAGGGATAGCAAGCATTCCCACACTTTCTTAAAAGCATCATTTCCACTTTGAATCCAAATAGCTTCTCATACAGAAGTAGCCCTATCAAACTAAAATTTAATTTTGTAAATAAGCCCAAATTCTGATTAGTTGTGCAAATCAAGATATTTAACGGTCTCCCAAGATATACCAATATACAGAGACAGACATTTTTTCAAAGTTGAAGAAGGAAATATTTGAACATAGTACTTTATTTCCCAGCAACAGAAGTTAACGATTTTCCTTTACATTCCAACAGTTTTTCTAGTTTGGCTTTGGCTTATCTTCATAATATTTTCACTGTCACATGCTTTGACTTATCATACAATAGCAGGATCCAAGTTATTGAGTTTTCTGACTTTCAGTGAAGAAAAGTCTGCAACCTAAAATGCACCTTCTGAAGAAATCAGACTTTTGAGTTAAAACAACTGAAAATATGGCCTTGTAATCAGCCCAGTCCATCTTGTCTAAGGCTATTACCAAATGACTTCAGCAAGTGTATCTTGAAGACCCAAAAGCTGAGTATAGTGAAAACATCTCTCTCTTTTTTTCTTTTCAGTGTAGAAGTGCCTTTTCTAAGACTAAGAATTAACCTAATCCAAAGATATTTAACCCATTTTCATTATAGCTGCTTACCTTTTTGAAATCATCCAGTGATCGATTCTTACTGGCTTGAGCTACACATTTCAGTGCTTCTGTCTGTAAAACAGTAGAGCCAATGCTTACATTCTTCTGAAGCTTTAGATAGTAATATTGCTTGTATTGTTCTCATATGGGAAAATTGATATAGTTGGATAGAATGTAATTCAAGAAGGATACTTGATCAAAATATTAAGACTGCTTTAATTCTTCTACCCTCATTTAACTCACAGTAGCTAAATCGCATAAGCATTCAAGTATGTTTTCGAAAAACACTATCCAGACAAAATAACTTCAAAATGGAAACAGAGATTTAGGTTGTTATAATGAAGTATCTAAAAGCATCCAAGTAGTAAATGCAACTCAAATCCATCCATCGGCATCTAAACTCGTTAAAATACCGAAATGCAAACTAGGACTGGAAGTAGGAAACTGGCTCTGGTGAGCCAACAGGACAACAATCTATTTGCTTGGTGTTTTTCTCAATTTATCTACATTATAAGTAGATAAAAAGTATATATACATTATAATAAGCTCCAATCTTGATTGCAGAAAATACGACTTCAGTAACAGAGTTGTTAATGCTTGGAATACACTACCTGACTCTGTGGTCTCTTCCCAAAATCCCCAAAGCTTCAACCAAAAACTGTCTACCATTGACCTCACCCCATTCCTAAGAGGTCCGTAAGGGGTGTGCATAAGAGCACAAGAGTGCCTATCATTCCTGTCCTATTGTTTTCTTTCGTTATATCCAATTATTGTTTTCTTTCATTATATCCAATTAATATAGTTATTACATACTCATACTTATATATATGCTTATATATTGTATAGTTATTTCATGCTCACGCTTATACTGTGTATTTCATGCTTACGCTTATATATACTGTGTGACAAAATAAATAAATAAATAATCCTTATATTATTTAAATCTGCTACTCAGTGTCAACTATTTCTTGAAGATTAGATAGTTGTAGTATCCTGAAATACTGAATTTAATCCAGTTTAACCTCTCAAGATAAAAGACAAAATCCCCTCCCCTATGCAATAGAACAAGTCCAGATTTTACCTAAATCATCAAGAAGACAAAATGATTATGCTGGACAAGAAAAGGTAAATAAAACTGACAAGACAAATCTACTTACTTTATTCAGACCTCAAATATATATGACCATCTGAATAAGGATTTGGAAACAGAACTTGAAAGGCAAGCATTTCTAGAGCTGTCTTCCTCTTATAAACAAGGAAACAGGTGATCAGAAAGCTTCCTTAGCTTTCATCCTGAAGCAACAATTCATACATCCTCAATGAGGGAGGAGAAAGTTAAACAACCTTAAAAGGAATTGGAACAGACCTTGTTGCCAGATGATGCCGACTGACTGAACAAACAGTAATTTTTATCTTCGAATATTAACCATCTATAAACAAGAATGTGGACTCCTTAAAAACAGCTTTTGAAACTCTTGGGCAAAACTTACAGATAGTTTAGCAGTTTCCACAGAAGCTTAAAAGACTGCCACTTAGCAGTGGACAGCTCACAACTAGTCATGAACGGAAACTATTGGAGAAATCACGTTATAATATAAATCATATATAAAAATCAACTAATAATAGCAGTCAAATAAAGCAAGATCATATAGCATCACTTCAGACAAAAAAGAAATCTAAACAGACAGAGTTTTATATAGTTCAATTGAATCAAGCTGTTTAAAGTTATGCTTTAACAGAATTAATAGTGGGTGCTGGCTTACTAGAAAATCTATTACTATATTCTAGCATTTAACCGCTATCTTTCAAAATGCTGTTGCTGTTCAAAATATCCAACTTTGACAGGATATCAAATTATTTTGTTGTCATTTAATCAATTACAATTCCTTCCATGTTTTGGGCACTGAGGGGCATTTTTCAGATATATCAACTGTGCGTTTTTCAGGATGAAAAAAGGAGTGCATTCAATCCATTACCCTGAGCAGAAATTATCTTGCCCAATGCCAAGGGCAGCATGCCAAATTATAAAAACCATGGCAATCAGTAATCCCAGCATTCTTGTCAAGACAAAATTGAAATAATACTCCTAAAATAATGCCAAAAATACGTTACAGATGAGGTCTTAGAAAGAGTAGTAATTAATTCTTTTAGACCGAACTGTGAGCAAGAAATACTGAGAATAGAATGAATACAATGAAGCTAGAAATAATGGGTGCAGCCACCAAAACACTGGCTTGGTATTCTTGAATTTGAGAACAATGCGGAAAGCCTTTATAAATCTCAAGAGCCCTACAATTTAACTCCCTCATCAAAGCAGAGAAATACTTCACACTTTATCAAGTCCAAAGCAGTCAAATTTGCTCAAAACTTGCCAATCTCTACGGGATCTGATCCATCTTGACTTCTCTGACTCAGACCAGGAAAGAGGACAAAAGGAAACTGATGCATCAACACCAAATACAATCCAAGCCTTCCAGTTCAATTGGCTCAGACAGTAATCTAATGACATATAAGATCATAACCCCATTTTGATGAATCACATCATTAATACTGCTGACCCATCTTTCTGCATTCAGGTGGGGGCACATGCCAACTGACCAGTTTGCTCACCCAGGATGCGTAAAAAACATATCATAAAATACTGCTGGGAGTAGAACAAATTAGTAAGTAACTGTTTTGAGCAGGATTAAGAAACTTTTTTTAATGAGTCAGCTAGGATTGGAAAACTTTTCAGGAAGAAAAAATAGTAGTTCAGGATTTTTATACCTGTCTGCCTGCATACCGCAATGCAAGCTTCCCACTCACCAATGCCTGCACATCCTCAGGTCTGTAAAAAAGCATAGAGATATTGATTTATTGAGTCCATGAATTCAGGCTACAAAAGTACCTCACCATATAATCATTGCTTTCCAGAAAAATAGCTGTCTACTATCGGTTTTATATTAATATACTTAAAGTGCTTTAAGGGAATGCCAAATATCAAGAACAAAGGAAACCAGCTATTTCACTGTTTTTGACTCCAGACATAAAGAGTAACTTTTGCTTATAGCCACTGGAAATGCCAAAGTTATAATAAAAAAAAAACCAAGAAATATACATGAAACTACAAACCAGATGTTCTGATATCAAGAACAAAATAACAGAACTGATATAAGGGATTGGACAAAATGTTTCTAGGGCTTCCTTTTTCAAATGCCATTCATCATGCAGAAGAAAAACCAAGATAACCTTTGCTTTCTCTTAGCTGTCAGAAATGAAAAGTAAACAAGTTATATTTCAAGATCCTCCAGCTATTTCAATGGTTAAGAGTCTCCCCAGACTAAATCATATTTTGACTAGGAAAGCATGCTATAAGACACTCAATTCTGTTAGATGGCAAGGAGTTCAAATATAGTGGCCCTTTCACTCTTAAGGGTTTGCTTCTATCAAGCAATGCCTATGTTTCTTAGAGCAGAGCTGAAAAAAGTAATATTTTGCCAGTGATAATGCAATTCCAATACGGAGAAATCTAAATGGGATATAATTCCAAAGAAAGGCAATGTCAAAGAACATTCAAACTATCACACCACTGCACTCATTTCACATGCTAGTTATGCTTAAAATCCTACAACCTAGGCTCCAGCAGTATATGGATCGAGAACTATCAGAAGTACAGGCAAGATTTCGAAGAAGTTCCAGAAAAACATCTACTTCTGCTTCATTGACTATGCCTTTGATTCTGTGGATCATAACAAATTGTGGCAAGTTCTTAGAGATGGGAGTACCAGACCATCTTATTTGTCTCTTGAGAAACCTATATGTGGGTCAAGAAGCAACAGTGAGAACTGGACAAGGATCCACTGATTGGTTCAAAATTGGGAAAGGAGTCAGGCAAGGCTGTATGCTGTCACCCTGCCTATTTAACTTATATGCAGAGCACATCATGAGAAAGGTGGGGCTAGATGAATCAAAAGTTGGAGTTAAGATTGCCAGGAGAAATATCAACAACCTCAGATATGCAGATGATACCACTCTAATGGCAGAAAGTGAAGAGGAACTAAAGAGCCTCTTGATGTGGGTGAAAGAATGCAAAATTTGGCTTGGAATTCAACATTAAGAAAACTAAGATCATGGCATCCAACCTTCTCAATTCCTGGCAAATAGATGGGGAAGAAATGGAGGTAGTGACAGATTTTATTTTCCTGGGCTCCAAGGTCACCGTGGATGGGGACTGCAGCCAAGAAATTAAAAGATGTTTGCTCCTGGGGAGGAAAGCTATGGCAAATCTAGACAGCTTACTAAAAAGAAGAGACATCACCCTGCTAACAAAAATGTGTATAGTCAGGCTATGGTGTTCCCAGTTACAATGTATGGCTGTGAAACTTGGACCATTAAGAAAGGCTGAGTGCCAAAGAATTGAGGCCTTTGAACTGGAGAAGACTCCTGCGAGTCCCTCGGGCTGCAAGGCAATTGAACCGGTCAGTCCTAGAGGAGATCAACCTTGACTACTCTTTAGAAAGCCAGATCCTGAAGATGAAACTGAAATACCTTGGGCACTTAATGAGAAAGAAGAACTCACTAGAGAACAGCCTAATGCTGGGAAAGATTGAGGGCAAAAGAAGAATGGGATGACAGAGAATGAGGTGGCTCGATGGAGTCACTGAAGCAGTAGATGTAAGCTTAAATGGACTCCAGAGGATAGTAGAGGACAGAAAGGCCTGGAGGAATGTTGTCCATGGGGTCACGATGGGTCGGTCACGACTTTGCAAATAATAACAACAAAATGGGACATAAAGACAAACATTCTACCCTTCTTTGCTCCCTTTCCTGGCTTTTAATTTTTTTTCCCTTTCCTCCTTCATGTACATATCTTTTCAGCCACCATCAGGATTTGAAAATCAATTTATTCATACAAGTCTTTAACAAATTGCAGCCTGTGGTATGATCAGAGCAACTGTCCTCTGTGCAGGTGTAAAAAAAAGAAACAAGTACATGTTGCATTCCCTATGTGATGCAACAAAATCACATACGAGTTTAACATGATCTTGCACAGCAGCATATACTTCAACGCAGTGATGGCTTTGGGGCTGTCAATAGAATCATAACCTTCAAATGCCTCATAGAAGTAAGAATATGCTGTCTTCCAATCCTTTTCTTCTGCTGCATGGATAATACCTATTAAAGGGGAAATAAAAAAGAGGTCTAAATATAACAGAGGTACTTGGGAAACAAGATAAAGGAAAACACTGCTGCCAAATCCTTTTTATTTCTCCAAACAGAAAATTCTTGAACTTTCTAATCTATCCTGTTGTGTGATAGTGCAACAAAAATTAAGTTTATGCATATAGCTAAATTTTTTCTAATCTTCACAAAATTCATTTTCATATATTCATGCAAAATAATAGCTATAATTTTGTTCCAATATTTAAAGTTTCACCAATTTTTCTGATAGCAAACCAGGGGTGAAATGCTCCCGGTTCGGCCCGGATCTCTCAATCTGGTAGTGATGGCAGCGGGTGGTTCAGAGAACTGGTAGCAAAAATCCCTGGCCCCGCCCCCTGCCGCAGCTAAGCCGCACCATCATCAGAGTTTGGGTTTTTTTTACTTTTAAAAGCATCGTTTCTTCAGCCGAAAAAAGGCTTTCAAAAATAAAAAAAAAGGCCTTTGATGATTGCGCGGCTCAGCTGGGATCATCAGAACCCTTTAAAAGTTTTTTTTTTTAACAACCTCTTCGGCCAAAGAGATTGTAAAAATAAAAGGTTTTAAAAGGCTCCTCTGGCGATCCCAGCTGAGTTGCCTGATCACCAGAACCTTTAAAAAACATGCTATCTACAAGCTCTTCGGCCGAAGAGGTTGTTAAAACAATCCTTTTAAGAGGTTCTGGGCTGCGATCAGGCAACTTCAGCTGGGATCGTCAGAGGAGCCTTTTAAAATATTTTTTTCCTCTGGCGATCCCAGATGAGTTTCCTGATCATCACAGGCTTTTAAAATCATTTTTAAACAATCTCTTACAACAGCCCCCGCCCATGCCCACCCAATCGCCCCCTCTTACCTAATTACTGCTCCTTGCTTTTCTTCAGCTGCTACAATCAGTTGCATCAGCTAGTAACTCAATCTGTCTGCCTGCAATCCATTTCCTGGGTGAGCAACCCAATATGCCTGCCTCCAATTGGGTAAGTAATTGGGGGGAGCTTTAATTTTTTTTTTTAAAGGAGTTGGGTTTTTTTAGACAGCAATTTAAAGTTAAGGAAGTTTTAAATTTAGCTGCTTTTATCTAAAACAGGGGTCTCCAACCTTAGTAATTTTAACGCTTGTGGACTTCAACTCCCAGAGTTCCTCAGCCAGCTTTGCTGACTGAGGAACTCTGGGAGTTGAAGTCCACCAACCTTAAAGTTACTAAGGTTGGAGACCCCAATCTAAAAAATATAAATAAATAATAAAATAAAATATTTGTGCAGCTTTCTGAGATTTGGTGTTTCTGTAGTGTTTCACTCTAACTACACAAACACACAAAATCTCACAAAGCTATATGTGGCATTTTATGTGTGTGTGTGTGTGAGTCAGTTGTGTTGTGTGTGTGTAAAGTGTGAAAGTTGGTTTTTGAGCTTTTTGTGGCTGTGTGAAGTTCCTGCTTTTACATTGTGTGTGAGTCAGTTGTGTTGCATTGTGTTGTGTGTGTGTAAAGTGTGAAAGCTGGTTTTTGGTACCGCTTATTGTTTTGTATACTTTATTATTTTTATTATTTATTTAATTGGCCACGCCCACCCAGTCATCTGACCTCAAGCCACGCCCACCAATTAAGCCATACTTAATTCCCAGTAGGGAAAATTTTTAGATTTCACCCCTGTAGCAGACTGAATGAGACTCAAAC
This sequence comes from Ahaetulla prasina, assembly GCF_028640845.1. NCBI lineage: Eukaryota > Metazoa > Chordata > Lepidosauria > Squamata > Colubridae > Ahaetulla > Ahaetulla prasina. The sequence goes on along the minus strand of NC_080542.1, from coordinate 48,301,526 downwards.
CAACACCAACTATATTAAGTATCTGCTAAATCACAGAAGTTATGTCAAGGAAATAATCAAGAGATGTTCAAATGTATAATTCAAGATAAAGTTTAACAAAAGAGCATTACCTAACTATTTAATTCTGTACCTAGTTGCTAATGACTACATCTAAACACATAAAAAACCCCGTATCTGTTCTTGTAATCACCGAAGTATTGGTCATGTTTCTATTTTGCACAAATAACTCATATAAAATAAAGCAATTCTTTTCAAAATGCTACCATAAATCCAGCAATTACAGGCAGTTCTTGGGTTACCATCATTCGTTCAGCAACTGCTCAAGTTTATAATGGCTTTTAAGGAGGGGACTTACAACAGACCTTCAGAATTCTAGCCACTAAAATGTTCCCACAGTACAGCCTGAAATTATAACATTGCAGCAAGGCACAATCATGTGATCACAATTTCTGATGTTTCCTGTGGCTTCGCACAAGCAAAATCAAAGTAATCAGAAGTTGTGGTCACATGAGTTCCTTGTTTAATAATGGTTGCTATCACTTAGCAATACAATCATACAATATCATGTTACTTAGCAATGGCAATCTCTGTCTCAACTGCCATTGTAACTTGAGGACTAACTGTACCATTCAAAGCAGATATTCTCAGCCTACAATAAACTTTGTAACTGATCTATTCATACTTCATTCAATAATCTTTGGAACATATGGTACATACTATATTTTTCCCTAGACAGAGTGCTTTAGTGTGATTCTGTTTTATAAATGTTTTTACAATATTCTTATTAGATTTTTATCCTGTTTTATATATACTGTATTTTTTGGACTATAAGACGCACTCCCTCTCCCCAAAAAAGTGGATGGAAATATCTGTGAATGTTGCTGAAGCCCCAACCACCTGCCAGCCCCCACCCTTTGGTCACCACCTCCCAAGCAATTTGGCTCCTTGCAGCAAACAGCAAACAGCCTGGTCATCCTGATTTAGCATGAGCAGCTGATTGGTGGTCGGATCTGCCTCCTGGAATACCACTGATCAGCTGTTCAAGGCTATGGGGATCACCGTCACACACAAGCACTGCCACCTATCATCGCCTCCGTGTGTCCCTATTTTCAGCCTCTGCGCGTCCCGTTTTCAGCCCGTTCCAGGAAGCAGTGATAGGCAATCCCTGCCACCTGGAACGGCCAAAAATGGGACGCACGAGGCCAAAAATCGGGCATGCGGAGGCAGAGATAGATGGCAGTGGTGATGGCCGGTGCCAATGATCCCTGCAGCCTGTAACAGCTGATTGGTGGTATTCCAGGAGGCAGATCCAGCCACCAATCAGCTGCTAGTGGTAAATCAGGCTGCGCTGAAGCTGACCAGGCTGTTTGCTACAAGGAGGCAAATTGCTGGGAGGCAGAGGCAGAATTTTTTCCCCACCCCAAAAGCTAAGTGCATCTTATAGTCGGAGCATCTTATAGTCTGAAAAATACGGAAACTAAAGGTAGTGAATATGCCTAAGAGGTGGGTAAAACAGCAAGGGAGAGTGACTGGCCCAAAGTTATCCAGTCAACTTTCATGCTTAGAAAACTCCCTCCTTCTTGGTTTCTAGGCCAGCACCTTAACAAGTACATCCAATTGGCTCTTTTTTTCTTTTTTCTATGACCTAGTTTGTTCTGTATGATATTATAAGCCAATCTTTCCCCCATTTTGTGTTCTGGTTGTTATCAGAATGCAAGAATTTTTATGGTCCTGGGCAGCTAGCAAGGTGGCTGGGGATATATTGCAGATTAAAATAATCCAAACATTCAAGATTTGAAAACGCTGGATTTTATTTCTCAGATTGTGCAAGTACTGATGACCCAAGATCAAGGCATTCATAATGAGAAAAAGCACAAGGCCTTACCTGATTGCATATCCAGTGCTGCCTGCAACTTGGGTGGACAATATATTGCATTGGCTGTGGTTCGGGCAGAGGTTAATGCTGCTCTGGCTTTTGGCAGATTGCTCAAAGCATGGTAAGTTTTGCTCTCTAATAGCTGCACTTCCACCAACAAGGCCTTGTCATCCATCTTCTTTAACTCCCGCAAAAGCTGTGAGCCTGATAAAAACAATGTGGATGGTGGCATTTACACCATATTAAAGGCCTTTCTCTGAATCCTTTAATTTGATCAGATAAAGAAAAGTCTAAAACAGGGGTAGTCAACCTTTTTATATCTACCACCCACTTTTGTATCTCTGTTAGTAGTAAAATTTTCTAACCACCCACCAGTTCCACAGATTGCGCCATGTATTGTCATCTGCGCATGCCTGTCACACATCGTGGATTGGGTTGGGGGTGGCACTGGCTATCAGCACTGCTTGTCTATTACAGCTGGGTGGTGTGGGGGGGAGATGCGCGAGCTATTCTGGGATGAGGCTCTTTTGTTTGCGGTTGCACTATAGCACCATTTAGTTTCACTTACGTAATGTGAACTAAACTTATGCGCGGGCGATACAAATAGTATATTTTCAGAAATTTAAATTGTCACAGGGAATTTTATGAAAACCTAATGAAAATGTTTTTAAATAATGCTATGAAATTTTTTTAAAAAGTCAATTAAATTAAAAAAAAAAAAAGCAAAGTGCTTCAGTATTGGACAAAACCCCTACCGCCCACCATGAAAGCTGGAACACCCACTAGTGGGCAATAGGGACCAGGTTGACTACCACTGGTCTAAAACATTAGTCTGATCAAAATATAGGAAGAATGAAAACAGCATATACAAAGTTAATAACTAAATACAAAAACCAACATTTCTTTTTTTCAAGAGTATGATATGTATGATCAGTATGATATCCCCAAAGCTTCCAAATACATTATGCTGCCTACTTAATGGTATTAGCCATTAATATGATATTTTATTATTCTTGACAACATGGAGAACCCAGCAGTTGCCATATGCTTAACTAAGTCACTATGAATTTATTCATAAACTTAATCTGAAAAATTAACAACATAGATTTTGTCTCAAACCTACAACAAACACACATTGGGTTCTGGACATTTTACCAAACCATCTTGAATTGGCTGTAGTTCAGCAGAAAAAGAAAAGAGAAATACTTCTGGGTTATGATATTCTGTGGGAGTGATTTTATGGGATAAGTAGGGCAAAGCCTGGTGCAGATCACCTTTTTTCTTCCCTTAGCAATTTTCAATGCAATGTATCCCTCTCTCTTGCTCATCCCCAATCTTTCTAGGATTTTCCCTTCTCCCCTTAGCTTCTACAATAGCTTGATTTTTACCCTCTCTTCTCTCTTGCATTCTATGTGAAAACACCTCAGCTTGTAACAAATGTTTCAAACTGTTTCCAGATCAAAAACAGTGCTAATTCATTCCATGTTGAGGCCAAACATGTTCTCAGTTCATGTAGAAATTACCTCAAACTAGCTGTTCCATGCATTCACCATTGTATACATTCCTAGAATAACGGTAATAAATCATTGGGGTCACTTTGGGGATGCTTACAAAAGTCAACTTACCTAACTGCAATGCTTCTTGATACCTTTTTGTATCAAAATACAAAGAAACCAGTCTTGCCTAAAGAAAGAAAAGTAAAGAATTGTTGTGAAAACTTATGATAATTAGATACTGATCTAAGAGCCAAAATGTGTAAAATATAAACCAGACAAGACTCATGGGAAAATATTTCAGGAGGGTAAGAAAAGACAGGAAAAAACCCCATTCTATAAAGCACAATCACAGTAATACAAAAGAAATCAGCAGAAGTAATGCTTTTGAAATGACAAGGATAGAAACAAGGACTAAAGGCCTATATGGAACTGCATGTGTTAACACTTGCAGGTAGAAACACCATTTTATTAATACATTTACATAAATAAAATCTTACGTCAACCATATCTGAGAAAGCTCTTTAAGAAGCAAAATACATTTGCATTATAAGTTGCAGGAAAAATTGCCTGTAATAACATGTGAATCAGTTTGGAAGCTTATCATGCTCCAAACTACTATTTGAGAATATGCCATTAAGAGCCTAGAGAAAAAAGTAATGGCAAATGTTTTGAGTATAATATGCTGGCATATAGGATGTCAGGTTCCATAACCAAATAGCAAGGGAAAAAATAATGTGCATCACTACATTAACTACAATGGCCATTTGTTACATCCTACCTCCAGAGCTTGGCGCAGGAATGTCCTCTTCTCCGATTTGGCCCATTCAATGCATTCAAGACATAGGTCAACCTAAAAGAAAAACTACATTTATTCAATTATTTTTCTACTATTTGCACCATCACTGCTATCATAATATCATTTTTTACATAAACTGTCTCTGAACATTTGCAGAGATGTGCCTGAATTTCAAATGTCTCACCTCTTGTCCTGTTGCAGCTTCCATATCTAGAAATAGATCTAGCAGGGACCGAACCAGACGGGCTGCCTTTGCCTTGCTAATGGAGTTTAAGAAAGGACGCACATACTTCAGAAGTCCTCCAAGCTCTATATTAACAATAAAATAATCAAGTAGCAATATAGCTCAGGATCTGAAATTGTATCAGAATGCATTATAAAAGGTTATGTTCATATTCTAGAAAAAGGTGACCATATGTAAATTTTAGCAGTCAGTTATCTGAGACAGAAAAGACATATTCACTTAAACTACTTCTGATTTCCATTACAGTTTTACTATAGGCGTCTTTCTCCATGTGTAATTGAAATGTCATTTTGCCTAATTGTTATTTGCAACTAGGGAGTGTTTTTAGTTTATGGCTTTATGAAATGTGTGAAACCAGCTATGGTTAAATTGTAATTTAATATAGAGAAATGGTGATGAGAAGGAAAGAATGTTTAAACGGTGATGTTTTGATAAAAATCAAGTTGAAATCCTATTCTAGCATTTATGTTAATTTTAGAAAAACTGCTAATAATGTGACCATTAAATTGCTTTAAACATAGGATTCACCTTCTGCTTGTCCTGTCTTGGCCAAGAGACTCCCGAGTTCCAGAATGCTCTGTTCTTTGACTTGGACTGCTTCTTCATCATTCTCTTGAACATCACGTTTCACTGGGAAAATAAAAGGTTTTGATAAAAGAAGACGTATATGTCAAGTCAAAGAGTGCTTACGGATCTCCCAAACTTCCATTTAAATTTGCTTCTTATTTGCGGTTGTTATTAAGGAAGATCTAGAGCCGAGGGAGGCCACTGTTCCTCAGATTGCCGGCTGTGAATCCCTCTATGTGAGGTGGGGCCATAGGAATCAGTTGGGCTTGTTGATCGCGTACCTGGCTCCTTGCTGCGTGAGCACAGCCCTGCCCGAGCTGTTGGAGGTACTAGCCGCTGTGGCGGTTGAGACCCCCAGACTGATAGTCATGGGGGATTTCAACCTGCCATCAGCTGGCTTGTTATTGACAGCAGCTTGAGAGTTCCAGGCTTCCATGACGGCCTTGGACCTGATTCGAGTAAACGATGGCCCTACGCACATGGGGGGAGGCATGCTGGATCTGATTTATATCTCTGGACAGTGGTTAAATGATCTGGAATTAGATGATTTAATAACGGAACCGATGTCATGGTCCGATCATTTTCTCCTTCGCCTAGACTTCCGAACCGCCACTCACCATCGCAGGGAGACGGAACCTATACGTTGGTTCCGTCCCAGGCGCCTGATGGACCCCAAGAGGTTCCTGACGGAGCTTGCTCCATCCCCTGAGGACCGGGCCCACGCCCCAACTGAAGACCTAGCCGTGCCCGGGGAACAGGCCACGGCTGGGGCCTTGGACCGTGTCGTGCCTTTGCAGCCTCTGACCCGGCGCAGATCTCGTCCGGCCCCTTGGTTCTCCGAGGGGCTGAGAATGAGGCACCCTCATTGTGTCGGCAGATAACCGCCGCCCTGTTTCGGTGACCCGCTCCTCCTTCATTATTATTATTATTATTATTATTATATTTGTATACCGCCCATCTCCCGAAGGACTCAGGGCGGTTCACAGACAAAAACAACAGAAAACATATAATAGATAAAACAGCTAAAGAATAGATAGTTGAATTCAATTGATGCTCTAACTTTTGAATACAAATTTAAAACCTCATTTAAACCCCTTTTTAAAATTCCAGTTTAAAAACTACATTCAGGCTAGTCCTGCTCTTGAAACAGCAACGCCTTCAGCTCGGCGGAAGGACTTGAGATCGGGAGTTGACGAAGCCCCAGAGGGAGCCTGCTCCAGAGGTAGGGGCCCCCACAGAGAAGGCCCTCCCTAGAGGTTGCCAGCCGACATTGTTTAGCTGACGGTATCCGGAGGAGTCCCTCTGTGAGAGCGCACTGGTCGGTGAGAGGCTAATGGTGGCAGTAGGCGGTCCCAGAAATATCCCGGCCCTAGGCCATGGAGCGCTTTAAAGGTGATGACAAGTACCTTAAAGTGAACCCGAAGACCACTGGGATTAACAATAAAATAATCAAGTAGCAATATAGCTCAGGATCTGAAATTGTATCAGAATGTATTATAAAAGGTTATGTTCATATTCTAGAAAAAGGTGACCATATGTAAATTTTAGCAGTCAGTTATCTGAGACAGAAAAGACATATTCACTTAAACTACTTCTGATTTCCATTACAGTTTTATTATAGGGGTCTTTCTCCATGTGTAATTGAAATGTCATTTTGCCTAATTGTTATTTGCAACTAGGGAGTGTTTTTAGTTTATGGCTTTATGAAATGTGTGAAATCAGCTATGGTTAAATTGTAATTTAATATAGAGAAATGGTGATGAGAAGGAAAGAATGTTTAAACGGTGATGTTTTGATAAAAATCAAGTTGAAATCCTATTCTAGCATTTATGTTAATTTTAGAAAAACTGCTAATAATGTGACCATTAAATTGCTTTAAACATAGGATTCACCTTCTGCTTGTCCTGTCTTGGCCAAGAGACTCCCGAGTTCCAGAATGCTCTGTTCTTTGACTTGGACTGCTTCTTCATCATTCTCTTGAACATCACGTTTCACTGGGAAAATAAAAGGTTTTGATAAAAGAAGACATATATGTCAAGTCAAAGAGTGCTTACGGATCTCCCAAACTTCCATTTAAATTTGCTTCTTATTTGCGGTTGTTATTAAGGAAGATCTAGAGCCGAGGGAGGCCACTGTTCCTCAGATTGCCGGCTGTGAATCCCTCTATGTGAGGTGGGGCCATAGGAATCAGTTGGGCTTGTTGATCGCGTACCTGGCTCCTTGCTGCGTGAGCACAGCCCTGCCCGAGCTGTTGGAGGTACTAGCCGCTGTGGCGGTTGAGACCCCCAGACTGATAGTCATGGGGGATTTCAACCTGCCATCAGCTGGCTTGTTATTGACAGCAGCTTGAGAGTTCCAGGCTTCCATGACGGCCTTGGACCTGATTCGAGTAAACGATGGCCCTACGCACATGGGGGGAGGCATGCTGGATCTGATTTATATCTCTGGACAGTGGTTAAATGATCTGGAATTAGATGATTTAATAACGGAACCGATGTCATGGTCCGATCATTTTCTCCTTCGCCTAGACTTCCGAACCGCCACTCACCATCGCAGGGAGACGGAACCTATACGTTGGTTCCGTCCCAGGCGCCTGATGGACCCCAAGAGGTTCCTGACGGAGCTTGGTCCATTCCCTGAGGATCTGGCCCACGGCACAACTGAAGAACTAGTCGTGGCCTGGGAACAGGCCACGGCTGGGGCCTTGGACCGTGTCGTGCCTTTGCAGCCTCTGACCCGGCGCAGATCTCGTCCGGCCCCTTGGTTCTCCGAGGGGCTGAGGGAGATGAAACGCCGGAGAAGACGCCTAGAGAGCACCTGGAGGTCCAGTCGTTCCGAAGCTGATCGGACACTAGTTAGGTCCTATTCTAGGACCTACCTAGTGGCAATGAGGGAGGCGAGGCGTTCCTACGCCTCCACCCTCATTGTGTCGGCAGATAACCGCCCGGCCGCCCTGTTTCGGGTGACCCGCTCCCTCCTTCATTATTATTATTATTATTATTTATTATATTTGTATACCGCCCATCTCCCGAAGGACTCAGGGCGGTTCACAGACAAAAAAACAACAGAAAACATATAATAAATAAAAACAGCTAAAGAATAGATAGTTGAATTCAATTGATGCTCTAACTTTTGAATACAAATTTAAAACCTCATTTAAACCCCTTTTTTAAAAATTCCAGTTTAAAAAACTACATTCAGGCTAGTCCTGCTCTTCGAAACAGCAACGTCTTCAGCTCGCGGCGGAAGGACTTGAGATCGGGGAGTTGACGAAGCCCCAGAGGGAGCCTGCTCCAGAGGTAGGGGCCCCCACAGAGAAGGCCCTCCCTAGAGGTTGCCAGCCGACATTGTTTAGCTGACGGTATCCGGAGGAGTCCCTCTGTGAGAGCGCACTGGTCGGTGAGAGGCTAATGGTGGCAGTAGGCGGTCCCAGAAATATCCCGGCCCTAGGCCATGGAGCGCTTTAAAGGTGATGACAAGTACCTTAAAGTGAACCCGAAGACCACTGGGAGCCAGTGCAGGTTACGCAGGAGGGGTGTTACATGGGAGCCAAAGGTGCTCCTCTATCACCCGCAGCCGCATTCTGGACCAGTTGGAGTCTCCGGCACACTTCAAGGGAGCCCCATGTAGAGAGCATTACAGTAGTCCAGGCGGGATGTAACAAGGGCATGAGCGACTGTGCATAAGGAAGCCCGATCCAGAAAGGGGCGTAACTGGCGTATCAGGCGAACCTGATGAAAGGCTCCCCTGGTGACGGCTATCATATGATCTTCTAAAGACAGCCGTGCATCCAGGAGGACACCCAGATTACGAGCCCTTTCTGTGGGGGCCAATAGTTCGCCCCCAATGGTCAGTGATGGAATTAGCTGACTGTACCGGGCCGCGGGCATCCACAGCCACTCGGTCTTGGTGGGATTGAGTCTGAGTCTGTTCCTCCCCATCCAGACCCGTACGGCCTCCAGGCACTGGGACATCACTTCAACAGCCTCGTTGGGGTGGTTAGGGGTGGAAATATAGAGCTGAGTATCATCAGCGTATAGATGACAACTTACCCCAAGACCACGGATGATCTCACCCAGCGGCTTCATATAGATGTTGAACAGAAGAGGCGAGAGAACCGACCCTTGCGGCACCCCACATAAGAGGCGCCTTGGGGTCGATCTCTGTCCCCCCGTCAACACCGTCTGCGACCGGTCGGAGAGGTAGGAGGAGAAGGAGGTGCGGGATGACCCTTTGCAGGGACGTGCCGAGGAGTTTAGTGGTTATCTATACGATAAAATCGCGCAGCTCCAGGACGGTCTGGACCAACATTGGGATGATCCAAGCGAGAGAGAGGAGGCACGTCTTGTCGAGACTGTTTGGGATGAGTTTGACCCTGTGGCTCCCGAGGACGTGGACAGGTTGTTGGGGAGGCTTCACGCCACTACATGTTTACTGGACCCGTGTCCTTCCTGGCTGGTACTGGCCACTCAGGAGGTGACACGAGGCTGGCTCCAGAGGATTATCAACGCTTCTTTGTTGGAAGGGGTTTTCCCTGCCGCCTTGAAAGAGGCGGTGGTGAGACCCCTCCTCAAGAAGCCCTCCCTGGACCCAGCTATTTTGGGTAATTATCGTCCAGTCTCCAACCTTCGCTTCGTTGCGAAGGTTGTAGAGAGTGCTGTGGCGCGACAGCTACCTCAATACCTGGATGAAGCCGTCTATCTAGACCTGCTCCAGTCCGCTTCCGACCCGGATACAGCACGGAGACAGCTTTGGTCGCATTGGTGGATGATCTCTGGAGGGCCAGGGACAGGGTTATTCCTCTGCCCTGGCCCTATTACACCTCCCAGCGGCTTTTGATACCATCGACCATGGTATCTTGCTGCGCCGGTTGGGGGGATTGGGAGTGGGAGGCACTGTGTATCGGTGGCTCTCCTCCTATCTCTCCGACCGGTCGCAGACGGTGTTGACAGGGGGGCAGAGGTCGGCCGCGAGGTGCCTCACTTGTGGGGTGCCGCAGGGGTCGATCCTCTCGCCCCTTCTGTCCAACATCTATATGAAGCCGTTGGGTGAGATCATCAGTGGCTTCGGGGTGAGATACCAGCTGTACGCTGATGACACCCAGCTGTGCTTTTCCACCCCGGGCCACCCCAATGAAGTTGTTGAAGTGCTGTCCCGTGTTTGGAAGTCGACGGGTCTGGATGGGGAGAAACAGGCTCAAGCTTAATCCTCCAAGACGGAGTGGCTGTGGATGCCAGCATCGATTCAGTCAGCTGCAGCCGCAGCTGACTGTTGAGGCGAGTTATTGGCCCCAAAGGATAGGGTGCGAACTTAGGTGTCCTCCTGGATGAACGGCTGTCGTTTGAAGATCATTTGATGGCCGTCTCCAGGAGGGCTTTCCACCAGGTTCGCCTGGTTCGCAGTTGCGCCTTCCTTGATCGGGATGCCTTGTGCACAGTCACTCATGCGCTCGTTACCTCTCGCTTGGATTATTGTAATGCTCTCTACATGGGGCTCCTTGAGGTGCACTCGGAGGCTTCAGTTAGTCCAGAATGCAGCTGCGCGGGTGATAGAGGGAGCTTGGCGTAGCTCCGTGTAACACCGCCTCCTGCGCAGACTGCACTGGCTACTTGTGGCCTTCGAGTGCACTTTAAGGTTTTGTTACGACCTTTAAAGCGCCCATGGCTTAGGGCCTGGGTACCTACGGGACCGCCTGCTGTTACCACATGCCTCCCACCGACCAGACGCTCTCACAGAGAGGACTTCTCAGGTGCCGTCCGCCAAGCAATGTCGGCTGGCGGCCCCAGGAAGGTCCTTCTCTGTGGGGGCTCCCACACTCTGGAACGAGCTTCCCCCGGGTTTACGCCAAATACCTGACCTTCGGACCTTTCGCCGCGAACTGAAGACATATCTTTTCATTCGCGCGGGGCTGGCTTAAATTTTATTGATTTTAAATTTTCTACTACTAATTTTTAAATGGGGTTTTAGTTTTTTATATATTTTAAAGTTTTAGGCCAATTATAATAAGTTTTTTAATTGCATTTTAAATTGTATATTGTATTGTCTGTTTTTACTTTTGCCTGTACACCGCCCTGAGTCCTTCGGGAGAAGGGCGGTATAAAAATCAAATAAATAAATCAAATAAATAAATAAATAAGCCAAAAACATGCCTGACAAATTGTTCAGAGTCTTGGAAAGGAGCAGAAAGTTTTGCATGATGAAACAAGGTCTTGATATTACCTCATTTTGGTGTTAATACTTGAATCAGCATAAATATGGCCACAACTATGAAATGAATCCCCGTACTCTTGAACGTGTTACTAGATATTGAAAATAAGACAATGCATACAAAGATATTCAACATGAAAAATGATATATCATCAGTGCTAATGTATTTGCATGAACAAATAGACACAAAACCACTATTATTCAGAGAAGCCAATACAGTAAGCTTAGTTTCTTAGAGTGCAACATCCAATATTTAAGGCATGAAGGAAATACAAATTTCTTGCTTGAAAGATCATCCAACTCTCTTTAGCAATACTGAATGTCATATACTGTCTTGAAACAAAAAAACACATCTCTCCACTATAATCTACTATTGCTTATGAAGGTTCATTGGCAGAATTAGTCATTCCATTCTAGTTTATCTTCTTTTCATCTTGCACCCCTAAGGTTGCAGGGGTCTGCAACCTTAAACACTCAAAGAACCATTTGGACCCGTTTTCCACAGAAAACACCAGGAGCCACAAAACCTGTCACATGGTAACACACCCAGCCACGCCTACCCAGGTTTTCTGGCTCCAGTTGTTTTCTGTGGAAAATGGGTCTTTCTCTCTCTCCCCCCCCCTTCCTCTCATTTCTGTTTTTCTCTGTTTTTCTTCTCTTTCTTTCTTTCTTTTCTCTCTCCCCCTTCTCTCTCATTTGTTTCCCTTTTCTCTCTCTCTCATTCTCTCCCTCCAGCTCTCATTTGTTTCTCTTTTTCTTCTCTCATTCTCTCCCTCCATCATTTTCTCATTTCTCATCTCTCCCTTTCGTTCGTTTGTTCTTTTTCCCCCCTCTCTCTCTTTCTTTCTTACGGTTCTCTCTCATTTGTTTCCCTCTCTCATTCTCTCTCTCCAGCTTTCTCTCATTTCTCTCTCCCCCTTATCTCTCTCAATTGTTTCTCTTTTCTCTCATTCTCTCATTCTCTCCATCTTTCTCATTTCTCTTTTTCTCCACTTTTCTCTCTCTCTCATTTCTCTCTCTCTCCTCTTCTCTCTCATTTCCCTTTTTTCCCTCTCTCATTCCCTCCCTCCAGTTCTCTCTCATTTTTCTCTGCCTCTTCTTCTCTCATTTGTTTCTCTTTCCTCTCTCTCACTCTCCCTCCATCATTTTCTCATTTCTCTTTCTCTCCCCTTTTCTCTCATTTTTCCCTCCCTCTCCTTATCTCTCGTTTCCCTCTTTTTTCCCTTTCTCAATTTCTCCCTCTATCATTTTCTCATTTCTCTCTTTCTCTTTCCTTTTCTCTCTCTCATTTTTTTTCTTTCTCTCCCTCTCATTTGTTTTTCTTTTTCCTCTCCCTCTCCTCCTTTTTCTTTCTTTCTTTCTCTCCCTTCTCTCTCTCATTTGTTTCCCTCTTTTCCTCTCTCATTCTCTCCTCCAGTTCTCTCACTTCTCTCCTCTCCTCCATCATTTCCTCTTTCTCTTTTCTCCCTTTTCTCTCTCACCTCTCCTCTCTTTCTCTCTCCCATCTCTCTCATTTGTTTCCTCTTTTTCCCTCTTTCTCATTCTTTTCCTTCAGCTCTCTCTCTCATTCTCTCCTCTCTCTCTCATTTGTTTCCCTCTTTTCCTCTCTCATTCTCTCCTCCAATTCTCTCATTCTCTCCTCTCCTCCATCATTTCCTCTTTCTCTTTTCTCCCTTTTCTCTCTCTCACCTCTCCTCTCTTTCTCTCTCTCTCCCATCTCTCTCATTTGTTTCCTCTTTTTCCCCTCTTTCTCATTCTTTTCCTTCAGCTCTCTCTCTCATTCTCTCCTCTCTCTCTCATTTGTTTCCCTCTTTTCCTCTCTCATTCTCTCCTCCAGTTCTCTCACTTCTCTCCTCTCCTCCATCATTTCCTCTTTCTCTTTTCTCCCTTTTCTCTCTCACCTCTCCTCTCTTTCTCTCTCCCATCTCTCTCATTTGTTTCCTCTTTTCCCTCTTTCTCATTCTTTTCCTTCAGCTCTCTCTCTCATTCTCTCCTCTCTCTCTCATTTGTTTCCCTCTTTTCCTCTCTCATTCTCTCCTCCAATTCTCTCATTCTCTCCTCTCCTCCATCATTTCCTCTTTCTCTTTTCTCCCTTTTCTCTCTCTCACCTCTCCTCTCTTTCTCTCTCTCTCCCATCTCTCTCATTTGTTTCCCTCTTTTTCCCCCTCTTTCTCATTCTTTTCCTTCAGCTCTCTCTCTCATTTTTCTCTCCCTCTCTCTCTCATTTGTTTCTCTCTTTCCTCTCTCTCATTCTCTCCCTCCATCATTTTCTCATGTCTCTCTTTCTCTTCCCTTTTCTCTCTCTCATCTCTCTCTCACGTGTGTGCGCATGCACAAGTAGGATACCCTTCTGGGTCAGGATCACGACAGTGGCAACTCCTCCTCCCACAGCCACCACTGTGCGCTCAGATGTGTAGCCAGCCGTGCTGCACAGGAGAGCCAGAGCTTTTCTCTCCCTGCATCCGGCGGCAGTGACTGCTCCTCCCGTTCCACTCCTTCCTAAGCTGACACTAAGGGAACCAAGCTGCCTGCAAAGGACATGGAATCGCAAAAAGCAGCCGACTATGGGCAGTGCAGAGGAAACACTAGGGGGGCTTCACTTGCGCATCTGCGGACATGCTCGCGCCTTCTCAGGGCAGAGCAGGTCATGCGACCAGGTCGGCAGGGAGCCGCAGGAGAGGAATCAAAGAGCCACATGCAGCCCTGGAGCCACGGGTTGCCGACACTTGTTCTAGGACAACTGGCAATGGAAAGAATAGCAATATTGATACCGATGATGGATTGCACTTAAAATTATGGCACTGTAGAAAAAACCCAAATGCTGTGTAGGTGACTTAAAATAAACTTACTGACAACCAGAGCTTTCCTCAGGACACAACAGTTCCCAATAGCAAAGTTACAGCCAAATTTATACTAATTTTTAAGCTTTTTTTGGGGGGGGGAATTCAGAATATCATAAAAATTATTTAGTCCTAAGCTAAATATTCATTGCCAAGCACAGTGAAAATGCACAGGAACCAACTCCCTAAATCAGTCTTCTCTTTATAAGACTTTCCAGTAACTTACTATCAGGATTCACTAAGCACTACAAGACCAGAGAACCTTTGATGGACAACAAAGGTCATAGCAGTTTGTCCTCTGTGGTGTACTCATCTCCCTCATCTCTTCTCTGCTGGCAAGCTCACAAAAGTAAAAAACCTCTACAGCATGTATCCTTACTCAAATTTATTTTGTCTGAGAGAGGAAGTTATGCTGTCTAACTGTGTTACCAAGAAACATGTTCTACAGTAGAATAGTAGAGTAGAGCAGTGGTTCTCTCAACCTTTTCTTCATCACAGACCCTCTTTAAATATCTTTTATAGCTACAGACCATGGGCACACACAACCACACACACATCTAAAAACTTAACTCAAGATTTAAACCATAATATCTCTTCAAGCCTTCGCAGACCGCCTGTGATAACATTGCAGCCTCCCAGTGGTCCACAGACCACAGGTTGAAGATCACTGGAATAGAGTATTCAGATAGATGTGTAAGAGGATCTGCACTGAAAAAAGAAGGGTGATTCTCATACAAAACCTTTGTTACAGCAAATTGGATTTTCTCTTACGATCGGATTTGGAAAACCTACCCTTTCTGGAACAGAATGGGATAACTTGCCAAAGCCAACGCGCTGTGGCTAACTTACTGTAGCCAACTCCCCATGGCCATCTTGCTGCAGGACAACTTGTCATGGTGAAAACACAGTGGGACAACTCATTGCGGAACAATTTAGCAATTCTATTTAATTATTGAAAATAAATAAAAAAATATTTTAATTTTTGCCATTCTCATTTCATTCTGTCCCTCCTTTTGCATCCTTTCTTTAATGATTCTATTCCACTATTTCTTTAATATTAGTGTAACTCTTGTCCTGCAGTGAGTTGTCCTGCAGCATGTTGGCCATAGCAAGTTGACTGGGGTAAGTTGTCCATGGTGAATTGTCACAGACCTTTCTGGAATGTGTTTAGAATTATATAATTAATTCAATGAAATTTTTTTACATAAGAACATTACAAGGACAGTCCTTCTAAATTCAGAACAAAATTTTATATAATCTAGTAGTATATAACCACTCTCACAAAGCCATTAATGGACATAAGAATAGTAGCAATTTGTTTAATAACAGCAGCTGATATTTCCACACCATATACACGTAGTCCTCAACTTACAACATTTCATTTAGTGACCAAAGTGATAACGGCACAGAAAAAAGGGACATGACCATTTTTCACACTTAAGACTGTTGTAGCATTCCCCCATCATTGCATGATTTACATTCAGATGCTTGACAACTGACTCATATTTATGACCATGACAGTATCCCGGGGTCATGTGATCCCCTTTTGTGACCTTCTGATAAGCAAAGTCAATGGGGGAACCAGATTCACTTAACAACCTTGTTACTAATTTAACAACTGCAGTGATTCTCTTAATGTGGCAAAAGAAGTTGTAAAATGGGGCAAAATTCACTTAAATTTCCCACAAATTTTGGGCTCCATTATAGTCATAAGTTGAGGACTACCTGTATTTACCTATATAGACTTCTGGAACAAGACAAGCTGTAACCAGAAATACTTTTACAGGGAAAAGTCAAGAACATTTAAAATGTGCTACACCAATAGCTTTATTCATACTGCTTAGCCCATTTAGATCCACCATTCTTACTCTTCAAATTACCCTTCTTAATGCCATCCCATTCCATCTCCTTAAAAAGTCACCTCTGTTTCACTTAGAGCATGTTTCCCCTTTCCTTTCTGTAGTAAGACAATCCTATCAAGCAAACTATTACTTAATAAAAAAATAAAATGCCGACTAAAAATGAATCAATGAAACTTACTAATAGAGTGCCTTGACTTTCTACAACCAACTAGTGAAATTTTTCACAGCATGTAAAATGTATTATCACGGACTCCAGCTGCCTGTCAAAATAGTGATGTAAGTATTGAATGATGAACATATTAAACCACTAGTAAAGCAAGTGCAATGCAAGTCCCTTACATATTAACTGTGACCAAGAATCCACTTTCCACTCACATCAGAAAACCAATCTACATTTCAGAAGCTCATACAGGCTTCTTTCCAAGTCGCGTGTATATTGACGGCACTCATTCATTACCTTTAGCGCCAGAGAAAATGCCCTTAGAAGGGAGAGCCGAAAAAGTGACATGGGGTGAAGCAGGCCCGACTGCCCGCTTAAGAAGTTACAAAGTAGCCTGACTGGACCAGGGCTACAAAGTGGGTGAAAAGCGGCAGCGGAACCCATCCCTAGCAGGCAAATCCGCCGGGTTTTACCTTCTAATCGTTAAGGCGCCTCTTCTGAATAAAAGCCAAGGGGGCAAGTCAGAGAGCCCGCCTGGTGCTCTGAGGCCACCTGTCAGCCTCGACCATCGCCTCAGCTCAATCCCCTGCATTTCCCGCCTTCCAGATCCCCGCTTGCTTTCTCCGTTTCCCACGAAGCGATGCCGAACATGGAGGCCTTTCCCGCTAAGCCTTCCCGTTTCCAAATTCCACCTTCTCAGGAGATCCCGGTTTCCTTCGGAATTGCACACAGTGAGTCAGCAGCGGTTCCAGCCTAAGCCGTCCAGGCCCGTCATCCATCTCTTTCCACCATCGGCAGCCAGATTTACCTGCCGGTTTTCCCCTTTTCGGCCGGCCCAACTCACCTATGGAGTGTAGAATGCCGATGGAGGCCTCGCGATCGGTGCTCAGCAAAGACTGGGCGCGCTGGAACTCCAAGCCCGCCGCAGCCGCCATCTTAAAAGCCAAACTCGCTCACTCACGCCGGCCAGAATCACAGGGCCCTATTTCCACCGGAAACTGCTTGTCTCACTTCCTCCCCTTCGACTTTGCTGTGTCAAGCTGTAATGGTATAACTCTATGATTACCCACCAAGAAGCAGTGTTTGCTGGGAGATGTAGTGTTTTTATGAACATCGTAGTGGGTGGGTGGTTGCTACCAGGAAACCAGTGAAGCGAGGCAGGAGGCGTTAAGCTGTCTACGCTCTTCGCTAATTCAACATCATAAAAGTACGCAGAATAGGTCCATTGTTAAGTATACACAAACATGCCTGCAATTGATTGAAATTGATTTAGATGTTTTATCATTCTATAACAGTTATCACTAGACTCTGGTTTCAAATAGGACTGTTTCTAAACGTTTATTCAGAACTTTATTCGGGACCTCTTCACAATTGGATAAATGCCTTCCTGTCAAACAGACAACAAGTGGTCAAAATTGGCAACGCTATATCAAATCCTGTTCCTGTCAAAAGTGGCGTTCCCTAAGGTAGTGTTCTTGGACCAACACTCTTCATACTATACATAAATGATCTCTGCGACCCCATCTCAAGTTATTGTGTTCTCTTTGCTGACGATGTCAAACTATTTAATACCACTAATAATACTTCTACCCTTCAAGAAGACCTCACTTAATTTCTAAATCCAATTTCTAATTGGTCTAAAACTTGGCAACTCCAAATCTCAACCAGCAAATGCTCAGTCTTACATATTGGAAAAAAGAACCCTAACATCAAGTACAAACTTGATGGACATTACCTAACTGATGACCCCCACCCTGTCAAAGATCTTGGAGTTCTCATATCAAATGACCTTAATGCCAAAGCCCACTGCAACTACATAGCGAAAAAAGCCCTAAGAGTTGTAAACCTAATTTTACGCAGCTTCTTTTCTAAAAACTCTACACTACTAACTAGAGCATACAAAACATTTGCCAGACCTATTCTTGAATACAGCTCATCCGTCTGGAACCCATACCACATCTCTGACATAAATACAATAGAAAGAGTCCAGAAATATTTTACTAGAAGAGTTCTTCACTCCCCTGAAAACAACAAAATACCTTATACCAACAGACTTGAATTCCTAGGATTAGAAAACTTAACAACTCCGTTGACTTCGACATGACCTGTGTTTAACACACAAAATCATCTATTGCAATATCCTTCCTGTAAATGACTACTTCAGCTTCAATCACAATATTACAAGAGCAAAAAATAGATTCAAGCTAAATGTCAACCGCTTCAAACTTGATTGTAGAAAATATGACTTCTGAAACAGAGTTGTTAATGCTTGGAACTCATTACCTGACTCCATAGTCTCTACTCAAAATCCCAAAATCTTCAACCAAAAACTGTCTACTATTGACCTCACCCCATTCCTAAGAGGGCTATAAGGGGCGTGCATAAGAGCACAAAAGTGCCTACCGTTCCTGTCCTATTGTTCCCTTCATCATATCAAATTGATATAGTTGATGCATTTTTTTTACATATATGTATATATTTTCTTCAAAATATGTTGTTTTATCTATGACAATTGTTTGTGTATACTGTTGTGACAAAAAGAAATAATAATAAAAAAAAACTCCTTATAAATTCAGAATACAGACCACTATTTCAAGTCAAAAGCAAGTGATTTAGTCCCATTCATTCATTATTTTGAATGAAACATAAATGTTTTGAAATTCAGTAGAGAAGACCTATGATGCCAGACCACAGAATTTAAGCTACTAAGAATTACATGAAACGTAATTAATGGATAGAATCAGGAGGCAAATCAAATTCAAGAAAGGTGTATATGCTTATTTCTTTTATGGCAGCTTGAATTTTTACTTACTGCTTCTGTGCTCATTGACAGCACTTGCTACCCAAAGCTTAGATCAGGGGTGTCAACCTCGCGGTCTGCAGCCCGGATGCACTGGCCATGCACACCCCCAGTTTAGCAAAGTGGGGGGGGAAGTTGTGATATGTCATGTGATGACATGTCGTCATGAGTTTGACACCTCTGGCTTAGATTATCTGCAATTTATTACAGATTTGCAAAGTAGATTGGCATTATCTCTATTACATATGGTCCTCCACTTACAACAATTCATTTAGTGACCATTCAAAGTTACAACAGCACTGAAAAAATGACTTATGACCATTTTTCACACGTTTGCAGCATCTCCATGGTCATACAATCAAAATTCAGATGCTTGGCAATCCACTCATATTTATTTTTTTATTTTTTTAGTAAAAAGTTTTATTTTCATTTTCCAACAACCTATTCAATATACAGTCTCTTATTCAACATTAGCCATTAACTTTCATTTGTTACTTATTCGGACCTGCCCAGCTACCACTTCCTTCCTTAACAAACCTTTCCTCTTCCCTTCTCTGCTTTCTTCTACTTTCTTCATCCTTCCTCTCCTTCGCTTTTCTACATCCTCTCCTCCTTCCCTACTCTTCTCTTCCACCCTTTCTAACCCTCTCTCTTTCCCCTTTTTTCTTCCTCTCCTTTCCCCCTTTTCTACCTCTCTCTTCCTACCTACTTTCTTCTACTTTCTTCATCCTTCCTCTCCTTTCCATTCCCTTCTGAAATGGCAGCTGAGCAGCCCGCTTTCATTTCAAATTATTTCTATTTCTTAATTACATATCTTCAGTCATTCCTTTACATTGATCCTTCATCTCCCCCCCTCTCCTCTCTTCCCCTCCCTCCCCCCTCCCCCCTCCCGAGACTTCCCAGAACAAAGTACAGGGTA